>NC_133656.1:46024057-46637771 GCF_009905375.1 Apium graveolens | reverse complement strand
TTGAAGGATTTGAGATAGAGGCTGAAGAAGGAGAAATTGAGGTTGAGCAACCAGTACTAAACCCAGACATGGATCCCATGGGACAGTTCATGCAACTACTAAGGCAGAACTTGGAACATCAACCCAATCCACCCCCTCAAGGAAATAACAATGTTGTGGAAAACTCTTTCAGGGCTTTCAAGTCCCTTAAGCCCCCTGAGTTCCACGGATCAGCCGACCCAGTTGAGGCAAGGGCATGGCTAAAGGAAATGGAGAAATCATTTGAGATTCTGAGTACCAATAAGGCACAGAAGACTGTATTTGCTACCTACCTTCTGAAAGGAGAGGCCAACTACTGGTGGGAGGCCAAGAAAAACATGGAGACAGATGCTATCATAACCTGGGAGAGGTTCAGTCAGTTGTTTTTGGGAAAATATTTCCCAAGGTTTATGGAATACCAGATGGAGCTCAAGTTCTTGGAGCTAAAGCAGAATAATTTATCTATGGTAGAGTATGAAGCAAAATTTACTGAATTATCAAGGTTTGTGTCGGAGTTTGTGAGCACCGAGGAAAAGAAAGCTAGGAGGTTTCAGCAGGGACTGAAACCATGGATTCAAAATAGGGTGGCAATCCTTGAGCTTACAGATTATGCCACTCTGGTGCAAAAGACAACAATTGCAAAAGCCGGAAGTGAACAGATACAGAAGGAAAGAGAGAAGAAGGGAATAAAATGGAAAAGTATGAGCATGGGTGGAGGTTCCGCAGGAGGGAGGTTCCCAACTAGATTTAATCGAGGAGCAGTGTCCCTACCGGGAAAGAGCACTGGGTTTAAGCGGCCCGTGAGTGTAAATGTGAGCCAGAGCGGCCAGAAGTCAAGAATGTCCTATTCCAACCAGTCTCGACCCCCATTGCCAGCCTGTAACACTTGTGGAAGGATGCATTCTGGGGAGTGTAAAGGAAAGTCGGTAATCTGCTTCAAATGTGGTCGAGAAGGTCACTATTCGGACAAGTGCACTTCGCCAACCCCCATTAACCGCCCAACCACCACTTGTCATCAGTGTGGATGCCCGGGTCATTAGAAGAGGGAATGCCCAATGAACAAACCAGCAGCTTCAGGAGCAAGCAGAGCTGCTTCTAATAAGCCACCTACTGCGAGGACTTTCAACATGACAGTCCAAGATGCTATGAAAGACTTAAATGTGATAGTAGGTACCCTTTCTCTAAATTCAGTCAGTGCAAATTTTTTATTTAATTCTGGAGCAACTAAATCTTTTATATCAAAGGACTTTGCGCATAAATTAAGACTTAAGGATGAACCTTTGATAGAACCCTTGCAAGTAGAAATAGCCAACCATGAAATTATTCCTGTTAACTAGATTCACCCCGCCTGTGAGTTAGGCATAGGGGAACAATCTTTTAGTGTTGATCTGATTCCTTTTAAATTAGAGGAATTTGACGTAATTCTGGGAATGGACTGGCTATCTAGCAACGATGCTCAGACAGACTGTAAAGGGAAGAAAGTTAAGTTGAATATCCCAGGGAAGAAAGAAGTCATATTTAGAGGAAAGCGGCAGACGCAGAAATTTTTGACCATGGCCCAAGCCAATAAGATGCTACGAAAAGGAAATGAGGCTTACCTAGCCTATGTGGTGGACACGCAGAAGGAGGTGCCCAACTTGCAAGATATTCCGGTAGTCAAAGAATTTGAAGATGTATTCCCACAAGACCTTCCGGGACTACCACCCGATAGAGTGATTGAATTTGCTATTGAGTTGACCCCAGGGACGGCGCCAGTTTCAAAGGCACCTTACCGATTAGCCCCATTAGAAATGAAGGAATTGGCTACCCAATTATAAGAACTTTTGGATAAGAGTATGATAAGACCCAGTGTGTCTCCGTGGGGAGCACTAGTGTTATTTGTTAAGAAGAAAGATGTGAGCATGAGGCTGTGCATCGACTACCGAGAGTTGAACAAGCTAACCATAAAGAACAGGTACCCGTTACCCAGAATAGACGATCTGTTTGATCAACTAAAGGATGCTGTTTACTTTTCCAAGATTGACCTGAGAACTGGATATCACCAACTAAAGATTAAACCCGAAGATATTCCCAAGACCGCGTTTCGTACCAGGTATGGGCACTATGAATTCTTGGTAATGTCCTTTGGATTAACCAACGCCCCAGCGGCTTTCATGGATTTAATGAACAGAATATTCAAGAAGTACTTGGACAAGTGTGTGATAGTTTTTATCGATGATATTTTAATCTACTCAAGGACCGAGGCAGAACATGCAGAACATTTGAGGATAGCGCTAGGAATACTCAGAGAAGAACAGTAATTTGCCAAATTCTCAAAGTGTGAATTCTGGCGGAAGGAAGTACAGTTTTTAGGACATGTGATCAATAAAGAAGGAGTATTGGTTGACCCCTCCAAGATAGAGGCGGTCTCAAATTGGGAAAGGCCAACCACACCCACAGAGGTAAGGAGTTTCATAGGATTGGCCGGCTACTATCGTAGATTTGTACAGGACTTTGCGAAGATCGCAGCCCCTTTGACACAACTTACTCGTAAGATAGAAAAGTTTGAATGGACGAAAAAATGCGAGAACAGTTTTCAAGAATTAAAGAAAAGGTTGGTAACGACCCCGGTGTTGGCATTGCCAGACGAAAAAGGAGATTTTGTGATATATAGTGACGCGTCGCACAAAGGATTAGGGTGTGTGCTTATGCAGCACGGTAAAGTGATTGCGTATACGTCGAGACAACTGAAGGAATACGAGATTAGATATCCTACTCATGACCTTGAGCTCGCGGCAATAGTTTTTGCCTTAAAAATTTGGAGGCACTACTTGTATGGAGAGAAGTGCGAGATTTTCACAGACCATAAGAGCCTCAAGTACATATTTACGCAGAAAGAGCTCAACATGCCCCAGAGGAGATGGTTAGAACTAATCAAGGACTATGATTGTGAGATTCTCTATCATCCAGGGAATGCCAATGTGGTGGTTGACGCCCTTAGTAGGGAGGAAAGACTCAAAATGATAATGACTTTGGAGGAATTGATAAGGGATTTCGAGAGAATGGAAATAGAAGTAAAGGTAACCGGAGCCGGAACTGAAAAGCTGTGTGAGATCTCGATGCAGCCAGAGTTATTGGAATATATTAGATTGTGCCAAGAGAAAGTAATGAATGAAGGCAGAGAGTCAATGACTGGAGAAGAGATCCATACTGAGAGAGATCATAAAGGAATAATGAGGTATTCCTACCGAATTTGGGTTCTGAATGTTCAAGAGCTTAAAAAAGAGATTTTGGATGAAAGCCATAGTTCAAGGTACTCCATTCACCCGGGAAGCACCAAGATGTATAAGGATTTGAAAGAGTATTACTGGTGGCCCAACATGAAGAGGGGCGTAGCAGAATGGGTAAGCAAATGTTTGACTTGCCAAAAAGTAAAGGCAGAGCACCAGAGACCCAATAGGCTTTTACGACCCCTGGAGATTCCCGAATGGAAATAGGAACAGATAGCCACGGATTTTGTTGTCGGCTTACCAAGGACGAAAGCCAATCATGATGCCATATGGGTGATTATAGACCGACTGACAAAGTCAGCTCATTTCATTCCTATCAATGACAGATACACGGTCGATAGACTGGTAGACATTTATCTTAAGGAAATAGTGACGCGACATGGAGTCCCAGCGTCCATTGTCTCAGATCGAGACCCCATGTTCAACTCCATATTTTGGAGGAGCTTTCAAGAATGTGCGGGGACCAAATTAAATATGAGTACCGCGTACCATCCCTAAACGGATGGGCAAAGTGAAAGGACCATCCAGACACTAGAGGATATGTTGAGAGTCTGTGCAACAGACTTTAAAGGAAGTTGGGATGATCACTTGTCGTTGATCGAGTTTTCTTATAACAATAACTTTCATGCTAGCATCGGAATGCCGCCTTATGAGGCCCTGTACGGAAGAAGGTGTCGATCTCCCTTATACTGGGATGAAGTAGGAGAGCGGAAGATGCTCGGACCTGAAGTGGTCCAAAGGACCAAAGACATAGTGGATCTCATCAGAAGACGGCTGGTAGCAGCCCAAGACAGACAGAAGAAATATGCAGACCTAGCCCGAAAGGACGAGTATGAAGTAGGGGACTTAGTACTGCTAAAAGTATCCCCTTGGAAGGGATTAATGAGGTTCGAAAAGAAAGGGAAACTAAGCCCAAGATACATTGGACCTTTTGAGATACTAAGACGGATTGGGAAGTTAGCTTATGAGCTAGCCTTACCCCCGAACTTACAACAAGTTCATAATGTGTTCCATGTGTCAATGCTAAGGAAGTATCATTGGGATGCCAGACACATAGTGGAGTACGAACAGGTGGATATGAAACCAGATCTGACCTACGTGGAGAAACCAGTAAAGATTATAGATAAGAATGAGCAGGTGCTTCGGAACAAAGTGATCAAGCTAGTTAGAGTGCTATGGAAAAATCATAATGTGGAGGAATAAACTTGGGAACTAGAGAGCGCAATGCTAGAAAATTACCCCCAATTGTTTTCTATCTGATTCCGGGACGGAATCCTTTTAAGGAGGGGAGACTGTAATAACCCCAAAAAATTTGAACTTTTTGTAACCCTTGTAAATAGTGATTTTGTAGAGGTTCTTTTATTGTTATTCTGAGATCTTATTAGTACTCTATATGGTATATAAGTATATGTAAAGATCGTCAGGATCCAAATTCGAACACTTTGATTTTTCCCGAAAATCCACCAAATACCGAAAGAATTGGGTATAAGGTAATAGGATAAAAAGGATTTAAATTCAAGGATTATAAGAGAGGATCATAAAACGAATATAATGTATTGAGAAAGGTTAAGGGAACCCAAGTAATAAGATCCCGGGTATGATCCCTCAAACGATAAACGAGAACGAAAGTTAAGCGAACCGTATAACAGATCAGGGATCATTAGCCAAGTAATTAAGAGTTAATCAAAGAGGTTAATGATGATGATGTCATCACACCAACAAGAAGAAGACAAGTGTGGGAAGATGACATAAGTGGATGACATAAGCATGACCAAATGGGAAGGATTTGTTGGTTGATTATAAGCCACACAATTTTTACCATGGTAATAATTTAATTAAACAAACAAAAGGAAGCAACCAAGCCAAAACAATTCATAACACAGAAACACAAGTTGACTTTCATTTCCAAGAAAAGAAGCTCTCGGCTTCTTCTCTTTTCCAAGAAGAAAAAAATCCAAATTCAAGTTCCAAGCTTTGATAATTAGTGAGGTAATTATCCAAGGTTCCTTGTACATAGATATAGATATCCTATGAATCTAAGCTTCCATTTCCTTCACAATCTCTTCCAATAATTCATGGAAGAAGAGGGTGAATAGTGTTTTCAAGATCTTAAAAATTTTGATCTTGTGGTTTTGTTTAGATATAGCTTTGGTAAGGATTTTCAAGGGTGATTCCAAGCTCCTTAGTTACTTTTACTCACCAAGGAAGGTATAATCTCATACCCTATCCCTACTTTTGTATATTTAGAGTTTTTATGATTGATATGATTCATGAGGAGCATGATTCTTGTATTCTTAGAGTATGGTTGGATTTGTAATAAGTTTGAAGTTGTAAATCTTGATTATTAGTTAATGAATTTAAGTATAAGCTTTTAGTTCATGATTGAGAGTAGTATAAATTGGAAATCTTGAGATGTTGGGGCTGTTTTAGTAGATTATGGATGGAGTTTGGTTGTAGTAATGATTGTGGGATTGATTGTGGAATGGTATAAATTTGGTAATTGCGTAAACATAGCCATCGTAATGCCCGATTTACTTTAGACTGTTTTTGTTCTTAACTTCAGGACCCGTGAACTCACTGTTAGGTTTTTACCATTGCCATGATTATATATTTCATATTTCGAGCTTCGTTTTGATATGTGGTTCGCTTGAATCCGATGTACGGTTTAGGAGAAACGGACGTTTTAAGTAACGGCGTTTTGCGAACGAACCATTACCCCTCGCCTTATTTTGAAACCTTGGTTAAGGCCCTTAAATGACTAATTGGAGTATGAAACAATTATTTAAAGTGGGTTAGGCAGTTGGTAGGGTAATCATGAAGGAATTGCCTTAAAATTCTTAATGGTTAATTTATTAAAAATGGTGGAGCCGAGGGTACTCGAGCGACTTAACTGAATCGTTAAGCGCAAAAGCGAATGTTAGGGTCTAATTGGTTAAAGTATAGATTCTTAAGCGAGTTTGGTTTAATTCCAACTTATATGATGTTTATAGGTTACCTGACTCGTCCCAGGCCTTTTATCACCCCAGTCGCTCAGGCAAGTTTTCTACCCGTTATACTGTTGTTGTGATGTATATATGTATATGCATTATCTTGTGATAGATGCATGATGGTTATTAGCAAATCTTGCGATATATTGAAGCATGCTGATAGGGTTTATATGCATGTCTGTTTCGTAATCTTGATATCTAATTATTGATTCAATTGCTTATAAACTGCATAATACCTATGCTAGAGATAAGCAGTAGTTGCGTATACCCTTAGTATAGGGGACCCAAAGGTGAACATTTTCTAAACCGGGAGTCGATGTTCCCGAGTATATTATATATATATTTTTATATATATAGTTATAGTTTTCAAAACTATTAATTGAATAAGGTTTATTCGATAACTTTATTTTATTTAATGAATATTATTTTGAATATTCATTCGAGGACTTATGACTCCGCTTATTTTTTTAATGAATATTATTATGAATATTCATTCGATGACTTATGACTTCGCTTATTTTATTAAATAATATTCTTTATTTTATTAAAGAACAATGTTTCGATAATCAAACTTATTTTCGATTATTCAAATAAAGATCGTACTTTCGTATAAGTATATCTTTGGTTATTTATTATTCATTTCAAGTATGAGTTTTAAAACTTGTACTTCAAATTATTTCTATAAAGATTATCCTAATGGGAATATTATTTAAATAATAATATTCAGATATTTTCTAATATATCGGGACTGATTTATTTAATTAAATCAGTATTACTCCAAACATTCTTAAAAATGTTTTCGAGTCTTCAAAATGATTTTTTTTAAAAGTTAGGGCGGATCCCAAAACTCATTTTTATATTTAAGATCCTCCTTTCGAAGGGGATTTAAATACTCACTCAAAACCTGAGGGATCCGGCTCTATGGTGTATTTTATATTCACAACAAGGTTGCTGTTTTGATAAATGAATTGATTACTTACCCAACGTTCGGGAAGTAAGTCCATCTAATTAAGTCGGCATAAATGACAGGCCGAGGTACGGTCTATCAAAGTGTAAGTGGCTGGGTGGCAGCCCATCAACGCGTAAAAGGCCGGGTGGCGGTCCAGCACAAGGTCCTAATGAGGCCAGGGTGATGACCGGTGGGGGATTCATCCATCTACTAGTAGAAAAGGTTACTTATTAGTATCTTTTCCTGATCAGCAAGATATCGGGTTCATGCCAAAATTCTTTTCTTTCCAAATTCATTGGATATTACAACTCTGTTCATACTTTGCATGACAGAGGTTTTCAGGAAATGTATGAGAGATATATATGGATATATATGTATCGGAACTTAATGAAGTATCTCGTAACTTCATTTCATTCAATAATATTTCAAAGATCGAATCTATTCAAGCTTATGTGATATTCCCACCTATGTGATGAACTTCGAAAACTTATTATACTTGGAACGGTGATAGTTCAAGTAGTTTTACAAAAAGATATAAGTATAGTGAAGTAATTGGTAACATCATCTTCCTTTAAACTTATATCCTGTAAGTAATTACCTTACACTTGATAAAGGTTTCCAGTAAGTTATCCATTTAGATACTTGCATTATTGTTTACACTATATATTATCTTGCGAGCTGTAATGCTCACTCTTGCTTCATTTCTTCATCATACAATAACAGTTAGGAAAGATGGCCAGACTCAAGAAGACCCAGCGCAAGCGCGTGGGAAGCGTCCCGCATCTTCCCGTTGATATCATAGCTGCTATAGCTGCAGAGGTAGATCTATTTGTAGATCAGGAATTCTACTTTTGGGAATCAATTATGTATAATATAACTTGTGGCAGATAATGGAAATTAACTGTAAACTTATCAAGTAATCATTTTGGGTTGTAATAACTTTTAAGTTGTGGATTCAAGGACTTGTACTTATTTCAATTTCATCTTTGAGACTATAACGTGTTGTGGTGTGTGTTAGTGTGGGGTCACAGCATGAGGATATTTATTATTAATTAAGTTAAGTGATATTTGTGGAAAGAAAGACCGTGACGACCCGGATCCCCGACCCCGGATCTGGGGGTGTTACACATTTGCCCTATACTGATGACGACGAAGAGGATGGGATGGACGCGCAGACCTACGAGGCTTGTGACATATCCTCTAGTGACCCAGACTCGCCTCTACCACCCCGGTGACCATACATATAGCTGTACATGACTGGATAGTGGCTCAGCTTAACACTGAGCTCACCGCGGCATTTACCCGCATCATAGAGCTACGACAGGCGCTGACAGCTGAGAGAGCCATCAGACTAGGATATCCAGGGGACTTCAGAGTTGCTTCCCCGGCCATAGCCCGCAGGGAGATAGATGGGATCGAGCTCCGTACCCGGGTTCGGATGAGGATGATGGCGGTTGGAGGATACATCCCGGTAGTTGACGTAGAGCTGATGTTGGCAGGAGCAATGAGGAGGGTGCGAGACCTCACGTGTAGTGACAGTGACTGAGGGACTAGTGACTATTAATGGACCTTGAAGAAGGCTGGGTGATTTGTCATCAATTTTGATAGGATAGCTAGTAGTAGATAGCGTCCCTAGCCCTTCAAGGTGCACGGTTTATATATTTGCATTTCAGTATTTAGGACAAATAATGATGTATTATAACCAGGCCATGTATGAACTCGGGTAGTTGTTTTGTCCCCAAGATATAATTGGAAGACCCTATGGTATATATATCTAGCAGTTGTTAAGAAATTGATTTCCATATTATTGCACTTGATAAAAATATGCTAGATAATAAATGACATGCTTACATATGAATAAATTAATCCAATGGTATAATTTTTGCAACTAAATTGACAAATTTTCATTATCAGAACGATGCCACCCCGTAGAAGAGGAACCAGGGGACAACCCGCAGAATCTGTTAACCAACAACGGAATGAACCTGACCCTGTAGTGAATGAAGAAAGTGAAGAGGACCTAGACTATAATGAATATGATGAGGAAGAATATGTAGAAGAAGAGGCTGAGGATACCCATCAGGGAGGGAACCCCATGAATGAGTTTATGGAACTTTTAAGGGCAAATTTGAACTAGCAGTCCATTCCACCACAGCCGCATGTTGCCCAATAGACAGCGGGCACTGCTTTCAGGGCATTCAAATCCCTCAAACACCCAGAGTTTCTAGGATCTGCCGACCGTTGAAGCACGGGCCTGGCTCAAGGAAATAGAAAAATCCTTCGAAATACTAGGTGTGGAAGAACGACACAAGACCATTTTCACTTCTTAAATGCTGAAAGGGGAAGCTAATTACTGGTGAGAGTCCAACCGAAACCTCGAGATAGATGTTGTGATTCCGTGTGATAGATTTACCCGATTGTTCTTAGACAAGTATTTCCCTAGGTTTATGGAAACTCAGATGGAGATTAAGTTTCTAGAGTTGAAACAAGATAAGATGACTGTGGCAGAGTATGAGGCCAAGTTTATTGAGTTGTCAGGATTTGTGCCTGAGTTCGTAAATACCGAAGAGAAGAAAGCGTGAAGGTTTCAGCTTGGTCTGAAATAGTGGATTCGAACCCAGTGGCAGTACTAGAGCTGACATATTATGCCACCTTAGTACATAAAGCCTCAATTGTTGAAGCTGGCAGTGAGCAAAATTTGAAGGTAAAGGAAAATAGGAAGAGGAAGATAGGAAGCCAAGGTGGAGAAAGAGTAGGAACCGGGAGCAGGAGCCTTCCAAGCAGGTTCGTCAGGGGAGTGGTGTCCCAACCTGCGAGAGGCCCCGGATTCAGAAAGGCCCCTAGCGAGAGTGTTGGCCAGGGCGGCGGACAACCTAGGGCAACATTTTATAGCCAGCCCTGCGCCCCTATACCGGAATGTCAAACATATGGAAGAAGACACCTTGGAGTGTGCAGCCAGGCGAGAGCCCCTCTGAAATGTTACAGGTGTGACCAACCCGGACACCTTGCCAACAACTGCCCCAAACCAGCAGGATGTGTTTCCAATGTGGGAAGGTAGGGCACATGAGGAAGGATTTCCCGACATTAAAACCCCCAACCTCGGGGATGAGCAGAGCTGCATCCAACCGGCCCCCAGCTGCTAGTACCTTCAATATGACCGTTCAGGATGCTATCTGGAACACTGATGTAATAACAGGTACCCTTCTGTTCAATTCCGAACATGCAAATGTCCTATTTGATTTTAGAGCGACCAAGTCATTTATATCTCAAGATTTTGTTAAAAAGTTAAAACTTAACGTCGTACCCTTACGTTAGGTATTACGAGTGGAAATAGCAAACAAAGAAATAATTCTTGTGAATCAAGTACACCCCAAATGCAATTTGAAATTAGAAGGGAAGGTCTTCGAGGTTGACCTAATCCCATTTGCGTTAGGAGAATTTGATATAATCTTAGGAATGGATTGGTTATCCAGTAATGGAGCGCAAATAGATTGTGAGCGGAAGAGGGTAAAGATAAGAGTGCAAAATGGAAATGAATTAGTGTTTAGAGGTCAACGACAAGCCCAAAAATTTCTGACCATGCTATAGGCAAAAAGATTGTTAAAGAAAGGTAACGAGGTCTATTTGGATTATGTGATGGATACTAATAAGGAAGTTCCTCACATACAAGACATACCCATAGTAAATGAATTCGAGGATGTGTTTTCAGAGAACTTACCAGGTGTTATGGATTAAAACCTAAGATATATAATTGCTGTATTTATTACTAAGGAACGTGAGCTTCGAGGCTCGATTTGATTGCTCTTGTGTTTCGTGACTCAATCTGCCTTAACAAGATACCTAGGTACCTTGCTGATTGCCAAGGATCAAGTCAAAAAAATGTAGTTCTGATTTGTGGGGTGAGGCCCCTTATATAGATGTTGGGAGTCCTTGAATTGGACTTGGTATAGGAGACTTGGTGGTTAAGTCTTTGAATTAAAATGGACTTTGGAGTCCTAGGAAGTAGGAAGCTGATTCCTTATCCCATGAGGTTCCTTGGAGGCCAATCTACAAGGATTTATATCCCCACTAGGAGTTATCATAATAGCTATTTTTCTCCCTTATTAATTAATTACGAAATAAATTAATAATCAGGGTTTTAGGCCTTCTTTGTTCCATCATGCCTGATCTGGTCCATCAGGCCTGATCAATGTGTTAACCTTTTTGGTCTGAAT
This sequence comes from Apium graveolens, assembly GCF_009905375.1. Classification (NCBI taxonomy): domain Eukaryota; kingdom Viridiplantae; phylum Streptophyta; class Magnoliopsida; order Apiales; family Apiaceae; genus Apium; species Apium graveolens. The sequence continues at coordinate 46,626,334 of NC_133656.1, read as the reverse complement.
ATCATACATCTTCTTATTGGGCCTAGCATCCCAAATCATGTATAATTAATATAATATTTAATTTACACAATCAGGATTCATTTATCCCTATCATTTTCCGCCCAACTTTTGGGAAACCGTATAAGATTTCATAAAAGTAAAGTTCATTCATTCCCTTACAGGGTATCGTTTTGCGTAAAGTGTGGAGCGACCTATATGTTTACAACGATTTGCCTTGTACGCGGCTTCAGGATCGTTTAAAAACTTCCTTATTACCTTTTCCCTATTTTTAGGAATTTTCTGGTATTTTTCAGGAATTTTCCCTTTATTTCCAAGATTTTTCCTTAATTTTCAAGAATTTTTCCCTTAATTCTGGGATTTTTCCTTAATTTTCAGGAATTTTTCCCTTACATTTTTCGATTTTTCAGCCCTTTTTCGAACAGGATCCTAGTCGAAATTTCGACCTGGATCCTAGTCAAATTTTGGGCCAGCCTTTCAATCCTGGTCGAAGGATTTCGACTAGGATCCACGACTTGGATTTCGACCAGGATCCTAGTCGAATCTTTGACCTGGATTTTGGACGAAATTTGTGTCTTTCTTTGCTTCCTGGTCGTAAGGTTTCGAGCAGGGTGCATTCGACCTCAATTCCTGGTCGAATTTTGGCCAGGATTTTTACCTCTTTTTTTTGTCTTCGAGCAGGAAATTTCAATTTTGGTCAGGATTTTGGTCAGATGCCCTAGTTTTGACCGAATTAACTTCCCTTGGTTGCCCAGGTCGACAGAAATTCGGGAAGGATCCATTCGACCAGGATTATGCCTTGCTTTCTGGTCGATAAACTTCTCAGGGTTAAGAAAAAGGGTCAGGATTTCTTGCCTTGACCGAATTAGCCATCATTTCTTGCCTTGGTCGAAGCTACTTCGAGCAGGATCCATTCGACCAGGATTTTGGCTTGCTTTCGGTCGAATAGGTTTAACTTCTAGTCGAATTAAACTTTTATTCAGTCCCGGTCGCAGCCATTTCGATCTTAAGTCATTCGACTAAGAACATGATATGAATCATGATCGAATGGGGTCAAGAGTTCAGAATATCAGAATATATATTTTTTTAACTCCATCCATTTGATCTGGGCCCTAAATTTGGGCTGGATCCCCTTGGGCTCCTGATTTGGGCCAGGATTTTCTTGGGCCAACCCTTTAAAGGGTTTTAATCCTGGGCCCATTTCTTAAATCTGGGCTTTTCCTTTTGGGCCTTTGATTTTCAACTAATTGGTCCCTTTTCTGGGCTGGTTGTATTGGGCTGATCTTTGGGCCCATTGCTTTTAACTGGGCTTCTCCTCCACCCCTCTTTCTTCTTAAAAAGATATTTGGGCCTCAAACAGGGCCTTTTGTACCTGGGCCTTGGCTCTAGGCCTTTTTAGCCCTAAATACTTGGATTTTTCAAGATTTTTCTAGAATTGGGCCTTTTCTCTGGGCCCAAATTCCAGGTTCTTCTAAGGTTTTTCTTGATTCTTCCAGAATCTTCAAAAATTTAAATTTTTCACTTGATTTTTCCAGGAATTTCCTAGATAATTCCAGAACATTCTCATTTTTGGGCCCAAATGGGCTTTTTAAGGCCCAAATGGGCTTTTTAAGGCCCAAATTGCCTCTTCCTTGGCTATATAAAGGTGGGATGAGAGTGTGATTTCCTCACACTTCTCATTTCACCTCTTCACTCAATCTTCAATTCTCTCCCTCTCAACACTTCTCTTCCTTTAGTTACCCTTCCTTCCAAGGTTTCCAGGTTTTTCCAAGCTTCACTAAATTGCTGACAAGAATTCCGAGAGAGCGGCTAAGATAGCCTCGGCTTCAAAATGAGGTAAGGATATCAAGATCCGTTCTTCATACATGTCTTTGATCGATATGATTAACACTAGGGGGGATGAACATCCCTCCACTGCACATCTCGACTCTTTTAATCATTGTAATACTTGGCACAACATAGATTTCGATAAATTAAATGCACGTTATAATGTTCTTCCTCCTCTGAGATTAGTTCCATTTTCTGGTGGCGACCGTACTTGCCACTGGAAACTTGACACCCTCTTTATTTACACAGATCCCTTAATGCCGGGTTTAGGTTCCCTTTTTATCCCTTCATTCCTCACCTTCTGGCTGATTTAAAAATAAACCCGTGTCAGCTTCCTCCAAACGCTTGGAGGAACATTTTATGTTTTATGGTTTGCTTCCGTAGGGAAGGTTTTCCCCTGTATGTAGCTGTTTTTAGGAAGATTTTTCAGTGTTATAACAGCTCTTCCAGTATTTGTGGTTGGGTCTATGTTAAACAAAGGCCCAAGTGTAAGTATATCTTTAACAACACCTCTATTCCCGATAATAACCAAAATTGGAGGAATAGTTTTGTCGGATTACAGTGGGAGAATGGCGACTGGGGCACACTCTTCAGATCTTCCTTCGGGAAGGTTAGTGATGGTAGCCTCAAATCCATTCACTTAACTCCCGAGGAAACTATTATTTACAATGAGCTTACCCGCGATGGCGGCAACTACTGCCAGCTGTACTCTTTTAGAGGAGTTCTTCCTCATCCATGTGGGGCTATCCTCTATTTCTCAACAGGGTATTTTTCTTCCCTTCTCAATTTTATTTCATTTCATGCATTATTGACACCACTTATTTTGTTTTTTATCTTGTTTTGCAGCTGCTAAGGAGATCAACGAGGATAATGTGCCCCCTGTTGAAGAGACTGCCAGGATGAAGAAAGTTCGGCTTGCAGGTCTAGACACTCGAGGAAAGGCCACGGAGCCTATCTTCCTACGGAAGCACAAGGAACCCATGGGGGAGGCTTCAGCTGAGGGAGCCGAAGCCCCTAGTGCACCTATTACTGTTGCTGCTCCTGCCCTTGTTGCTACGGGCGCTTTCCAGCCTCTCTGGGGATTCCGCCGAAGGGATACCGTGGTTGGATCCACGAAGCATGCTTGGGATTGGTCCTACCATGGAGTAACTCCCAAAGATTTCACTAACGTGGTCGCAACCCCTGACCTGGAGAGGATAAAGCTCATGGGAGCTCAATCCCTGGCCTCGGTATGACCTTTTCTTGAATTTATCTTTCTTGTTTGTAGCATTCACTTTCCTTACACTTTGTTTATTGTTTCATTTCAGTCTAACGCCTATTTTCAAGGCGCTGTGAGGCAAGCCGAGTCATGGAAGAGGGCTTCTGACAAGGCCGACAATGCCCTCTGGAGGCAGCAAAAGAAGTATGCTGCTCTAGAGAAGAAGTTCAAACGTAAGGAGGAAGAACTCGGAGAATCTAACACCGAGCCGGAGGTGCTTCGGGCTGAGAAAGATAAGGCGATAGATAACTATCTGGACTCGGAGGAGTTTACTCTGTCCATGAGGGTAAGGGATGACTCAGTCTTTCCAGGGTTTTTCAGGACTGGTTGGGACTCGGCCCTTGGGACCGTAAATGAGGCTTGTCCTGATATTAACCCGGCGGACTATGTCTGCCCTGATGATGAGTCTTTGCTGCAGAGGTTTTGTACCCGAGTAGTTGTCTCGGATCACATCCCTCGAGACCCGCTTCTTCCTCCTCCCGAGTCTTCTTCCAGGCCTGCGGAGGGTGACAACTCTTCCTCCTCTTCCGAGACGACATAGACTTCTAGCGAGAGCGGAGGGGATGATGACATGGATGCCGAGGGCACCTTAGCTCCTTAGAGCTTTTACAACCCTGCGTGGCTTATTTACTTTATCTTATTTTCGAGACTTTGTTTATCATACTTTTGTAATATTTATTTGATCCATTCCTATTCATCTCATTTTATGCTTGCCTTTCATGTATTTAGCTTACTTGTCTTGCGGCGGAGATTCAAACATATTTCCAAAACTTTCTGAACTTCATAAATTGTTTGGGATTCATCCCTTACACAAGTCTTAACAAACCTCAAAATAAAACTAAAACATATAAATCCTAAGCAAGCAATGCTTCAAGGTGCTTTTCAACCTTCTTGTCATCTTGACAAATGAGAATCGCATTCAATCACCTTACACATAGTAAACCTTCAGGTTTTGTGCATGCTAAGTTCTCGGGACTTCAAAACCGTCCATAATCTCCAGCTTCTAGGTTCCTCTACCTTGAACACTCTTGACCTTTTATGGCCCTTCCCAATTTGAGGCAAGCTTCCCTTTCTGTCCTACACAAGAAGCTTGTGTCTTCCTCAAGACTAAATCGCCTTATTTGAAAAACCTTTCTTTAACCCTTAGGTTGTAGTAGAATGAAGCCTTTTTCTGATATTCCACTATCTTCGCATGTGCCTCATCTCGCACTTCATCAATTAAATCTAGGGTTAACCTTTTCCCTTCCTCATTCTCCTCAGCATTGAAAGCTTGAATCCTTGGAGAGGAATGTGATATCTCCACGGGAACAACTGCTTCTGCCCCATATGCTAACATGAAGGGAGTTGCTCCAGTCATGACTCTACAGGTAGTCCTATAGGCCCATAGTATTGGGAGTATTTCATCCACCCAGTTTTTCCTTGATTTCTCGATCCTCTTCTTTAGTCCATCAAGGATTATTCGATTCACCACTTCCGCTTGCCATTGGCTTGTGGGTGAGCCACATAGGTGAATCATAACTCAATTTCATTCTCCTCACAATACTTCTTGAATTCCTCATCGTTGAATTGTGTTCCATTGTCAGTGACTAGGATGCGGGGAATTCCATACCGACACATGATATTTTCCCACAGGAATTGTGCAACTTGCTTAGTTGTGATTTTGGCCAAAGGTTTGGCTTCAATCCACTTAGTAAAATAATCAATGGCTACAATCAGGAACTTCCTTTGTTTCGTGGCTATGGGGAAAGGCCCCAGTATGTCCATTTCCCACATAGCAAAGGGGAATTCCATTGTCAGTGACTAGGATGCGGGGAATTCCATACCGGCACATGATATTTTGCCACAAGAATTGTGCAACTTGCTTAGTTGTGATTTTGGCCAAAGGTTTGGCTGAGATCCACTTAGTAAAATAATCAATGGCTACAATCAGGAACTTCCTTTGTGTCGTGGCTATGGGGAAAGGCCCCAGTATATCCATTCCCCACATAGCAAAGGGGATGGGCGAGTTGATGGAGGTCAGCATCTCGGGGGGTTGTCTAACAACTGGTGCGTGCTTCTGACAGCGGTCACACTTTTTCACATATTCTTTGGCATCAGCCATCATTTCTGGCCAGTAGAAGCCTAAATGGGATATCTTATGAGCTAAGGCCCTGCCCCCAAGTGTTGCCCACATATGCCTTCATGTACTTCTTCAAGAGCTAAGCGTGCCTCATCGGGCCTGAGACACCTTAAGTAGGGAACCACGAAAGACCTTTTATACAGAATTCAATCTATCAAAGAGTATCTTAGTGCTCAAACAACCAATTTTCGTGCTTCAGTAGCATCGTTCGGCAACCAACCGGTTTGAATGTGAACCTTAATGGGATCTATCCATGATGTCCCCAGGCCTATAGGAGCCACAAGCTTAACATCAATGCTCCGTGTTTTCAAAACGCGAAAGTATACACTGAAGGGTATTTAGCACATAAACGCAGTGAAAACGTAAATTTAATCTTAAAAAAACCGAAACACTCTGCAGGATCCATGCGAAAAATAATATTTAATTCGTATTTCAGTGTGTTTACCTTAAAAAGCTTTACGTTAATGGAAAGATGGAGGTCTTTAATAGGGATCCAAGAACGATGAACGGAGATCCTTAGCAGCTGCTCCTCAAGTGTGAAGCACTCCACCGATATCCACCAAGAAAACAATGTAATGAAGGAGGATGAGATGGAGAGAATTAGGGTTTTGTAAATCTTTTTGGTTTAGGCAAAAATAGGGTTTATAATAGTATATTTATAGGCAAAATTTTCAGCTGAAAATTTTCCCATAAAATATTATTATTATTAACCCTTTATTATTTTCACTAATAATTAAAACAACTTTTAATTATTAATCCTTTTTCTAAACTCTTTAGAAATAATTCTCTCACTTGATTTAATTTCCAAAAATTAAATTCTTAACTAATAATATTAAGAACCTTTTTCTTAATTAATTTACAATCAATTGAATCTCATTTAATCAATTATTAAATTTTCCAATTAATTATTTATTTTATAAATAAATAATTATCAGCCATTATTAATTAATTCCTCCACCATTAAATCATTCTCTTTTATGGTGTGACCCTGTAGGTTCAATATTAAGCCGGTAGTAGAAATAAATAATAATAAAACTATTTTATCATTATTTATATAAATTCTCTAATTCATTAAATATGATTAATTAATTAATCATATTTATTCTACATCGTGAGGGATACTTCTCAGCATATCGCGACTATCCGGATAATACGAATTCACTGCTTAGAATACCAAGAACCTATTCAGTGAGTAGTTACCGTACAATCAATTCCTTCTACCCTGCAATGTCACGATTAAATACAAGGCATGGAACTTGTGTCAAACCTATCTTATTTAATCACTTGCTTTCCCATTCACTATGCTTAATTCTATTTAATGTAAATTAGAAACTCCTTTATAATTTTATTCACTCTGGCCAGAGATTCCTGAACTAACATAAGTGGATCAGCATTGAACATTCTCTTCCTACACTGGAAGGGGTAGATCCTTTATTGATCATACACTATCTTCGTATAAAAATTCCTATACCCAGTAGAGCCCTTATAATTGTCCCTTGAGACTAAGAACTAAACCAAAGCATAGTTCAGTGTACACAAGAGGACTATGACGATCTCAATTCTAAGGATACTTGTACAACTATCACTATGTGAACAACTGCTGACACGTGAGTGAACTCCATCAGTTGTTCAGCTGTGTGAGTCATGTTCAGTGAACTTATTCTATAATAATCACCTACATACTAGCTATAGTGTCACCAGACAAATGTCTATGAGAACAGACATCCTTCATAATGAAGCAAGCATAGTATGTACTGATCTTTGCGGATTATTAATTACCAGTTACTAATCCTACGACTAGGAACTATTTAAGTTTAGAGTTATCATCTTGTAGGTCTCATTATTATGATCTCATCACAATCCATAAAAAGCTTTACTCTAAACTGTGGTATATCATATTTAAACATTTAAATAGATAGAGCCCGCAATAAAAACAAAACAAGTCTTTTATTAATATCAATGAAATCAAAACAGATTACATATAAGTTATTCCTAAATCCTCATACATGATTGTCTTAGGATATATCTCTTTCAATCTCCCACTTGTACTAAAGCCAATCACTCTGGTATCTAATACCCATCTTGTCTTTATGACGATCAAAGTGACTTTGAGAAAGTGGCTCTGTGAGTGGGTCTGCTACGTTGTTATGTGTGTCAACTCTCTCGATGTTGACATCTCCTCTTTCAACAATCTCCCTAGTCAGATGAAAGCGCCGCAGGACATGTTTGGAATTTTTATGAGACCTAGGTTCCTTGGCTTGTGCTATTGCTGCATTGTTATCACAATACAACACAATAGGCTCTTCCACGTTAGGAACAACTCCCAACTAGAAACAAATTTCCTCATCCAAACAGCTTCTTTTGCAGCCTCACTTGCAGCTATATATTCTGCGTCCGCTGTGGAGTCAGCCGTTGTAGACTGTTTGGAACTCTTCCAACTAATCGCACCAACATTCAGAGTAAACACGTACCCTGACATGGATTTGCTATCAGTTTCTAATTGAAAACTAGAGTAAGTATAACCCTCTATTTTCAACTCAGATTCACCACCAAAAACAAGAAAAATGTCTTGAGTCCTTCGCAAGTACTTAAGGATGTTTTTCACTGCTTTCCAGTGGTCTTCACATGGATTGGACTGATATTTGCTCGTCATACTAATTGAATAAGCAACATCAGGCCTTGTACACAACATCGCGTACATGATAGATCCTTTTGCTGAAGCGTAAGGAATCTTACTCATACGCTCTCTTTCCTCAGGTGTCTTAGGAGACATTTTTTCGGAAAGGGACACTCCATGGCTCATCGGTATGAGACCTCTTTTGGAGTTTTCCATGCTAAACCTTTTAAGCACTTTCTGGATGTATGTACCCTGGGTAAGACCTATCATTCTTCTAGATCTATCTCTATGGATCTTCATACCGAGAATGTAGGATGCTTCTCCCAAGTCCTTCATGGTGAAGTTCTTTGATAGCCATACTTTGACTGATTGTAGCATCGGTATATCATTTTCTATAAGAAGTATGTCATCCACATACAATACAAGAAATGTTACCGCGCTCCCACTAACCTTCTTGTAGACACATGGTTCATCTATGTTTTTGATAAAACCAAACTCTTTGATTGTCTCATCAAAACGGATGTTCCATCTACGAGAAGCTTGCCTTAAACCATATATGGTTCACAGCAGCTTACACACTAGGTGTTCATTTCCCTTGGAAAGAAAACCCTCTGGCTGTGTCATATACACTTCCTCCTCAAGTTCCCCATTGAGGAAGGCCGCTTTTACGTCCATTTGCCAGATCTCATAGTCGTAGTAAGCAGCAATCGCAAGCAAAATCCGAATTGATTTTATCAGGGCTACAGGCGAAAAAGTTTCATCAAAGTCAATCCCTTGCCTTTGTTTGAATCCTTTTGCCACGAGCCTGGCCTTATAGGTCTCCACCTGGCCATCTGCTCCAATCATTCTTTTGTATACCCACTTGCACCCAATCGGCTTAAGACCTTCAGGCGCCTCAACCAGGTCCATACTTGGTTGGTATACATAGATTCCATTTCAGATTTCATGGCACTATGCCATTTCTCTGAGTCAACACTACTCATAGCCTCATTATAGGTCACAGGGTTGTCATCATCAATGATTGACAACTCATTGTCATTCTCAATGACAAGGCCATAATACCTCTCAGGTTGGCGAGACACTCTTCCTGTCCTACGAATGGGCTGTTCCATAGAAGGTTGTTCAGTCTGAACAGGTGTTTCCACTTGATCCGTAGTAGTTTGTGCTTCTTGAACTTCATCAAGTTCAATTTTGCTCCCACTGTTTCCTTCAAGGATAAACTCCTTTTCCAAAAAGGTAGCATGTCTGGAGACAAACACCCGATGATCGGTGTAAAAGTAATACCCTAAAGTCTCTTTAGGATATCCCATAAAATTACATTTTACGGATCGAGATTCCAGCTTATCTGGGTCAACTTTCTTGACATAAGTTGGACATCCCCAAATCTTAACGTGTTTAAGACTCGGTTTCCATTCTTTCCATATCTCATATGGTGTTTGAGGAACAGATTTGGAAGGCACCTTATTCAGTAAATATGCTGAGTTTCCAATGCATAACCCCATAGGAATACTGGAAGATTCGCATATCTCATCATGGACCGAACCATGTCTAACAAAGTTCGATTTCTCCTTTCAGATACCCCATTTAACTGTGGAGTATATGGAGGAGTCCACTGGGAGACTATACCATTTTCTTTGAGATAATCTAGAAACTCTCCATTCAAGTATTCACCACCTCGATCTGATCGAAGAGTTATAATACTGTGTTTGGTTTGTTTCTCCACTTCATGTTTATATTCTTTGAACTTTTCAAAGGCTTCAGACTTGTGTTTCATCAAATAAACATATCCGAATCTAGATCTATCATCTATGAAATTAATGAAGTACGAAAATCCACCCATGACTTGCGTAGACATTGATCCACATACATCTGTGTGTACCAATCCTAGCAAATATGCAGCCCTCTCTCCATGTCCACTAAATGGAGATTTGGTCATTTTACCCAATAGACAAGACTCGCATGTAGGATATGATTCAAAATCAAAGGGGTCAAGTAACCCTTCCTTATGCAATGTCCGCAGTCTATTTTCACTAATATGACCTAGCCTACAGTGCCATAAATAGGTCAGATTTTCATCATCTCATTTTCTTTTATTAGTTTGTTCAATCTGAAGTAAATCATGCTCTACGTCACATACATACAGACCATTATTTAAAATGCCACATCCAAAAAGAACATTATCTCTAAGGATAGAACATTCATTATTCTTAATAATAAATGAAAAACCATCCACATACAACATAGGAATAGAAACAATATTCCTCACAATAGAGGGAACGTAATAACAATTATTCAAAATAATAGTCTTGCCCGTAGGCACATGTAAACAAAATGATCCTACAGATATGGCCGCAACCCTTGCTCCATTTCCCATAAGAATCACCTCATCTTTTTCAAGAGTCCTACTTCCCTTTAGTCCTTGCAACGAATTGCAAATATGAGAACCACGGGCGGTATCTAATACCCAAGTAGAAATTTGACCTAGTGACATATTAACTTCGATCATGAACATGCATGAATCAGAAGCGATAGTCTTACTACCCTTCTTCTTCAATTTTGCAAGGTAAACCTTGTAGTTCCTCTTCCAGTGCCCCAACTTGTTACAGTGAAAACAAACAGCTAAATTAGGACCAGTCAACTTGTGAGCATCTAGTATGCTTCGGAATGATAGTGCAGAAGACATGACGAATATAGTAAATCTATAAATGATAAACACATAACAACACTTAGCAAATATTCAATTTCATTTCAAAACACTATATGAATCGGGTCTTTATTCATAAGTGTCTCCCACTAGTTTACCTAATTTTTTCAACCCCCTAAGTGAAAATTAAGCATTCATAATGCTAGTGGGAATAGGGATCCTACATTCCATCACACAACCTCGGCTGTGGCACGAAACATCATGTGAGGTTCAATAGGCAGACAACTCTTTTCAATTACATCTTATTTTATTCCCTAATATAATTTTAGCCTCTTGAATAATTGAGTCACGGTTGTGGCACGACAAACTCAATATTCTAAGTCAAGTCTAACCCATCATTTCATACAATTGAATCAGTCTCCAATGGCCAACGGCCTCCAATGGCCAACGGCTGTAGCACGTACCGACCTTTAGATTCTAATTCAATGTACACATCTCTATGTAATAGGCAATTATTTCTTATTTCGAAACAAAGCCCTCGGTTGTAGTACGAAACGACAATGATTTAAAAATAAGAACCACTTTCTACCATGTTGGAAGGCTATGACCGACACAAGCCCATTGTGTCATTGGCCAATTACTACTTGATATTATTTAATTTTAGAGGGATTATATTACGTTACAATCATAATCATATTATAAAGAGATTCTTCCTTTTAAATTAAATATTTCAAATCAATAATCGATAATCAGATGATTCCCAGATCGGGTGGAGCATTGTTAAGAGGCGTCACTTAATAACCCTTTCTTACAGATAGAAATCTGTTGTTGACAGAATCATCCTTTCTCTCAATATTGAAAATTCATATTCAATTACGTGTTTCATAAACACAAGAATCTCATGATCGTATTCATAATATTTATTGTTAAGGTAAGAAACGATTCCTATTCTAGATTTTCTAGAGCACGCCTTATATTGATTTAAGTTCACCTAAATCTATCATCGCACGGTAAACATAGGCATATATCTCATATATAAAATTAAATAAACAAGTAAATGTAAAGTGCAATAAAGTAAATGTGTTTGGTTATGGCCCCATCCTATGTGATCTTTATCAAGCTCATGATAAAGATCAAGGTCAATCTAATATGGTGATGGAAATAAATACAACTACTTATTACATAAGTCTTCTTCTTTGTTTAGACTTCTTGTATGCCTCATCTTCTTCTTTGTATCACCTTCATTGGATAGGCTTCTTGAGTCTTCAATTACATTACATGATTGAAAGTAAAACTAATTTAATGAACTTACAAGAATAACTCGAGTTACATTCGAGATTTATGATTACAAAGATTGACGACATGCAAGTCGTATTTAAAACCAAAACCAAAACCATTACACCAAGGTCGAAAGGCCATAACCATCCACCATGCTCATACAACATATAAAAGCATGTTAAAACACATAATCTGATCTTAACATATCATATTATCCATGATCTAATCATAAAAAGAAAATATGACAAAAATCCGAAAAATCAGAATCAAATCAGAAAAATAAGAATCACTGTTTACGGGTAGTAAACGACATCAAACGCTTTACAGATGAGTCGTTGATAGTTTTAGCTATCAGTTTTGTTCAGACGCTCGTTTACCTATGGAATAAGGTATTCGTTTGCGTAAATCGGACACCAAACCCAGATTTCAGCAAATCTACAGCAAACAATTCAGAATCCGTATCTAATATGATTCTCATAATTAGAACAAACATAAATCATGTATATATCAGTATATATACAGATTACATAATCATTTTATGATTATACAACTCACATGAATATCATATATTCAAAACTATACATATATAAGCATATTATATCAACATCAAATCATGGCAAATCACGTACATGCTCATATATCGAAAACAGTTAAACACATAAATGAATTAAAAACTTTTCGCAAGTAGCTCTGATGCCATTGAAGGGTTTTTAGCACATAAACGCAGCGAAAACGTAAATTTAATCTTAAAAAAAAACGAAACCCTCCGCATGATCCATGCGAAAAATAATATTTAATTCGTAGTTGAGTGTATTTACCTTAAGAATCTTTACGTTAATGGAAAGATGGAGGTCCTTAGCAGCTGCTCCTCAAGTGTGAAGCACTCCACCGATATCCACGAAGAAAACGATATAATGAAGGAGGAGGAGATGGAGAGAATTAGGGTTTTGTAAATCTTTTTGGTTTAGGCAAAAATAGGGTTTATAATAGTATATTTATAGGCAAAATTTTCAGCTGAAAATTTTCCCATAAAATATTATTATTAACCCTTTATTATTCTCACTAATAATTAAAACACCTTTTAATTATTAATCATTTTTCTAAACTCTTTAGAAATAATTCTCTCACTTGATTTAATTTCCAAAAATTAAATTCTTAATTAATAATAGTAAGAACCTTTTCTTAATTAATTTATAATCAATTAAATCTCATTTAATCAATTATTAAATTTGTCAATTAATTATTTATTTCATAAATAAATAATTATCAGCCATTATTAATTAATTTCTCCACCATTAAATCATTCTCTTTTATGGTGTGACCCTGTAGGTTCAATATTAAGCAGGTAGTAGAAATAAATAATAATAAAACTATTTTATCATTATTTATATAAATTCTCTAATTCATTAAATATGATTAATTAATTAATCATATTTATTCTACATCGTGAGGGATATTTCTCAGCATATCGCGACTATCCGGAGAATACAAATTCACTGTTTAGAATACCAAGAACCTATTCAGTGAGTAGTTACCGTACAATCAATTCCTTCTACCCTGCAATGTCACGATTAAATACAAGGCATGGAACTTGTGCCAAGCCTATCTTTTTTAATCACTTGCTTTCCCATTCACTATGCTTAGTTCTATTTAATGTAAATTAGAAACTCCTTTCTAATTTCATTCACTCTGGCCAGAGATTTCTGAACTAACATAAGTGGATCAGCATTGAACATTCTCTTTCTACACTGGAAGGGGTAGATCCTTTATTAATCATACACTATCTTTGTGTACAAATTCCTATACCTAGTAGAGCCCTTATAATTGTCCCTTGAGACTAAGAACTAAACCAAAGCATAGTTCAGTGTACACAAGATGACTATGATGATCTCAATTCTAAGGATACTTGTACAACTATCACTATGTGAACAACTGCTGACACGTGAGTGAACTCCATCAGTTGTTCAGCTGTGTGAGTCATGTTCAGTGAACTTATTCTATAATAAGCACCTACATACTAGCTATAGTGTCACCACACAAATGTCTATGAGAACAGACATCCTTTATAATGAAGCAAGCATAGTATATACCGATCTTTGCGGATTATTAATTACCAGTTAGTAATCCTACGACCAGGAACTATTTAAGTTTAGAGTTATCATCTTTTAGGTCTCATTATTATGATCTCATCACAATCCATAAAAAGCTTTACTCTAAACTGTGGTATATCTTATTTAAACATTTAAATAGATAGAGCCCACAATAAAAACAAAAAAAGTCTTTTATTAATATCAATGAAATCAAAACAGATTACATAAAAGTTATTTCTAGATCCTCATACATGATAGGACTTAGGACATATCTCTTTCATACACTTCCAGAAATTTCTTCTATCTCAGATGAAGCAAACTTTGATAATGCATCTGCCTTAGCATTTTCCTCCCTTGAAATGTGCTCAACATGGCATTCATCGAATTGGGTCATCACGGCCCTTACTAGGCGGACATACCTAACCATCGTACCATCCCTTGCCTCAAACTCTCCCTTCACCTGGGATATGACCAGCTTCGAGTCTCCAAAGACTTTTAAGTTCTTGACTCTAAGTGTCCCTGCTAAGCCAAGACCAGCTATCAGAGCTTCATATTCTGCCTCATTGTTTGTGGTCAAGAAATCTAACTTCATGGCATACTCAATCAAGAACCCATCAGGGCTTTGTAAAACCAAACCTGCTCCACTTGAATTTGTTTTTGATGCCCCATCAAAATAGAGAACCCAATATTCTTTCTCCTTATCATCCTTCTTTTTGTCCCGCTTATCAAATTCCTTGTCTTGATGCATGGTATCTTCTTGCCCCCGACTTCTTGGTTGGGTATGGTACATTCAACCATGAAGTCAGCTAATGCCTGGGCTATTATTGCCGTTCGTGGCTTATACTTGATGTCGAATTCTTCCAGCTCTATTGCCCACTTGATCAACCTCCCACTAGCCTTGGGACTATGAATGATATTTCTCAGGGGCTGATTTGTTAGCACCTCAATTTGATGAGCCTGAAAGTAAGGACGTGACTTTCTTGAAGCCATTACCAAGGCTAGAGCAAATCTTTCAATAGTTGAATAATTTAACTCAGCACCATACAGAATTTTGCTGATATAGTATACGGGTATCTGGATTTTCAGTTCCTCCTTAACTAATACAGCACTCAAGGCACTTTCTGAAACGGCTAAGTACAAGTATAAAACTTCATTCAAAACTGGCTTGGCCAACAACGGGGCCTGGGCCATATATTTCTTTAATTCCTCAAATGCCTTCTGGTTTTCCTCACTCCATACAAAGTCCTTAATGTTCTTTAGTGACTTGAAGAACGACAAGCACTTGTCTCCTAACTTGGAGATGAATCGTCCCAGCGCAGCAACCCTTCCCGTAAGCTTCTGAACATCCTTGACATTTTTTGATGGCTTCATGTCCAAGATTACCTTTATCTTATCGGGGTTGGCCTCGATCCCTCTCTTGGAGACCATCAATCCCAAAAAATTTCCAGATCCTACTCCGAAAGCATACTTCGTAAGATTTAACATCATTTTGTGGTACCTCAGGACCTCAAAAGCTTCCCTCAAATGGGTTATATGATCAGTCTTTACTAGACTCTTGACTAACATGTCATCAACATAGACTTCCATAGTCTTGCCAATAAGATCCTTAAAAATTTTATTTACCAACCTTTGATAGGTGGCTCCTGCATTCTTAAGACGAAATGCCATAACAAGATAACAATAAACACCAAAGTTAGTGATGAATGATACCTTTGGAATGTCATCCTTGTGCATCTTAATCTGATTGTATCCACTAAATCCATCCATGAAGCTTAGCATCTCATGCCCAGCAGTGGCATCTATCAAAGTATCAATCCTTGGCAACGGAAAACAGTCCTTAGGGCATGCATCATTCAGATCAGTGAAGTCTATACACATCCTCCATTTTCCATTGGCCTTCTTCACCATCACAGGGTTTTCTAACCATTCAGGAAACGGTATCTCCTTAATGAAACCAGCCTCTAAGAGCTTCTTAACCTCCTATTTTATAGCTTCTTGTCTTTCCGGGGCAAAGTTCTTTTCTTTTGCTTCACCGTCTTTCAATTTAGGTCCACGTTCAACTTATGGGTAATCAGTTATGGGTCTATGCCTGGCATATCAGCTGCTGACCATGCAAATAAATCACTATTTTCTTGCAAAAATCTCACCAACTTCCCTTTAAGGGGCTCCTCGAGTGTGGCTCCAATTAAAGTTACCCTCTCAGGATTCTCGGGGGCTAAAGAAATCGAAATCAAGTCTTCTGCTAGCTTTCCTCTTTTCTCATCATTCTCTCGAATATCCATATCTTCAATAGGAAGAACCTGCCCCCCCCCCAACTCTATCTGCCCTCAAAGAGGCTACATAACAGCTTCTAGCCATTTTTTGATCTCCTCTCTCTTCTCCAATCCCATTCCGGGTGGGAAACTTCATAACTGAATGATAGGAAGAAGGGACTGCCTTGAAGGCATGTATCCCTGTTCTCCCCATAATAGCATTATAAGTTGAACTAGCCTTTACCACAACAAAGTCCAACATCTATGTTGCTTGCCTTGGTTCCTGACCTATGGTGGTTGGCAACTTGATTATCCCTTCCACGGGACACTCTACTCCCGCAAATCCATATATCGGCATGTCGGTTGGGGTCAATTGGGAGTCATTATATCCCATCCTTAGAAAGGCGTCATGGAGCAAGATATCCACTGAAGCACCATTATCCACAAGGACCCTCTTGACCGGGCTATTTCCTATTATCGGTGTTATGACCAGCGGGTCGTCATGAGGAAATTCCACACCCTCTAGGTCAGAATCATCAAAAGCCAATGTTATTTCTGTCCTGGCCCTCTTCGGGGGTTCTCTAACAATATGCATAACCTCTCTAGTATATGCTTTTCTGGAGTTCCTGGATAATCCAGCAGAAATTGGTCCTCCAAAGATTGTGTTTATCACAGGCCCTCGAGGTCGCGACCCTCCAAAAATTGCATTTATAACCGGTCCTCTAGGCTGGGGATTCCGCCCCTGGTCATCTTGGTCCCTCCTACGGTCTTCAAAGTTCTTCCTTCCATTGTTATTCCTATCCCCTCCTTCTCCAGTGTATTTGTTCAATCTTCCTTTTCAAATGAGGAATTCAATTTCATCTTTCAGCTGTCTACACTCATCAGTGTCATGACCAACATCTTTGTGAAATCTGCAATACTTGCTCTTATCTAGCTTGGCAGGATCAGCCTTCAAGGGCTTAGGCCAACGAATATCTCGATCTTTCTCGATTTCCATCAAGATCTGCCTTCTAGGAGTATTCAACTTAGCGTATTCAGTGAACTTTTGCCCAGGTCCTCCCTACTTGGGGGTTGAATAAGGGTTTTGCTCGGTTCTAGGATACTTGTCCTTAGCGATATACTCCAGATCAGTTTTCCGCTTCTTGCCTCCAGTGGGCTCATTACTCACTATGGTCTTTCTCATGCTCTCTTCCACCTTGATGTACTTCCCTGCCCTATCCTGGAGCTGCAACATGCTTTCAGGAGGGCGTTTGACCAAGGACATCTTGAAAAACTCATCCTTAGTTCCATATTGCAGTGCTATCATTGCGACCTTATCATCAAGGTTCGGGACTTTTAAAGCCTCCTTTGTGAAACGATTCAGGTAGTCTCTCAAAGATTCCTTTGCTCTCTGCACAATGCTCATAAGGGATGCTGAACTTTTCTCATGCACTCTCCCACTGATGAACTGTTTAATGAAAGCCTGACTTAATTCTCTGAACGACCCAATAGAGTTTGGGGGAAAACGACTATACCACATTTGAGCCATACCCGACAGAGTTTGAGGAAAGGCCCGACACTTAATAGTATCATTCACGGGCTGCAACAGCAGTGCATTAGAGAATGTCCTAACATGATTAACGGGATCTCCCGTGCCATCCTAAGCTTTGATAGTTGGCATCTTGAACTTCCTTGAGATATGGGCATTCATCAGGATAGGAGGGCGGAGTAGGATCATCAGGATCTCCAGAAGGGCGGAGTAGGATCATCAGGATCTCCAAGGGGAAGAAGATTGCTTGGATCAGCCCTTGGGATAGCAGCCCTTCTCTGTACTGGACCATCCAGGTTTATGATAGGAGGAGGATTTCTCCCCCTAGGAGGTACTGGGGGTCTGGTTGTCTAGTGCGCCTCCAAGTCGTGCCTCAGCCTTTGAATCTCAGCCTCGTGAGCCCTAATCCTTTCTTGCACTTCTTGGGGATTCATCCCTTGGGTGCTTTGAGGATGTTGGCTACCATCAGCCATCGGCTCTTTGCCAGCACGTCTCCTTCTTGGGGCTACTTCATCATCCGAAGATTCAGAATCTCTCTCAGTGTAAGGACCACAAAAGTCCTGATCCTCAGGGATAGGAGCCAAACCTTGTATGTAGGGGGGTGATCGCCCTCGTGCTTCACTCCGTCCAGCATGTCCAGTTCCTCCAACCTCAGGGTAAAGGGGCATCCCATATGGGGGGTTAGTGGTCACAACAGTTGAATATTCGTACCCGATGGGTCGAGAATTCACAGGTGCATGTAGTTGTTGAACTTGGGGAGTCGTACCTTGAATAGCCGAGGGAATCGTCCCTTGTGTCTGAGGTTGAGTTGCCCCTATCTGGGCTTCTCCTTGGGTATCTCCACGGTTGATGAAATCACTTGGGTTATCCCCGATGGTGTTCCTTCCTCAAGAGCTCTAATTGTTCTCCGTGTTCTCGCCATGGTTGTTATTATGCTTTCCCAAAGACGGCGCCAAATGTTATGGATTAAAAACTAAGATATATAATTGCTGTATTTATTACTAAGGAACATGAGCTTCGAGGCTCGATTTGACTGCTCTTGTGTTTCGTGACTCAATCTGCCTTAACAAGATACCTACGTACCTTGCTAATTGCCAAGGATCAAGTCAAAAAACACGTAGTTCTGATTTGTGGGATGAGGCCCCTTATATAGATGTTGGGAGTCCTTGAATTGGACTTGGTATAGGAGACTTGGTGGTCAAGTCTCTGAATTAGAATGGACTTTGGAGTCCTAGGAAGTAGGAAGCTGATTCCTTATCCCATGAGGTTCCTTGGAGGCCAATCTACAAGGATTTATATCCCCACTAGGACTTATCTTAATAGTTGTTTGTCTCCCTTATTAATTAATTATGAAATTAATTAATAATTAGGGTTTTGGGCCTTCTTTGTTCCATCAGGCCTGATCTGGTCCATCAGGCCTGATCAATGTGTTAACCTTTTTGGTCTGAATATCATACATCTTCTTATTGGGCCTAGCAGCCCAAATCACGTATAATTAATATAATATTTAATTTACACAATCAGGATTCATTTATCCCTATCACCAGGATTGCCACCTGACAGGGAGATAGAGTTCTCTATAGAATTAGCACCAGGAACGGCACCAGTGTCCAAGGCCCCTTATAGGCTAGCCCCAGTTGAGATGAAGGAATTAGCTTCTCAATTACAAGAATTGTTAGATAATGGAATGATAAGACCCAGCGTGTCGCCATGGGGAGCGCCAGTATTGTTCGTAAGAAAAAGGACGGCAGTATGAGACTATGAATAGACTATCGAGAATTGAAAAAGCTGACTATTAAGAATAGGTACCCTCTCCCTAGGATTGATTACCTATTCTACCAACTCAAGGGAGCAGTGCACTTTTCCAAAATAGATTTGAGAACAGGATATCACCAGTTGAAAATCAAACCCGAGTATATACCAAAGACTGCTTTTCACACTAGGTATGTACACTATGAGTTCTTAGTCATGTTGTTTGGGCTAACCAATGCACCCACAACCTTTATGGATTTGATGAATAGAGTGTTCAAAACGTACCTAGATATACGTGTGATAGTTTTTATAGATGATATTCTAATCTACTCAAAGACGGAGCAAGAACATGCAGAACATTTGAGGATAGTCTTAGAAATCCTGAGGAATGAGAAATTATATGCCAAGTTCTCGAAATGCGAGTTTTGGTTTAGGGAAGTTCAGTTCTTAGGGCACGCGGTGAGTAGCAAAGGAGTTTTAGTTGACCCCGCCTAGATAGAGGCGGTATCCAACTGGGAAATACCAACTACCCCAACAGAGGTTAGGAGTTTTGTGGGTTTAGCAGGATATTACCGGAGATTCATGCAAGACTTTGCTAAGATAGTCGGTCCACTGACTAGACTTACCCGGAAAACAGAAAAGTTTGTATGGACAGAGAAATATAAGGAAAGCTTTCGGGAACTGAGAAGGAGACTGGTGTTAGCATCAGTGCTCGCTCTTCTCGATGTAAAGGGAGAGTTTGTGATATACAGCGATGCGTCGTATAAAGGAATAGGATGTGTGCTTATGCAGCACGGAAAGGTTATCGTGTATGCCTCTCAGCAATTGAAGGAGTATGAGATCAGATACCCAACGCATGATCTAGAATTAGCAGCCATAGTGTTTGCCCTGAAAATTTGGAGGCACTCCTTGTACGGTGAGAAATGCGAGATTTACACAGACCACAAGAGCCTCAAATATATTTTTACTCAGAAAGAACTAAACATGAGAGAGAGGAGGTGGTTAGAGTTGATTAAGGACTACGACTGTGAAATTTTGTATCACCCGGGTAAAGCTAATGTGGTGGCAGATGCCCTTAGTAGGAAGGAAAGACTCAAGATGATAATGACATCGGAGGAGTTAATTAAAGAATTTGAGAAGATGGAAATTGACGTGAGAATGACCGTTAAAGGAACGGAAGGATTATTTGAGATTAAGCTAGTGCCAGAACTTACTAAAAAGATACGAGTATGTCAGGAAAAGAAGATGAGTGAAGAAAGAGGAACATTGACCGGTGAGGAAGTGAGATGCGAGAAGGACGAGAAAGGGATCATGAGGTATGCGTCCATAATTTTGATTCTAAATGTGCAAGAGTTAAAAGATGAGCTGTTGCATGAAGGGCACAACTCCAGATATTCAATCCACCCAGGAAGTACGAAGATGTACCATGACCTTAAGGAATATTATTGGTGTCCTAACAAGAAAAGAGAAGTAGCATAGTGGGTCAGCAAGTGCTTGACATGCCAGAGAGCGAAGGCTGAACATCAACGACCAAGTGGACTATTACGGCTCCTGGAAATTCCAGAATGGAAATGGGAGCATATAGCCATGGATTTTGTGACAGGCCTACCAAGGACGAAAACTAATCACGACGCCATATGGGTTATCATAGATAGACTGACCAAGTCCTACCAATCAACAAAAGGTACATTGTAGATAAGCTGGTAGATATCTACTTGAAGGAAATTGTAGTGAGACACGATGTTCCTGTTGCCATAGTGTTAGATCGAGACCCAAGGTATAATTCCCGATTTTGGAGAAGCATCCAGGAATGTGTAGGCACCAGACTAAACATGAGTACTGCTTACCACCCCCAGACTGATAAGCAAAGCGAAAGGACTATTCAGACCCTAAAAGATATGTTACGAGTGTGTGCCATCGACTTTAAAGTGAATTGGAATGACCACTTACCCCTGATCGAATTTTCCTACAACAATAGCTATCATGCTAGCATAGGAATGCCTCCGTATGAAGCTATTTGCGGAAGGAGATGTCGTTCTCCCCTATGTTGGGATGAAGTTGGAGAACACAAGATAGTTTGACCCGAGTTCCATGTTAAGGAAGTACCATGCGGATGTGCGACATGTAATAGAATACGAGCAGGTAGATTTACAACAAAACCTGACCTATATCGAGCAGCCAGTAATGATAATGGACCAAAAAGAATAAGTGCTGAGGAACAAGACTGTGAAGCTGGTTAGAATCTTGTGGAGGAACCAAAATATCGAAGAGTCAACTTGCGAACTTGAAGACGTGATGAGTAATAGATATCCCCACTTATTTTCTAATTGATTCCGGGACGAAATCATTGTTAGAGGGGAAGACTGTAATAACTCGAATTTTTGAGACTTTTTAAAAGCGTTTAATGAATAGTAACCCTGACAGACGGGGAAAACTTTTTAGCCACACTATGTTGTGCATAAGAAAATGAGTTTTGAAGTTGAAATTATGATTATACGTACTAAATGAGTGTATGTAAACGCTATTAGTTTTCGAAGAAAACGAACTTTGAAAAATGACCATATTTACGAATCATCGAGGATTACGAGGATCACAATATAATTACGAATTTAAAACCTTACAGATTTATATCCAAGTACGATAATTCAAAATATAAGGATTAAATACGAAAGGATTTACGTCACGAACCGTTTACGAGAAATTATTACAAAAACGTTTAAGCGACCGAACGAACGCGTAAACGATTAAATAAACGTAACACACTAACTAACTGTGGTAGAAAAGTAACCATGGTTACTTTATTAAATAGTGAGCTAAGGAAGTAGGATGATCAACTAGGGGTAAGAGAATAGTAAGCTAAATGGCTAAACCAACTAGCTTAGCTTGTAAACTAGAAAAGCCTAGCTAGTTTTGTCTAAAGATTTGGCAACAAAAATAAATCCTAGGATATATACTAGAGAATAACAATCAAATACAATATATCACAAATATTATTTCAAAAAGCAACCAAGAAGCAAACACAAAAATCCTCTCTCTCTCCCAAGAACAATTCCATTCGGCCCCTTCCCCAAAAACAAAGAATTCAATTTCAAATCACCAAGCTCTAGCCATGGAAAAATTCCCCCATTAATTCTAAAGCTTCATACAACCTAAACTAAGGTAATATAAATCTTTGAGCTCTTTTTATCAAGGTTTCATGGGTGAAATAAATTCAAGAAAGATGATAGTGAATAGTATGAATAGTAACTTTTATTTGGTTTCTTGATTTTAATGGTTGTTTTAGGTTCCAAAAAACCTACTAAGCACTCCCAAGACTTCACCATCATCAAGAACACATCTCAATCTCTCAAGAAAGGTATAAATCTTTGACCCATCCTTATTTATATTTAAGTTCAATATTCTTTTAGAACATAGTTGTAAACCTAGTTTTGGTGGAAGTATTGTTGTAATCTTGATGTTTAGCTAAGTAGATTTAAGGTTGATTTTTGTTACCTCAAGAACATGATGTTCTTGAGAGGAGTTAGTGTGGTGATGATTATATGTTTATTGTTGGTGTTAGTATAAAGATTTAAAGCATAAATGAAATTCGGATCGTAACCGTAATCTCGCTAAAACGAACAAAACGTAACTTTAAGTTTCTGCAGAAAGTCCCGGAAATTTAAACTGTAGTTTCTTGAAAAATAACACATTATTATGATAGACAATGTTATAAGGATCGTTTATGTGCTTGAATCGCGTGATTCCGATTTACGGATCAAAAATTATGATCGTTTTACTAAAAGTGATTTACGCGACAAAAACTGCTACGAATTAAGAACTTTGAAAATAAAAAGGATCAACTTAAAAATATTCATAAATCATGAAATTTTTACAGAGAGTAGTAAATTAAGTTTCCTAACTTCTATAAAAATTTCAGTGAAAATAATGAATTTTCCGTTTTATAAAAATATCGGAGCCGAGACCGCGCGATTAGAAAACCGTAGAATCCATAAGCAGAGCCGACGAGGAAAAATGAAAATGGACTTAAGACACTTCGAAAAAGGAAATGAACGTAATGTGAATTATTCCAAAAGTATTTATTAAGCTGATAGGGGCCTGCTACACGCATCCGTTACTAATTACAAGTGGCCAGTTCCCCCTTGGGATCTCTCAGGAATCTCAATGCAGTCCATAAGTTCGGTGGCATGTGTGTAGGTGAACATACATTATCGAATATATTAAAGGTCTACGAGTATATATACGTAGTCTCTGACATCATTTCTACCAAAGAATTTTGCCTTAGACTCACTGGTCTATCATTTTAGAAGGTTCTAAGATCAAACCATCGCTCGTTGTAATATTACGTCATTTAATTGTAGATATGCCATCAATTCTCGATGCTCTTGATCTTTGAGCTAAACCATCACATTCTTACATGTGAAGCGCACTAATAATATCATGTTATGTACTTTTCTTATGATAATATTCATATATTACGCTCAAATCTTCCTTAATGGAAATAAAATCCTCAAGGGTATATTGGACACTATCTTCGCTGAATTCGTTATTCATACTGTATTCCTATCCTCATTGGTAAAATGACACCTTCAACTAGTTTGGGTCAATAACCTCAACCGTATATTAATAATTAGACTTCATGGTTCTCACATGTTATGTCCCCTCATGGGCAACCTATAAGGAACTATAAGTAACTAGGATCGTGTTATCAAAATGAACATATGGTGTTGGTAATACCGTCTTTACCCTAAAAGCCCTGGAGACTCAGCTCCGAGTTCTACATCCACATCCTTGCCAAATTATATATGATTCTAGTTTTTCTTCTCATCATTCTGATAATCTCCAATGGTTCTACTAGTCATATTTTAATACCTCAAATATACATTTATCCTAACCTACTCATCGGTGCTACATTCGGTAGTCAATTGATGAATTCTATATGAGCTCTTTCGCAATCTCCTATCTAGACAAAACTCCTAACACTCACGTCTCTAATTACTATAACTTAATGCTTGATACCATTTCTGTAACACCCCTAATTCCGGGGTCAAGAATATGGGTTATCACATCATCCTTCAATTATGTATAACCTGTATTGATTCAATAATCCAACGGACCCCAATCTCATGCACACACACAAGTTATAGCCTTAGAAACGATGTACAAAATGTAATCTTCTTTTATTACAACTCAAATGTACTTTACAGGATCTCAAACTATTATTCATAACCTATACATGAAGTTACAATTATCTGAAGCCTATCTAAGTGTTCTTGCTTTCCTGAAGCAATGATGCAAGGACTCCTCATCACGGCTGCAGTCGACTAGGTCTCTTACTGGCATACTAGTTATCCTTTGTGTTGTGACATTTAAAAGAAAGCAAGAGTGAGCAATAATGCTCAGCCGTAATGTATAAAACAGTTTGGGAATAACTGTTAATATAATACTTCATCGTATAATAGGACGATTTGAAAACTTGGTATTATACACCTTTTCCTTTTTAAATCAAATCAGATATTATATATATCAAAATATCTTGAAAATGTTCTCGATTCATATACTCAGGAGAATCATTTTCTTGGTGATATACACCTCTTTTTGAGATAATGTTTTTGACTGACTTATTAGTCTGTAAATACCTTAATGGTAAACCCAGCGCCTAAGCTTGAGTTATGGTATTGCATCTCAATTCCAATCAGAAGAATAGGACATTTACCGGAACCACATCATATGATGATCATTCGTAACACAAAAATCTCTAACTTTTTCTATTAGTAGAAGGACGATACCTTCGTATCCCGGTTATCACCCTGGCCGCATTCAGGCTATGTGTCCCATTTCGGGTATGCACACACTTCAAAGGTTCCTGAGTACACAGAGTACCTTCTCATGCAGTACCTTTGATAGTCTCCCTAGTACTCATATTACTAGAGTCTACCCCTCCTAGTCCTTGGAATAATAATATCATATCCCGAGAACTCGAACCACATCGAAGTTCCCCAAGCGTTTTGCTTTTTGATAGACATAACTCATCTCGTTTTTATATATATATGTACTTCCAAGAATTTTCATAGGAAACACTAAGATAATGTGAGTTGACTGTTGTCAATAGATAAGTATTGAAGGAGGAGTTTCTTTTGATACTATAGTGAAAATATTTAAAATTCGTCGATATTATATTTTCGACGATTCAAAAGTATTAGTATGGTTTTCTGAAACTCAAAAAATATTTTAATATAGGTTTTATAATTTTTAAATGGTATTAAATTATTTAATAAATATTTAATAATAATTATTAAATAATTAAACCTCGAATAATTCTATTTTTAAAAGATTATTTGAAATAATATTCCTCAACTAATTTATGTTTAAGTAATTAAATTAATCTCTAATAAAAATAGAATAATTGGGTTTGAAATAAACAACCATTGGAGAATACTTCTTATATATTAAATAAATATTTGAAATAATATTCATTGTTCGAGTAGTTAAATATAGTTGAGGGAATACGATCTTTGGAAATAGTTTTAAGTAAATTTGAGGTAATTATTATTTCACAAGAGGGTATCGAGTCCCTTGGAATAAAATAGCTACAGACTTTACTTGTCCAAAACATGTCCATAACACTTTCAAATTTTTAAGTAATACATACCGACCGACTCTCGGTCTACAATATATATGCCACGCTACTCTCTAGCGTTAACATTTCTCAAATATAAACACCTCCGGAATACTTCCGGATTTTTATAGACTTACACCGACCGACTCTTGGTATATCATTTCAAATATGGTATTTTTAGTATATTAAAAATCACCTTATCTTATGATTCAGTATATAACAATTTGTAAAACACCGTAAAATATTTATCATGCATATATTGCAGTATTTAAAAGCAATCACAACACAACAGTTCTTAAAAGCTAGGGTTTGAAAACTTGTCTTGGTGATAGGGAGTGCACGACCTCGGTTTCTAGGATGACAACCAATAACAAAGGTCACGTTCTAGGTTAGCACTCGACTAACGTCCCGGTTTAACTATTCACTTCCGTAAACACGTAACTACAACTAATTTCCATTTCACCCATACTTGTAACTTAAACAATATATTTATGACCTTGACGGTTTTCATTATCGCTCGTTCATTTAACAAATTCTATTTTAAGTCTTAAGTGTACGCGTGAGAAAACGCGTGTCGAAACATCCTTTTTACGCGTTTTCTCCTTGCGCGCTTTTCACTCGAATATTTTTACAAAATCAAATAATTTAAATTTTAACCCAATTCTTTTTAGGCCATTTTCCTTACTGTCTTAGCTAGTTTTTCCAATTTTCTAAAGTCTTGGAATATTTTTAAGGGTTCCAAAAACATCCAACTCTTAGACCAATTTTCTGCAGTTTTCTTTTGTGTAAGTGTTTTAATAAAACGGTCATATCTCCTAAACCGTAAATCCTCTTGACGCGTTATTTATATGTACGTAAACTACAAATCAAGGTCTAGCTTGACATGTCTAGTGGGTTTTACTTATATGAACTTATATATGCAATCAAAGTCTCAAATCCACAACAACATCAAATCCTTGAGGTTTTCATCCCTTAATCTCATACCAACACTCAAACTCACCAATATTCATCCATTAACATGTATTTCAGTTCATATTAATCAACATCCAAAAGTCACATCTTCAAAATAAGCATTACTCATCAAAATTTTATCTTAAGTGTACTAAACTTTTAAGAACTTAACATAACGACACTCATCTCAACATCAATCACAAAAGCCATCCAAGAAACCTTTAAAAGTAAGCGTTTATACCTTCTTGAGTACAAGGGATTCTAGAACTATGTTGTTTAGGGCTTGTATGGCTTGGATTATACTTATAGTGGGTAGGTCCTTCAAAATCTAAGCCAAGAAAACAAAGTTAATTTTCGGATTTACTATTCATCACCAACTTGATTTACTATTCATCACCAACTTTCTGCAAGGATTTGACTATGCTATACTAATTCAATGGCCAAGAAATTTTGAATGTACCTTGTACATGATATGAGGAAGCGTTGGTTAAAATATCTTGATTTTTTAATTCCTATAACTCTAGATATGGATTTTTCTTTCTTGGTGGTCTTTGCTGGTCAGTTTGCATACATCTCTGCAAAGATCTGGAATAATGAGGGTCTTACTCTGCTTAAATGGAAAAGTCGTGTGACATAAGAAGTGTAGATCGTCTCAAGGCCTTTCTAACTAGATGTAGAAAGAAATTGTTGAGTGATAAATGAAGGAGATACATCCTTTCTAAGCTGATGTTCTCAGTTTGGCCGAGTTGAAGAAAAGAAAGAGAATTTAGCTTGCTTAATCGATTGCTTCATTAATAAGTGTTGGCTCATTTGATGTATATAATCTATGTACGCATATCTTGATTAAATCTAATAGCTTGGTCATTTTTCAAAGCCTAAAAACTAGCCAAGTACTATGGTTACTATTCTTGCTACTATTCACCATACTAGGTTACTATTCTCCTTAGTTAGGTTACTATTCTCCTTAGCTAGGTTACTATGCACCTTGGTTAATCATTATTTTATTGCCAATCCTAGGTTACATTCTTACTAAGTAGTTTGCATGGCTTGATACGTTTTATTTATTCATTTACGTATTCATTTTGTCGTTTATTCATTTTTGTAATAAATCTTCAAAAGCGATTCGCGGGGTAAATCCTTTCTTATAAATCCTTTATGCTTTGAAACCTTATACTTAGATTTTAATTTGTAGCATTCTAAATTATTAATCGTAATGTGATTCTCGTATTCCTCGATAGTCCGTAAGATAAGGTCATTTTACAAAGTTCGTTTTCTCCAAAAATGAATGGCTTCTACATACACTCATTTGATACGTATAATCACAATATCAACTCAGAATCTTAAATTAAAAAATCATATATGGTGTGGTAGCAAAAGTTTTTATTAAACCGCAAGGTTACTATACCGATGTTAAAAATTCATGTTTTTACAAGAATAATATTTGGGGAGAGGAGGTTAATAAGTGCAAGATATAATTATCAAAATGTTATGATAAGATAGAGTCAATGCTGAAACAAAAAACTAGAATAAGTTGTGTTAGGTCACACACACACTGTAGAGGGGGTGAATACAGTGTATAGTACACTCAAATCGAACTTTAAGAACTTAAGTAACAGAAAACAAACTTTATTGAAACAATAAACTCTGTTACAGTATGGAACTGTTACCTCTCAGTGATGAACAAATATCACGAGAGCTGCTAGGGTTACAATGAATAATCTTTTCTAATAATGATAACACTTATAGTGTAAACCCTATGTCTGTGTTTATATACTACACAGTTACAAGATAATCGCTAATTGATATGGAATATAATTCTGCTTCCTAAAATATATCAATCAGATATCTTTTCTTCCAAGTATTCCATTCTTCATAGAATTCCTTCTTCATGCATATCTCTTCTTATGTTTATCTCGATCTTCTTTCCTTTAATCAGCTACTGTCCTTATCTGATTGTCCTTCAGCACTTAAGTTCTGATATCTATCTTCTGATGATTATCTCCTGATAATATAAGTACTGATATCCTTAAGTCCTGACTTCCAGTATAAGTACTGATCAACAGTTAAGTACTGATTTATCCTGTTCACGTAAGATCTGAAAGGTAAACATGAAACACATTAGCCATGACATTATCAAATATATCTAACAATCTCCCCCAACTTGTAAATTAACAAAATATACAAGTTTAACAGATATTTGATGATGTCAAAAATATTAAGTACAAATGCATGAGAAATAGACTAGATAACTACAACTTACAGTCCTTAAAGTTTTTACCAATTTCAACTTCTGATAACAACATCAATCTGTATAAATATCAGAATTTAAGCAGTTGTAGATCTTTGACTTGGCTTCTTCATTTTCTGATCTCTCTGATGTCAGGAGTTGTTCTGAGATAGTTCTTCAACAAACATTTCTCAGCATATCTTAGTTCATCAATCATTCTCCTTTTAACACCTTTAAGCTCTGCAGTATCTTCACCAGTTTGAAAGATTGCAGCTCTGAGATCATTAATCTTTGCTTTTCTTAACTCCTGATCTAGTCTTATGACATAAGCTTTGTTAGACTCAATATTGAATTCAAGTCCCTTAATACCAAGATACGTTCTGATCTGTGCAGTATTAGGCTTCATATCAACAATATCACCATTGTGATCTCTGTACTTTGGAACATATATGCTATCAAACTTAACAGAATAAAGCCTTTTCTGTCTCTAAATCTGTTCTTTTAAGTAGTTTGCAGCAGTCTCTGTTATTCTGTCATCCACTTGAAGTAAGAAAAGTACATGCTCCAATTCTTCAAAATACTTCAAAGGAATGGCATTTTGTCTTATATGATAAACCCTACCATCTGTCATGAAATACAACATGATGTATTCTTTCAAGTAGGTATGGTAAACCATCTGTACAGATTCCAGTTGATTCAATCTCTCAGGAGTTGCTCCAATACCTGGTTCACTCAAGGAAGTTGGATCATTGATAGTGTTGTGTACTCTTCTTTCATCAGCACTTCCCAATCCAGTTTTATCTCTAGCTTCCTTTCCAGTAACTACTCTTGCTTCAAAACCACTTGCAGTAGTCTTCAAAGATTGAGTCTGTTTTGCTTTAGTGAATCCTGGTAGGAGTGTCTTTGATCTATTTTCTGATATCAAGTTAACTTGAGCACTGTCAGAGGTTACTTGCTTCTTCTGAATATCAGAACTTACAATTTCTTGACTCTGAACAACTTGAGCCATGTCAGAGGTTATTTTAAGAACTTTTCTTGTAGTCAGAGCAAGATCATCTTTTCCATCAGTAATTTCTTCTTCCTCAGGAGGTACATAAGGCTTGATAGATTCACCAACCTTTTCTTTACCCTTGGATCTTGGATCTATCTGTGGTTGTGATCTAGCCAAAATTGCTTCAGTATGTGTCCTTTCTTTGATCACAATGCCTTTAGGTTTTGGAAGTAACTTTTTACCAGAAGCTTCAGATTTAGATGTGACTTTCTCTGATTTAAGTCTGGCTTCTTCTTCCTTTAAACTTTCCAAGTCCATCCCTGGATTTTCTTGAAGAAATAACTGTCTTGACATTTCCTCATCAAGATCTAGAAGTTCATCAGAACTTATCCTTTTACCTTGACTATGACCACTACCCATTCCAGAGGTTCCTTGGTCATCTTTTCCATCATCCTTTCCTTGCAGTGTCTTGTTGGTTGTGCATTTGGACTTAATTACCTTCTCCCCCTTTTTGGCATCAGCAGGTAATAAAAGAGAGATAAGTAGTTCCACTGAGGTCTGGATTTCAGTAAGTTGCGATTGCTGAGAAACTTGATTTGTCAGAATTTGATCAATCTGAGCTTGTTGTTTCTCTTGAGTTTCCTCAATATAAGCAATCCTGTCAATGGTTGGTTGGAAGAACTTTTTCTTATCAATTTTCCAAACTTGATCCTGTTTGATAAAGTTCTCCTGAATCTTGTGTAGCTCTGCATGAGTATCAGAATGAAGACCTTGTAGATGTTTAGTACTCAATGCAGTGACTCTAAGCTGGGTTTTAAAATCATCAGAATTTAACATTTCATCAGCTTTAATCAAGTGCTCAGCAAGATGTAAAGTATTTGGAACACATGAAACTGAGTTCCATTCCTTAGTCCATTCCTGACCTGCAGGAGTTTCACTCCAAGGCACTGGTGCATCCCTGATAACAAACTCCTTTACCAGTTTAGACTTAGGAAGAGTCGGTGGAGGAGTATGTCCTGAAGGACCTGCTTCGTCAGCATCTACAGTTGTAGCAGCTTCACCAGTATCTCCAACATTTGCAGCATCAGAACTTAAAGAATCAGCATCTTCTGATAAGACAACAGTGTAAGTAGCAATGGAGGCTTCAGCATCCTCTAATTGCTGATCTGATACTAAGTTCTGATCAACAGCCATATCCTGATGCTCACCTAAAATCTGATCATCAGCATCTTGATGCAGAGAAGGTGTTGTTGATAACTCTGGAGTTTGAACAGCATCAGTAACAGGTGTTGTGGAAGGATTATTTGCTGTTGGAGCTTCTAAGAAAAGAATTTCAGGCACAACCAAGTTCTGAATATCAATTTCAGCACTTGTGCCTGGATCAACAAGAGACACAGATGGTGAGTTAGCCTTGTCAGATACAGCTTCCTGAGATGGAGTTGATGGAGAAGAAGTGACTGGAGCAAATTCCTTGCCTTGTGAGATCAGAGATTCCTGATCCACTTCCTTAGCTGCTTCCTCCTCATCATCTGAAACTGGCCTTTGTGCCCTCTGTTTCTTGTACTTCCTTGTTGATTTGGATTCCTTGGGAGTTTGAGGAACTGTCATACGTCTAAGCCTCTTGAGAAGCCTAGAACCCCCAATTTCAGAATCCTTCTGAGAAGTTGCTTTCTCAGCTTCAACCACCACAGGTTCTGAAGAAGTAATTTGTTCCTCAGAATCTGATTCATCTCTCAAAGTAAATCTCCTCCTCTTTTGAGGTGTTTGAGGAACAGTCTTTGTTCTCTTTGGCTTAGAGGATGTAGGCTTCACAGTAGGTGCTGAAGAAGAAGGTTGAGCAGTCTGTGAAGTGGAGAGATAGGATTTGAGATAAGTTCTGAGGGTAGGTTGAGTAGAATGAGAGGTAGGTACTGAAGTTGATGGATTTTGGTTATGGTGAGTTGGTTGAACATTTGAGTAAACAGATTTGTAAGTAGTAGGATCAGCATTTACCAGAATCTGTTTCACAGACTGAGGAATCTGTAATGGTCTCACCATTGATTTCTTTGTGTCAGCATTTATCAGGTCATTAAAGTACCTTTTTGCAACCTTAAAAGGTGGGGTTTGAGTGCTGACTAAATGAGGTTCATCAGTACAGTAAGTGTAAATAAGTTGACAGAATCTAGCAAAATAAACAACATCTCGATCCTCTGTCATCCTATCCCCAATAAAACCAATTATTCCAGTTGCAAAATCAAAATGAGTTTGATGGATAATAGCATACCCTATGTGCTGACTCAGAATTGGGATAGCATCAAAATTTGAACATTTGTTCCCAAAGGCTTTGGTGATGCAATCAAAGAAGAAACTCCATTCTCTTCTGATATTAGCCCGTTTCAACTGTCCAAGTTTCGTCAGACTCTTTTCATATCCCAATTCAGCCATTAACTCCCGAAGGGCTGAGTCCTCTGGAACTGAGAAAGTACAATCCTCTGGAAGATGTAAAGCCCTGCGTACTGTACCAGGAGTGACTACAAAGGATGAATCACCCACTTGGAAGATAATACTGGGAGTTCCACGGTTACCACCATCATCAAAAACGCCAGTCCTCCAGAACCTCAGAACTTGTTGACTTGAAAATAATGCAGGCTGAGTTAAGGCGTACCCAACATCACTATGTGCAAGAAGATCTTGCACAAAGTGCAATTCAGATGGAGCGTCAGCATGATCAAGAATTGCAGCATAGTTGTTTGGAACAAACTTTGCTCCATCAATGATTAAACCCTTTGGTGCCATGTGAAAAAATTGAGAATTAAGTATGCATGATAGGTGTTTGATATAATGTCTGTATGAAAACAACGGAAAAAGTAAAGTGAAGGAGAGTAAAAGTAAGAAGAGAGATAAAAGATGAAGAAATTAAAAAGATTAAAGAAATCTTCTCTCTACTGTACTTATACAAAAAAAATATTACCGTTGGACACCTGTCAGACATGCAGTAATAACGGATAGTTACTGGGCTCGAGAAAATAGTAATCATTACTTACCCATTTGCCGAGTTTCAAGGAAAAACCGTTCCATTAATCAAGAGAAACAGTTTTAATTCAAAATTTAAACCGTTAGCACTGATTGAATTATTTTTTACTGCAACATTAATATTCTGAAAATAAATCATGTTAAAAATGACCGAGATAATTTCGATGAATAAGTGCTGACAGAGAATCAGAACTTAAATAAAAACAAAATTTAAATGGTCATCAGAATATCAATCAGGATTTATCAACAGAAGATAAAATTACTCAGAGACAAAATCTTGAAGTAAAAACAATTTTCATTAATATATCAAGTCAATACATTTATGAAATGGAAATTACTTCAATACAAGATTTTCCCTAAGCTTCTAATCCTAACGTCAACAGCTTTAGTCCTAGCTAAGAAGCCTGACAAAGCTGATGATGAAGAAGAACAGGAAGAAGACGAGATTAAGTCATCTTCCTCTTCCTATCTTCGACGAACAAGATTACGAGTCGTATGATTCGCTCTTGCTGACGGATACGACGAAGGTGAAGGTCTCTTCGAACGGCCACCAGATCACGTTTGATAACCTCTGGAAATTGAATCCAGAGATTGTGAGGGATGTTGGTGATAGGGTAGGGAGTTGGAATTCCATTCAAAAAGACATGCACAGTCTCATCACCGTAATTGTAGAACCAGCCAAATTCAGCCATTTGTGATAGTAAATGAAAAACCAGACTGAATTTGTGATAGAAGTATGATGAGAAGACTAATGTGAAGTGGCTGTTTATATAGGCAATAGAATGCCAAGAGACGCAAAGATATTTAATGCTGACAGGTAGAATTAATTCTACCTCGTCTCCCTAGACTTTGAAAAAGAATAACAGTCATTGGAAAGAGGAGTCATGGTTTAGACCGCACAAGACACAAGAAACAATGGACTGTTCAAGGACAAATACCATTAATCCTAACCATAGTGACTATTAATCTTCCACTTCAACATATTCAAGTTCGAACTGAGACTGTTACCAAATTTTATTCACAGATAAGTCAAGTAAAGGATTAGACTGAGAAATCAGAACTTAGACCTATACCAGAACTTAACAGTCATCAGAACATAATTTCTTAACTCGAAAAAGGAATGCCTATCTTAGTAAATACTCATACAAGTTCTGAGTTATGGACGTCAGAACTTAATCATCAGAACGTGTAACTTAGAACTTGTCCTCAGAATTTGTGCAATAATGACACAATGACTGTTTATCTAAAATAACATAGACCACCACAAAAATTTTCATCATTCAGATGGAGTGATTAGTGTGTGCATTAAGCTAAAAACAGACAAAGAGTAAAGTCTGATTCACTTCAGTACATCTTAGAAATAAGGCATAACTAAAATTTTGCTAAAGATCTGTCATTGTCCTGAAACCTACTGAAGAATGAGTTTATGCTTGAGTCCACCTCAATTGTTTTGTGCTAATTTTATGCATCTTTTGAAATTCTATTTTACAGTGGCTTCTCAGTGTAAGTGATTCACGACTGTTTATCAGAATTTATGCTATTATCAAAGTATTTCTCCAGTAATCATAGAGTGTAAAAAGTCACCAAGAAAATATTTTGCTTTTCTAATGCATATTTACTTAATACCAGCAATGCACTTGGGTCATCCCTTCCACATTTTTACTCTAGATCTCAAAGGAGTACCTGATTTTAATCTTTGATCTTTTTGCTTTTTCTTTTGATAAGAGAGGTCTATCAACACTTAGTACATTCAGCAGTTTTACTAGTATCAGAACTTAACAGATGAGTAGCATTATTCTAATTTGTGACTTAGTAATAAGATATACAAAGTGAACTTAACTAAGCTCAGTTATCAGAATTTGCTAGTGTCATAAGATTTCCACTGAAATAATTATTTCTTCCATGGAATCATTTATTTATTGAAGACTACTAGGTCAGTATCTAGCACAGTTATCCTCATAGGATTAAATAGTTACTAGAACAAACATATCACTTATCAGAGTTTAGAAACATATATCAGACAACAGTCAGTACTTAAAGAAATTTATCAATTAAGCACAGAATACACAATGAGATTAATTCTGTAAATACTGAGCATAAAGTCTGATAACATAGAACAAGTCTAAGCAGATTTAGAGAAATAACCTGAAACCATTCCAAGTTCATTTACCAATCTTGTAAAAGTAGCTTCACATAATGGTTTTGTGAAGATATCTGCCAACTGTTGATCTGTGGGAACAAAATGCAATTCCACTGTACCTTCATCTACATGTTCCCTGATGAAGTGGTACCTGATGCTGATGTGCTTTGTCATTGAGTGTTGAACTGGATTACCTGTCATAGCAATAGCAATTTGATTATCACAGTAAATAGGGATTTTGAAATATGTTAACCCATAATCCAGTAACTGATTCTTCATCCAAAGAATCTGTGTACAACAGCTTCCTGCAACAATATACTCTGCTTCTGCAGTTGATGTGGAAATTGACTTTTGTTTCTTGCTGTACCAAGAAACCAATCTGCCTCCAAGAAATTGGCAGCTTCCACTTGTGCTTTTCCTGTCAATTTTGCAACCTGCAAAATCTGCATCTGAGTAACCTATTAGTTTAAAATCTAATTCTCTAGGATACCATAATCCCAGAGCAGCTGTCCCTTTAAGATACTTAAAGATTCTTTTTACAGCTGTTAAGTGAGGTTCTCTTGGATCTGCTTGAAATCTTGCACAAAGACAGGTAGCATACATGATATCAGGTCTACTAACAGTTAGATAGAGTAGAGAGCCAATCATACCTCTGTAGTTAGTAATATCTACTGATTTACCGGTATCCTTATCCAGTTTTGTTGCAGTGGCCATTGGAGTGGATGCACTTGAACAATCTTGCATTCCAAATTTCTTTAGCAAGTTTCTGGTGTACTTGGTTTGACAAATAAAAGTGCCTTCCTCATTCTGCTTGACTTGAAGGCCCAGAAAATAGCTAAGTTCCCCCATCATACTCATCTGATATCTTGACTGCATTAGTTTGGCAAACTTCTTGCAAAGTTTGTCATTTGTAGATCCAAAAATGATATCATCAACATAAATCTGGACCAGAAGTAAGTCCTTTCCATGGTTGAGGTAGAATAGTGTTTTTTCTATTGTCCCTCTGTTGAATCCACTTTCCAGAAGAAACTGAGCTAAAGTCTCATACCATGCTCTAGGAGCTTGCTTAAGTCCATAAAGTGCTTTGTCAAGTCTGTAGACATAGTCTGGATGTTTGGTATCTACAAAACCTGGAGGTTGTTCAACATATACCTCTTCCTCCAATTCTCCATTGAGAAAAGCACTTTTCACATCCATTTGAAAGACAGTAAACTTTTTGTGAGCAGCATAAGCCAAAAATATCCTTATGGCTTCTAACCTAGCAATCGGTGCAAGTGTTTCATCATAATCAATTCCCTCATGTTGAGAATATCCTTTTGCAACCAGCCTTGCCTTATTCCTTGTAATTATGCCATTACTGTCAGTTTTGTTTCTGAATACCCACTTTGTACCGACAACAGATCTATTCTTTGGTCTTGGTACTAGGGTCCATACTTTGTTTCTTTCAAATTCATTCAACTCTTCCTGCATTGCTTGCACCCAATCAGCATCTTGAAGAGCTTCTTCCACTTTCTTTGGCTCAGTCTGAGAGAGAAAAGAATTGTAAAGACACTCATTTGAAGTACATGTTCTAGTTCTGACACCTGCATCAGGATTTCCAATTATCAAATCAGGTGTATGTGATTTTGTCCACTTCCTTGCAGATGGAAGGTTTTCTCTAGAACTGGATGCTCCCCCATGATCCATGCTATCTTCATTTTCATTTTCTGATGCTCCCCCTGAAACTATGCTCTCTGAGTTGGATTCTTCAGTATTTAGATTTTTAGTACTATCAGAACTTGGCTTATCAGAACTTGACGAATCAGAACTTGAAGAGCCAGATGCATGTTCGAATGTTTCTTGAGTTGTGGTAGGATCTTGAGTATGCTCCCCCTGCATAGGGGCATCTTACTTTAACGTAGTCACCACAGTTTCAATAACATCAGAGTTTAATCCATCAGAGTTTGCAGTATCAGGACTTAGACTGTCAGGATTTTCAGTATCATAATAGGAGTCTTCATTTTCAAATCTCAGCTGATCATGGTCAACGAAATCTTTAAGACCAGTGATCTTCTTGTCATCAAAAAAGACATTGATAGATTCCATGACCATTTTTGTTCTCAAATTATAGACTCTGAAGGCTTTTGTGGAAAGTGGATATCCAACAAAGATCCCTTCATCAGCTTTTAGATCAAACTTTGATAGCTATTCAGGATGAGTCTGGAGAACAAAACACTTGCATCCAAATATATGAAAATATTTCAGATTTGGCTTCTTTTTCTTCACCATCTCATATGGTGTTTTTCCATGCTTGTTAATGAGTGTTGCATTTCGAGTAAAATAAGCAGTCTGCACAGCTTCAGCCCAGAAATAGGTTGGAAGCTTTGCTTCTTCAAGCATTGTACGTGCAGCTTCAATGAGAGTTCTATTCTTCCTTTCAACAACTCCATTTTGCTGTGGAGTTCCAGGAGCAGAAAATTCCTGCTTTATTCCATGGCTTTTGCAGAACTCTTCCATTATCAAATTCTTGAACTCTGTGCCATTATCACTCCTTAAAATTTTCACAGAATCTTTGACCATTTTATCCAGCTGTTTGACATGATCAATCAAGATAGATGCAGTTTCACTTTTTGTGTGCAAGAAATACACCCATGTGTATCTGGTGAACTCATCCACTATGACCAACGCATACTTCTTCTTTGCAATAGACATGACATTTACTGGACCAAATAGATCAACATGTATAAGATGATAAGGCTCAAGAATTGATGAATCAGTCTTGCTCTTGAATGAAGATTTTCTTTGTTTGGCTTTCTGACATGAATCACAAAGACCATCAGGAGCAAATACTGTGTTTGGCAATCCTCTCACAAGATCTTTCTTGACCAGTTCATTTATATTGTTGAAATTTAAATGAGAGAGTTTATTATGCCAATTCCAGCTTTCTTCAATTGATGCTCTACTTAACAGACAGATTGCAGAGCCATCAGTACTTGTTGAAAGCTTAGCTTCATAAATGTTACCACGTCTGTATCCTTTCAGAACAACTTTGCCTTTAGATTTACTCACAACTTCACAGTGTTCTTCAAAGAAATCAACATGATAACCTCTGTCAGAGATTTGACTTATACTCAGTAGGTTGTGTTTAAGTCCTGAGACCAGAGCTACTTGTTTAATTATGACATTTCCAAGATTGATATTGCCATATCCCAATGTTTTTCCAATGTTGCCATCTCCATAAGAAACACTTGGGCCAGCTTTCTCCACAAAGTCTGATAGCAGGGCCTTATTCCCAGTCATATGTCCTGAACATCCACTGTCCAGAACTAGAATATTTTTCCTGTTGCCCTGCAATCACAAAGACCACTAATTATTAGTTTTAAGGACCCAGACTTGCTTGGATCCTTTGGCCTTATTAAGTTTGTTAACATTTGCAGCGGATTTAGCATCAGAGTTTATGTTAACATTTTTCTTATCAGAATTTACATTATCAGACTTTGAATCAGAATTTACACTAGAAGAAACAATGGAAACTTTCTTCAAAGAAGGTTTTATTTGATAATAATCATAGTACAAACTATGATATTCCTTACAAGTATAAATGGAATGCCATAAACTACCACAATGAAAAGAAGGATTTTGTGGTTTGTATCTAACAGACTGACTCTTAACTCCTGATTTTGAAGGTAAGGAGTTAATATTCTTATTTTTCCTGCAAAAAGAAGCCAGATGGTTAGAACTTCCACAGTTATGACATGTTTTCCTAGGAGCATCAGGAATAGGTTTATAATCATTGCTTTTATTCACACCTTCCTTTCCATTCCTATTTTTCCTAGGTGATTTTACCTTGTTTGCATTCTTGACATCTTTCAGCTTATGCTTAAGCTGTTTCTTCGTCATTAAGCCTATGTTTACTTCAGCTGTCTTTTCCTGTTTTAGTTTGTCAGAAGTTGATTCCTCTTTAACTTCTGATTTCTCATTATCAGACTTTACAGTTACAAACTTAACAGGTTTTAACTTTGGCTTTTGCTTAACAACAGGCTTAATTTCTTCAGTTCCTTTATCATTCTTATTCTCTCCATAACCTAAGCCCTCTTTCCAATTTTCACTACTTAGCAAATTTTGAGTTGTTCTGCCAGAGTTAGTCCAAGTCCTGATTATCTCTCTTTCATTTTCTAACTCAATTTTTAGAGATTCATTCATTTTTAGCACTTCATCCCTAACATAAAAAGCATCATCTCTATCCTTCTGAGTTTGATGGAATATAACCAACTCTTTTTCTAAGAAATCATTTCTTTTCTTAAAAGCAAGATTTTCAGAAGTTAATCTTTCACATGTTAAGGTTTGATCTCTATAACTAATAAACATGGTTTTAAGATATCTTCTCAACTCATTAATATCATCAGTATGAAAAGCATAAGTAGTCTGAGGTACCTTTGTTTCAGCAGCTTCAGAACTGCTCTCAGCACTTTCTTTATCAGTATTTGCCATCAATGCATAGTTCTCCTCACTTTCAGAGTCTGAAG
Source organism: Apium graveolens (assembly GCF_009905375.1). Lineage (NCBI taxonomy): Eukaryota > Viridiplantae > Streptophyta > Magnoliopsida > Apiales > Apiaceae > Apium > Apium graveolens. The sequence goes on along the minus strand of NC_133656.1, from coordinate 46,586,530 downwards.
TGTCTGTCCAGCTTTTCTGCTTTGTGACAAGAGCCTTGCCTCTGTCACCCTTTACCTTCTTGCAGTCAGGAGATATGTGGCCTTTCTCACCACAGTTATAGCATTTAACATTGGTGTAATCTCCTCTGTCAGACTTTCCTCCTCTGCCTTCAGATCTTCTGAAATTCTTCTTATCAGAACTTATGCTTTTTCTGGAAAACTTCTTTCCCTTCCTGAACTTCCTGTATGCAATCTTGGTGATTCCTTTCACCATAAGAGCACACAGCTTCATCATCTCCTCATCAGCATCAGTCTCAGGAAAGCTTTCAGAATCTGAGTCATCATCACTCTCAGAACTTGATGACTCAGTATCAGACTTTATGAAAAGAGCTTTACCCTTGTCTTTCTTTGAGGAAGTTGCTTTGGGGAATTCTTCTTCAGCCTTAAGAGCAACTGTCCTTGACTTTCCTCCTTTCCTCTTGCTTCTTTGTTCCATCTCCAGCTCATGAGTCTTGAGCATTCCATAGATTTCGTCAAGAGTTGTTTCATTAAGATTGTAGTTGTCTCTTATTGTCATTGCCTTCAAATCCCAGCATTCAGGAAGAGCTAACAGGAACTTAAGGTTTGAATCTTCAAGATCATACTCTTTATCAACCAATGACAAATCATTCAAAAGTTTGACAAATCTATCATATAAATCATTCAATGACTCATTAGTCTTTGAGTCAAAGTGTTCATACTCTTGAGTGAGTATTGTCTTCCTGTTCTTCTTAATTATGTCAGTTCCCTGACATCTTGTTTCCAGAGCATCCCATATCTCCTTAGCAGTCTTGCAGTTGATTACCCTGTTTGACATTACATTATCAATGGCACTATGCAGTAAGTGTCGTACCTTAGCATCCTTAGCAATTGATGCTATGTCCTCAGCAGTATAATCACTCTTCTCCTTTGGTACGGTCATTGCTGCTTCACCTGCAACTGCAACATCGAGTTTGGTTGGTTTGTGAGGACCTTCCTTGACTCTATCCAGGTATTCTGGATCTGTTGCTTCCAGGAACATGGTCATCCTTACCTTCTATATGGGATATTCAGATGGTCTCAGTATGGGGACTCTGATGGTCTCATACCGACTCTGAATTTGTGTCTTTGGTGGTTCCTCAGTTGTGGTAGGCTTAGTTGGAGTTTCTGTGTCCGACATGATTGTGTTTGGATCTTTAACAGTATGTAAGTTAACAGATAGGCTCTGATACCAATTGTTAGGTCACACACACACTGTAGAGGGGGTGAATACAGTGTATAGTACACTCAAATCGAACTTTAAGAACTTAAGTAACAGAAAACAAACTTTATTGAAATAATAAACTCTGTTACAGTATGGAACTGTTACCTCTCAGTGATGAACAAATATCACGAGAGCTGCTAGGGTTACAATGAATAATCTTTTCTAATAATGATAACACTTATAGTGTAAACCCTATGTTTGTGTTTATATACTACACAGTTACAAGATAATCGCTAATTGATATGGAATATAATTCTGCTTCCTAAAATATATCAATCAGATATCTTTTCTTCCAAGTATTCCATTCTTCACAAAATTCCTTCTTCATGCATATCTCTTCTTATGTTTATCTCGATCTTCTTTCCTTTAATCAGCTACTGTCCTTATCTGATTGTCCTTCTGCACTTAAGTTCTGATATCTATCTTCTGATGATTATCTCCTGATAATATAAGTACTGATATCCTTAAGTCCTGACTTCCAGTATAAGTATTGATCAACAGTTAAGTACTGATTTATCATGTTCACGTAAGATCTGAAAGCTAAACATGAAACACATTAGCCATGACATTATCAAATATATCTAACAAGTTGGATTGCAAAAAGGGACAAAAACATAAAATTCGTTCATCAATGTATTCAGAGAAGGAAGAACAGGAACAGAATTACTAAAGTTTCTTGGAAGGGTGTTATTGGGAATAAACCAGAGGAAGTGAGACAAGCTTTTTTTTTGCCACTTCAAGAATATATACAACAAGAGGCCTGCAATTTTCTTTCAGGTGGGTTCATTAATAAGTTACGGTTTTTTAAAGGAAGAATGGTAGTTTTTAGAAAGAGATTTTCAAGTTCAGGAGGTTGAAAGAGCAATGAATTTATTAAATAAAGAAAAAGCTCTAGTCCTGTGTGGTTCAATATGACATATATGAAATGTTTTTGACCTCATATTAAAGAAAAGGTAATGAAATACTTAACTATATTTGGGAATTTTGCTATTGTTCTTAAATGTCTTAACTCTTCATTCATTGCTTTGGTGCCAAGAAGTTAAGATTCCTCGGGGTGTGTATGCGTATGGACCTATTAGCCTAATTAATAGCACTACAAAGATTCTGACCAAACTTCTAGAAAATAGATTGGATAAATTCTCAGAAAAGCTAATTGATGAACATCAATTTGGCTTTGTTAAAGGAAGATAAGCTATATATAACATTTTGATGGTAAATGAGGTCTTTCATTCAATAAAGTCAAGGAAGGCTGAAGGTGTGATATTGAAACTGGATTTTGAAAAAGCATTTGACTCAGTAAATTGGAGTTTCATATATCAAACAATGAGGAGTATGAGATTTGGGGAAAGATGGATTGGATGGATTTAAAGGTTTTTTTGATACAATAAAAATTTCAGTGTTGGTTAATGGTTTTGCAACAAAGGAATTTAACATATCAAATGGAGTTAGGCAGTGGGATCCTTTGTCTCCTTTATAGTTCAATCTAGCAGGTGATGTATTAAGTAAAATGATTGACAAGGCCAACCAATTAGGAATTGTACAAGGAGTTAGATTATGATCTTCTCATAAGGAATTGACTCATTTGCAATATGCAGATGATACTATTCTTTTCATCAACTATGACAGTAACTCAATTAAGGGGGTTAAACAAGTCTTTCAATGCCTTTAATTGTTTTCTAACTTGAAGATAAATTTCAATAAGAGTAGCCTATATTCTTGCAACAAAGATTTGGAAACAGTCAGAAAGTTTGCCAATACTTTGAGATATAGAATTGGAACATTTCCACTGGTTTTTATTGGGAGTCAAATAGTTGTATCAAGTAGAAAAAATGTTTTTTGAAGCCTCTAGTAGACAAGTTTCATGGAAAATTGGCTTCTTCGAAAAAAGATTCTTTAAATTAGGCCGGAAGGTTAAGCTTGATAAAGTCAACTTTGAACAGTTTGGCAGTATACTGGTTTAGTCTGCATAAGGCTCCAATAGGGATTTGTGATCAGCTGTAAAAGTTTTCGAACAATACAGAAAATAAGTGTGTATGGAAAAGAAATGAACTGGGAACATATTGCTTTATTGTTATGTTTTCTTCACGCGTTACAGTACTTAAATAGAAATGAATGGAAACTAACAGTGGCTAAAAACAAGGGCCACGTTCAACAAACAACCTCATGCAAACTACCCATTCAAAAAAAACTCTCCTACTACTTCTACGTGCACGTCCTGAAAACTCTCCAGCCTATGACTTAATCAAATATGCAAATTATCACTAACTGAATATTTAAAACTCATTTATTATGCAAATTACAAAATAAATAAAAAACCAAGTTTAAGATTATTTCCAACAGTCACCCCCATAATCTTAAACTTACGAAGCACTTTCTCTTCGCCTGTGATGCACTTCTCACCACCATCAATTTTGATGCACCTTCTCATCAAAAACACTTTGGAGCACTTCTCTCCAAAAACACTTTGGAGCACTTTCTCTCCACAAACACTTTGGAGCACTTTCTCTCCACAACTCTAAAGGAGTGGTTCTCCCTCAATCAATTGTGCCATCCTTTCTTCATCATTCTGAAATCTACAATTCTTTACCAGATGCCCATATTTTTTGTATTTGTAGCATTGTGGTTTTCCTTTGTACCAGCAGTCTTTTTCTTCATGTCCCATCTTATGACAATGGTTGCATTGAACTTTGTTGCCTGTGCCTTTTGAGGATGAAACTTTAGCTAATAGCAGTCCCTCATTTTTTCCTCCAATTTCTTCCTCCCTCATTGATCTCCTTTGGTCCACGGCGTGAAGTGAATTGATCAATTCTGAAACAGTTAATTTCGAAAGATCTTTAGTATCTTCAAGTGAGGAAATTTTAGTTTCATACCTCTCAGGAAGAGTCACTAAAAGTTTGTCCACAACTTTTTGACTTGAGAAATCTCCACCAAGTAGTTTGATTTGGTTAACAATGGACATCAACCTACTCCCATATTCCTTGATGCCTTCATTATTTTTCATTCTCATCATCTCAAACTCTCTCTTGAGGTTCAGAATTTGCATCAGTTTGGTTTGTTGATTGCCTTCAAATTCTTCCTTAATTTTTGTCCATGCTTTTTTAGGAGTATCACAACCCATAATAGTTGTAAAGATCTCTTCCGACACAACCGAATGTAGACATGAAAGTGCCTTTGCTTCTCTAGCCACTTCTTCATCACGTTTTTTGATTTGGGCTACTGTTGGATTTTGTGGAAGAAGGGTTGGCTCAACATCACTCTCAATTGCTTCCCACAAACTCATAGCTTTCAAATATGATTTCATTTTGATAGCCCATGAATTATAATGATCTCCTTTGAATAATGGAATAGAGACGGAGAAATTGTTTGATGCCATGGAAAATATTAAGGATAATATATATATATATATATATGTATATGTGTATTTTTATAAGAGTTTTATAAGCCCTGGATCATATGGCTCTGATGTCAATGTTGGAACAATACAGAAAATAAGTGTGTATGGAAAAGAAATGAACTGGGAACATATTGCTTTATTGTTATGTTTTCTTCACGCGTTACAGTACTTAAATAGAAATGAATGGAAACTAACAGTGGCTAAAAACAAGGGCCACGTTCAACAAACAACCTCATGCAAACTACCCATTCAAAAAACAAAACTCTCCTACTACTTCTACGTGCACGTCCTGAAAACTCTCCAGCCTATGACTTAATCAAATATGCAAATTATCACTAACTGAATATTTAAAACTCATTTATTATGCAAATTACAAAATAAATAAAAAACCAAGTTTAAGATTATTTCCAACAAAAAGATCAAGAGAGATTCTTTTGGGGAGCTGGTAATGAGAGTGATAATGTTAGAAACAAGAAGCTATATCTGTTGGTTTGGGATCCAGTATGTAGATCAAAGTAGGATGGAGGCTTAGGGTTGAACTCTTCCCAGAAAATAAATATATCTCTTTTATCTAAGTGGATTTTTAGGTGATATTCAGAAAGATATAAAAGTGGAATAGTTGGATGAGAGAGAAGTATAGTTGCTCTGCAGGAGATCGTTTGGAAGAGGGTTTGAGAAACAAAAATATTTCCAGTATTTGGAAGGATATTCAAAATGTTTATCATAATTCTTGGTTGGGAGAGCAGTTAAAGCAAGATAATCTAAAATGAAATTTGAACAATGGAGAATGAGTTCTATTTTGGGAGAACATTTGGTTAGTGGAAGAACCTCTACTTTTAAGTTTAGAAAGTTGTACCAGTTCTCTACCATGAAGAATACAGTTGTAGGGGTTTTTTACGATCTGTGGGATTGATATGATCATGATGAGATGCTTTCTGGATTAGGAAGCTAAGATCACGAGATTTAAAAGAATTAAGAGAGTTGGAAGTTTTATTTAGGGGAATTAAACTGAGTAGTAAGGAGGATTCTTTGGTGTGGATACCAAGCAACTCTAAATATTTAGTTAAATTAAGTGTCCAGAATAGTCATGTCTCAACTTCACAATAAAATTTAGAATTAATTTGGAAGCTGCAGGTTCACGAAAAACTAAGATGTTTTTGTGGAAGGTTGAAAGGAAAATATTTCCAACAAAAATTGTATTGAGAAAAAAGATGGGATTCTTGATTGAATCAGTGCAATGTGAACTTTATCAGGCCTCAGAAGGAACTCAGGATCATTTGTATTGGAAATGTACCTTTTTCAGGAAGGTCTGGGCACTTGTTTTAGGCTGGTGGGGTGCAATGCCACAAATATTTATTGAGGATATAAACTCAATGTGGAAATCTACTAGAACATTCAAGTTTAAGATTATAAAGAGGGTTTGGTAAGTAGTTCTTGTTGCTACTATATGGAGTATTTGGTTAGCCAGAAATGAGCTTCTGTTTCAAAAATCAAAAATAAATGAGGATAAGGCTTTTTCTCTTGTACAATACGGTTCGGCCTTTAATCAACTGTAGAGGGGAATGAATACAGTTAAACAATCAAATTGAAATAACAGACACAATTGAATCAACAGTTTTTATTATTGATGTATAAAAACCGATTACAGTACTCTCTCAAAGTATGAACAAATATACTTGAGAGCTACTAGGTTTTGTAAATAATATAACAATTTGTAACACTTATAGTGTAAACCTAATACGTGCTTATATATTGCACAGTTACACAATCAATAAGGAATCCTATTACAATACAATAAGGTATCATGTAACATATCCATCTATTGATTGATACAATAAGTAAAGTCCTACATCGACATATATTCTGCAAATATTTTCTCTTTTGATATCTCCTAATTTCCAGCTCAACGGATCCTAATATGAATAAATCCTGATGACAAAAGCTGATCAACAAATACTGATGGTAAATGTTGATGACGTCACCTCTGCCAATTACTGATATCAAATGCTGATGAATAAAATTTGATAGTTTCCATACCGATATCATCAATTTATTCAAACAATCTCCCTCAACTTGTGCATTATGTAAATATGTACAAGTTCCTAATTGATGATGTCAAAATTATCTAAATGCAGAAATAAAAACAGATAAACAATCTTACAGTCAATGCTTTCAGACTTTAACTTCTGTCTTGAACTCTAGTAAATCCACTAGCATCATCAAAGAATTTCTTGATTAGATTTACTTCAAGAACATTCAAATACATCTTCATCCTCTGTTTAATATCCTTGATCTCTTCTGTAGATTCATCATTCTGATAGATAGCAGCTCTAAGGTCATATAGATTAGATCACCCAAGTGAAAAGTCATCCAGTTCCAAGAAACTAACTTTCTTACCATTAGGGTTGAAAGTGAAAACTTTTACACCTAGAGACATGATCACTTTGGCTCTTCCAATAGGCATATCAACAGTTTTTCCAGATTCATCAATATATTTTGGAGTGTACTTTGACTTGTATGTAATTCCTCTCTGTATCCTGTATACTAGGTCCTTCTACGAAGAAGACCATCTGGCAGTAGGAGAGTTGATTACCTTTCACCAGACTCCAGAAAATACAACATCTTTTCCTTAGGCTTACTTGTATCATACAAATCAAGCATTATTTGAATATATATAATCTTCTGTAAATCTTAAAGCTGTACCCTATCTCCTATTCCTGTCAGATTTCCAGGATCTTAAAATCAAAGCATTCCTAGTGTAAGTATCGGCATTTGGAAGTCCCAAACTGTTGAGCAAGATTGAAGCTGTATGTTTATCTCAACAATACTGGTTTGGATAACTCAACATTGGACAAGGATTTTGAAATAATCTATATTCCACTAGGATCAGTACATATTGGATATTGGGTATATGCACAAAAGGTTTTGTTAGCTGCAGTGAAGAAGACGTCAACAACGATCCGTATGAAGTTCATTAATATGTTCAAGCATCGGAGGAATAAGGTTGGAGTCATTCGAAGCAGTTATCAGAATCAGTGTGAAGATCTCAAGGATTCCTAGTGAAGTTGGTTATATCTAGTAGAAGACTTAACAGTGATTTGTACGGGTATAATACGAAGGCCTGAGAGCGGAACTAGTCGTCTGTGAACCAGACCCGTGCACGAGACGTCAGTGATCCGTGAAAGGAAACGGAGCATTATTTTTAGAAATACTGTTAAGTGGTTTTTGTACTCGAGGAGTCTGGAAATATTTTGAGGTACAAAATCCCGGAGGTTAGAAGGCCTGCAGATACAGCGGAGTACAGTTCGAGGCTTTACAGGATTTATTTTCAAACAATGACTGATTTCTTGTTAAATAAATAAATGAAAATTATCTCATTTATTTATTTAATTTTAGATCACAATTTGATTTTAAAAATATATAAATTAAAATTGATTTTTTATTAAATGAATAAATGAATCTCAAAACATTTGTTTATTTAATTTAATATCAATATTTAATTTTGGAAAAATAATATTAATATCTAAAGTTTAATTAGATAAATAAATAAAATATTGATTTTATTTACTTATTTATTTTACTTCAAATTAGTATTATTTCTTTTAACCAGCCTTACATGCATGGGTGCACGAATTTTATTGATTCAACATAAAACATTTGCAAAATAAATACAATGGCAGCTCAGTAATTCATTGTTTATAAAAGCTCGCGGGGACCACATTCAAATTCGCGTACAAGTGAAGTAAATCAAGTCAGTAGTGTTCATTATAATAAATCGGGACACACATGAAGGAAATGAAGTAAAATAATGAACATGCATGCAATCTCTGTTTTTGTACAAAATAAATGAACAAGAAGGAATTGATGTTGTGTTTATTTTGTATGCAAGTTCAAGCTCCCATATGGCGGGGCCCACGTGATTTTCCAAGAAAAGAAATCAAAGACAGTTGCAATTGTGATAAGAAAATGGACATGTCCCGACTTCTATTCTGCAACGCACCAGGCGCGTGAAGCGCACGCGGGGTTTGATCCCTTTGTTTATTTCTAGAGCGTGATTGTTACCTTCCTCCTGGCATTGTTTTTCTTTCTTCCGCGTACAGTTTCTCTGCAACCTGCATGTCAGTGTCACCTCTTTTATTTGTTCAACAGAAAATGAGTAACACAGTGGTCACCACATCCTTTTTACTCACAGGTCGCCATAGGTGAAACAATTCAAGGCAAAGGCGGCTACAGTATTCCCACACTGATCGCCACAGACAGAAAAATGCAAAAGCAAAAGGCTGCTGTATTTCTTTCCTCTTGCACGTGCTCTTGATCCCCATAGAGAAATTAATAGCGTACAAATTATTGGTTTATGTCCTAATCGCCACACAATATTCCTGGTACTAAAAAATAAAGGACTGAAAACAGTCACGTAGTCTCTTCTATCTCTCCTACATTCTACCTTCTACAAAACCAAAAGTTTGCATCAAATTGAAAACACACTTCTCATCAAAAACACTATCAGAGCTCTACAGAATTTTTCTTGTAGAGTTAGTTGATTTGATTTATTGAAATTAAGGAGAGATGTGCATCCCAATTTATTTCACACCAATTAAAGCCTTACAAACTTGTAACACTCATTATTTAAAGCTCTCTTAACTGTATTTAATATCTTTTGATAGAAGTTTTGAATTCTTAGAGTGATAGATAGAACCATAAATTGATGGTTATTATTTTGGTTCTCTCTATAGTTGTTGCTTCGAATTATTTATATTCGGAGTTGTAAGCAAACTTTTACGGTTTAATTTCTTAATAATAAGAATTATTCCGTGAATCTCTTTGTGTTTGTTTATTTCATTTTCGAGGTTTATTTTCCGCTGTGATTAATTTAGAAAACGAAGAACATACATTCACCCCCCCCTCTGTATGTACATTTGAACCTAACAATTGGTATCAGAGCTTGTTGATCGATATACAGATCTGATCCGTTAGATTAGCAAGTTTTGTTGTTGATTTTGGTTGTACGGAGTCTGGGAGTGCTTTCGGTGTGTAGATCTGATTTGGGTTTGTTGGTTCTGACTTGACTGGTTTGGTATTGTTGACTGACTGGGTTATCATATTTTGAGACGGTTTATTGCAAATTTTTCTCAGATCTGAAAAGATGAGTTCTCAGAAAGTTAGTAGTATCAAGGTTCCTCAGTTTGATATATCGACATATAATCTATGGAAAAAGAAAATGCTATTATATATTCGGGCGTCGAATCCAGAGTATATGAGAGTATTGAGAGAAGGAAGACATGTGCCAATGAAGGATCATCCGGAGTTGCCTAATATGAGAATGTCATGTCCTGAAGCTGAATGGAGTGCACGCGACAAAGAACTGATAGCTCTGGATGAAGGCCTGCAGCTTATTTTGGTGGATTCGATGAATGATGATATGAGTCACCAAATTATGGTATGTGACAGTGCCAAGCACATGTGGGAAACCATAGAACTGCTTATGGAAGGAACTGAAGATGTTAGGCAGAATCAATTGGATATCTTGACTTCACAATATGAGGCCTTTAAGTCCTTGCATAGAGAAAGTATTACTGAAGTCTTTGAAAGACTGAACAAGCTATTAAATGAATTAAGTATTAATGGCAAGACTTATCCTCAAAGAGAAGTCAACAGGAAGTTTATGCTAGTCCTACCTCACCACTTAGAGAATAAGACTTCATCTGTTCGTGAGCGTGTTGACTTTGAAACCATGACATTTGAGAAGTTGTAAGGTAAGCTGAAGACTCATGAAATGGAGAAAGAACAAAGGAAGATCATCTATGGTGGTGGTACAGTTGATAGCAAGAATGCTGAAATACTCAAGACAACTGCTCTTGTAGCCAGTGGAATCAAAGAGCTTGACATTACTGCTGAAAAGCCCAAGTCTAAAGCCGAAACGCTCTTTGAAGCTGAGATGGATGATGGAAACCTCTCTGGGAATCCAAGTGACTACTACACCACTGAGGAGCTGCAAAGCATGGAGGATCCTACTATGGCCAATCTAGCAGGGATGTTCAGTAACATCAGGTTTAGAAGAAAGCAAGGCTTTAAGGGTTCTAGAAGCAGCAACCGTGGTTAAAGGTCAAATTCATCTTCTGGATCAGGTTACAAGACAGGGAAGGTTGATAGAAGCAAGTTTAGATGCTATAAATCTGATGAGGTTGGGAACTTTGCCACTGAATGTAGGAAGCCTCAACAAACAAAGGATAAAGGCAAAGCTTATCAGAAAAAGGACTCAGGTAGCTCAAGGAAGTATCAAGTGAAATCTTACATAGCTGAGGGGAAGAGCGGGGATGACACTGATGAAGAAGAAGAGCAATATGGAAATCTTGCATTGATGGTAGAATCTTCTTCTCATGTAACATTACCAACTATTCGTGCTTTACCTTCAGATAACTTGTGTGAGAATGAACATTGTGTCGCCTTCAGGCAGACTGTCCTAGTGTATGGGAATGTTGTTTCTTATCACTATATTAAGGCACGATGCAATACAAAGGAATGCATTGAACAACATGATGCCGTGAAAGAAGTGTATAGAAACGTGAGTACTACACTAAGATGTACTCTGCTTGATGTTGAAGACCTTAAAGTAGAACTAAAGAAAGTTAAAGATGAAAATGATAAGTTAGTTCTAGATAGGGTCAGTGTTGAGAATCTTAAGCAAACCAATAAATATTTAGAGCTTAAGATCTCTAAGCACCTTGAGACAGAGGAAGAGCTAAGAAACAAGAATATAGAATTAGAAACTAAATTACATGCATTTATTGATTCTGCAAATCTTTCTAAGAAGCTCATAGCTGATCAAGTAATAGGTGGAAAGGTTGGAATAGGTCTAGACTACGACGAACTTAGAAAAGCTTCTAAGAAACGAGTAGTTGAAAATGACCCTGTAGAGAAAGTTGTTAATTCCCCTGATACACCTCATATTCTTAAGGAAGCTAAGAAGCCTCTATTTAAGAAAGCTACTGTTGAGCCCTTTAATGAAGATAATCTTTATATTCATCATGAGATGCTTGTTGAGGATCTCGAGCTCTCAAGGAGACAAAAGGCAATGAAACCTACGTCCGTTGCTAGTGACTCTGACTTATCTTTTGTCGGACTAGGTTTTACTTCCAAGAATAAGAAGAATAGAAGTAGAAATGGCAGGATATGAACTAATGGCCCTAGGACGTTATGTATTAATTGTGGTTCTGTTGGTCACCTTACTCATGCTTGTAGAAAGGTTAAACTAGACAATGTTAAGAATGCTTATGTACATAACATGCCTAACATGCCTAAAGTTTTTAAGTGTGATAAATATGTTTGCATGCCATGTTTAGTATCTTTCATGCACACTTATCTTGATTCCATACACTCACATAATACATCTCATGATCATGATAAGCATGTTAGTAATAACACTGGTAGATCAAAGACTGTAAGCCCTCTTAAAGCAAGGAAAGTGGCACCTGTCACCAAGCCTAAGAGCAAGTCTGGAGGTGCTTCTGAAAGTGACAAGGAAATAGTCAATGATAAAGCAAAAACTGTTAAGCCTGTCAATTCTATTAAGAGAAATGTTGTATATTCAAATGCTTCTATGTAATCTGGACCCAACTTAGTTTGGGTACCAAAGAAAACTTAATTACTTTTGTTTTCAGGGCATAAGCAGAAGAAGGTCATGTGGATTCTAGATAGTGGATGTTCAAGGCATATGACTGGAGATAGAGCCCTGCTATCAAATGTGATTGAGAAAGTTGGCCCAGTGGTTACTTTTGGAGATGACAACAACGGTTATACTACGGGATATGGTTGTTTGGAAATTGGAAATGTCATCATTGAAGAAATCTCTCTGGTTGAAGGTCTTATGCACAATCTTCTCAGTATCAGTCAATTCTGTGATAAAGGATGTGAAGTGATGTTCAAGAAGAAGAAGTGTGATTAGAAAGGGTAATCTTCTCTAATCAGAAGAATGAAAATATGACTCTCAATAGAGTTAGAAAGGGTGATTTGTTCGTAGTTGACTGGAATTCTGTAGATGGTCAAGTAATGTGTTTCTACAGTAAAGCCTCTCCAGATGAAAGTTAGTTATTGCATAAGAAGTTCTCCCACTTAAACTTCAAGACCATGAATTCTTTGGTTAAGAGGGAATTGGTGAGAGGATTGCTCGAGATGGAATTCAGTCCTGATGGACTTTGTGAAGCATGTGAGAAGGGAAAGTCAAAAAGGGCATCAAATAAGAAGAAGAAAATGACTGATGTCACCGAACCACTACAACTCCTTCACATGGATTTTTTTGGTCCTGTCAATGTCATGTTTATGTCAAGAAAGAAATATAGCTTAGTGATTGTTGATGACAATTCCAGATACACATGAGTGTTATTCTTACATTCAAAGGATGAAGCACCTGATATGAGTATTGATCACATCAACAAGATTGAGTTAGAAGCTGGAGTGCTTGTGTAAAAAATCAGATCAGATAATGGAATAGAATTTGGAAATGCAAAGCTGAATGATTTCTATGTCGAGAAGGGAATCTCAAGATAGTTTTCAGCACCAAGGACTCCACAACAAAATGTAGTGGTTGAGAGGAAGAATCGAACATTGGTTGAAGCTGCAAGGACTATGCTTAATGAAGCCAATCTTCCTACCTACTTTTGGGCTGAAGTAGTTAACACTGCATGCTATACTCAAAACGGAACACTGATCAACAAGATATATGAGAAGATCCCTTATGAGTTAATGGCCAACAAGAAACCAACAGTGAAATACTTTCATGTGTTTGGAGGAAAGTGCTTTGTTCTTAAGCACGATGAGCATCTTGGAAAGTTTGATGCTAAAGCTGAAGAAGGTATCTTTCTGGGCTATTCTCTGGAGTCAAAGGCTTACAGGGTGTATGTAATTAGTGATCAAAAGGTTGTGGAAAGCCTGAATGTAACATTTGATGACGCCAAGCTCCCAAGTATTCAGAAGGAAGATGACAGTGATAATCTTGATGTTGAAGATCTTTCTTATGAAGAAGATGAACCTGAAGTTGTTTCAGACAACAATGACAATAGCAATGATCCTGATGATCATAATTCTGATGCAGATTCTGAAGGTAATGGTCATGAGACAAGTCACACTATCTCAGGGACCAGTCCTCAAGCTTCAGATTCTGTAGATCACGCTGGCAACAACTCAGGGGGAGTAGAACAAGGAGAAGAACAAGGATCCGGTAGTCAGGCACAACACAATTCTGGAAATTCTGAGTCATCAAGGCATAGTCTACCAAGACATAGAGTATGGAGTAAAAACCACCCTCAGAACTTGATACTTAGTAATCCTGATAGTGGAGTTAAGACTAGAAGAACTACAGAAAATGAATGTTTCTATTCTGGGTTTCTATCTCAAATGGAGCCAAAGAAAGTAGATGAAGCTCTTGGAGATCCTGATTGGGTGATTGATATGCAAGAGGAACTTAATCAATTCGAATGGCAGAAAGTGTGGAAGATTGTACCCAAACCTAAAGGCAAATCAGTAATTGGCACAAAATGGGTTTTTAGAAACAAGCTTGATGAAGATGGAATTGTGACAAGGAACAAGGCGAGACTGGTTGCTAAGGGATACTCTCAAGAAGAAAGGGATTGACTACGATGAGACCTTTGCACCAGTTGCTAGACTTGAAGCCATAAGGATGTTTTTAGCATTTGTAGGACATTCAAACTTCAAGGTATATCAGATGGATGTGAAAAGTGCTTTCCTGAATGGTGAGCTTGAAGAAGAGGTCTACGTCGAGCAACCCCCTGGTTTCATAGATCCTGAGTTTGAAGATTTTGTCTATTTTCTCTTCAAGGCTCTTTATGGTCTAAAGCAAGCGCCAAGTACATGGTATGACACTCTCTCTAAATTTTTACTTGAAAATGGTTTCACTAGAGGTGTCATAGATAAGACTCTGTTTCACAAGAATCATAAAGATGATACCATATTTGTGCAAGTCTATGTTGACGACATTATATTTGGGTCTACAAATGATGCACTTTGTGTAAGGTTTGCTAAGCTTAAGCAGAGTAGGTATGAGATAAGTATGATGGGTGAGTTGAGCTAATTCCTTGGATTACAAGTGAGTCAGAAATCAGATGGTATCTTTATTTGTCAAATGAAGTACATCAGAGATCGTCTGAAGAAATATCAGTTGGAAGACTCAACACCTGCAAAGACTCCGATGGCAACTTCCACAAAACTTGATCAAGATAAGTCTGGTAAGATGGTGGACATCACTTATTATCGAGGCATGATGGGATCATTACTCTACCTGACTGCAAGTCGTCCAGATATAATGTTTGCTACATGCTTGTGTGCACGGTTCCAAGCTGATCCAAAGGAATCTCATATGATAGTCGTCAAAAGAATTTTCAGATATATGAAGGGTACACCTAATCTAGGTATCTGGTATCCTAAAGATACGGACTATGATCTCATCAGCTACACAAATTCTGATTATACTGGTTGTAAGATTGATCGGAAGAGTACTTCAGGAAGCTGTCAGTTTCTTGGGAGAAGATTGGTTTCTTGGTTTAGCAAGAAGCAGCATTCAGTTTCTACATCTACTGCTGAAGCTGAATACATTGCTGCTGGTAGTTGTTATTCTCAACTTCTTTGGATGAGAAACCAACTGCGAGACTATGGACTTGATTTGAAGAATATTCCTATCTACTGTGACAACACAAGTGCCATAGCGATCTCAAACAATAATGATTAGCACTCAAGGACCAAATATATTGATATAAGGTATCATTTCATTCGAGAGCATATAACGAATGGTATTATAGAACTTCATTTTGTTCCCATAACGGATCAAATTGCAGACATTTTCACGAAGCCGCTTGATGAAGCTAACTTCAACAAGTTGGTTAGTGAATTTGGCATGTTGAATTGGTCCAATTAATTGGAAATCAACAAATATAATTTGGTGCGGGTAAACTTTAAACCCCCATGATGATGCTATGAGGGGAACGTAAGTTTATATATCTATTCATTATATATATCCATGTTTGTAAACATGTTTTGAAGCTAACTGATTACCATGTGTTACATGTTATATGCTAGTGGTAAGTAAGTTAGAGTTTTTGATGTAATATATGAGTGGTTTGAATATTTCCATGTTATATGTTTACTCTGGTGCAAACACTCTTGACATTGATATTTATTTTAGCACACACACATATCTTATTTTATTTGGACTCTAATTTTAGACACTGTAATCTTATTTGTGATTCTATCATAACTCTGATTTATAGGTCTAGATCATGTTTTTGATCCTGTGCAACTAGCTTGAATACTCTGTTTATATATGTGTGATTATATCATATTTTCTGAGTAATTCTATATGTTTGTTGAGTTTCAGACCCTAGGTAACTCTGACAACAGATTCCTTGGTCACTCTGACTTTCTGTTCATGAAAGAATAACTCTGTTTATTATGTGCTAGAATAAATATGCAGCATAACTAGTGATAGTTGTGACATGATTATGTTAGGAGTAGTTTTTAATTGGTTTAGTCTTGTGTTGACTAATCAATTGGTGCATACTTGTTGGATACACTCTTGGCATAATTAATGGCTTGTATGACATATATGTTGATCCTATATGTAACTCTGATGATCTTGCTATGCTTATGTTTTGTTCTGGATATTTGATCCTGATATATTTCTTATACTCTGATTACCTTATGCATGTCTTATAAGCTTAAAATAATGTTCATCTCTTTCCTCTATAGTATTGATCTGTATTGGACTAACTTTGATCAGTTTTCAGTTGATGAGATTTGTTTGAGTAGCATTGTCAAAAGAATTAGAAAGCATGATCATCTAAGACATCCTTCATGAATCCATATGGCGGTAAGTAAAGGTAAAAGATCTCTAGTTATAAGACTATTTTGTTCTTGATCATTAAATTCTTTGATATTGTACTTCGGATGTTTGTGATCTTTAACACCCTCAGTGGTCCTATGAACTGACTAAGAGCCTATCAAACCTCATAGGTTCTAACCCAAGTCATTAGAACCAAACATTTCTCAAACAGTATTCCATTACCTTACTCTGATACATCCCCTAGATTTTGCTCTGATTCACTTAATTTTATTGAGATATCAACTCAGTGATCAGGAAAAATTACCATTTGGTTTTGGAGTTGTGTTGAGAATGAGGAAGATAGTGCCAAGAAGCACCATATAAGGAAGGAAAGGTCAAACCTATAGCTCTGTCTCTCACAAAGAAGTAGAATATCTATTACTTGAGACATCTGTAAGCCCATCTATATTCTCTCAAAAGGATATAGAGCTGAAAAAGGCATATAAACAGTTACTAGGTGCATTCTCCCAACAGAATGTTATCTATTAAAAAATTTCCTGTCAGCCAGGGCATCTATATAAGAGTCACTACTCCTTGGTTAAAATGTTTCCAATGCACATGTTAGATTCACACACACAAGGAAGATATTGACGCAGCAATCATTGTCAAAACATATCAAGGTCAATGGAAATATGTTGAAATCCTGGATCATGTTCTAATCTTTATCTCTGATTTTTTAATAAGAACATATGATCTTGGTTGGTTACTTTGATAAGTCCTCGCAGACTTCAGAAGAAATCTTTGATCCCTAATGGCATATCGGTGATCATTGGTTATCTTCCTAGAATTCAAATCTGGATATGATTTTGACTTAGTCAAAATAGCAACTTGTAAGTGAGGACTCAGATATCAACTGATGAGTTTATAATGTATATTTCTTCATGGAAGTTGAGGGATATCAGGAATTCTTCCACTTAAAAGAATCCTAATTTCCCCTCTCAGAAGGAACATTTTTGAATCTCTTGACTGAGAGTTTCCATCCTTGAAGGTGGAAGGCAACTTTTCTATGAAAAAGATTTTCTCGCAGGTACACTTGGATGTTTGGAGCTTTGAGTGAGTGACACACTGTGAGACTGAATGACAAACCCTTGAGTGTAGAGTGGAGTGAAACACAATGTGAGATCACTAAACAGAAATCACACACTTGTATTGTGAGGAATGGTTACCAAATAATCTCTTCACTTGGTTGGTTGATTACTCAGAATACATTTTGAAGGATTACTCAACTAAGGGGGAGAGATCATAAAGAGATTATGGACTGATAGTCTTTCTATAACTAAGAAGAGGGATTTCTATCTTTATTGTACTAAGGAAGGGGTTCTTCATTAGGGGGAGAGATTATTGGGTTTTGGTTCAGGATTCCAAAATGTTTTCTATGTGCTTTATGGGAAGATTTGAAGATTATTGAAGACAGTATTTGGAAGACGTATCTATCTGTAACTTTACATAAGGGAGAAAAGAATATGTTCTCTACTAAAGCTGAATGTATATAGAAGATGTGGTAGATATAAGATAGTATTATTTCCAAGTCAAGGATTGAAAGTTGAAAGCTAATTGAAGATTTTTGGATAAGGTTAGTTGAGTTATCCTCCAAACTGTTGCTTCTTCATTATTATTTGACCGTCAGGTGTAACAGTCAAATAGGGCGAGATTGTTGAGCAAGATTGAAGCTGTATGTTTATCTCAACAATACTGGTTTGGATAACTCAATATAGGATAAGGACTTTGAAATAATTTATGTTCCACTCAAAAGGTTTTGTTAGCTGCAGTGAAGAAGACGTCAACAACGATCCGTATGAAGTTCATTATTATGTTCAGGCATCGGAAGAATAAGGTTGGAGTCATTCGAATTAGTTATCAGAATCAGTGTGAAGACCTCAGGGATTCCTAGTGAAGTTGGTTATATTTGGTAGAAGACTTAACAGTGATTTGTACGGGTATAATACGAAAGCCTAAGAGCGGAACTAGTCATCTGTGAACCAGACCGGTGCATAAGATGTCAGTGATCCGTGAAAGGAAACAGAGTATTATTTTTAGAAACACGGTTAATTGGTTATTGTACTCGAGGAGTCTGGAAATATTTTGAGGTACAAAATCCCGGAGATTAGAAGGCCTGCAGATGCAGCGGAGTACAGCTTGAGGCTTTACTGGATTTATTTTTAAACAATGATTGATTTCTTATTAAATGAATAAATGAAAATTATCTCATTTATTTATTTAATTTTAGATCACAATTTGATTTTAAAAATATATAAATTAAAATTGATTTTTTATTAAATAAATAAATGAATCTCAAAACATTTATTTATTTAATTTAATATCAATATTTATTTTGGAAAAATAATATTAATGTCTGAAGTTTAATTAGATAAATAAATAAAAAATCTTGATTTTATTTACTTATTTATTTTACTTCAAATTAGTATTATTTCTTTTAACCAGCCTTGCATGCATGGGTGTACGAATTTTATTGATTCAACATAAAACATTTGCAAAACAAATACAATGGCAGCTCTGTAATTCGTTGTTTACAAAAGCTCGCGGGGACCACATTCAAATTCGCATACAAGTGAAATAAATCAAGTCAGTAGTGTTCATTATAATACATCGGGACTCACATGAAGGAAATAAAGCAAAATAATGAACATGCATGCAATCTCTATTTTTGTACAAAATAAATCAACAAGAAGGAATTGCTGTTGTGTTTATTTTGTATGCAAGTTCAAGCTCCCACATGGTGGGGCCCACATGATTTTCCAAGCAAAGAAATCAAAGACAGTTGCAATTGTGATAAGAAAATGGACAGGTCCCGACTTCTATTCTGCATGGCACCAGGCGCGTGAAGCGCACGCGGGGATTGACCCCTTTGTTTATTTCCAGCGCGTGATCGTTACCTTCCCCTGACATTGTTTTTCTTTCTTTCGCGTACAGTTTCTCTGCCACCTGCATGTCAGTGTCACCTATTTTATTTGTTCAACAGAAAGTGAGTAACACAGTGGTCGCCACATGCTTTTTACTCACAAGTTGCCATAGGTGAAACAATTCAAGGCAAAGGCGGCTACACTATTCCCACACTGATCGCCACAGACAGAAAAATGTAAAAGAAAAAGGTTGCTGTATTTCTTTCCTCTGGCACGTGCTCTTGATCGCCATAGAGAAATTAATAGCGTACAAATTGTTGGTTTATGTCCTGATCGGCACACAATATTCCTGGTACTTAAAATGAAAGAACTGAAAACAACCACGTAGTCTCTTCTATCTCTCCTACATTCTACCTTGTACAGAACCAAAAATTTACAGCAGATTGAAAATACACTTCTCAGCAAAAACACTATCAAAGCTCTGCAGAATTTTTCTTGTAGAGTTGGTTAATTTCATTTATTGAAATTAAGGAGAGAAATGCTGCCCAATTTATTTCACACTAATTAAAGCCTTACAAACTTGTAACACTCATTATTTAAAGCTCTCTTGATTGTATTTAATATCTTTTGAAAGAAGCTTTGAATTCTTAGAGTGATAGATAGAACCCTAAATTGATAGTTATTATTTTGGTTCTCTCTATAGTTGTTGGTTCGAATTATTTATATTCGGAGTTTTAAGCAAATCTTTATGGTTTAATTTCTTAATAATAAGAATTATTCCGTGAATCTCTTTGTGTTTGTTTATTTCATTTTGGAGGTTTATTTTCCGCTGTAATTAATTTAGAAAATGAAGAACATACATTCACCCCCCTCTGTATGTACATTTGGACCTAACACAAACCACCTCTTCTTCCAGCTCTTTTAGACTGTGAGTTGCCACTATAGATCTTATTGACAGTCTCAAAAGAATCTCTTTTAGGTGCAGGTGTCTTACTTCCCCATAGAAGCTTCTTCTTTTCTTCAAGAGATAACTCTAGCTTATCAGAGGTTGAGCCTTCTGAATCATAGTTTAAATTTCTGTCAGGATTTGATAGATCAACTTTTATTCTTCTAATTGTACCATCAACAACTTGAGTAGTATCAGTGTTGTGACTGGTTGAGTTTTAGAAATTATTTCTCCAACTTGAGTATTGTCAGGGGTTGGAATGATTTGTAATTTCTCATCCCAATCAGATCCAGGAATAATTTTTGTCTTTTTATGAACCTGATTAGCTTCTTCTTCAGAAACCTTCCGTTCATCAGCATCATCATGAGCTTGACTTACTGAATAGACGGGGTCTATCAGTATTTGATTTTTAGTAGATGACGATTTCTTCTTGGATTTTGACGTAGGCTTGGACTTTGACTTCTCACCAACATTCTCATTTCCCTTATAACTCCTACCGGCATTTAATATTGCTTGAGACCTTAGAACAAGTCTTTCAGCTTCAGTTTGATTGATTTCCTTGATTACTATATCTTTGGCTGGTGTTTGTCTAGGAATATCTTTATATGGTGAGACGGTATCAACAATTACTGGTGTTAAAGATTTGAATTCCTCGTCTATAAGCCTTAGTTGTTCAAGATCAACTTTTGGATTTTCCCTTTCAAAAATCCTTCTACTCCCCTCAGAGTCAAATGCTTGTATTTTAGGATCCTTGTATGACAGAATTATCTTCATTCCCTTGAACTTCAATGTCTGTAAAAATTGACTTGCTTTAACACCAGCTTCTATCTCCAGAATACCTTGGTCTTCATCAGCATTCTGACTGTCAGAGTTTGATTTGTAGTCACAGTCAGCTTTTATTATCTTCCACTTCTTCCACTTCTCCCTCTTTCTCCACCTTTTCTAGATTGGCTACTAGTGTTTTTAGAATTACCACTAGTTCTAACTAGTTCTCCACCTTTCTTCCCAAGAATCTCCTTTATGCCTCATTTACTCCCTTCATTAGGACCATCATCTTTGTCATCAGCATCTTTCAGTTGGAGTTGTTTGCATTCAAATTTTAAAACTTTCTCCCCTTTTTGGCATCATCACCAAGCAAGAATGAAACTATGAGCTACAAATACTGTTGTACCTTACCCAATTGCTTAGACATTTTTTATTAAGTATCTTCCAACTTCGCTTGGTTGGCTTCCAGTTTGTCTTTTCTAGCAATTATAGGCCTCAATTTCTTGGTCATCTCATGTGCATATGTAAGTTTAGTTTTTAAGAAATATTCCTTTAGTTTGTCAATATGAAAGTTGGCATTAGACTAGGTGTTTTGAACTGATTTGATCAATAATGTGGAAGCTTTGAGATGAGTAAGGATGTGAGGATTTGTAATGTTCTTCTCTGCCATCTCCTAATGGTTAGAAGCTTTAACAATAGAGATAAGATATGAATAATCCTTCCATTTACAATCCCATTCTGCATCAAAAAACTCTTAGATGTTTTTAGTATCCAACTCAGCTAATTTCAGTTGTTTCTTTCTATCTTTCATGCCTTCAGGAAAGATAATTTCATCAAGATCCTCATCAGGATTGAATTATGCATTTATATTAAATTCAGCAATATCTTCTCCATCACTAGGCTCACTGTCATGAACAGATTCTTCATTAGCAACTGGTTCCTTAACTAACTGTGCTACTTCATCTTCAGTATCAACATTTAAAATAGAGTAAAAAATTGGAGTAGTATGTGATCCAGCTGCTTCAGAAACTGCCATACCATCAGCACTTAACTTTTCATCTTCAAGAATTGTAGCCATGTGAACTGAAACATCAGTGGTTATTTCCAGAACTTCAGTGCCAGTAGAGTGCTGTGGTGATTTAGGAAATTTGGAGTGAGTGGATTGTTCTTCAGTTTTTAGACCTATGGGGAAATTTTCAGTATTTGATGCATTAGAGTTTATAGTATGGGCTACTGGCTGGATATCAGCAACTATTTCTTTATTACTCTTAGCACCTTGTACTTCTGAAGGATCAACTTCTAAGATAGCATCCAAAGGAGGTTCTTATAGAATATTAGCAGATGGTGGAGTTGGATGTATCCTTTCTTCAGTATCAATTTCCATGGGGACTAGATCAGGAGTCAAGCCTTCATTACCACTTTGAGGTAGTGATTCTTGTAGGGATGGAGATTTAGGAGTTACTGGATTACATTGAAACCCAGGTTCTTGTGTACTCCTCTCTTCATAATTAATATCTAACTCCTTTTTAGCTCCAAGTTTGAAGCCAACTATTTTCTTAAATCTTTGAGAATCAAACTTCTTAAAAAATTCTTTGACTTGTGAGACTTCTGCATGGAGTTTAGCTGCAGTTGCTTCATGCCATCCTACTATGGCCTTAGTAGCAAGAGGTTCCACATATGCAATATCTGCTACACCACTTTGAGGTGTAGGTTCTTGTGTGACTGGATCAGGATTTTTAGTAGCTTCTGCACCCCTTTGAGATACAGGTTCTTGTGTGCTTGATCCATGAAACATCCCTTTATTTCTGCAACGTCTTCGCTATCTTCTCTACTTGCTCATGAGTGACTTCTCTCACTCTTTTCTTGTGCTTCACTGCAGAATCATAAATTGTGACAGGTGTATTAGCAATTATATTTTCCTGAGAATCAGTAATTGGTTGTGCTGACATAAATAAATCTAATCCCTCAGCTATTTCCTATTTGAGCTTCAACTTTTGTTGAGCAAACTAGGTTTTGACAAACTTTTTTTTTCTTTGGTCTAGGGCTTGAATTAATACTTACAGCATCAGGACTTGTTGTGCCCTCCTCAGTTGGTAGTACAATTGGAATCTGAGTAGAATCATGATTTAGTTTCTTGAATTTCGATGATAAGGTTGCAGTGTCCACATCCTCTAATTCTGACTCAGTAAGTACAAGTTTTCTCTTAACAATTCTTGAAGGTTTGGAAAAAAGAGAAACTTGGACCTTGGAACCGCTAGATCTTCTAGCAATGACATTAGCACTAGCAATTGCAGTTGCACCAGTGTCCTTTGCAAACTTCAACAAAGCTCTCTGACCATAAGGCCTAGCAGACTGGGCAATAATGTCCAGTGGGTTCTCAATAGAAGCCCCAGATTTTTCTAGTTTATTCCTTTTTACAATAGGTGTCTTTTGAGTGGCACCTGAGTTGGATTGTGTTTGAGGAAGTGTTTGGGTTGTGGTGCTTGGGTTAGCTAAAAGGGCTTCCCAATACTAATTGCCTGTAACTTAGGACTCTATAGATTTTGCAATCCATAAATAGAATAGCTTATAACTAGCAAGTTCCTGGAAGAGAGTGACAACCTGAGAGGTGCAAGAGAAACCTTCTCTTTATCCTTAGTTATCAAATTAGAGAAAGCCCTTTTTGTGAGCTTAAACACTGAAATGATTTGATTAGTAGGGATTGGGGTATTGGGAATACATATATTAAAAATTAACTGACAAAACCTAGAATAGTAAACTACATTAGGATCAGCTTTTATTCTATCCCCTATAAAACAAATAATCACTCTACCAAAATTATAGTTAACACAATGGATTAGATAGTACCCAATAATCTGTGTCATGATAGGAAGGGCATTAAAATTAGTGCATTTGTTGTTGAAATCCCTGGTAATGCAGTCGAAGTAGAAATTCCATTCCTTCCTTAGACCATTTCTTTTCAACTACCCCATATTCTTCATGTATTTATCATAGCCAATATCATTGAAAAACCTCCTCATCTCAGCATCTCCAATAAAAGTTGAATAAGATTTATGAACAGGTAGATGAAGAGCTTCCCTTATAGTTTGAACTCGAAAGTGATACTAGGAGTACCACTCTCACCACCATCATCATAAGTAACCTTTCTCCAAAAAGCGAGAACCTGGTCCCCAAAAACAATTGTAGGTTCAGTCAAAGCATAACTTACATCACTGGCTTTCAATAAATCCCGAAAGAGATAAAGGTCAGGATTTCTTCCAGTGTTATCCAGAATAGCTGTGTAGTTGTTGTTGACAACTTAGCACCGCCATGAATAAAAATCGATGATTTAATAGATGAAGTCATGATTAATTTGTGTAAAAAGCTTAAAAACTGATGAGGGTATCAGTGTTTATCTTAGAGAGAAGAAGAGAGTTAGAAAGTAAGAGAGTGATAAAAAATTGATAAAGTGATAATTGAAAATCAAAAATTGATCTTGTTTAACACTATACCCTAACTCACATAGACGATTCAACTTAGTGGGACACGTGGCAAGTTATCATTGATCAGAAAAACAATCATGAAGTGTGTATTAATGTGCAGTAGTTACATGCACAATTACACAAGATTCTGTTTAAAAAAAGCTCAATCATTTTTCCTAAACTCATGCCATCAGATTTACACCTGTAATCAATTACATAAAATTACCCACTTTACTACATCACTGTTTTTAATTAGAATACCGGTTCAAGAATATTTTTAAATAAATTCGAAAAGTCATAAGAGTTTAGTAGTCAATTAGGATTTGACTATTATCATTGTTTAATCAACTACTGTCAGGACTTATCACACAACTCAACTTTGACCAATATCACTATTTTGCTATACAATCAGAGTTTATCATGCAACTAATATCAGAGTTTAACTATCAGGATTTAAACTCATCTACAATTTCAAGTAACGATTAGCATGGATATATGGCATCAATGTTTAACGCAATTATCAGACTTTAAGAAATACCGATACATAAAAAAGATACCACACTCTAATAATGTTTTCCTATTATATATTACAGCTTATCCATCGGTGTTTGAGAATTGTCCTGAAATTATACTCATTCATTCACCAGTCTTGTAAAAGTTGTTTCGCAAAGTGGTTTGGTGAAGATATATGATAATTGATGATCTGTAGGCACAAAGTTCAATTCTCATGTACCTTCCATTACATGTTCCCTTATGAAATGGTACCTTATGATAATGTGTTTAGTCATTGAAGGTTGTACTGGATTTCCTGTATTTGCAATAGCACTTTGATTATCACAATATATAGGAATTTTAGAATATTCTAACCCATAATCCAGTAATCGATTCTTCATCCAAAGAATTTGAGCACAATAGATTCCTGCAGCAATATACTCAGCTTCTGTAGTTAAAGTAGAAATTGACTTTTATTTCTAGCTAAACCAAGAAACCAATCTACCACCAAGATATTGACAGCTTCCTGAAGTGCTTTTCTTGTTTATTTTGCATCCTGCAAAATCAGCATCTGAATATCCAATTAGCTTAAAATCTGAATCTCTAGTATACCACAGTCTAAGATTCATGGTGCCTTTGAGATATTTGAATTTTTTTTCACAACTAATAGATGTGGTTCCCTTGGATCAGCTTGGAACTTTATACACAGATAGGTAGTACGCATGATAGCAGATATACTAGCAGTCAAATATAGGATTGAGTCAATCATACCTCTGTAGTTAGTTATATCTACTGATGAACCAGTATTTAAGTCTAACTTGGGTGTAGTGGCCATAAGAGTTGTTGCAGATAAACTGTCTTGCATTCCAAATCTTTAAAGCAAATTCCTGGTATATTTTGATTGATTGATGAAGATTCTTTCATCAGTCTCCTTGACTTGTAATCCTAAAAAATAACTCAATTCTCCATCATACTCATCTGATATCTTGACTTTATTAGCTTTCCAAATCTCTCACAGAGTTTATCATTAGTAGTATCAAAAATGATATCATCTACATATACTTGAAGTAACAACAAGTCCTTACCATGGTATTTATAAAATAGAGTTCTATCAATTGTACCTCTTTTGAAACCACTTTTGTGGGGCCCCAAAACCCGGGGCCAGGAGTCTCGGAAGCCACGCTATCTAAACTCACACAACTCACTCTACAATATGTAAATACTCACGCTTCACGACCCCACACTTAACACACACACACTACATGTTATTGTCTTGGAAACGAACCATCATTACTAGAGAAATTTTATTACAACCCAAATGTAATTAGTCTTACCGGGGGTGACCTTTAAGTAAGGTTAATCCGCCGGCCGAATATACGCTTCTTATTTCTTATTTTACATAAACCATACTTATAAATAAGCCGAACTATAAACAACTGAAAACTAATCCAGCTTATTCCGACTACCTGAGGTACTGCACCAAACAATCTACGGAACAGCTGGCCATTTCCTACCCGTTTCCTGGCTGTGGTTCTCATGGCAGGCATCTTGATTCACTGTTGTGTTGTGTCAATTTAAGAAAACAAGTGTGAGCTAAGATGCTCAGCATAATAATGTACAGTATGAAAATGACTGTATAATAACATCATATATTATACATATGTTTTATTTAAAAGTAGATTTCTCGGTGTCCCACACCTTCTTATGAGAATAATTCTTTTAAGGGGTTTTTATAACTGCGAATACCTTCATAGTAATCCCAGCACCTAGGCTTGGGTTACGGTATTGCATATCAATTCCAATTGGAAGATTTTGGACATCTCACAGGAGCCACCGCATACGATGATCAGTCATCCTACGGAAAGTAACCTTCTTTACTAGTAAAAGGACTAATACCGTCATCTCTCGGGTATCACCCTGGCCGCATTCGGGCTACGTGTCCCAATTTCGGGTATACACATACTTCACAAGTTCCTGAGTACACAAAGTACCTTCGCCTGCGGTACCTTTGGTAGCCCATCCAGCACACGTAGTACCAGAGTCTACCCCTCCATTGTCCTTCAACAGAATTCTATCCATCCCGGGAACTTGAACCACATCGAAGTTCCCCAAGCGTTTTGCGTGTTGATAGAGATTATTTATCTTTTTAGAATATAAGTGTATATATATGTATATACGTACTTCCGAGAATTTCGGAGGAAGTACTAGGGATGTGAGTTGACCGTTGTCAACAGATAATTAATAAGGGGAAAAGTTTCTTCTTGAAACTATATTCAATATAATAATAAGTCGGGAAAATATTCACCGACGATCTGAAATTATTCGAATGATACTTCTAAATCAGAAGGTATATCAGGATCTATGATCTTTAAATCAATAACAATCCTTAAATAAATAATCATTAATTAAATAGTAGTCTATAAATAATTAAATGACAATTGATATTCATCATACCTCGAATGAGTTATTCTTTTAAAAGATTTATTTAAATAGTGTTCCTCAACTAGTTTGTGTTTACATAATTAATAATCTATAATGATTAATCGGGTTTGAAATAAATAAACGTTGAAGTATACTACTCCTATAATAAAGGAATACACATATAATATTTAATATCTGAATCAATAAAATATAGTTGAGGGAATATGCTCACTCGAAAATCGTTTTAAAAGTTCGAGGTGTTTTAATGTTTCGTAAGTGGACGATGAGTCCCTTTAAAACATACTATTATGGACTCATATCTGTCCTATAATATCTCCGGAATGATTCCCGGGTTTTATCTTAAATCCCGACCGACCCTCGGTCTTCTATCATACATTACGCTTAAAGCGATATAACATTTTACGATATATACTTTTCGTACAACATCGCTATATCATGCGAAAATTCAAAACTACGTATCATGGAAAACATAGTATTTATGCGATGATAGTAAAACAATCTTTTCACAACACAACAGTAAAATGGAGTTGGGTTTGTAAACTTTCCTGGGTATCTCGAGGTGGAGGATGCTCTAGGTTCTGCTCGGAAATCTATAACCATAAACACATTTCATTTCGTTAGGTTCCGTCCTAATTCACGGTAATTCGCACTCATGCGCTACTCATTATACACCCTCTCAACTCATACTACCCGTAACATTTCTTTTAAGTCATAAACACTTTATGGTCACTTCATTTTCCTAAGTATCTTGAGTTCGTTCTCATTATTGTTGTCGGCTCCGCTTAAGGATTCTTACGGTTTCTACTCGCGCGGTCTCGGCTCCGACATTTTTATAAAATTGAGAAATCATTATTTTCACTTGATATTTTTATGACAGTTAGGAAACTCCAGATTTTACTCTCTGTAAAAATTTCATGATTTATGAATACATTTAAGTCTATCCTTTATATTTTCAAAGTTCGTGATTTGTAGCAGTTTTTGTCGCGTAAAACACTTTTACTAAAACGATCATAACTTTTGATCCGTAAATCGGAATTAAGCGATTCAAGCGCCTAAAAGATCCTTATAACATTGTCTATCTTAAACAAAGGTTATTTCTCAAGAATATACAGTTTACAACTTCGAGACTTTCTGAAGAAACTTAAAGTTACGGTTTGTTGTTTTTAACGAAGTTACATTAACGATCGGGGTTTCGTTTATGCCTTAACTATCAACACAACCACCAAAAATCATCATATCATCATCAACACACAAACTCCTCTCAATAACATCATGTTCTTTAGGCAACAACAACCAACCTTAAATCTACTTAACTTAATCATCAAGATTTCATAAATAACACTTAGTAAGCTAGGTTTACTAACACCCACTAAATGGATCTTAAACATGAACCTTAAATAAAGTTAGGCCAAAGATTTTTACTTTTATTGAAATCTTGAGATGTGTTCTTGAGGATGGTGGAGGCTTGGAAGTGCTTGGTATGATTTTTGGAACCTAAAACCACCATTAAAATCAAGAAACCAAAGAGAGGTTACTATTCACACTATTCACTAGTGAGTTTCTTGAATTTATTCCACCCATTAAACCTTGATAAAAAGAGATGAAAGATTTTTCTTACGTTATTTTAGTTGCTAGGAGGCTTTGGAAATAATTGTGGGATTTTACAAGAACTAGAGCTTGGAGTTTTGAATTGCAATTTCCTTCATTTCCTTCAAATAGCCGAATGGAAGAAAAATGGGGGTGGGGGGGGGGGGTATTTATAGCACTTGGTTGCTTCTCTTGGATGAATTCTAGGTTGCTTCTTGGAAGGTGACTTGATATCTTTGCAAGTTGATCTTTATTCTTCCTAGGATAGCTTAGGTTTATTCCTTGTCTCCAAATCCATGGACAAATCTTTGTAGCTTGCTAGCTTACAAGCTAAACTACAAGGTTAGCTCCTTAGCACACTATTTGCTAGCTAGCTTGTTCATCCTAGGGTTAGCTTACTATTTGATGAAGTAACCATGGTTACTTCCTTACCATGGTTTAGTTAGTGCGTTACATTTAATTAATCGTTTACGCGTTTGCTCGGTTAATTAAACGTTCTCCGCAATACTTATTCGTAAATGATTCGCAATGTAATTCTTTTCGTATTTATTCCTTATATTTTTATTTATCCTAATTGAATATAAATCCATAGGATTTTAATCTCATAATTATATTGTGATTCCCGTAGTCCTTGATAAGTCGTAATTACGGTTGTTTTTCAAAGTTCATTTTCTTCGAAAACTAATAGCGTTTACATACACTTATTTGGTACGTATAGTCGTAATATCTATTCCGAAACTCATTTTCTTATGCACTATATAGTGTGGGCTCAAAAGTTTCCCGTCTGTCAGGGTTACTATTCATTAAACGTTTTTACAGGGTCTCAAAAATTCGAGTTATTACAGTCTTCCCCTCTAACAAGGATTCCGTCCCGGAATCAATTAGAACAATAAGTGGGGATATCTATTCCTCATTATGTCTTCAAGTTCCCAAGTTGATTCCTCAACATTTTGATTTCTCCACAAGATCCTAACTTGCTTCACCATTTTGTTCCTCAGCACTTGTTCTTTCTGGTCCATTATCCTAACTGGCTGCTCGATGTAGGTCAGATCTGGTTGTAAATCTACCTGCTCATACTCTACTACATGTTGGGCATCGGCATGGTGCTTTCTCAACATAGATACGTGAAACACGTTGTGTACTTGTTGCAAATTAGGAGGAAAGGCGAGCTCGTAAGCTAGAGGTCCTATCCTCCTCAAAATTTCAAAGGGTCCTATGAATCCGGGACTCAGCTTCCCTTTCTTTCCAAATCTCATCACTCCTTTCCATGGAGATACCTTCAATAACACCGAATCTCCTACTTCATATTCCCTATCCTTCCTGGTCTGATCGGCGTACTTCTTTTGTCTGTCCTGGGCTGCTGCCAGTCTCTTTCTGATGAGTTTCACCATTTCTATAGTCTGCTGGACTAACTCTGGTCTTAATAGCTTGTGTTCTCCAACTTCATCCCAACACAGGGGAGAGCGACATCTTCTCCTGTAAAGAGCTTCATACGGGGGCATTCTTATGCTAGCGTGATAGCTATTGTTGTAAGAAAATTCTATCAGGGGTAAGTGATCATCCCAATTTCCTTTGAAGTCGATGGCACATACTCGCAGCATATCTTCTAGGGTCTGTATAGTCCTTTCACTTTGTCCATCCCTCTGGGGGTGGTAAGCGGTACTCATGTTTAGTCTGGTGCCTACACATTCCTGGAAGCTTCTCCAAAATCGGGAATTAAACCTCGGGTCTCTATATGACACTATGGCTACAGGAACGCCATGTCTTATTACAATTTCCTTCAAGTAAATATCTACCAACTTGTCTACGGTGTACCTTTCGTTGATTGGTAGGAAGTGTGCGGACTTGGTCAGTCTATCAATGATAACCCATATAGCATCGTGATTGGTCTTTATCCTAGGTAAGCCTGTCACAAAATCCATGGCTATGTGTTCCCATTTCCATTCCGGAATTTCTAGGGGTCGTAACAGTCCACTAGGTCGCTGGTGTTCCGCCTTCACTCTTTGGCATGTCAAGCACTTGCTAACCCACTCCGCTACTTCTCTCTTCATGTTAGGCCACCAATAATATTCCTTAAGGTCACGGTACATTTTCGTACTTCCTAGGTGGATTGAATATCTAGAGCTGTGCCCTTCATGTAACAGCTCGTCCTTTAATTCTTACACATTCGGAATCCAAATCCGGGACGCATACCTCATGATCCCTTCCTCATCCTTCTCGCATCTCACTTCCTCACCGGTCAATGTCCCTTTTTCCTCGCTCATCTTCTTTTCCTAACATACTCGTATCTTTGTAGTCGGTTCTGGTACTAGCTTAATCTCAAATAATCCTTCCGTTCTCTTACCGGTCATTCTTACGTCGATTTCCATCTTCTCAAATTCCTTAACTAATTCCTCCGATGTCATTATCATTTTGAGTCTTTCCTTCCTACTAAGGGCGTCAGCCACCACATTGGCTTTACCCGGGTGATACAAAATTTCACAGTCGTAGTCCTTTATCAACTCTAACCATCTCCTCTGTCTCATGTTTAGTTCCTTCTGAGTAAAATATATTTGAGGCTTTTATGGTCAGTGTAGATCTCGCATTTCTCACCGTATAGGTAATGTCTCCAAATTTTTAGGGCAAATACTATGGCTGCTAATTCTAGGTCATGCGTAGGGTATCGGCTCTCATACTCCTTCAATTGTCGAGAGGCATACGCTATAACCTTGCCGTGCTGCATTAGTACACATCCTAATCCTTTAAGTGATGCGTCGCTGTATATCACAAACTCTCCCTTTCCATCGGGAAGAGCGAGCACTGGTGCTGACACCAGCCACTTTTTCAGTTCTTGAAAACTCTCTTCACACTTTTCTGTCCATACGAACTTTTCTGCCTTTCAGGTAAATCTAGTCAGTGGACCGGCTATCTTAGCGAAGTCTTGCACGAATCTTCGGTAATAACCTGCTAAACCTACGAAACTCCTAACCTCTGTCGGGGTTACTGGTCTTTCCCAATTGGATACCACCTCTATCTTGGAGAGGTCAACTAAAACTCCTTTGCTACTCACCACATGTCCTAAAAACTGAACTTCTCTCAGCCAAAATTCGCACTTCGAAAACTTGGCATACAATTTCTCATTCCTCAAGATTTCTAAGACTATCCTCAAATGTTCCGCATGTTCTTGCTCTGTCCTTGAGTAGATCAGAATATCATCTATAAAAACTATCACACATATGTCCAGGTACTTTTTGAACACTCTGCTTATCAAATCCATAAAGGCTGCGGGTGTATTGGTTAATCCAAACGACATGACTAAGAACTCATAGTGTCCATACCTAGTGCGAAAAGCAGTCTTTGGTATATCTTTCGGTTTGATTTTCAACTGGTGATAACCTGTCCTTAAATCTATTTTGGAAAAATATACAGCTC
This sequence comes from Apium graveolens, assembly GCF_009905375.1. Classification (NCBI taxonomy): domain Eukaryota; kingdom Viridiplantae; phylum Streptophyta; class Magnoliopsida; order Apiales; family Apiaceae; genus Apium; species Apium graveolens. The sequence goes on along the minus strand of NC_133656.1, from coordinate 46,554,023 downwards.
CTTTGAGTTGGTCGAATAGGTCGTCAATTCTAGGAAGAGGGTACCTATTCTTTATAGTCAGCTTATTCAGCTCTCGATAGTCTATACATAATCTCATGTTGCCGTCCTTTTTCTTTACGAATAGTACTGGTGCTCCCCATGGTGACACACTGGGCCTTATCAATCCGTTATCTAATAATTCTTGCAGTTGAGAAGCTAGTTGTTTCATCTCAACTGGGGCTAACCTATATGGGGCCTTGGATACGGGTGCCGTTCCTGGTGCTAACTCTATAGCGAACTTGATTTCTCTTTCAGGTGGTAATCCTGGTAAGTTTTCTGGAAATACATCCTCGAATTCGTTTACTATGGGTATGTCATGTATGTTGGGGACCTCCTTCTGGGTATCTATCACATAAGCCAAATAGGCCTCGTTACCTTTCCTCAACAATCTTTTTGCTTGAAGCATGGTAAAAAATTTCTGGTTCTGTCGTTGACCTTTAAACACTACTTCTTTATCATTCTGCACTCTTATCTTAACTTTCTTCTGTTCACAATCTATTTGCGCTCCGTTACGGGATAACCAATCCATTCCTAAGATCACATCAAATTCTCCTAACGCGAATGGTATTAAGTCGACCTCGAACATCTCCTCTTCTAATTTCGGCTTGCACTTAGGGTATATTTGATTTACAGGGATTATTTCTTTGTTTGCTATTTCCACTCGTAATACCTCACGTAAGGGTATGGCATTAAGTTTTAACTTGCTAGCAAAATCTTAAGATATAAAAGACTTGGTTGCTCCAGAATCAAATAGGACATTTGCATGTTCGGAATTTAACAAAAGGGTACCTGCTATCACGTCAGTGTTTCGGACAGCATCCTGAATAGTCATGTTGAAGGTCCTAGCGGCTGGAGGTCGGTTAGATACAGCTCTACTCATTCCTGAGGCTGGGGGCTTCAACGTTGGGCAATCCCGCTTCATGTGTCCTACCTTCCCATATTGGAAAAACGTTACTTTGGGCCGGGTGCAACTGTTGGCAAGGTGCCCGATTTGGTCACACAGGTAACATCTCAGAGGGGCTCTTGTCTGGTTACACACTCCAAGGTGCCTCTTCTTACAGGTTTGACATTCTGGTATTGGGGCACGTGGTTGGCTATGGAATGTTGCCCAAGATTGTCCGCCGCCCTGGCCAATGCTCTCACTTGGGGCCTTTCTGAATCCGGGGTCTCTTGCAGATTGGGACACCGCTCCCCTGACGAACCTACTTGGAAGGCTCCTATTTCCGGTTCCTATTCCTTGGCTTCCTATCTTCCTCTTCCTATTCTCCTTTTCTTTTACAGTCTGCTCACTACCAGCTTCAACAATCGAGGCTTTCTGTACTAAGGTGGCATAGTATGTCAGTTCTAACACTGCTACTCGGTTCTGTATCCATTGTTTCAGACCAAGCTGGAACCTTCGCGCTTTCTTTTCTTCAGTATTCAAAAACCCAGGCACAAATCTAGACAACTCAGTAAATTTGGCCTCATATTCTGCCACGGTCATCTTATCCTGTTTCAACTCCAGAAACCTAATCTTCATCTGGGTTTCCATAAACCTAGGGAAGTACTTGTCTAAGAACAGTCGGGTAAATCTATCCCATCGGATCACAACATCAGTTTCTAGGTTTCGTTTGGACTCGCACCAATAGTTAGCTTCTCCTTTCAACATGTAAGAAGCGAAAATGATCTTATGCCGTTCCTCAACTCCTAGTATCTCGAAGGACTTTTCTATCTCTTTGAGCCAGGCCCGTGCTTCAACGGGGTCAGCAGATCCTAGAAACTCTGGGGGTTTGAGGGACTTGAAGGCTCTAAAGACAGTAGATGCAGTCTGTTGGGCAGCAGGGGGCTGTGGTGGAATAGGCTGTTGGTTCAGATTTGCTCTTAACAGTTCCATAAATTCATTCACGGGGTTCCCTCCCTGATGGGTATCCTCAGCCTCTTCTTCTATATATTCTTCCTCATCATATTCATTATAGTCTATGTCTTCTTCACTTCCATCATTTACTACTTGGTCACCTCGTTGTTGGTTAACAGACTCTGCGGGCTGTGCCCTGGTTCCTCTTCTACGGGGTGGCATTATTCTGATAAGGAAAATTGGTCACATGATTATGACAATTAGGTTATTTTATTCATATATAAGCATGTCATTTATTATTTAACAGGTTTTATAAAGTGCATTAATATAGACATCAATTCTTTAATAACTGCTTCGATATATATTCATAAGAGCTCCCAATTATATCTTGGGCATGAAACAACTATCCGAGTTCATATATGCCTGATTATAATCTATCACTGCTAGTTCTAAATACTGAAAGGAAAATATATAAGCCGTGTACCCTGAAAGGCTAGGAACCCTACCTACTACTAGCAATCCTATCAAAATTGGTGACAAGTCACTCAGCCTTCTTCAAGGTCTACATCTAGCCACTAATCTCTCAGTCACTATCACTGCGAGTGAGGTCACGCACCCTCCTCATCGCTCCTGCAATCATCATCTCTGCATCGACTACCGGGATGTATCCTCCCACTGATGTCATCCTCATCTGAACCCTGGTACGGAGCTCGATCCCATCGATCTCTCTACGGGCTATGGCTGGGAAAGCAGCTCTGAAGTCTCCGGGGTATCCTAGTCGGGTAGCTCTCTCAGCTGTCAGTGTCTGGCGTAACTCAGCAATATGGGCAGACGCCGCCGTGATCTCAGCATTAAGCTGACTCACTACCCAGTCGTGTACGGCTACATGCATGGTCGCCGGTGGTGGTAGAGGTGAGTCTGGGTCGCTAGAGGATATGTTCTGGACCTCATGGAACTGTGCTCATATCGCCTCCTCATCATCGTCATCCGTATAGGACATAGGGCTCTGGATCCCTGGGGGTGGTGTAGGAGAGCGAATAGCCTGGTGTGGGTACATCTCTACATCTCTCCATACTACGCCATTAGCTACGGGGACAGGAAGCTCAGTCTCTTCTTCTAGGACATCCTCAGTAGGGTCACTGTCTGAATCATCAATGGGTGGGCTCTCTGGCTGAGGAATAGGGTTATGCTCAGGAATCATCAAATCATCAACAGGGTCAACCTCCCTCCTAGGCTCCACTGGTACCTGACACAATAGACAAGGTGTTACTAACTTAGAGTTGGAATTCCCTTGAGGGTAAAACAGTCAAGACTACCCGTGTAGCCCGACGACGAACTCGACTTGAGCTATAATTGATTATTTTATTATTCTTAGGTCTACATATTTTATATCCTATCGTTTCCAAGATTTGATAACCTAAGGCTCTGATACCATTTATGTGGCACCCCAAAACCCGGGGTCAGGAGTCTCGGAAGCCACGCTATCTAAACTCACACAACTCACACTACAATATATAAATACTCACGCTTCACGACCCCACACTTAACACACACACTACAGGTTATTTTCTTGGAAACGAACCATCATTACTAGAGAAATTTTATTACAACCCAAATGTAATTAATCGTACCGGGGGTGACCTTTAAGTAAGGTTAATCCGCCGGCCGAATATACGCTTCTTATTTCTTATTTTACATAAACCATACTTATAAATAAGCCGAACTATAAACAACTGAAAACTAATCCAGCTTATTCCGACTACCTGAGGTACTGCACCAAACAATCTACGGAACAGCTGGCCATTTCCTACCCGTTTCCTGGCTGTGGTTCTCATGGCAGGCATCTTGATTCACTGTTGTGTTGTGTCAATTTAAGAAAACAAGTGTGAGCTAAGATGCTCAGCATAATAATGTACAGTATGAAAATGACTGTATAATAACATCATATATTATATATATGTTTTATTTAAAAGTAGATTTCTCGGTGTCCCACACCTTCTTATGAGAATAATTCTTTTAAGAAGTTTTTCTAACCTGCGAATACCTTCATAGTAATCCCAACACCTAGGCTTGGGTTACGGTATTGCATATCAATTCCAATTGTAAGATTTTGGACATCTCACAGGAGCCACCGCATACGATGATCAGTCGTCCTACGGAAAGTAACCTTCTTTACTAGTAAAAGGACTAATATCGTCATCTCTCGGGTATCACCCTGGCCGCATTCGGGCTACGTGTCCCATTTTCGGGTATACACATACTTCACAAGTTCCTGAGTACACAAAGTACCTTCGCCTGCGGTACCTTTGGTAGCCCATCCAGCACACGTAGTACCAGAGTCTACCCCTCCATTGTCCTTCAACAGAATTCTATCCATCCCGGGAACTTGAACCACATCGAAGTTCCCCAAGCGTTTTGCGTGTTGATAGAGATTATTTATCTTTTTAGAATATAAGTGTATATATATGTATATACGTACTTCCGAGAATTTCGGAGGAAGTACTAGGGATGTGAGTTGACCGTTGTCAACAGATAATTAATAAGGGGAAAAGTTTCTTCTTGAAACTATATTCAATATAATAATAAGTCGGGATAATATTCACCGACGATATGAAATTATTCGAATGATACTTCTAAATCAGAAGGTATATTAGGATCTATGATCTTTAAATCAATAACAATCCTTAAATAAATAATCATTAATTAAATAGTAGTCTATAAATAATTAAATGATAATTGATATTCATCATACCTCGAATGAGTTATTCTTTTAAAAGATTTATTTAAATAGTGTTCCTCAACTAGTTTGTGTTTACATAATTAATAATCTATAATGATAAATCGGGTTTGAAATAAAATAAATGTTGAAGTATACTACTCCTATAATAAAGGAATACATATATAATATTTAATATCCGAATCAATAAAATATAGTTGAGGGAATATGCTCATTGGGAAATCGTTTTAAAAGTTCGAGGTGTTTTAATGTTTCGTAAGTGGAAGATGAGTCCCTTTAAAACGTACTATTATGGACTTATATCCATCCTATAATATCTCCGGAATGGTTCCCGGGTTTTATCTTAAATCCTGACCGACCCTCGGTCTTCTATCATACATTACGCTTAAAGCGAAATAACATTTCACGATATATACTTATCGTACAACATCGCTATATCATGCGAAAATTCAAAACTACGTATCATGGCAAACATAGTATTTATGCGATGATAGTAAAACAATCTTTTCACAACACAACAGTAAAATGGAGTTGGGTTTGTAAACTTGCTTGGGTATCTCGAGGTGGAGGATGCTCTAGGTTCCGCTCGGAAATCTATAACCATAAACACATTTCATTTCGTTAGGTTCCGTCCTAATTCACGGTAATTCGCACTCATGCGCTACTCATTATACACCCTCTCAACTCATACTACCCTTAACATTTCTTTTAATTCATAAACACTGTATGGTCACTTCATTTTCCTAAGTATCTTGAGTTCATTCTCATTATCCTTGTCAGCTCCGCTTAAGGATTCTTACGGTTTCCACTCACATGGTCTCGGCTCCGACATTTTTATAAAATTGAGAAATCATTATTTTCACTTGAAATTTTTATTACAGTTAGGAAACTCCACATGTTACTCTCTGTAAAAATTTCATGATTTATGAATACTTTAAGTCTTTCCTTTATATTTTCAAAGTTCATAATTTGTAGCAGTTTTTGTCGCGTAAAACACTTTTACTAAAACGATCATAACTTTTTATCCGTAAATCGGAATTAAGTGATTCAAGCGCCTAAACGATCCTTATAACATTGTATATATTAAAAAAGGTTATTTCTCAAGAATCTACAGTGTACAACTTCGAGAATTTCTGCAGAAACCTAAAGTTACGGTTTGTTGTTTTTGACGAAGTTACGTTTACGATCGGGGTTTCGTTTATGCCTTAACTATCAACACAACCACCAACAATCATCATATCATCATCAACACACAAAATCCTCTCAAGAACATCATGTTCTTGAGGCAACAACAACCAACCTTAAATCTACTTAACTTAATCATCAAGATTTCATAAACAACACTTAGTAAGCTAGGTTTACTAACACCCACTAAATGGATTTTAAACATGAACCTTAAATAAAGTTAGGCCAAAGATTTTTACCTTTCTTGAAAGCTTGAGATTGTTTCTTGAGGATGGTGGAGGCTTGGAATGTGCTTGGTATGATTTTTGGAACCTAAAACCACCATTAAAATCAAGAAACCAAATTGAGGTTACTATTCATACTATTCACTAGTGAGTTTCTTGAATTTATTCCACCCATCAAACCTTGATAAAAAGAGATGAAAGATTTTTCTTACCTTAGTTTAGTTGCTAGGAGGCTTGGGAAATAATTGTGGGATTTTACAAGAACTAGAGCTTGGAGTTTTGAATTGCAATTTCCTTCTTTTCCTTCAAATAGCCGAATGGAAGAAAAATGGGGGTAGGGGGTATTTATAGCACTTGGTTGCTTCTCTTGGATGAATTCTAGGTTGCTTCTTGGAAGGTGACTTGATATTTTTTCAAGTTGATCATTATTCTTCCTAGGATAGCTTAGGTTTATTCCCTGTCTCCAAATCCATGGACAAATCTTTGTAGCTTGCTATCTTACAAGCTAAACTACAAGGTTAGCTCCTTAGCACACTATTTGCTAGCTAGCTTGGTCATCCTAGGGTTAGCTTACTATTTGATGAAGTAACCATGGTTACTTCCTTACCATGGTTTTGTTAGTGCGTTACATTTAATTAATCGTTTACGCGTTTGCTCGGTTACTTAAACGTTCTCCGCAATACTTATTCGTAAATGGTTCACAATGTAATTCTTTTCGTATTTATTCCTTATATTTTTATTTATCCTAATTGAATATAAATCCGTAGGATTTTAATCTCGTAATTATATTGTGATTCCCGTAGTCCTTGATAAGTCGTAATTACAGTTGTTTTTCAAAGTTCATTTTCTTCGAAAACTAATAGCGTTTACATACACTTATTTGGTACGTATAGTCGTAATATCTATTCCGAAACTCATTTTCTTATGCACTATATAGTGTGGGCTCAAAAGTTTTCCCGTCTGTCAGGGTTACTATTCATTAAACGTTTTTACAGGGTCTCAAAAATTTGAGTTATTACAACTTTTCAATAAGAATTGAGCAAGTATTTCATACCAGGCCCTTAGAGCTTGCTTTAGTCCATAGAGTGCCTTATCCAGCTTATAGACATGATCTGAATACTTTGGATCAATAAAACCTGGAGGTTGTTCAACATAAACTTCCTCATCAAGTTCACCATTTAGAAATTCCTCAAGCCTTGTAACTGGAGCAAAAGTTTCATCATAATCAATGCCTTCTTGATGTAAATAACCCTTTGCAACCATCCTTGCTTTGTTCCTTGTAATAATACCCTCACTTTCAGTCTTGTTTCTAAACACTCACTTTGTACCAACTAATGATCTGTTCTTTGGTCTCTGTACCAATGTCCAGACTTTGTTCCTTTCAAATTCATTTAACTCCTCTTACATTGCTGTGATCCAGTCAACATATTAGAGATATTCATTTTGAGTGGCTTTTCTGGTCTTGACACCACTATCATGATTTCCAATTATTAAGTCAGGTGTGTGTGACTTAGTACATTTTCTGGAAGAAGGAAGTTGACTCTTTGAAGTAGAACCCCCTTGATCCATGAATTATGTTGTCTCATTTTGTCTTGTACCATTATCATTTCCTGAAGATCGGTATTTGCTTCATCAATATTTGAGGAATCAGAGTCTGATGAAGTATCTCCTGATATTCCTTGATTTGAATCACTTGACTTTTAAAGTGAATCATGTTGCTCCCCCTCAATATGTGCTTCGGTATTTTTAGTGTTGCCACTGACATGTGGCTCATCAGAGTTTAGAGTGACATCAGGATTTGCAATATCAGGATTTGTCATATCATTAGGATTTAACCATTCAGCATATGGTATTTCATTTTCAAATATCAACTCTTCAGGGCCATTCACATCCTCTAGACTTCTTTTCTCATCAAAAGATACATGAATAGATTCCATGACCACCCTTGTTCTCAGATTATAAACTATGAAAGCTTTTGTTGACGGTAGATATCCAACAAAAATGCCTTCATCAGCTTTTAGATCAGATTTTGTAAGCCGCTTAGGATGAGTTTTAAGAACAAAACATTTGCATCCAAATATGTGAAAGTACTTCAAATTTGGCTTCTTTCCTTTCACTGTCTCAAATGGTGTTTTCATATGCTTATTTATCAATGTTGCATTTTGTGTGAAGCATGCAATTTGCACAGCCTCAACCCATAAATAGGTTGTCAATTTTGCTTCTTCAAGCATGGTCCTTGCAGCTTTTATGAGAGTTCTATTCTTTCTTTCAACAACTCCATTTTGCTGTGGAGTTTCAGTGGCAGAGAATTCTTATTTGATCCCCTTGTATTTGCAGAATTCTTCTAATATAAATATTCTTGAATTCCGTTTCATTATCACTTCCAATGATTTTTACTTTATAGTTGATCCTTTTTCCAGTTCCCTTACATGATCAAGAAGAATGGATGTTATCTCATCCTTGGTGTGAAGGAAATACACCCATGTGTACGTTATATACTCATCAACAATAACCACTGCATACCTTTTTCTTTACAATAGACATCACATTGACTGGATAAGAAAGATCAATACGAAGCAAGTGATATGGTTCAATAATTGAGGATTCAGTTTTACTCTTCAAAGATGATTTCCTTAATTTTGCTTTCTGGAATGAGTCACACAACCATCAGGAGTAAATACTGCATTGGGCAATCCTCTCACAAGATCTTTCTTCACAAGTTCATTGATGTTGTTGAAATTTAGATGAGAAAGTCTTTTAAGCCCGTTATAGTAGTCTTCCACAGATGCTCTACTAAGTAGACATATTTCATAATTATCAGTATTTGTAAAGACTCTGGCTTCATATAGGTTACCATGTATGTAACCAGTCATTACAACTTTGCCATCTGATTTAATAACAATTTCACAATGTTCTTTATAAAAAGTCACATGGTATCCTCTATCACAAATTTGACTCACACTGATTAGATTATGTTTCAGTCCTGCAACTAGAGCTACATATTCAGTGATGACATTTTCAAGCTTACTTTTTCCATATCCCAAAATCTTTCCTAAGTTTCCATCTTCATAAAAAACATTTGGGACAACCTTCTCCTTAAACTCTAATAGCATGGATTTATTTCCAGTCATGTATCCAGAACATCCACTCTCCAAGATTAGAGAATTACAATCATATTAACAATTAATTAGTGTTTTTAAGAATCCAGACTTGCTTGGATCCTTTGGCCTTTTTAAGTTTGTTAACATTTGCAGCAAAAGACTTTGAATCGGAGTTGATGCTAATACTCTTAATACCAGAGTTTATACATGCAGAAACCAATTTTTATTTATTTAAAGAGGGTTTTAGTTCAGAATAATCATAGTACAAACTGTGATACTCTTTACATATGTAAATTAAATGTCAAACACTACCACAATGAAAACATGGATTTTATGGTTTATATTTAAATGTTCTATTCCTAAACTCTAACTTAGGAGGAACAATATTTATCTCCTTATTCTTCCTGCAAGCAACATCTAGATTATTAGCACTACCACAGTTAAAACAAGCATTTATAGGTGCATTAGAAATGTGTTTATATTTGTTCTCCTTATTGACACATAATTTTCCATTTCTATAATTTCTAGGTTATTTTTCCTGATTTATCATTTTGACTTCCTTCAGCTTTTGCTTAAGCTATTTCTAAGTCATTTAACCAACATTTACTAACTTGGTAAGAATTTGTTCACACTTATCAAATTTTAAGTTTGACTTTGATGCTGATATTGACCCTTTTACATTAACTGACTTAACAACATCAACACTTAAGTTAAAATTAATAGGTCTTAACCGAGACTCGTTCAGCTTTACCTTTTTATCAGTATTTATTGATTTAATTTTCTCAACTCATTTTTGATTTATCTTATCAGAATTAGTTTTATCAGCATATCATAATTCTGATCCCCAACAGCCATTTTCTATTAAACCCTGAGTTATTTTTCCTGAACTGGTCCAAAGCTTAATTAAATCTCTTTCTTTAGCTAGTTCTTTTTTACATAAGCATGTTTTTCTAACAATTTTTCTTTAACATACAAAGCATCGTCTCTTTTTCTTATAAGTTTTTAGCATCAAAACCAACTTAGATTCTAGGTGAACATTCATTTTCTTAAGGTCATAATTTTAAAGTTTAATCCTAGAATTTTCAAGTGTTTGATCCCTATAACTAACATGCAGAGATTTAAGAAATAACCTTAGTTCACAAATATCATCAGTATCAAAGATTGTCTAGTTTGAGGTACCTTCAACTCAGCAGTATCAGCCTCACTATCAGCATTTTTCATAAGAGCATAGTTAACACCATTATTTGATTCTGATGTATCATTCCATTTCTTCTTCTTAGTGATCAAGCCTTGTTTCTTCTCAGCTTTGGCTTCTTGCAGTGAGCTTTAAAGTGTCCAGCTTCATCACAGTTGTAGCACTTTATCTTTGACTTGTCATATTTTCCATATTTTGACTCCTTCTCATCAAAGTTTCTTCTATAGTTCCTCTTATCAGTATTTGAGGAACTAGAGCCCTTCTTGAAAAACCTTTTCCCCTTCTTGAAGTCTTTGTAGACCATTCTCTTAAAGCTTTCATGCAATAGTGCAACCATCTGTTCAATGTCTTCTTTATTGTCATGATCACTTTCAATGTCTGATTCACTTTCAGAGTTTGAGTTATCATCAGATTTTGATGACTCAGTATCAGAATTTGCAAGCATGGCCTTGCCTTTGGAGTAGCTTTTTCTCTCTGCTTTCTTTATTGGTTTCTCTTCAACCTTGAGTGCAACATGTCTTGCTCTAGTTTTCAGGGAGTGCAAGAAGAAACTTCAAGTTAGAATCTTCTAGATCATATTTTTTTCAACCAGTGACAATCATTCATCAGCTTTTGAAACCCATCATAGATTTCAGTCAAGGACTCATCTCACTTTGAATCAAAGTGATCGTACACCTAAGTTAGTATAGTTTTTTTGTTCTTCTTGATAGTAGTGGTGCCTTGACACTTGACCTCCAAAGTGTTCCAAATTTCTTTGGCAGTTTTGCATCCAATGACTTTATTGGACATGACACTATCAAAACTACTATGCAAACTATGTGTTACCTTTACATCTTTCATAATAGATGAAAGATTCTCAGGAGAATAGTCCTTCTTATCTTTATCAACCATTTTTTCTTCTTAGCCAGCAACAGCTAGTTTTATTGGCCTGTGAAGACCATCATAAATCATGTTCAGATATTCAGGATCTATTGCTTCCAGACACATGGCCATCTTCAATTTCTAGATTGGATATTCATGTATCTTCAGGATTGGAACCTTGATAGCCTCATATCTACTCATATTGTGGTTGATTGTATAACGACTTGTATATTTTGTAATATTTAAATATGTAATTATTGCGTAAATAATTAATAAAGAATTTTGTATCAATTATGGTCCCTGTGTTTTATTTATTATTGTTTATATGTGCTTGTTGGATTGCGTGATGTGTTTCTATGATTAACTGTTGCACCATTTTATTTATTGTTTGTTTCGCTTCTAAAAAGTGATTTTATGACAACCCTATTTTCAAAATTATTTGGGTTGTCTCTAAAATTGTTTTTATTATTTTATAATCTTAATGATTATTTTTGGGATTTTATAAAATTTACAAATTAATATTCTGCTAATTATTTATTCCTAAATGATTTTCTGAATTCATTTAACTATAAAATCCATATTTAATTCTAGGATTCTTCAAAAACTATGAAACTCATATTTTATTATGTTTACATTATTCTTAGAATTTTAAAATTATTTTGGTAATTTTTGAGATTAATCTTACTAGGGTATTGTTTCGTTATTTCATAATGCGGGTATAAGTTGTGTTGTTAAAATGATTTAAAAATTATGAAAATTTTATTTTAGTAACTTCAGATTATTTGTGACATTTTAAGACCATTTCCGTAATTTTATGAAACTGTTTTGAATACACCTCCGTTCGTTAATTTTTAATTTTAGGACAAATCAAGCCGGAATTCAGCACTTTGGCAGTGTATAATTGTTATTGCAGCTACGTGTATGTTTTATAATTAAGTTGAGGACACGTGTTTGTGCCCTGTGCCTAGCTGCATACTCCCCTTCCTGTTCATCTCTCAGTTCAATCTCTCTACTCTCTTCAGTCTCTCTCAATCTCTCACTCTCTACTCTCGGTCTCTCTCTCTCTTTCTTCTTAATCTCTTCATCCCTTCTCCCTTTTTCTCCCCGTTTTCTCTTTCCCTCCCCTGTTCCTTTTTGGTCCGCCGCCACCTTATTCGCCGGTGAGTTGACCGCCAGTTGTTCTGGTGGTGTTGTGGTTTGTGTTGCTGTGAATATATATATATATACTTGGGTATATATGTGTGTGTATATAGGTGTGTGTGTGCTTGTGCATGTGTTATGTGTTGTGTGTGTGTTTTTCGGGATGGTTCCCGGCCGGTTTGTGTTGGTTCGGTTGTGGTGATGCCGCGTGTTTCCCACGCGCGGGTGCTCTGTTGTTCATTATTGATTTGCAATTTTTGTTTTCCTGCAGAATTTTCATTGAAGGATTTTGTGATAATAAAATTTAATTCGTGCGGAATATGATTTTGGTAATCGGTGAAATTTATTCGGACACCCGTATATTTTCGGGCACCAATAAATTTTGCCTCCGCGCGCGATGAATTACTTTACGAGCGCGCGGTGGACGATGATGACCCTGTTCTGAGTCCTAAATATTTTAATAAATTAAATAACTTGTATAAATTATTTTCGGGACTAAAATATAGTTATGTAACGATTCGAATTGGTTTTGTTGGGAATTGACGTCGATTGATGTTTCGACGGGTAGGCCTATAAACAAATGAGTCGGTGTCCAAATTTTTCTAAAAATTACCTTATATTACGAATCGAGTGTATATATCTCGTTTAATATAAATTGACCCCTGGTTGCTATGTGCACTATTATTGCGTGTATATTATTATTATTAATATGCGTACAGCCGGAAATTATATCGTTAGGTAATTAGTTAGTGAGGAAAAGTCAAGCATAATCGATCGTTTAACCTAGGTTGTTCTGATTTCGTAGGTTCGAGTCGAATGAACCAGTAGTTGAAGTCAATTAGAGTCAAGCCAGTGTTAGTACAAAGCGTCGCAAGGCAAGTACCCCTGAACTAATCTTTTACAGTTCAGTATATATGAATAGTTGTTGATTTAAATTATGTACTGGAACAGAACGTTTTAAGTTACGTATTCCCTGTATTTAAATATATTTTACTAAACGAGGTTTTGGGGAAAAAGTAACTTCTGAAAATGCCTATCTCTAGATTGTGATTAAAATTAAAGAGGGATTTTTAGAATGTCTGCTGTAATCATTTAAAAAGAGATAGGTGTAAATGATTTTGGAGACTGGATAAAAATGAATCAGATATTGGATGGTCAGTGGCGTAAGAGGCCCGTTATTAGGTAACGGCCCAGCATGGTTGCGTAAGAGGCTAAGTCGGATGCGCGCACTGGTAGGCCGCTTAGTCCAGCATGACAGAGACCTAGCTAGTCTCAGAGTTCCGGAACAAATTGTGGTAGGATAGACTAATCGGCTGTCCCTAGAATTCATCCACTTTTATATCTGACTTTGGTTTACTGGTTCCCATAACGGAACAAATGGTTTATGTTCCTCGTAACAGGACAGATGATTTATGGGTCCAACAATGGGCAGTGGTTTTGGAAAGGAAATAGCATGCTAAAATTGAACTCTGGTATTTTGACACAGCACACTACAGATGATATTATCTTGCAGAGCATGCTAGTTTTAAATATCCAATTTATACCTGTTTTACGGATTTTTCATAAACTAATTTGATATATGTTCCTAGACCGTTTTTATACATCCTGTTTACTGGTTATTCATATAGAGGTACTGTTGAGCAATGGATTGCTCACCCTTGTAGCTTGTTTTGTATTTATTTATTGCAAATGTCTAAAAGACCAGGTCATCGTAGATTGTCAGCCCCCTCCGGTCCCGGCTCCTCTGAGGTAGTTTGTATCAGACCCTGAGGTCTGATGAGTTGCTGTAATAAGTGAGGATATCTGATTTTGAATAAGTTAGTGTTGTGTTGTAACCTAAATAATACTTGAACCTGCATCGGCTCCTGGTTTGGGGTCGTGTGTTATAATAAAGTTTATTTAGTAGTTTATGTTGTAGTTTATCATATTTTTGGTGACATCAGCCCCTGACCCCGGGGTTGACGCCGTCACAGATTGGATTTGTGGCTAGTGGAGGTGGGGGGAACCTATCATGCTTCTTTATCGGCCATTAGTGATTGTTCTATGGATCTTAAACTGTTTCTGTATCAATAGTAAGCTCTGATACCAATTGTTAGGCCTTAATCAGCTGTGGAGGGGGTGAATACAGTTAAACAATCAAATCGAAATAACAGACACAACTGAATCAGCAATTTTTATTACTGATGTATAAAAACTGATTACAATTCTCTTTCAAAGTATGAAGAAATATACTTGAGAGCTTCTAGGTTATGTAAATAATATAACAATTCATAACACTTAAATTGTAAACCTAATCTATGCTTATATACTACACAGTTACACAATCAATAAGGAATCCTACAATCTATCCATATATTGATGGCTACAATAAGTAAAGTCCTACACCGACATATATTCTTCAAATATTTCCTCCTTTGATATCTCCTAATTTCCAGCTCGACAGATACTAATATGAATAAATCCTGATGACAAACACTGATCAGCATATACTGATGGTAAATGATGATGACGTCACCTTTGTTAATTATTAATATCAAATGCTGATGAATACATTCTAATAGTTTAAATACTAATATCATCAATTTCTTCTAATAAATACAGAGCAGAAAATTGGTGGCTTGCTCTAGGGTTACTTATGTGTGCAAAGATTCATTGGTGGGCACATAATCCTGTATGAGTGGTAACTGCAAGTCAGCAAATGAAATGGAGGCAGTTTCTTGATTTTGCAAACAACTCTCTGATCGCTGTTATTGATGGGAGTTGGAAGATGAAGTTATGAAAGGTGGTTGCAGGAATGGATGGAGTGGCCTTCAAGAAAAATGGAGAAAGATTAATTCAATTTGAAGGACCAATAAATACAACAAATGCTTTTGAAGCAGAGTTACAGGCTCTTAAAAAGGTGGTGGAATTGTTAGCAAACGGTAAATGGAAAAATGAAGGTATAACAATTAGTTAGCACAAGCAGTTTGTCAAGATGCAGCTGGTGATGGTTTGTTTGCTGATTTGGATGGATTAATAGAAGTTAAATTTCTGAGTAGAACTTTTAATGAACATGTTGTTAGGTCAGACACACTGTAGAAGGGGGTTGAATACAATGTTTAGCACAATCAAATCGAATTAAAGAACACAAGTAACAGAAAATAGACTTTATTCAATATAATAAATTCTGTTACAATATGGAACTGTCCTCTCTCAGTGATGAACAAATATCATGAGAGCTGCTAGGGTTACAATGAATATTATTCTCGATAATGATAACACGTATAGTATAAACCCTATGTCTGTGTTTATATACTACACAGTTACAAGATAATCTCTAATTGATATGGAATATAATTCTGCTTCCTAAAATATATCAATCAGTTATCTTTTTCTTCCAAGTATTCTATTCTTCATAGAATTCCTTCTTCATGCATATCTCTACTTGTGTTTGTCTTGATCTTCTTTCCTTTCAATCAGCCGCCTTCCTTATCGTTAGGTCACACACGTTGTAGAGGGGGGTGAATACAGTGTATAGCACAATCAAATCGAACTTTAATATCTCAAGTAACAGAAAACAAACTTTATTCAAACCAAAATAACTCTGTTACAGTATGGAACTGTCCTCTCTCAGTGATGAACAAATATCACGAGAGCTGCTAGGGTTACAATGAATAATCTTCTCAATAATGATAACACTTATAGTATAAACCCTATGTCTGTGTTTATATACTACACAGTTACAAGATAATCGCTAATTGATATGGAATATAATTCTACTTCCTAAAATATATCAATCAGATATCTTTTCTTCCAAGTATTCCATTCTTCACAGAATTCCTTCTTCATGCATATCTCTTCTTACGTTTGTCTAGATCTTCTCTTCCTGTAAATCAGCTGCCTTCCTTATCTGAATATTTCCTATAAGTCCTGATATTATCTTCTGATAAATATCTCCTGAACCTTAAGTACTGATGAGTTAAGTTCTGACTTCAGTATAAGTGCTGATTTCAGTTAAGTACTGATTTTTCTTGTTTAAGTAAGATCTGAAAACTAAACATAAATCACATTAGTCATGACATTATCAAATATATCTAACAATCTCCCCCAACTTGTAAATTAGCATAATATACAAGTTAACGGATATTTGATGATGCCAAAAACATTAAGTATAAATGCATGAGAATTTGACTAAATAACTACAACTTACAGTCCTTAAGGTTTACCAACTTTAACTTTTGATAACAACATCAGTCTGTATTCATATCAGAATTTGAGCAGTTGTAGATCTTGACTTGGCTTCACTTTCTGATCTCTCTGATATCAGGAGTTGTTCTGAGATAGTTCTTTAATAAACATCTCTCAGCATATCTGAGTTCATCAATCATCCTCCTTTTAGCATCTTTAAGTTCTGCAGAATCTTCACCAGTTTGAAATATTGCAGCCCTGAGATCATTAATTTTAGCTTTCCTTATGTCTTGATCCAGTTTGATCAAATATGCTTTGTCAGACTCAAGATTGAATTCCACAGCCTTGTAACCCAGAAAGATAGTTATGATCTTAGCAGAGTTAGGCTTCATCTCAACAATATCACCCTTGTGATCTCTGTACTTTGGAAGATATGTGCTGTCAGACTTTACAGAATAAAGCCTTCTCTATCTCTGAATTTGACTCTTCAAATAGTTTGCAGCACTTTCTGTTATTTTGTCATTCACTTGAAGTAAGAATAATACATGTTCCAATTCTTCAAAATACTTCAGTGGAATGGCATTTTCCCTTATATGATAAACCCTACCATCTGTCATGAAGTACAACAAGATGTGTTCTTTCAAGTAGGTATGGTAAACCATCTGTACATATTCTAGTTGATTCAATCTTTCAGGAGTTGCTCCAATACCTGGTTCACTTAAGGAAGTTGGATCATTGGTTGTGTTATGTATTCTTCTTTCATCAGCACTACCCAATCCAGTTTTATCTCTTGCTTCCTTTCCAGTAACCACTCTTGCTTCAAAACCACTTATAGCAGTCTTCAAAGGTTGAGTGTGTTTGGCTTTGGTGAATCCTGGTAGGAGTATCTTTGAAGGTTTAACATGAGCAATGTCAGAGGTTTCCTTTGATTTAACTTCTGATATCAAGTTAACTTGAGCTATGTCAGAGGTTTCTTGCTTCTTTGAAATATCAAAACTAACTATATCTTTACTCTGAACAAGTTGAGCCATGTCAGAGGTTGTCTTAGAAAATTTTCTTGAAGTCAGAGCAAGATCAGCATCTTCAACAGTAATTTCTTCATCTACGGGAGGCACATAAACCTTGATAGATTCACCAACTTTCTCTTTGCCCTTGGACCTTGGATCTATCTGCACTTGTGATTTAGCCTTGGTTGCTTCAGGATTTGTTCTTTTTTTTATCACAATGCCTTTGACCTTTGGAAGTTTCTTTTTACCAACAGAAGCTTCAGATTTAGATTTGACTTTTTCTGACTTAAGTCTAACTTCTTCTTCCATCAGACTCTCAAAGTCCATTCCTGGATTCTCCTTAAGAAATAACTGTCTTGATAATTCTTCATCAAGATCCAAAAGTTCATCAAAACTTATCCTTTTACCAGTAGCAGAAGTAATTCTTCTTCCAGCATCAGAACTTGTCCTGTGACTTGTAATTTTAGCTCTTCTTGATGAGAAACTTTTACCTTTTCTACCTTGACCTCCATCCATTCCAGAGTTTCCCTGATCATCTTTTTCATCGTCCTTCCCCTTCAGTGTTTGATTAGTTTTGCATTTGGACTTAATTACTTTCTCCCCCTTTTTGGCATTAGCAGGTAAGAGAAGAGAGACAAGCAATTCCACTGAGGCTTGGATTTCATCAAGTTGAGATTGCTGAGAAGCTTGATTTTTCAAAATATCATCAATCTGAGATTGTTGCTTCTCTTGGGTCTTCTCAATGTAAACAACTCTGTCAAAGGTAGGTTGGAAGAATTTTTTCTTTTCAATTTTCTTAATTGTTTCTTGCTTGAGCAATTCTTCCTGAATTTTATGTAACTCTGCATGAGTTGTTGAATGGAGACCTTGCAGTTGTCTAGTACTCAATGCAGTGACTCGAAGCTGTGTCTTGAAATCATCATTAATTAACATTTCATCAGCTTTTGCCAATTGCTTAGCAAGAATCTTGTCATATGGAACAAAGGTAACTGAGTTCCATTCCTTAGTCCACTCCTGTCCTCTAGGAGTTTCACTCCAAGGTACTGGTGCTGCTCTTGTAACAAACTTCTTAACTAGTTCAGATTTATGAACAGTTTGTTGAGGTGCATGTCCTGAAGGACCAGCTTTATCAGCATCTGCATTAGGAGCAGCATCACTAGTAGTATCAGCATGTGAAGCATCAGAACCTATAAAATCAGCATCTTCTGATAAAACAACAGTATGAGAAGCAATCGAGGCTTCAGCATCATCCTCGAAGTGTTGATTTGTTTCCAAGTTCTGATGAACAGCCATATCCTGATGCTCACCCATATTCTTATCATCAACATCTAGATGCAGAGAAGGTGTTGTAGACAATTTTGGAGTTTGAGTAGCATCAGTGACAGGTCTTGTTGATGGATTAATTGCTGTTGGAGCTTCTAAGTATAGAACCTCAAGCACAACCAGGTTGTGAATATCAATTTCAGCACTTGTGCCTCGGTCTACAGGAGATACAGTTTCATGTACAGAAGACACAGATGGTGTGTTTTCCTAATCTGTTGCAGCTTCCTGAGGTGGGGACAATGAAGAGGGAGATGCAGTAGCTTCAGCAGATTCTGGTTCTTTTGAGATCAGAGATTCCTGATCTCCTTCCATAGCTGCTGCTTCCTCATCATCTGAAGCTAGCCTTTTAGCTCTCTGTTTCTTGTATCTCTTTGAAGGTGGGGATTCCTTGGGAGGTTCAGCAGAAGTCATTCTTCTAAGCCTTTTGAGAAGCTTAGATCCCGTAATTCCAGAATCCTTCTGAGAAGTGACTTTCTCAGCTTCTTTTACAACAGGTTCTGATGCAGAAACCTATTCCTCACTATCAGACTCATCTCTCAGAACAATCCTCCTTCTCTTCTGTGGTGTCTGAGGAACAGTCTTTGTCCTCTTGGGCTTGGAAGATGAAGGCTTCACAGTAGGTGCTGAGGATGAAGGTTGAGCTGTCTGTGAAGGTGTGAGATAAGTCTTGAGATATGTTCTGAGAGAGGGTTGAGGTATAGATGTATGTGTGGTATGGTCTGATGGTTGTTGTGGTGTTTGGGATGTGGTGGTAGGTTGTACATCAGGATAAACAGATCTATAGGTTTGAGGATCAGCATTTACCAGGATCTGTTTTACAGACTGAGGAATCTGTAAAGGTCTAACCACCGTTTTCTTAAGGTCAGCATTTACCAAGTCATTAAAAGCCCGTTTTGCAAGTTTAAAGGGTGGAAATAAGTCAGTGGTAGGTTGGGGTTCATCAGCACAACGGAAATTATATATAAGCTGACAGAATCTAGCAAAGTAGATAACATTCCTATCCTCTATCATCCTATCCCCTATAAAACCTAGCACAGCACTTGCAAAATCAAAATGAGTTTGGTTAATAATAGCATACCCGATGTGCTGACTCATTATTGGAATGGCATCAAAGTTGGAACACTTATTCCCGAAGGCTTTAGTGATGCAGTCGAAGAAAAAGCTCCATTCCTTTCTGATATGTGCTCGTTTCAACTGTCCAAGCTTAGCCAAACTCTGCTCATACCCCAAATTGGCCATGAGCTGTTGTAGTGCTGGTTCCTCCGATGTTGAGAAAATGCAGCCTTCTGGTAAATGTAAAGCCTTTCAAACTGTTCCAGGAGTTACCACATGCTCATCATCATTGACTTCAAAAATATTGCTGGGAGTACCAGTTGCACCACCATTATCAAAATGCCCAGTCCGCCAAAACGTCAGAACTTGTTGGCTTGAAAAGACTGAAGGCTGGGTCAATGCATACCCAATTTCACTGTGTGCAAGAAGATCTTGCACATAATGCAACTCAGATGGAGCTTCATCATGATTTAGAATTACAGCATAGTTGTTGGGAACGAACTTTGCTCCATCGATGATCAAATCCTTAGGTGCCATGAGAAAAATTGAAAATTAAGATTGCCTGTAAGGTGTTTGATAAAATGTCTGTATGAAAAACCAACGTCAGGAGATGAGAGAGAGTAAAAGAAAAGAAAGAGAGATAAAGTGTAAAAGTAAATAAAAGATTGTACAATCTTCTCTCTCTCCTACTTATACTTGGTTAAAAAAATAACCGTTGGACACTTGTTAGACATGCAGCAATAATGAATAGTTAATGGGCACGGGAAAACAGTAATCATTACTTATCACATGCAGTTTTTCAAGAAAAAACCGTTCCACTTACCAAGATCCCATTAATTGAGGTAAGTCAGTTTTAATTCAAAATTTAAACTGTTCCCACTTATTTAATTATTTTCACTACAAAACCAATATTCTGTAAAAATTTCAAGTGTGAGAATGACCAAAAAAATAAATCAAGTAAACAAGTATTGATATTTTAAAATCAGAACTTAATTTAAATCAATAATTAAAATGGTCATCAAAATATGGATTTATCAGGATTTAACAGTGCAGCAGAATTTACAACATCTCAGAGACAAAATCCTGCAAAAATAAGAAATTCCATTAATATATTAAGTGAATACATCCATGAAATTGAAATAACATCAGAGCATTACAAGACTATCCTAAGCTTCTAAACCTAACATCAACAGCTTTTGTCCTTGGCTAAGAAGCCGGACAAAGCTGACGATGAAGAAAAACAGGAAGAAGAAAACAAATTATTTCTTCTTCCGACTCTCTACAAAAAGAATAGTGAGTCGAATGATTCGATCTTATTGGCGGAGAGCTTCCATCCTTTCTTCTTCCAATCGCTCCAATTGGCGATGGTAATCCATGTAAAAGAACAGGGGGTGTGTGAGAATCTCCTGGGGAACCGAGTCCCAAATCTCATCAGGAATGACAGTTACGTGCCATTCCTGCTGCCAATCCTCACAGCTCACCTCCATGTTGAAGGTCTCATAGTTCAAAAACAAGCTCCATGTTGAAGGTCATATAGTTCAAAAACATATTGTAGTTGACCATGTTTGTGTTGGTTTGAAGGAAAGGAGAGTGAGTGTGTGAGAAAAGAAATGATGTGTAGGCTGATTTGAGGTGTTGGTTTATATAGGCAAGAGAATGCCAGGAGACGCAAGGAAATTTAATGCTGACAGGTAGAAATAATTCTACCTCGTCTCCCTAGACTAGGAAGAAGAAAAACAGTCATTGGAAGTGTAAAACAGGGTTAAATGCGCACAAGAAACAAGTAAAAATTACTGTGCATGTACGTGTTCCACTAACCCTAATTATATTGACTGTTAATATCTCACCCATACATATCCTGATTTAAAATAAGACTGTTTCAGATTTTAACCACAAATAAGTCAAATAGAGGTTCAGAATTTAATATCAGCACTTAGACTTATATCAGAACTTAACAGTCATCAGAACATGATTTCTTAACTCGAAAAATGAATGCCTATCTTTGTGATTCTTCACACAAATTCTGATTTTGGTTCTTCAAAACTTATTTATCAGAACTTCCATCAGAACTTGTCCTCATAATTTATGCAATCTGACACATAAACTGTTCATCTAAAACAACATTGAACGCCACAGTAATTTTCATCATTCATATGGAGTGTAAGTGTGTGCATTAAGCAAAATATCAGACAAAGAGTAAAGTCTGATTCACTTCAGTACATCTTAGAAATAAGGCATAACTAAGAACTTTACTAAAAATCTGTCATTATTCTGAAGTTTACTGTTGAATGAGTTCATGCACGAGTCCACCTCAACTGTTTTGTGCTTATTTTCTGCATCTTTTGAAATTCCATTTTACAGTGGCTTCTCAATGTAAGTGAGTCACGACTGCTTATCAGAATTTATGCTATTATCAGAGTATTTCTCCAATAATCATAGAGTGTGAAAAGTCACCAAGAAAAATAATTATTTGCTTTTCTGATGCATATTACATAATACCAGCAATGCACTTGGGTCATCCCTTTCACATTTTTACTCTAGATCTCAAAGGAGTACCTGATTTTTATTCTCTTTTCTTTTACTCTTTTTTTTCATTTGATGAATGAGGTTTATCAACACTTATTACATTCATCAGATTTACTAACATCAGAACTTAACAGATGAGAAGATTATTCTAGTTTTTGACTTAGTAATAAGATAGACAAAGTAAACGTAACTAAGCTCAATATCAGAATTTGCTTGTGTCAATAGATTTCCACATAAATAATTACTTCTAACATGGGATCCCTAGTATGTTAAAGACTACTAGGTCAGCATCTAGCACATTTATCCTCATAGGATTGAATAGTCACAGAAACAGTCAGTTCACTATCAGAGTTTAGAAATTCATATCAGACAACAATCAGTACTTAAACAATTTTTAATTAAGCACAGAATACACAAAGAGAGTAATTTCTGTAAATACTGATCATAAAGTTTGATGCATCAGAACAAAAACTAAGCAGATTTAGAGAAAGAACCTGAAACCATTCCAAGTTCATTTACCAATCTTGTAAAAGTAGCTTCACACAGTGGTTTTGTGAAGATATCTGCTAGTTGTTGATCTGTTGGAACAAAATGCAATTCCACTGTACCTTCATCCACATGTTCCCTTATGAAGTGGTACCTAATGCTGATGTGCTTTGTCATTGAGTATTGAACTGGATTACCTGTCATAGCAATAGCACTTTGATTATCACAGTAGATAGGGATTTTAAAATATGTTAACCCATAATCCAGTAACTGATTCTTCATCCAAAGAATCTGTGCACAACAGCTTCCTGCAACAATGTATTCTGCTTCTGCAGTTGATGTGGGAATTGACTTTGGTTTCTTGCTAAACCAAGAAACCAATCTGCCTCCAAGAAATTGGCAGCTTCTACTTGTGCTTTTCCTGTCAATTTTGTAACCTGCAAAATCTGCATCTGAGTAACCTATTAGTTTAAAATCTGATTCTCTGGGATACCACAATCCCAGATCAGCTGTTCCCTTAAGATACTTGAAAATTCTTTTCACAGCTGTTAAGTGAGGTTCTCTTAGATCTGCTTGAAATCTTGCACAATGATAGGTAGCATACATGATATCAGGTCTACTAGCAGTTAGATAGAGTAGAGAGCCAATCATACCTCTGTAATCAGTAATATCTACTGATTTACCAGTATCCTTATCCAGTTTTGTTGCAGTGGCCATAGGAGTAGATGCACTTGAACAATCTTGAATTCCAAATTTCTTTAGCAAATTTCTGGTGTACTTGGTTTGACAAATAAAAGTGCCTTCTTCATTCTGCTTGACTTGAAGGCCCAGAAAATAGCTAAGTTCTCCCATCATACTCATTTGATATCTTGACTGCATCAGTTTGGCAAACTTCTTGCAAAATCTGTCATTTGTAGAACAAATGATGATATCATCAACATATATCTGAACCAGATGTAAGTCATTTCCATGGTTGAGGTATAACAGTGTTTTGTCTATAGTTCCTCTGTTAAATCCACTTTCCAGAAGAAACTGAGCTAAAGTCTCATACCATGCTCTTGGAGCTTGCTTAAGGCCATAAAGTGCTTTATCAAGCCTATAGACATGATTAGGATATTTGGGATCTACAAAGCCTAGAGGTTGTTTAACATATACTTCCTCCTCCAATTCTCCATTGAGAAAAGCACTTTTCACATCCATTTGAAAGACAATAAACTTTTTGTGAGCAGCATAAGCCAAAAATATCCTTATGGCTTCCAATCTAGCAACTGGTGCAAATGTTCCATCATAATCAATTCCCTCCTGTTGAGAATATCCTTTTGCAATCTACCTTGCCTTATTTCTTGTAATTATGCCATCACTATTAGTTTTGTTTCTGAATACCCACTTTGTACCAACAACAGATCTGTTCTTTGGTCTTGGCACTAGGGTCCAGACTTTGTTTCCCTCAAATTCATTTAACTCTTCCTGCATTGCTTGCACCCAATCAGCATCTTGAAGAGCTTCGTCCACTTTCTTTGGTTCAGTCTGAGAAAGAAAAGAATTGTAAAGACATTCACTTGAAGTAGCTGTTCTAGTTCTGACACATGCATCAGGATTTCCAATTATTAAGTTAGGTGTATGTGATTTAGTCCACATCCTTGCAGATGGAAGGTTTTCTCTAGAACTGGATGCTCCCCCATGATCCATGCTATCTTCATCAACATTTTATGATGCTCCCCCTGAAACTATGCTCTCTGAGTTGGATTCTTCATAATTTAAGTTTTCAGAATTATCAGAACTTAGCTTATCAGAGCTTGACGAATCAGAACTTGAAGAGCCAGATGTACGCTCTGATGCTTCTTGAGATGTGGTTGTATCTTGAGTATGCCCCCCCTACATAGGTGCATATTCCTTTGGCGTAGTCATCACAGTTTCAATAACATCAGACTTTAATCCATTAGAGTTTGCAGTATCAGGATTTAGACTGTCAGGATTTTCAGTATCAGAATTTAAGTCTTCATTTTCAAATCTCAGCTGATCATGATCATTGAAATCTTCAAGTCCAGTAATCTTCTTATCCTCAAAAGAGACATTGATAGATTCCATGACCACCCTTGTTCTCAAGTTATAGACTCCGAAGGCTTTTGTGGAAAGTGGATATCCAACAAAGATTCCTTCATCAGCTTTTATATCAAATTTGGATAGCTGTTCAGGATGAGTCTTAAGAACAAAACACTTGCATCCAAATATGTGAAAATAATTCAGATTTGGCTTCTTTTTCTTCACCATCTCATATGGTATCTTTTCTTGCTTGTTAATGAGTGTTGCATTCTGAGTAGAACAAGCAGTCTGCACAGCTTCAGCCCAGAAATAGGTTGGAAGCTTTGCTTCATCAAGCATTGTTCGTGCAGCTTCAATGAGAGTTCTATTCTTTCTTTCAACAACTCCATTTTGTTGTGGAGTTCCAGGAGCAGAAAATTCCTACTTGATTCTATGGTTTTTGCAGAACTCTTCCATTATCAAATTCTTGAACTCAGTACAATTATCACTTCTTATTATCTTCACAGAATCTTTGACCAATTTATCCAGTTGCCTGACATGATCAATCAAGATAGATGCAGTTTCACTTTTTATGTGCAAGAAATACACCCATATGTATCTGGTGAACTCATCCACTATGACCATATCATATTTCTTCTTTGCAATAGACATGACATTTACTGGACCAAATAGATCAACATGCATTAGGTGATAAGGCTCAAGAATTGATGATTCAGTCTTGCTCTTGAATGAGGATTTCCTTTGTTTAGCCTTCTGACAAGAATCACAAAGGCCATCAGGAGCAAATACTGACTTTGGTAGTCCTCTCACAAGATCTTTCTTGACTAGTTCATTTATATTGTTGAAATTTAAATGAGAGTTTCTTGTGCCAATTCCAGTTTTCTTCAATTGATGCTCTACTCATCAGACAGATTGCAGAACCATCAGTACTTGTTGAAAGCGTGGCTTCATAAATGTTACCACGCCTGTATCCTTGCAGAACAATTTTGCCTGTAGATTTACTTACAACTTCACAGTGTTCTTCAAAGAAATCCACATGATAACCTCTGTCACAGATTTGACTGACACTCAGCAGATTGTGTTTAAGTCCTGAGACCAGAGCTACTTCTTTAATGATGACATTTCCAAGATTGATATTGCCATATCCCAATGTTTTTCCAATGTTGCCATCTCCATAAGAAACACTTGGGCCAGCCTTCTCCACAAAGTCTGATAGCAGGGCTTTATTTCCAGTCATATGTCCTGAACATCCACTGTCCAGAACTAGGATGTTTTTCCTGTAGCCTTGCAATCACAAAGACCACTAATGATTAGTTTTAAGGACCCAGACATGCTTGGATCCTTTGGCCTTATTAAGTTTGTTAACATTTGCAGCGGATTTAGCATCAGAGTTTATGTTAACATTTTTCTTATCAGAATTTACACTATCAGACTTTGAATCAGAACTTACACTAGAAGGAACAATGCTAATTTTCTTTGAAGAAGGTTTTATTTGATAATAATCATAATATAGACTATTATATTCCTTACAAGTATAAATGGAATGCCATAAACTACCACAATGAAAACAAGATTTTTGTGGCTTATATCTAACAAACTGACTCTTAACTCCTGGCTTTGAAGGTAAGGAGTTTATGTTCTTATTCTTCCTACAAAAAGAAGCCAGATGGTTAGAACTTCCACAGTTATGACATGTTTTTCTAGGAGCATCAGGAACAGTTTTATAATCATTGCTTTTATTTACACCTTCCTTTCCATTCCTATTTTTCCTAGGTGATTTTACCTTGTTTGCATTCTTAACATCTTTCAGCTTATGCTTAAGCTGCTTCTTTGTCATTAAGCCTATGTTTACTTCAGTTGTCTTATCCTGTTTTAGTTTGTCAGAAGTTAATTCCTTTTTAACTTCTGATTTCTCAGTATCAGACTTTACAGCTACAAATTTAACAGGTTTTAGCTTTGGCTTTTGTTTAACAACTATAGGCTTAATATCTACAGTTCCTTTATCATTCTTATCATCCCCATAACCTAAGCCCTCTTTCCAGTTTTCACTACTTAACAAATTCTGAGTTGTTCTGCCAGAGTTAGTCCAAGTCCTGATAATCTCTCTTTCCTTTTCTAACTCAGCTTTTAGAAAGCATAGAAAGCATCATCTCTATCTTTCTGAGTTTGATGGAACATGACTAAATCTTTTTCTAAATAATCATTCCTCTTTTTACAAGAAAGATTTTACGAAGTTAATCTTTCACATGTTAAGGTTTGATCTCTATAGCTAATGAACATGGTTTTAAGATATCTTCTCAACTCATTAATATCATCAGTATGAAAGGCATAAGTAGTTTGAGGTACCTTTAACTCAGCAGCTTCAAAACTGCTTTCAGCACTTGCCATATCAGCATTTGCCATCAAGGCATAATTCTCTTCACTTTCAGAATCTGAGGTGTCTGTCCAGCTTTTGTTCTTTGTGACAAGAGCCTTGCCTTTGTCACTCTTCACTTTCTTGCAATCAGGAGATATGTGGCCTTTCTCACCACAGTTGTAGCATTTGATATTTGTATAATCTCCTCTGTCAGAATTTCCTCATTTGCCCTCAGATTTTTTGAAATTCTTCTTATCAGAACTTGCACCTTTCCTGGAAAACTTCTTTCCCTTCCTGAACTTTCTGTATGCAATCTTCGTGATTCCTTTCACCATAAGAGCACACAGCTTCATCATCTCTTCATCAGCATCCGTCTCAGGCAAGCTTTCAGATTCTGAGTCATCATCATTATCAGAATTTGATGACTCAGTATCAGACTTTGTGAAGAGAGCTTTACCCTTGCCTTTCCTTGAGATAGCTGCCTTGGGGGATTCTTCTTCAGCCTTAAGAGCAACTATTCTTGACTTTCCTCCTTTCCTCTTACTTCTTTGTTCCATCTCAAGTTCATGAGTCTTGAGCATCCCATAAATTTCATCAAGAGTTGTTTCATCAAGATTATAGTTGTCTCTTATTGTTGTTGCCTTCAAATCCCAGCTTTCAGGAAGAGCTAATAGGAATTTAAGGTTTGAATCTTCAAGATCATACTCCTTATCAACCAGTGACAAATCATTCAAGAGTTTGACAAATCTATCATATAAATCATTCAATGACTCATTAGCCTTTGAGTCAAAGTGTTCATACTCTTGAGTGAGTATTGTCTTCCTGTTCTTCTTAATCGTATCAGTTCCTTGACATCTTGTTTCCAAGGCATCCCGTATCTCCTTTGCAGTCTTGTAGTTTATTACCCTGTTTGACATTACATTATCAATGGCACTATGCAGTAAGTGTCGTACCTTAGCATCCTTAGCAATAGATGCGATATCTTCAGCAGTGTAGTCACTCTTCTCCTTTGGTACTGACTTTGCTACTTCACCTGCAACTGCAACAGCGAGCTTGGTTGGCTTGTGAGGCCCTTCCTTGATTCTATCAATATATTCTGGATCTGTAGCTTCGAGAAACATAGTCATCCTTACCTTCCATATGGGATATTCAGATGGTCTCAATATGGGAACTCTAATTGTCTCATATCGGCTTTGGATTTGTGTCTTTGGAGGTTCTTCAGTTTTGGTAGGCTTAGTTGGAGTTTCTACTTCAGACATGATTGTTTTTTATCTTAAACTGTTTGTGTGTTAATAGATAGGCTCTGATACCACTTGTTAGGTCACACACACTGTAGAGGGGGGTGAATACAGTGTATAGCACAATCAAATCGAACTTTAATAACTCAAGTAACAGGAAAACAAACTTTATTCAAAACAATAAACTCTGTTACAGTATGGAACTATCCTCTCTCAGTGATGAATAAATATCACGAGAGCTGCTAGGGTTACAATGAATAATCTTCTCAACAATGATAACACTTATAGTGTAAACCCTATATATGTGTTTATATACTACATAGTTATAAGATAATCGCTAATTGATATGGAATATAATTCTGCTTCCTAAAATATATCAATCAGATATCTTTTCTTCCAAGTATTCCATTCTTCACAGAATTGCTTCTTCATGCATATCTCTTCTTACGTTTGTCTAGATCTTCTCTTCCTGTAAATCAGCTGCCTTCCTTATCTGAATATTTCCTATAAGTCCTGATATTATCTTCTGATAAATATCTCCTGAACCTTAAGTACTGATGACTTAAGTTCTGACTTCAGTATAAGTGCTCATTTCAGTTAAGTACTGATTTTTCCTGTTTAAGTAAGATCTGAAAACTAAACATAAATCATATTAGTCATGACATTATCAAATATATCTAACATGAAAGTCTCCTTAAGTCCTGATATTATCTCCTGATAAATATCTCCTGATAACTTAAGTTCTGACAACTTAAGTTCTGACTTCAGTATAAGTGTTAATTTCTAGTTAAGTACTGATTTGTCCTGTTTAAGTAAGATCTGAAAACTAAACACAAATCATATTAGACATGACATTATCAAACATATCTAACAATCTCCCCCAACTTGTAAATTAGCATAATATACAAGTTTAACAGATATTTGATGATGTCAAAAACATTAAGTACAAATGCATGAGAATTTGACTAGATAACTACAACTTACAGTCCTTAAAGCTTTACCATCTTTAACTTCTGATAACAGCTTCAGTCTGTATAAACGTCAGAATTTAAGCAATTGTAGATCTTTGACTTGGCTTCAATTACTGATCTTTTTGATATCAGGAGTTGTTCTGAGATAGTTCTTTAACAAACATCTCTCAGCATATTTAAGTTCATCAATCATCCTCCTTTTAGCATTCTTCAATTCAACTGTATCTTCACCAATTTGAAAGATAGAAGCCTTGAGATCATTTATTCTAGCTTTTCTTATGTCCTGATCTAGTCTGATCAAATATGCCTTGTCAGACTCAAGATTGAATTCCACAGCCTTATAACCCAGAAAAGTAGTTATAATCTTAGCAGAGTTAGGCTTCATCTCGATAATATCACCTTTGTGATCTCTGTACTTGGGATAGTATGTGCTGTTAGACTTTACAGAATAAAGCTTCTTCTGTCTCTGAATTTGAGTTTTCAAATAATTTGCAGCACCATCTGTTAATCTGTTCTTCACTTAAAGTAAGAATAGAACATGTTCTAGTTCCTCATAATACTTCAGTGGTATAGCATTCTTCCTAATGTAGTATACCCTTCCATCTGTCATGAAATATAATAAGATGTGTTCTTTCAAGAATGTATGGTAAACCATCTGTACATATTCAAGCTGATTCAATCTTTCAGGAGTTGCTCCAACACCTGGTTCACTTAAGGAAGTTGGATCATTGGTTGTGTTCAGTACTCTTCTTTCATCAGCAGTACCCAATCCAGATTTATCTCTTGCTTCCTTTCCTGTAACAACTCTTGCTTCAAAACCACTTGTTGCAGTCTTCAAAGGTTGAGTTTGTTTGGCTTTGGTAAATCCTGGTAGGAGTAACTTTGTAGGTTTAACATGAGCAATGTCAGAGGTTTCCTTTTCCTTATTTTCTGATAACAAGCCAACTTGAGCTATGTCAAAGGTTGCTTGCTTCAGTGTCATATCAGAACTTACTATATCTTGACTCTGAACAACTTGAGCCATGTCAGAGGTTGTTTGAGAAATCTTCTTTGAAATCAGAGTAAGATTAGCATCTTCAACAGATATTTCTCCATCCATAGCAGGCACATAAACCTTTACAGGTTCTCCAACTTTTTCTTTTCCCTTGGACCTTGGATCTATCTCTATTTGAGATTTGGCCTTAATTGCCTCAGGATTTGTCCTTTCTTTTATCACAATGCCTTTAGCCTTAGGAAGTTTCTTTTCAACAACAGAAGCTTCATATTTGGAGTTGACTTTTTCTAACTTAAGTCTAGCTTCTTCTTCCTTTAGACTCTCAAAGTCCATTCCTGGATTTTCTTTCAGAAATAACTGTCTTGAAATCTCCTCATCAAGTTCCAGATGTTCATCAGAACTTATCCTTTTACCAGTATCAGAAGTATCAGAATTTGTGGAGACCCTGACTTCATATAAGTTACCATGTCTGTAACCAGTCATTGCAACCTTGCTATATGATTTACTGACAGTTTCACAATGTTCTTTATAAAAAGTTACATGGTAATCTCTATCACAGAATTGACTCACACTGATCAGATTATACTCGAGGCCTGCAACCAGAGCTACATTTTCAATGATGACATTTCCAATTTTGATTTTTCCATATCCCAAATTTTTTCCTAAGTTTTCATCTCCATAAGAAACACTTGGGCCAACCTCGTTCTTAAACTCTGATAGCAAGGATTTATTTTCAATTATGTGTCATGAACATCCACTGTCCAAGACTAGAGAATTTTCCAGTAACCTTGCAATCAGATAAACAATTAATTAGTGTTTTTAAGGACTCGGACTTTCTTGGATCCTTTGGGATTTTTTAGTTTGTTAACATTTTGCGGCAGAAGACTTTGTATCAGAGGTAATACTAACATTCTTAATATCAGTTCAAAATAATCATAGTACAAATTATGATACTCTTTACATGTGTAAATTGAATGCCAAACACTACCATAATGAAACCATGGATTTTGTGGTTTATATCTAACTGTTCTATTCCTAAACTCTTACTTAGGAGGAACAGTCTTTATCCCTTTATTCTTCATGCAAGCAACAGCAAGATGATTAGTACTACCACAATTTAAACATGCCTTTTAAGTTCATTAGGAATGGGTTTTTATTTGTTTTCCTTATTAACACCTACTTTTCCATTTTTGTTCTTTCTAGGTTGTTTTAACTTATTTTTCATTTTTACTTCCTTCAGCTTTTACTTAATCTGTTTTTGAGTCATTGAATCAACATTTACTGAATTGGTGTGAACTTGTTCACACTTATCAGTTTTTAAGTTTGACTTAGATACTGATGTTGACCCTTTTTCATTTACTGACTTTATAGCATCAACACATAAATTAAACTTAATAGGTCTTAACTGAGACTTGTTCATTTTACCTTTTTTCAGTATTTACTGGTATTATTTTCTTAGTATTTTTTCCAGTTACATCATCAGATTTAGATTTATCAGCATAACCTAGTCCCGATCCCCAAAATCCATTTTCTATTAAACCCTGAGTTGTTTTTCTTGAACTAGTCCAAAGTTTGATTAGCTCTCTTTCTTTAGCTAGTTCTTTTTCAAGATATGCATGCTTTTCTAACAGTTTTCTTTAACATACAAAGCATCATCTCTTTCTTTTTGAGTTTCTAACATGAAAATCAACTCAGCTTCTAGGTGATCATTTCTTTTCTTAAGGTCAGAATTTTCCGTTCTAATTCTAGCATTTTCAGGTGTTTAATCCCTATAACTAACATGTAGTGTTTTAAGAAATAACCTTAATTCACATAGTTTAATCCCTAAAAGGAAGTGTAGTTTGAAATACCTTCATCTCTGCAGTCTCACCCTCAATTTCAGCATTTGCCATGAGGGCATAGTTGACACCCTCATCTGACTCTGATGAATCATCACAGTTCTTCTTCTTTGTAATCAAAGTTTGTTTCTTATCAGCCTTTATCTTCCTGCAATCAGCTGTAAAGTGTCCAACTCCATCACAGTTGTAGCACTTTGTCTTTGACTTGTCAAATTTCCCATTTTTTGACTCCTTCTCATCAGAGTTTCTTTTCTAGTTCCTCCTGTATGTGTTTGAGGAACTAGAGACTTTCCTGGAAAACTTTTTTCCCTTCTTAAAGTCTTTATAGACCATCTTCTTGAAGCTTTTAACCAATAGAGCATCTACATGTTGAATATCATCATCATTGCCTTGATCACGTTCAATGTCTGAGTTGCTATCAGATTTTTAGTCACCATTAGAGTTTGATGACTCAGTATCATAATTTGCAATCATAGCCTTGCCTTTGGAATGGCTCTTTTTCTCTGCTTTCTCCCTTGGTTGTTCTTCAACCTTGAGTGCCACCTGTCTTTCTCTAGACCCTTTCCTCTTACTTCTTTACTCCATCTTCAGTTCATGAGTTTTTAACATGCCATAGATCTCATCTAGAGATAATTCATCAAGATCATAGTTATCCCTTATAGATGTGAATTTCAAGTCCCACTTTTTAAAGTGTTTTGTAACACCCCCAAATCCGGGGTCGGGGATCCGGGTTGTCACGACTTCAAATTCCCTTAACAACTCTTAATATTAATAAACAACCAACCACTGCGTACTGTGACCCCACAATATACACACACACCACAAGTTATAGTCTCAGAGATGAATACCAAAAATAACACAAGTCATTTTATTCCATAATTATAAGTCATTATACGCCAAAAGGGTTTCTGAATAAATTTACATTTCCTTGCCATTATTACCATTCATATAGATACATAAGTCTGGTGCATCAAAAGTTGAAAGCCTAGCCTATTGGTAATTCCTACTTCAGCTACTGCAGCATCAACGCCTCTAGAAAACTGCGGAACGTTTCCTAACCGCTTGCGAATTGGGGGCTTGGTCTTGTTCATCTTTTCTATCTGTTGTTGTGTGATGAAAGAAGAAAGCAAGGGTGAGCAACAAGCCCACCGAAATAATATGTATAATAATTAACAATATATGAGCATTCTCATAGTACTCATGAAAGTCTTGGTCAAGAAGAAATGAACCAAGTTTGATATCTTAATGCGACGAAGTCGCAAAATATTCAGTATATATATATACATATATACTTCTCAAATCTTTGAAATCCTCTGACATGTATAATATACACAGAGTTCTAGTTTATAACTGTATGAAAATATCGTTGCAAGGTGATCTCATATATCTAACCTTGTCTCAACGCTTTTCTGAAAATCTTTGACATGCATAAGATAATCATTTACTAGATATAAGTTTAAAAGATGAAGTTACAAGATACTCCCATATACTTATATCTTTTCCGAATACTACTTGAACTACCACCGTTCAAGTTATAATTAGTTTCAAAAGTTCATCACACTGATGAGACTACAAGATAAGACTTGAATAGATTCAATCTTTGACATATCATTTAAAAGAAATGAAGTTACGAGATAATTCATTAAGTCCCGATATATATATACACCTATATATATATACATTTTATACACTCCTTGATAACCTCTGTAATGAAAATTATAAACAGAGTTGCATTATCCAATGAATTTTGGAAAGGAGAAAACCTTGGCTTAAACCTAATATCTTGCTGATCAGGAAAAGATACAAATAAGTAACCTTTTCTACTAGTAGATGGATGAATCCCCCACCGGTCATCACCCTGGCCTCATTAGGACCTTGTGTTGGACCGCCACCCAGCCTCTTACGCGTTGATGGGCTGCCACCCAGCCACTTACACATTGATAGACCGTACCCCGGCCTGTCGCTTATGCCGACTCAATTAGATGGACTTACTTCCCGAACCTTGGGTAAGTAATCAAGTCATTTATCAAAATAGCAACCTTGTTGCGAATATAAAATACACCACAGAGCCGGATCCCACAGGTTTTGAGAGAGTATTTAAATCCCCTTCGAAAGGAGGATCTTAAATATAAAAATGAGTTTTGGGATCCGCCCTAACTTTTAAAAATCATTTTGAAGACTCGAAAACATATTTAAGAATGTTTAGAGTAATGCTGATTTAATAAAGTAAATCAGTCCCGATATGTTGGAGGATATCTGAATATTATTATTTAAATAATATTCCCATAAGGATAATCTTTATAAAAATAATTGAAGTAGAAGTTTTAAAACTCATACTTGAAATGAATAATAAATAACCAAAGATATACTTAAACGAAAGTACGATCTTTATTTGAATAATCGAAAATAAGTTTGATTATCGAAACATTATTCTTTAATAAAATAAAGAATATTATTTAATAACATAAGCGGAGTCATAAGTCCTCGAATGAATATTCAAAATAATATTCATTAAATAAAATAAGCGGAGTTATAAGTCCTCGAACGAATATTCAAAATAATATTCATTAAATAAAATTAATTTATCGAATAAACCTTATTCGATTAATAGTTTTGAAAACTATATATATATATAAATATATATATATATTTATATATATAATATACTCGGGAACATCGACTCCCGGTTTAGAAAATGTTCACCTTT
Organism: Apium graveolens; assembly: GCF_009905375.1. NCBI lineage: Eukaryota > Viridiplantae > Streptophyta > Magnoliopsida > Apiales > Apiaceae > Apium > Apium graveolens. The sequence goes on along the minus strand of NC_133656.1, from coordinate 46,518,998 downwards.
CGGTCCCCTATACCAAGGGTGTACGCAACTACTGCTTATCTCTGGCATAGGTATTATGCAACTTATAAGCAGTGAATTGATAATAGAATATCAAGATTACAAAACAGGCATGCATATATATATATATAATATCACATGCTCCAATATATCGCAAGACTTTGCTAATAACAATCATGCACTTATCACAAGATAATGCATATACATATATACATCACAACAACAGTATAACGGGTAGAAAACTTGCCTGAGTGCTCCCGAATAGACTTAAGCTTAGAGTGGGTCCGATAACCTATGAACAACAACATAAGTTGGAATTAAACCCCGGTCGCTTAAGAAACTAGACTTTAACCAATTGAACCCTAACGTTCACTTTTGCGCTTAAGGATTCACTTAAGTCGCTCGAGTACCCTCGGCTCCACCATTTTTAATAAATTAACCATTAAGAATTTTAAGGCGATTCTTTCGCGAGTACCCTACCAACTGCCTAATACACTTTACATAATTGTCTCATACCCCAATTAGTCATTTAAGGGCCTTAACCAAGGTTTCAAAGTAAGCCGAGGGGTAATGGTTCGTTCGCGAAACGCCGTTACTTAAAACGGTCGTTTCTCCTAAACCGTACATCGGATTCAAGCGAACCACATATCAAAACGAATCTCGTAACATGAACTATCTAATCATGGAAATGGTCAAAACATAACAGTGAGTTCACGGGTCCTGAAGTTAAGAACAAAAATAGTCTAAGGTAAATCGGGCATTACGACGGCTATGTTTACGCGATTACCAAATTTGTACCACTCCAAATCAATCCTCAATCAACTTACAACCAAAATTACAACCAAAATCCATCCAATCCTCACTACATCAGTCCATTAATTTATGTTTTATCCAACTCATTCAATCACAACAAAAGCTACTAACCATACTAAGGTTCATTAACTAATAACCAAGATTCAACCATCAAAATCACTACAAACTCAACCAAACTTTAAGCAAACAAGCATAATGCTTCCCATATACTATATGAATCACAACCATTCCTAAATACTCAAAAGTAAAGCTAGGGTTTGGAGTTTATACCTTCTTGAAGCTTCTTAACACAACACAAGAGCTTTGAATGCCTAAAAGAACATTGATCCTTGCTTATATAACCTTAAACTTTCATAAAAATTCAAGAAAACTAAAGTTATTTTTTTGAAAGTTACTATTCACCATCTTCTCCCTTGAATTATTGGAAGAGAGTCATGGAAAATTGGAAGCTTAAAATCCTAGGATATGCTTATCTGATCATCAAGAAGCTAAGGAAATTACCTTGGATTTGTTTATGGAGTGAAGCTTGAATTTTTGCAATTTTTCTTCTTGAAAAAGAGGAAGGGCCGAGAGCTTGCTTCTTGGAAATGGAAAGTCAATTTCTAATTTTGTGTTATGAATTTTCCTTGGCTTTGTTGATATCATTTGTTTGTTAATTAGATTGTTACCATGATAAAAATTGTGTGGTTCACAATCATCCAACCAATCCTTCCCACTTTATCATGCTTATGTCATCTGCTTATGTCATCTTTTTACACTTGTCTTCCACTTGTTGGTGTGATGACATCATCGTCCACTAACCTCTTTGATTAACTCCTACTTACTTGGCTAATGATCGCTGATATGTTATACGGTTCGCTTAACTTTCGTTCTCGTTAATCATTTGAGGGATCATACCCGGGATCTTATTACTTCGGTTCCCTTAACCTTTCTCAATATATTATATTCCTTTTATGATCCACTCTTATAATCCTTGAATTTAAATTATTTTTATCCTGTTACCTTATACTCAATTCTTTCGGTATCTGATGGATTTTCGGGAAAAATCAAAGTGTTCGAATTTGGATTCTGACGATCTTTACATACACTTATATACCATATAGAGTACTAATAAGATCTCATAATAACAATAAAAGAACCTCTACAAAGTGTGGCATGAAAAGTTTTCTTATTCAGCATAATCAGCAAAATCACTATTCATAAGGGTTACAAAAAGTTCAAAATTTTTTTAGGGTTATTACATGTTTATACTCCTGATTAAGTATTGTCCTTCTGTTTTTCTTGATAGAAGAGGTACGTTGACACTTGACCTCCAAGGTATCCCAAATTTCTTTGGCAGTTTTGCATCCAATGACTCTATTGGACATGCCACTCTCGAGACTGCTATGTAAAAGATGTCTTACTTTTGCATCTTTCATGATAGATGAAAGATCCTTAGGAAAATAGTCCTTCTTCTCTTTATCGACCATATTTTCTTCTTGGCCAACAACAACAATAACTAACTTCATTGGCCTGTGAAGACCAACATAAATCTTGTTCAGATATTCAGATATGTTATTTCCAAACACATGGCCATCTTCACTTCCAGATTGGATATTCATGAACCTTCAGAATGGGAACCTTGATAGCCTTATATGTACTCATGTTATGGATGATTTGAATTGTGGCTAGTGGAGGTGGGAAATTTTGTTGAGCTTCTTTGTCTGCCATTAGTGATCGTTTTGTAGATCTTTAATTGTTTGTGCATCAACAAAAGCTCTAATACAAATTGTTAGGCCTTAAATCAACTGTAGAGGGGCTTGAATATAATTAACAATCAAATGAAAATAATAAGCTCAACAAGAAGAACAGTTTCTATATTAATAAATAAAAACTGATTACAATACTCTCTGAAAATATGAACAGATATCCTTAAGAGCTGTTAGATTATGTGAATAATATAACAATGCTCGACACATAAAGTGTAAACCTAACCTGTTTTTATATACTGCGCAGCTACACTATCAATCTAGAATATGTGTTACAATAGAATAAGAAATCATAATACATATTCATCTATTGATTGCTACAAATAAGTAAAGTCATACACCGACATATCTCTGCAAATCTTTCCTCCTTTGATATCTCCTGATTTCCAGATTGATAGATTCTGATGTGATCAAATACTGATGACAAAAGCTGATCAGCAAATACTGATGGTAATTCTCTGCCAAACTCTAATATCAAATACTGATTGACAAACTCTGATATTAAACACTGATATCATCAATTTCTTCTAACATAAATACTAAAATTTAAAAATCTTTCTTTAGATCCTATTTTTTCAGGATATGAAATCGAAACCTTTTCTTGAATTAAATAAAACATCTTTTATTTATACAATTATAATATCGAAACTTCTATTTCAGGTATTTTTTTAGAAAAGAAAAATAGAACTTTTTGAATTGTATAAGAGATTTAAGATCGAAATTTGTTTTTGAACATATTTATTTATTTTATTAGAGTTTTTCAATTTTAAATATTATAAACTAAATTTTTTTTTAATCTTTTAAACAGTCTAATAATATTTTTTTATATTTTATTAAGCAACGTTAAATATGAAATAAATTTCATAGACACCATTGGAAAATGTTAGCTCCGGTTTAAAAAGTTAGATATCATTATGATATTTATTTTAATTTTTCATGCTTAACGACCTTTAACTAATGGTGCTTAACGACCTTTAACTAATGGCACTTGAATGACTTTACTGTTTTGAAAGGTCTAAATTAAGTTTTGCCACAAAATTGATATTTACAAACTTAGGTTAACGATGTTATTCTATCATCTTAGGATCATTTTTTAATTGGTGGTCCAAGGGAGATTTTTTATATTCAAGTAATTATTAATTTTAACTATAGATAGATAACTAAAGTTTGGAGCGGTTTTTAGTACTTAATTTTTTATTATTACATGTTATCAATATTTTTAAAAATTTTATTACAACAGTTGTCGGTATAAAAGAGCGCGAAATAAAGCCTGTATAAATTTTTTTGAATAATTGTTTTATTACTTATTCTTAGATTACAAATATACCAGATCAAATAATTTTATAATGCATAATATATCTTCATATAATCGAGACAAGATGAGTAAAGTAAAGTTTTTTCTATTTTACTACTTCAATTCTTATCATTGCTAAGGTTGATGTAAAATAAGTATTTATTGCAACTAGTGTCGTCCCAAGAAAATGTGAGAAAAATCTTAAATAAATGTAAATAGTTGGTTTATTATTTTCCTTAAAACTTATCCTAATACAATTACACACCTTAGAATTTATTAAATTTATATCTTTTATAAATTAATTATAATTTTTTTTGTGTAATTTGGAATTAATATGAGTTCCCATTTATATATAACTGAATTTAAAAAAAAATCTTATAAATAATGAAAACCAAATACAGTATCAAAGAGATAATGTATCTAAAAATTTGTTAGATATATTTTTAAATGTGAAAACTTAAATTTAACCAAACTCTTTTGAATTAAAAAATAGTTCAAGTTCAAATATATATACAAATGTAATATTTTGGGTTTAACAAAATTTGATACTATTGGATCAAGTATTCATGAGATCAAATAATTTTGTAACCTTTTATATATCTTCGTTTAAGGGATAAGATGAGAAAAAAAATTATATTTTAGTGTTTAAATTTTTAGTATTACTATTGTTAGTGTTTTAAATAAATTTCTATCAAAAATATATATTTATTTATTAGCATGTGTTAGCCCAATGAAATGTGAGAGAAATATCTTCAATTTAATATTATCAAACTTTATTTCTCAAAATTTTCTCTTTAATATTTTATAATTTAATTTTTAAAAATATTTAATAAGGCCCCTGCCAAAACGTGACTCTATATACTATACTTATATAACGCAGAAGACGTGGACGTTTAGGTGGCACCTGTCATATCGTCTTATTCTATTTTTTTAATTTTCTTAATTTTTTGAGTTAATAAATATCTGAAACTACAATGACTTTATATTCGCCTAAATATATTATCATTATTCGTAATATTCTCCTAAACTTTTTATATAATATTTTAATTAAAATTTTTGAAATCAACTTACCATCATAATATTTTCTTAAAACTTATACTTTCCCTTTAAATTAAATTACCATCGTGATATTTTCCTACTTTCCTTTTTGATACTATTTGTTCTCTTTCTCCTAAAATTAACCTACTCTAGTATTTTTCCTAAAAGTTTAATTTAATTTTTAACGTATGAAATATTACAAAAACAAGTATTTGTAATGTCTGAGAAATATTACGTAATTATCTCTATCAATAAATAATTATTATGTGATTTTTATGTGAACTTTGGTGAATTATTTGATGATGGATAATAATATTTGGATGTTTATTTCTGATAAAATTTAGATATTTTAATTTCCAATTATCCAGAATTAAATTTAGATAATTTTGGTAATTTCTGGTAATTTCTGGATTATCATATGATTTTATAAGAATTTATAGAATTAATAATGATTATTTCACGTAATTATAAAAATTACTTTTTAGAACCAGAAATCGTCCCACTTCAATCGTTTTTGCATTTTTACAACCGGAAACTCTTCCGAAAACTCCTTCCTAACCTAATATGGTAATTCTGAACACTTTTCATGTTTTGACTTTTTCGATCTGGGTACGGTTTGACCTATACGAGTCCCGGCGTGAAATTTTCGATACGCCAATCATTTTATAGATCGATAAAAATCCGTATTCCCAAAAGGCGAGATATTATTACCTTATTTTCATATAAAGTACTTTATAAAAGTCTCTATTTTGATAATTATCCAATTCTGGTATTAAAATCGTATAGTCATTTTAGTTACTCTTAGCGTCTAAGTAACCTATTTTCAGATCCTGTCTGTAAATGCAATTATCGAAATATTAAATAAATAAAATATGCAATGGTTCTTTTAGCGATGTGTTGCTATATTGTTAATTGTGTTTGATTGGTTGGATGCGAAGATTAATTGTATAATTAATCATCGAGCTGTATGAACTTAATTCATTTTTAAAAATGATTTTATTGAATATTTATTCTTATAAATGCTAAAATTGTTTCTAAAATTATTTTTGTTGTTCTATAATTTTATTTATTATTATTAAGGATTATAAAATTTGGAAATTAATATTTTATTAATTTTTCGATTTTAAATGATTTTCTGACCTCATTTAATTGCAAAATCAGTATTTAATTCTAGAATATTTCAAAAATCATGAAAATTTTATTTTATTAAATTTGGAATATTTCGAGAATTTTAAAATTATTCCGTGAATTTTATGGATTTTATCTACCCGCACGTTGATTCGCTAAATTGTAAAAGGTGGGTAGATCATGCGATTCAGAAAGAGTTTCAAAGTTTCAGAAATTTTATTTTATTAGTTTTAGTACATTTTGAGAATTTTAAGATTATCTTACAATTATTTCGATTAATATTTATTTATAATGTTATACCGTTAATAAATTGGAAACGATATAAAACGACTGTGTTGGACACGTGTTATAAGAATAAAAATCAATTATTCAGTAAAAAAACACACACGCGGCCTCACCACCGCCCTGTCTTAATCTCTCTACAACCTCGCAATCTCTCCTTTCTCGATCTTCTCTATCTCTCTCCCTCAATTGTCTCTCTCATCTCTCTCCTCTCCCTTTTTTCTCTCTTTCTCTCTCTCCTTTCTTTCTTCTTCCCGCCGGTGCTCCTCCCCTGTTCTGGTACCGCTGATGCTTGGTTTCGTTTTCCGGTTGCTTCTCGGTAATACTACGATTGGCCCTGTTATATGTGTATCATTCGTGTGTGTGTATTTCAGATGTGTGTGTGTGGTTATATGGTTGCGTCCCTGTTTTTGTTCCTACCATTTTCTTTTAGTTTCCGGCTGCCGCCGGTTACCTCCCGGTGAGGCGCCAGCGTGTGTTCGATACGCGCTTGTGTGTGTGGCCTGTTGCTGTGCTGTTCGGACTGATTAAATTTTTGTTATTATTTTATTTTCTCTCTCTACAGGAATTTATTGATGAAATATTCGTGATATAAATACTTTCTTCGTGTGGGAAAATAATTAATCGTGGGAAATTCGTGTTGGATGCTCGTTATAAATGGGAACCCGCGAATTTTACCGCCGTCGACGATGAGCCTCGGCGAGTCGACGGTGGACGGTGATGATTTTTATCTGAGTCCTACGTTATTAATTAAATAAAATTAGTTGGTAAAAATTATTTGTGAAATAAAAAATGTAAATAAAATAAAAATACGAATAGAAGTATAAATAAAAATAATTAATAATTGAATTGTATCGATGATTGGGATTGCGAATTGTGATTGGTTGTTGTTGTGATTGGATTGTTGTTGTGGATTGACGTCGAATTGTTTCGACGGGTAGGCCGATAAACAAAGGAGACGCTGCCCGATTTTTGGGAAATTAATTCCGAAAATACGGGAACGTAACCTATAATTATCGGAGGTATCGAACGAAAGTAAATAATTATATCATACGAATCTAGTTGTGTGTTGTGATAAAAATATTTTAAAATCCATTACCCCATTATTTTCAAACAACGAATATACGTACTTTTCGAAAACAAACACCGAACCGAGTTTCGAAGATGTGAACCATAATTGCTATGTGTATTTCAATAATACCAATAAATACGGGTTGGGTTATGAAATCGTATGGGTAGAAGTGATAGCGATTTGATGTTAAGCTTAAGATATCTGAATTAGGATATTTCAAGCCTGTAGGTCCTAGACGGAAAACCCGAGTATCGACATCGGACTAGAAACGATCTAGTGATTAGACGTCAAGATCAACGAAGTTCCAATCGAAGGATATGAAGGACAAGATTGTATCGAAAATAGGATAGTGGTTTGACGATTAAGCCAAATATTCAAGGCGATTCAAAAGTCAACTGATAATAGTGGTTAAAGCTTTTTGAGGCAAGTATTCCTGAACTTTCTTTTAAATTACTGCAAATATTTATTCATTCATATTCTAAGTTCAGAATAGTTAAATGTTTTATATTTCGCTGCAATTACTCTTATTATGCATGTTCCTTTCATTATTGTTTCTATAATTCGATTGCTCTCCTGAGCAGATACCCATTCTTTCAGGTTATTTGCAAACCCTAAGTTGGGATATTTTGAATTCGAAGTGATTTGACATTAAAACACTCTACGGGCTGGATGTTTACTGTAAGGGCCAGTGATGAGCTGGATCCTATGGGTCGGGGATGGACCAAACCCTTGGGCAATAATGCCTAGGTACCTGAATGGATCTATACGGTTGGGTATAGATCTACACTGTATCCTGACTGATCAGCAGGGTATAAGTGTGAACTAGTGTCCAGTCTAATTTGTTGTTGATCGCCATTAACGGCATTCTCTCTCGAAAGGTTTATGATTTAAAAACCGGACAAAACCCTGATTCAGGAGATGAATCGGGGAATCGCTTGTCATTTTTGGATTTATAATTAAAGGTTGGTGACAACTAACGTTTATTCGCTCAACTCACTCAAATAAATAGAATTGTTTAAAATTGTTTTAAGATTTTGTCCGGAAGTTTTTCCTTTGGTATTAATGCTTGAAACTTAAATTATATACTTGCTGGGCATTTTTGGCTCACTCTTGCTTTGTAATTTCTTATTTATGCCAGAAACAGATAAGGATAAAATTGAATAGCTTTGATAGACAACAGAAGTTAGAGAAATCTCCGCTGAGAAAGGTTGAAGAAGTTAGAAGAATATGACAGGAGCATTAGGACAAAGGTATTTTCACTTGTAAATAAGTTATTGTAAGTTGTAGAAGGTTAGATTCTTGTTTCATACCATAACCTGTAAACTATACGGATTCAAGGGGTTAATTGAATATTCTTTTATTTTATGTAAAGATTTTTTCGTGACACCAAATCTTGACCCCGGATTTGGGTTGTTACAAGTTGGTATCAGAGCTACAGGTTATTGGTCACTGAAATAAGAATAGGTGAGCGTAAGATTGAAATAATATGCCATCTAAGATAGGAAAGACCCTAGGCATACTCGTGATAAGTTGAGTTGGGTATGAATTAGGGTTAGCGGGTCCGATATGGAATTGGTAAACCAAGATCTTTGAGGAAATTGTTAGGCAAATATCACAACATTATTGATCCTACAATAATTAGGAATCGACGGATCGACGGAGATTGGGTATGATACCCTACTTTTCATGTGGTTTTGAAGAAAATGTGATTGATTCTGGTGAGGATTTGTGTAAGGGAAGCTAGGTGAGTATTAGTACGATTTAACTTAGGTATTAGGATGAGTTCCACGTCGGAGGCAACCAGTTGATGGAAGCTAATGAAGAACCAATGTTGCACGTTTCGAAGGCACCCCATTGCGAGAAGATTCTTATTAGTTATCTGGAGCTGTGCGAGGAATGATATCTACCTTACTAGGTATAAGTAAGTATAGCAAGAAGTTGCGCCCTTATCTACAGACGGAACATCGAATCGCATGTGTGGTTGCAAGCATAACGTCAAGGACAACGACAAGAATGTCAAATATAGTACTAAATATCAGCGTTGCGGTAGAATTGCGAATAAAATGATATACGACGGTAAATGAAGTTTCGGCGACTAATAAGTGCGAGCAGAATCCAAGGAAAAGTGGAAGAGGTACCAAAGTGGAGAGACCCTTATATGGGCATTCTTTTAATTAGACCTTTCATTGGTAAATCAGGAAAATAGCAAGTAACTTATATAGTAATGATGACCAAATAATGGATAATAATATTTTGATGTTTATTTCTGATAAAATTGAGATATTTTAATATCCAATTATCCAGAATTAAATTTAGATAATTTTGGTAATTTCTGGTAATTTTTGGATTATCATATGATTTTATAAGGATTTATAGAATTAATAATGATTAAATCAACATGTTAAAACATTATTTACCCAATTCATAAAAATTGTTAAAAATTTAACAAAATTCGTGATTCGAGCGGTTAGAGGTTGATTGAAGAAAATAAAAGAATCTTCTAGATGGTTGGAGAAGAATCATATTTCTATCGATGAAATTGAGGCATTGCGTGATCGATGGTTATTCTACGCGACATAGATGAGATCTTAAGCAGTGATTATAAATTTCGGAGAGACGCGATTAAGATCAAATTATTGAAGCATTCGATGTGAAGGCAATTCCAGACAACATTTCGAAGCAATGATGTGACTTGAATCGTGAACCTGTATTCAAACGATCCTGAAGGCAGATGTAGGCGAAGTGTGGAAGGTGATCAACACTGACATCCTTTCTTCTAATATGATAGTATACGTTTTTCTTGATTCTTGAATACGTATGAGCTTCTTCTGTTGATAAATCATATGAGGCGAAAATGAAATAAATTTAGTGTATTCCTTCTAAATCATTTATTTTCTCAAATTATTAATTCCTGATTGAGACAAACAATATTGTGGTATGACGCTTTGTCGAAATGGAAAAGAGTCAGGTGGGACGCCACCTAATCATGTGTTGTATGTCATATAGTATGAAAGACTGGCCATCTTGAGTACGAATATGGTTGTCTTATTCGCATCTAAATCTTCACTCATTCTTCTTCCTTCAATTTATTGACTTACAGATTCTTCCAACTGTTTGTTACATTGTTATTCCTTATCCAGTTCTTTTCATTCAAAATTATATTCATAAACTCTCCTCTTGCATAGAGTCTGTTCTTTGACGATTACTAAAGAAATGGAATAGTCCCGTGTGACAGGTAGAATTACATGTCGAAGGAGGATATGATTGCAAACTGATAAATGGTGGATACCTGCGAGCAAGAAAGAATGGATACACCGACAATGTGGATATGGCGAAGACATCAAGTCAGACAGTTGTTCTTGCTACGGGGATCTCATCAATACGATAGATTACATTAACGTGATGCTCTTCAAATCCGAAGATTTTGATGAAAAATGAATCGTTAGTGAACTGTAATAAATAGATTAATTACAAAATAAGGAAGTAAAGTTGTGTGCGTCAGACAAAGAAAGCGCGTATCGGGACGACAATTGAAGATCAAGGAAATTCTGAGCGATGCCTCAGACAGGCGATTAAGACGTGAAGCATCCCTTCGTCATGGGAAGATATCTATCGTGAAGATTCAAGATAGGAGAAATTTTAATTGCAACCGAATTTTGGACGTCATCTTTAAGGAATTGTGAAGTTCCCTAACTTGAGTAAATAAGTTATGGTGAATTTAATACCCATAAGCGGACTAATAACAAAAATTTGATACATTAGTGGAGATGAAGGAATGGCTATTTGACTGCGAAATCTTTTAAGAAACAATGATCCGGCAATTGAGTTTCCACCAGATGATGGTGACAATCAAGACCCTGCATGGTTATTAAAAGATAAATAGGCTCACTAATGAAACTGAGTGCGTATCGTCAAAGAAGGAGGATTGGTGTGGTTCGTTAAAGGATGTGGCATAATTTTTAAAAGTAACTGTACACAATTAGTAATGACAAAAAAAAGTTAAAGAAAATAATGAAATAAAGTTTCTGAAAAACAACATGATAATCTTAAGTTCATTAATAATATTCTGTAATATTCTAAAAGAACTAAAAAAAGGTATAATTTTAGCCCGATTGAAAGTAATGCATGTTATGTTAAGACAGTAGTAAATGTGATTATCAGTGTGACGTATTTTGAATTATGTTGAATTGAAGAATATGGTTGATAAAAGTGGGTGGATATGATTGTGGATAATCTGGTTGATTGATGGTGTCGGCTTGAGTCCGACTAGTAGTCAATAATATAGGGGAAATGCTGCCCAAATTTTCAGAAGTTACCCTACATTTAAGGATAAAGAAGTATATTGTCGTTTTCGTTAGTACTCCAAATGATTGCGATTTCGGTTCTTGAGAAAGTTGTTATGACCAAACCGACTTTATATAATTGGTCTTTGATTCCAGTTAGCTAATCAATATTTGGTTTAATTGATCAATTAAAAGAGTTAATTGATCAACTTTACCAACTAATGGTTAGTAAAATGGAAATCGATTCCAATTAGAGTGAGTCAAGCTCTAACATGATTTTCAGATCTGAAATCAAAGCGATTAGTAATTTGGAGGAAGTAATGGCATTAACATAAATTGAAAGTTTAGTACAATTAGCGAGATGTTATCGCAAACATGTGCGAGGTTTTATCCAGAAGAATATACCCTTTTTCAATAGACAAAAGGAACATAAAGTTATTGGTTCATGCTAGTGAGAAGAATATTTTTAAGAACTGAAGGTACGAGATAAAGCAAAGAGATTCTATCATCTGGAATAGCGTTCCAAGAAGGACTTGGATGTATACCCATATCAAATGAAGAGTTAATGGAAGCTACTGTAAATTAGTGGAGAGAACGTTTGCAAGAACTGAAGATCCAAAATAGGGCAAAGAAATATTACCTTCTATAATAATACTCCATGAAGGACGTAAATGTACATCTTTATCGAATTATGATTGAATAGAAGTTGTTGTGAAGTACTGGGAAACTCCCAAATACAAGTATCTGATGTAAGACAGAGACTGACGAAGTCTGCATGTGAACTCGGGAAAAAGAAATGTTGATCAGTTGGAGAAAGCCAAATATGTGATCAGTGATGATTTAAACGAGGTTAAGAAAATCGCTATCGGTGAATTTTAATAATTTTGTTAATAAGAATTTAAATATTATAAATAAAGCCTGCATTCTAGCTTTAACTCTATAAATGACCTATCCAATAATAAGCAGATTAATATTATTAAGAAAAAGAAATTCGTTATGTTTAAAAGAGATAATGAATAATGAGAATGGAGAAATAATGAAGAAAAGAAGTGGAATCAAAAGGATAAAAAGAAATTTTATAAAATAATCCAGGAAATATGCAATTTGGGAACGTCAGTTGTGCCAGAACTGATAGGAGAATGAAGTTAAACGCCGATAATTGGAGATAGGAATTCGCTCCAAGAATGCGTATAAACAAGAAAGATTAAACAAAGGTGATAACTCCAGGTGGCAGGGCTGCTCCTTCGTCGCCGTCCTGGATCCTTCACCGCTGTAGAGGTGTAGTTGTGGTTGGGTTCCAATAAAACAACACCGGAAGGGGGGTTGGAGTCCCACGGCGCCTCCGGCATGAGAGTAAGAACTAGCTTTTTGGGAAGATGAAGATATATATGAATGCAGGGTGGCTGTGTGTGTATATGAGTGGGAGAGAGTGATTAACCCCAAAACCTCACCTTCTTGGGCTATTTATAGCCCAAGGGTAGGGTTTTGGGGTCGGTACCTTTAGATCAAAGCCATTGGTTCTGGGAGCGGAGGACACCTGGCTGGAGTGGATGCTTTACACATGTCAACGCGGGACTGGCTGAGGAATGTTCTGAGGATCCTCTGGCACGTGCCCTGATTATTCCCATGATTGATGTGTGATAGTTGTTCCCATCATGTGCCTGGGCCAACATCTCACGTGCTGGGATCTACCAAGGTTAGGCTTGCGGGACTGAGCTGGTTAGGAGTGGTAGTGCGTGGGACTACTCCTTCCAGGAGCTGCGTGGGGTTAGAGGCCTAGGAGTAGCCCTCCCAAGAGTTATATGGAGTTAGGAGCTTAGGAGTAGTCCTTCTAGGAGCTGTATGGAGTTAGGAGCCTAGGAGTAGTCCTTCTAGGAGCACTCATTTGAGCGGACGCTTCCTAACTGCATTCTATCCACTGTGTGCTTGAAGAGAATATTTATTGAGGAACCATTATCTATGAGCATTCTTCTCACTTCATTGTCAAAGATGTCCAGAGTGACAACCAAAGCTGTATTGTGATGAGGGTTGAATCCTTCGTAGTCCTTGCTGCTAAAGGATATTATCAGGTCTAGGAGTGATTGGATTGAGAGCACTTCTTCGCCAAATTTCGGGCTCCGGGGTGGGGAGTAGGATCCACCTAGGACCACATTGACTACATTCTTTCCTCTCTTCTGTGCTTCCCCTCTGTTGTCCCGGACTAAAAACTTGTTCATGTTCCCCTTCTTCACTTGGTCCTCAATGAAGTACTTGAGTGATAAGCAGTTCTCTGCCTTGTGGCCATGGGTCTCGTGGTAATCACACTGCCTGTTATAAGGCCTGCTCTTCGGAGGAGTTTGCATTGGTTTTGGAGGATAATAGAAAGGCTTGTCTTTTACCTCTTTCAAGATTTCCTTCCGGGTCATATTGAGAGGAGTCCAGTCCGGTTCCTGCTTCGGCTCCCGGGGTTGCTTCGCGGGTCCTGGGTCACTACTCGACTCCCTCTTAGGACCAAGTCTCTGGAAAACTGGAGTAGTTTGTCTTTCTTGGCCTTGGTTGCTTTGCTTGAATTTCTTGTCCTGATGGTAATCCCCTTTCGGTCGATCATCAGTGTTTTTACTCCTGGACCCCCCATTCCGGGTCATCCTCATTTCCTGGAGCACATATGTTTCCTTAATGAATCTGGCCTCCATTTAGTAAGCTGCTGCCAGGCTTTGTGGCTCCTTATTGATTAGCTCCACTATATATCTCTCATTGTGCTCTGGGTCCAGGTTTCTGCTGAAAATGCTTAAAGCTTCCCTCTCATCCAAACTTGAAACTTTATTGATTGCTTCCTGGAACCGGCGCATGTATGCGGAGAGGGACTCATTGTCATGCTGCCGGATTGTCTCCATATGACACATGTGCATTTCGTGTCTTTTGTTTGCCCGAAATCTCCGAAGGAAGGAGGCTCGAAATTCCTTCCAAGAGTTGATGCTGCAGGATGGGATTCTGCTGAACCATCTATGGGCCCCTCCCTTAAGAGTTGAAGCGAAGAACCTTGATTTCGTTAAGTCATTGTAGTAATATATCTGCGCGATCTGCTCAAAGTAGTTCAAGTGCTCCTCCGGGTCTCCTAGTCCATCGAAGGAGTCAAAGTTGTAATGCTTCAAGTTCCACTTCCGGGGAATGGCTTCCAAGGAGTAACTGAACGGAGTTAACATTTCTCCAATTTCTACTCCTGAATCTCTGTCCATCTTTCTTTGCAATTCATAAATCATATCTTTCAGGTCCTTCTGCTTCTCTTCTTCTTCATCATCAGAAATCAGCTCCGGAGTAGGATCTCTCCGGGTTCTTTTGCTCTTAGACTTGGCCAATAGCTTTTCTTCTTCTAGCTGGATTCTCTTTTGGATCTTTAGCTCAAGCTTTGCTTCTTCTTCTTTCTTGATTTGCTCCTGGACCTCTTCCAACTTTCTCTGTTTAGCAGCTTATGCTTCTTTCTTGCTTTGATCTTTTTTGCTTTTCTTTCCTTTGGTTCCAATTCGATCAAACAACAATCTCTTCGATTACTGGGAGTCCCCGGAGCTTCTTGGAGCCGGGTCTGCTCCTGCCTATATAGTCTGATTGCTTCCGCTAGTTCATCGCTTGTAAGGTTGGCCATGTGCTCTTCGGCTACTGGAACATTCTTGTACTTGTACTGATTGAGCTCTATAAGGGTCCGGGCATCCCTGGTGTTTACAATTCTCTCCACTACGGGAGTGTGTAGTGGCTGCTCCTGGAATGTTTCTCTCTCGGCTCCTGGGTCAAGAGCCTGGGAGTGGTCCGGCTCTTGGACCTGAGCACTAGCAGATGGTCTCCCAGAGGTATTCTTTCCTGGTCTTGCCATTTCTCAACAATACCAAAAACAAATAACAACAATATGCTACAGAGAATATCGTTCTAAGGTTGCTTTATGAAATTTGCAGAAACTACCCAGAATAACAATAAACAATAACAAATAGCTTCCCGGGAGCAGTTTAAACAATTTCCTGGGACTACTCAACGATGTAGCATAACGCAAATGCCATATTCAAACTAGAGCAAAAACGATTAAAACTAATGATAGCTCACACAAACATGGCTTAAAACAACAAAACGGGCTCACACAAACGTGGCCTAAAATAACGAGCACACACAAACGTGGCTGAAATAAACAACATTCATGCTTATGGAAGAGGTTGGTTGCTTGGGTTCTTACAAGTTTGAATAAATGGACTCTTTGAAGAGTTTGTTGATGAAGGTGCCAGGGGCACCAATACCCAATGATGGAGCGCCCCTCCTTCTAGCGCCAAATGATAACTCCTAGTGGCGGGGCTGCTCCTTCATCGCCGTCCTGGATCCTTCGCCGCTGTAGAGGTGTAGCTGTGGTTGGGTTCCTATAAAACAACACCGGAAGGGGGGTTGGAGTCCCGCGGCGCCTCCGGCGTGAGAGTAAGAACTAGCTTTTTGGGAAGATGAAGATATATATGAATGTAGGGTGGCTGTGTGTGTATATGAGTGTGAGAGAGTGATTAACCCCAAAACCTCACCTTCTTGGGCTATTTATAGCCCAAGGGTAGGTTTTTGGGGTTGGTACCTTTAGATCATAGCCATTGGTTCTGGGAGCGGAGGACACCTGGCTGGAGTGGATGCTTTACACGTGTCAGTGCGGGACTGGCTGAGGAATGTTCTGAGGATCCTCTGACACGTGCCCTGATTATTCCCATGATTGATGTGTGACAGTTGTTCACATCATGTGCCTGGGCCAACGTCTCACGTGCTGGGATCCACTAAGGTTAGGCTTGCGGGACTGAGCTGGTTAGGAGTGGTAGTGCGCGGGACTACTCCTTCCAGGAGCTGCGTAGGGTTAGGGGCCTAGGAGTAGCCCTCCCAAGAGGTATATGGAGTTAGGAGCTTAGGAGTAGTCCTTCTAGGAGCTGTATGGAGTTAGGAGCCTAGGAGTAGTCCTTCTAGGAGCTGTATGTACTATCAAAAGGTATTAATGGCGAACTGCTAGAGAAGAACGTCACAATGAATCTCATGTCGGAATTCTTTAAAATTAAAGTGAAGTCTCAGAGGTTCGAACGAATGATTTACCAAGGTTACCTCGGAGAATGAGGTAAGAATTTCTCGTCGGTTACTGCACAGAGTCAAGATGGTGTCAAAAGCCCTATATCGTATTAATAAATAGGAATGAAATAATGAGTGAAGGAAACTTCAGGGGTGTGTAATGAAAGAATAATGAAATAAAGAGTGTTTCGTTCTATGCACAAAAGAGGTCATGGGAAAAAGAGAATGGAGGTATGAGGTTACGCGTCGATTATCAGGAATTGTAAGTCTGAAGACTAAATGAACATAATGTACCAGGAGTATTTGGATAGTGTAATTGTATTTATTGATAACATCCTCGCTAATTCAAGGACTAAGGAAGACCAAGTTAAGCATTGGAAGATATTCCTGCGGAGGGTTGAAAAGTAGCAACTGCATTCTAAGCTTCAAAGGTGTGAATTCTGGTCATAATAGATTATGAGCTACGGAAGTATGGTTAATTACCAACCAAGCAAGATCCATTTAGAGATAGATGTTTAGAGTAGAAAATAAAGAGTGAATGTTACTAAGATTGTTGGAAAATGGATAAAGGAATTGGAAAAGTTAGAAATTGAAGAATAGGCTTTGATCCGTCTTCTGGGTTATGCTGATACTTACTTTGTTGTTAGATATCAAAGGTGGTATTAATACAGATGATTGTTCTTGACTTCAGTATGGGGTTAGCATCAAAGTTCGTATTGATATCTAATTTGGTATGACAACAAAATGAGTATTAGTACCAAGAGACCAGGTTTTGAATAAAGTTATGATTCATTCCGTTCCAAATTAATATTTCCTTTCAGATAGTAACAGATTCTCGCTCAATGAATATACTTGATAGTAATTGAAAAGAAATTGAAATATACCACAAAGTGGTGAGTTAAATGCAATTGTCGAGATTTTCCTTTACTTTTTAGTTTTTGAAATAGATTTAGAACGTTTCTAAGTATAAGACGCCATAAGCTCAGCATACTGGGAGCAGATGGATAGAAAGTGTAAGAGACCGATTAGAGATTCTTGAATGTGATTGGAAACAATCATAGGCCAGGCTAACCGAACAGAAGGAGACATGAAAAGTAAAGTAGAACAGTTAGTGAAAATAAAAAGTTCATGAACACGAACTATTAGAATTAGAAAGAATAGAAGGATTGGTGTAAATTAAGTTAGTCCTTATAAACAATGAAGTGGGTAGAATGCTTGTGAATGAGTTGATCTTGTTGTCACATGTATAACGAGTTTTTAAGACATTCATATGGGTATGACTATGAAGAGTAATATAGCTCGAAATGTATGAAGTAAAGATTGAGTTAGGGGTTGCATGAGCAACTGATAGATTTGATGGCGGTAAGAGGCCGTTGAGTTGTGATTAAGGTGATGAGAATTGAGTAATTATAAGAGAGATACTTGGAAAACATCATGGTTTGTTCCTTAGCATGATTCTGAGGACGATATCCTTTTAGGGGGGGAGGATGTAACGTCTGAGAAATATTACATAATTATCTCTATCAATAAATAATTATTATGTGATTTTTATGTGAACTTTGGTGAATTATTTGATGATGGATAATAATATTTGGATGTTTTTTCTGATTAAATTGAGATATTTTAATTTCCAATTATCCAGAAGTAAATTTAGATAATTTTGGTAATTTTTGGTAATTTTTGGATTATCATATGATTTTATAAGGATTTATAGAATTAATAATGATTATTTCACGTAATTATAAAAATTACTTTTTAGAACCAGAAATCATCCCACTTCAATCGTTTTTGTGTTTTTACAACTCGAAACTCTTCCGAAAACTCCTTCCTAACCTAATCTGGTAATTTTGAACACTTTTCATGTTTTGACTTTTTCGATCCGGGGTACGGTTTGACCTGTACAAGTTCCATCGTGAAATTTTCGATACACAAATCATTTTATAGATCGATAAAAATCCGTATTCCCAAAAGGCGAGATATTATTACCTTATTTTTGTATAAATTATTTTATAAGAGTCTCTGTTTTGATAATTATCCAATTCAGATATTAAAATCGTATCGTCATTTTAGTTACTTAGCGGCTAAGTAGCCTATTTTCGGATCCGGTCTGTAAATGTAATTATCGAAATATTAAATAAATAAAATATGCAATAGTTCTGTTAGCGATGTGTTGCTATATTGTTAATTGTGTTTGATTGGTTGGATGCGAAGATTAATTGTATAATTAATCATCGAGCTGTATGAACTTAATTCATTTTTAAAAATGATTTTATTGAATATTTATTCTTATAAATGCTAAAATTGTTTCTAAAATTTTTTTTGTTGTTCTATAATTTTATTTATTATTTTTTAGGGTTATAAAATTTGGAAATTAATATTTTATTAATTTTTTGATTATAAATGATTTTCTGATCTCATTTAATTGTAAAATCAGTATTTAATTCTTGAATAGTTCAAAAATTATGAAAATTTTATTTTATTAAATTTGGGATATTTCAAGAATTTTAAAATTATTCTGGGAATTTTCTGGATTTTATCTACCCGCACGTTGATTCGCTAAATTGCAAAAGGCTGGTAGATCGTGCGATTCAGAGAGAGTTTCAAAGTTTTAGAAATTTTATTTTATTAGTTTTAGTACATTTTGAGAATTTTAAGATTATTTTACAATTATTTCGATTAATATTTATTTATAATGTTATACCGTTAATAAATTGGAAACGATATAAAACGACTGTGTTGGACATGTGTTATAAGAATAAAAATCAATTATTCAGTAATAAAAGACACACGCGGCCTCACCACCGCCCTGTCTCAATCTCTCTACAACCTCTCAATCTCTCCTTTCTTGATCTTCTTTATCTCTCTCCCTCAACTGTCTCTCTCATCTCTCTCCTCTCTCTTTTCTCTCTATTTCTCTCTCTCCTTTCTTTCTTCTTCCCGCCGGTGCTCCTCCCCTGTTCTGGTACCGACGGTGCTTGGTTTCGTTTTCCGGTTGCTTCTCGGTAATACTCCGATTGGCCCTGTTATATGTGTATCATTCATGTGTGTGAGTATTTCAGATGTGTGTGTGTGGTTATGTGGTTGCGTCCCTGTTTCTGTTCCTGCCATTTTCTTTTAGTTTCCGGCTGCCGCCGGTTACCTCCCGGTGAGGCGGCCGGCGTGTGTTGCACACGCGCTTGTGTGTGTGGCCTGTTGCTGTGCTGTTCCAACTAATTAAATTATTATTATTATTTTATTTTCTCTCTCTGCAGGAATTTATTGATGAAATATTCGTGATATAAATTCTTTCTTCGTGTGGGAAAATAATTAATTGGGGGAAATTCGTGTTGGACGCTCGTTATAAACGGGAACCCGCGAATATTACCGCCGTCGACGAGGAGCCTCGGCGAGTCGATGGTGGACAGTGATGATTTTTATCTGAGTCCTACGTTATTAATTAAATAAAATTAGTTGGTAAAAATTAATTGCGAAATGAAAAATGCAAATAAAATAAAAATACGAATAAAAGTACAAATAAAAAAAATTAATAACTGAATTGTTTCGGTGATTGGAATTGCGAATGGTGATTGGTTGTTGTTGTTGTGACTGGATTTTTGTTGTGGATTGACGTCGAATTTTTTTGACGGGTAGGCCCATAAACAAAGGAGACGCTGCCCGATTTTCGGGAAATTAATTCCGAAAATACGGGAACGTAACCTATAATTATCGGAGGCATCGAACGAAAGTAAATAATTATATCATACGAATGTAGTTGTGTGTTGTGATAAAAATATTTTATAATCCATTACCCTATTATTTTCAAACAAAGAATATATGTACTTTTCGAAAATAAACACCGAACCGAGTTTCGAAGATGTGAACCATAATTGCTATGTCTATTTCAATAATACCTATAAATACGAGTTGAGCTATGAAATCGTATGGGTAGAAGTGATAATGATTTGATGTTAAGCTTAAGCGATTATCTGAATTAGGATACTTCAACCCTGTAGGTCCTAGACGGAAAACCCGAGTATCGACATCGGACTAGAAACGATCTAGTGATTAGCCGTCGAGATCAACGAAGTTCCAATCGAAAGACATGAAGGATAGGATTGTATCGAGAATATGATAGTGGTTTGACGATTAAGCCAAATTTTTATTCCCAGTGGACTAACAATGAGATTTACAGAAGGGGGGTTGAATGTAAATCTCAAAACTTTTTCAAGTTTTGAGCAGTTTGTAAGGCTAAGTGTTTGAGTGATCAAATGTGTGTGAATTGCTTGGAGCTGATGCAGACAGATATATATTCAAACACAAATGCAATGAACACAAAGAACTTAAAAACTTTTCTGGTGGATTTGTTGTTCCACCAGAGATGTGTTATTTCAGAAAATCTGTGATTCAAAATTAAATCACAGCTGCTTCCTAGTACAAACTAGATGATTTTCTCTCTTGATATTTCTAAACAGCTCAGGGAAAATTCACATCTAATTACTAGCTACTACTTGGTTTATATAACACCAAGTTTACAAGTGAAGACAAAGATAAAGTACAATAAGACAATAGTTCTCCACTTGATTCTGTTCCATTTTTATCCAGTGTAATATGGAATTATCTGTTGACTTTCCATTTTGAACCAGACTAAAAACGGCTGCTTTTTCTGCTATTCCTGAAATAGGCTACCACATCTCTGTCAATCCATGTGCCTCTGTCAGCTTTGTTAACTGTCACTATCAATTGCTATG
Source organism: Apium graveolens (assembly GCF_009905375.1). Lineage (NCBI taxonomy): Eukaryota > Viridiplantae > Streptophyta > Magnoliopsida > Apiales > Apiaceae > Apium > Apium graveolens. The sequence continues at coordinate 46,497,570 of NC_133656.1, read as the reverse complement.
AGACTGAGCATCCGTTGAAGCTTTCATCCATTGATGACTTTATCCGTTGATGCTCTAGTAGTGCATCCGTTGAAGCTTTCATCCGTTGATGGCTTTATCCGTTGATGCTCTAGCAGTTGAAGCTTTATCCGTTGAAGCGTTAGAGACATCCGTCGAAGCTTAGTTTCTTATCCGTTGAAGGTCTTCAATATCCGTTGACACTTCTTCACTTATACAAAATTACAAGGCATGAAATATTCACAATTAGCCCTCCTATTTGTACATCCATTAGTAGTCAACATGACTGATTATCTCCTAACAACATCTAAGAATTACAGCTTGAAACCAGAGAGTGAGATGTGCTACAATACCAAACTTATTGTTAAGTAAGGCTACTCCTTCAACGGATAGCCAAGATGGTCTTATCCGTTGAGGCTACAAACACTAGATTTCTACTTAAGTGTTTTGCTGAACTTATCATCAAACTAATACACATATTCCTAACAATCTCCCCCTATTTATGTCTACTAGAACTGTAGGCATAAATTTGGGTTTAGCTTGATGATAACAAAACACTTAACAAATATATAAACTGTAACAAAGCAGAAATTCAAAAGTGCTACAAAAGTGTATATGCTGAGATGAAATTGAAGAAATACATTATTTCTAAGGGTGCTCCTTTAGCCTGAGCAAATTACTTTCTTTTCCTTTGATCCCTGGTTTTCTTTCCTAGCCTCCTCTCATTCTCCTCTATTTGAAGTTAAAGTTGTCTGTAGAATTCAGCTTCATCTTCTTCATTGATATCTAACTTAGATTGCATATCCTTGAGAGTTTCATTACTGGCAATCTTTAGCTGATCTTCAATTCTGAAAAATCTTCTGACTCCTTTGTTGTCTCTGAACTCCATCAACCAATGAGGTGATTTGTGAATTGTAATACCTCTCTCTTGAATGAGTAAAGTTCTAGGCAAGGCATTGGGCTCCCTCCAAGTTTTCCTTGTATTGGCAATGTTGTTGAGAATCTCAGTCCTGGCAGTTCTGGTAAAGCCAGAATCCTTATGTATGGCTGAGTAGACTCTAATCAAGGTAGAGTAGCCTTCATTCAGAATTTTGTGAAGAGGCCATGTTCTTTCCCCAGCTCCTTTGTATTTGAACACTAGTCTTTCTGGTAGCTGTCTGTAGGCAGCTATTCCCCTTACATCCTCCAGCTCATTCAGATAGAGTTCAATGTCTGAAAATTCTTTTATGTCACAGATGTGAACATAATCATCTTTAGAGGTTTGAGGTTTAGGCTTAGGCTTCTGTGTGAATTTGATTGAGGCTTTAGAGGGTGTTGATTTGATTCTTCTTTTCTGCTTCTTTGATGGTGGAGAAGAGGATAGGAAGGTGGGAAATTTGATGGTGTCCCAATCAATTGGTTCCTCCTTGGGAATGATTGTTTCACCATGAATGTTCATGAAGGGGTCAGGTACAATGGGTTCAGGAATAGAGGGTAGTGGTTTGGATATTGATTGGGTTTCTTCAGTCTTATCTACCTTCTTTCTCTTTGCATTGACCTTCTTTCTTTTCCCTTTCTGCCATTCTTCCTTACTTCTTTCCTCCATCTCAGTACCAACCATGTCCCCCATAGCTTCATCTTCACCTTTGTCTTCAATTTCTTTCTGTTCTTCACCTTGACTTGACTTTAGCTATTTTTCAAGCTTTGCTTGTGCTCTTTTGTCAGCCTTTAGCTGTTTGGCTTCTTCCTTCAACCTTTTGGTTTCTTCCCTCTTGGCTATTGAGAATTTGGGATGTCCTTGCATCACACATATGCTCTTTCCCTCTCTGAAGATAATAGCCATGTTTCTCTTTACAGCCTCATCCATGGTCTCTTTGAGATATGCAATACTTCTACCTAAAAGCTTGTCCTCATCAGCTTTTGGAAGAGGAAAATCCACCTCTTTTAGAGGATTCTTTGTAGAGTCCTTATTGGATCTGTTGTTGGGCTTGAGAACCATAGGTTGCAGATCTTTGGAAGAAGTTTCTCCATCCTTATGCCTCCCTACTGGCTTGAGTTCCATAATAATTGATTCCACTTTTGTGCTATGCTTCACAGATTGTGATTAAGAAGTTGTAGAACCAAATATTAGTTGCATCTTTTCATCAATCTTCTTCCTTTGCTCTTTAACTTGCAATTCAGCTGCTGCTATCTGGATTAGATCAATTCCATCTAGCTTTCCTTTGACTTGAATTGGTGGAGAAGTTGTGATGACAGGAACTAGCACTTGAGAAATCTGAACTGTTGTAGATGGCTCTCCTTCCCCTTCCCCTTTATTCTCCCCCTTTTTGTTATCATCAAGGGTAGGGGTCAAGCCTTGTCCTTGTGCCAGCTGCATGAGTAGATTTGTTTGAGTTTGTTGATTCTGAAGAATGGTGACCATAGAGTCTTCAATGATTTGAACCCTATCTTCTAATCTGGCCAGCCTCTTGTCAGCATCAGATGCCTTCCTCAGTCTCCCCAACAAATCTTGCATAGTACCATAGGGTATAACTGAATCCAATTTCTCAGCATTATAGGATTTCAGATCAGCAATGTCCAGCTTGAGCTCATCCACACTTAGATTTTGCTGGTAATGCTGCAACTGCAAGAGATACAGAGATTCCAGATGAGCTTGGAGAATTGCCTTGGTACCAGCATCCTGAGTCTCCTGAATGGCCTGCTGAATTGTCATGACTTGTTTGACCAAAGTGATACCAAACTCTCCTGGTGTTGATGGTTTTGCCCATGCCCATGCAGGAAGATTAGGAACAGAACTTGGGCCTGCTACTCCCCCTAAGTTCATGCTCTCATGCAAAGAATTAGAGTCATCATCATTAGAATTTACTCCAAATTCTTCAGATGGCTCACCAGCTTGAGAAGGTAGCCTGTTGACAGCAGCTTTGTCTCTAAGAAGAGATTCTGAAGTGTGTACAATGTGTAGTGTCTGTTCTGCCTCCACATTGCCCTGTGCAGCCAATAATTGATAGGCTGAAACAGGGTGAGTAAAAGTGTCAGCATCCAAGGAAATGTTATCAATGATAGCTTTGTAGTGTTGCTGAAATTGTCTTTCCTTATCTGCATCATCCACTTTCATTAACTCACTAGCAATGGCTGGATCCACCCTTATAGCGTCTGTACCTGCCTTTCTCTCAATTTCTCTCTGTTCTTGCATCAGGGGCTCCCCCTGGCTCACACACACCCTCACACCCTCACCTTCACCTTCTAAGGTGGCACTCCTCTCACTTACTTTTGCCATGCTGGAAGAAATAGCATGCATTTGGTGACTCTCAACCTCTCCTTTTGCCTGGGAGCAATCCAGCCTCTCACTCAAAAAATCACTCCCTTCCCTCAAGCCTAAAAGTGATTGTACAGTTGCCATGTCCTCTACAGTTGGAGTTGTTTCTGTTAAGTGTGTAGAGGCCATCAACGGATAGGGAGTATCCGTTGAAGTAGAAACTGATGGTATCAACGGATAACTGCTATTAAGCTTATCCGTTGAAGAACAACCACTTGTCAACAGATGAGAGATATCCGTTGAAGAAGGAAATGATGTAGAGATAGAAGGTGATATAATTGTTGAATCTGTGTGGATTGATTTTAAGTGTGGTGACACAGATTCTGCAACTACATCTGAAAGAATTGGATGATAATCCAACAAATCATCTAAAAGATGATGATCACCAGGTTTTGAGTGGGGCTCCTCCCTGAGTTTTAATGAGGGAGAATCAGGAATTGATGTGAATATCATATCCATATCCAGAGAGGGTGTTGGAGAGTTTGAGGAATGGTGTGTGTCTATATTGAGAGAATGGGGCTGTGATTCCACATTTGCTGGAATCACATCAAGCTGAATTTGAGAAGGCACAGATACTGGTGGATGTATCTGTGCTGTGTGTGTCCCTTGTGTGGAAACTAGGGTTTTGGCCTTCTTCTTCCTTGAAAAGGCTTGAATTGGTGAATGTGTAGCTTCAGTGTCCCTCCCTCTTTTGTTTTGTGTCCGTGGTTGGGGACTATTTTCAATAGTTGCATCCTTTTGGGAGGATGCAACTAGGGATGTGCTGGACTCCTTTTGAACCACTACAGTCTTTTGAGAGACTGTGGCTTGGCTGGTTTGGGTACCACTCACCTCTCCCACCTTATCCTGGGGGGCTTTTTGATGTTCACCCCTCCCCTCACCACTCATACCCTGTTCACTCCCTTCAGGGTTTATGGTAGTTGTTACAACTATTGTCTTTTGAGAAACAACAGAGGTAGGTTTCTTTGACTTGACTTTGGAAACTTTAGATTTGGTGGCTTTGGTAGGAGCCTGTTTGGACAATGACACAGGTTCCATAGCCACACTAGAAGGCAAAGAAACATTGGGGTTGGAAATAGTAGGAGTTATAGAAACATTTACCTCACTTACCTGTGGTGCATTCATGATTGGCAAGTATACCAATGGCACCTGGCTGTTGAGGTTCATTCTCAAAAGGTCTGCAAGGACCCTTTTCTCTTCTGCCCAGCATTTGAGTTTATTATTCTCATTGGATATAACCAAACCTTCAGCAACATGGTTAGCCAATAATATAAAGAATCTAGCAAAGTAGATGTGTTAGGAATGTATGTGCATTAGTTTGATGATATGTTTAACAAAATACTTAAGTAGAAATTTAGTGTCTGTAGCCTCAACGGATAAGACCACTCTGGCTATCCGTTGATGGTGTAGCTTTACTTAGAAATAAGTCTAGTGTTGTAGCATATTTCAGTCTCTGTATTTAAAATGTAATTCTTGGAAGTTGAGAGAAACTATGAGTCATGTTGACTACTAGATGATATGCAGATAGGAAGGCCAATTGTAAATACTTCATGCCTTGTAATTTTGTATAAGTGAAGTGGTATCAACGGATGACTTAAAGACCTTCAACGGATGAGAAGCTAAGCTTCAACGGATGTCTCTATAGCTTCAACGGATAAAGTCATCAACGGATAACATCCTTCAACGGATGAATGCATCAACGGATGAAAGCTTCAACGGATAACATCCTTCAACGGATGAGTGCATCAACGGATGAAAGCTTCAACGGATGTTCTGATGATTAGCCGTTGATAAGGGGTAGTTGTACCTACAAACAGAGGCACATGGGTTGATAGAGACAACTGAGATGTGGTAGCCGAATTTCAGGAACAACAGAAAAAGCAGCCGTTCTTCTTTAGTACAAAGATGCAATAGTCAACAAAGTACTGGAGTGAACAGGAAAAGAAGCAAGTGAAGATCTTATTTTATTACTGTATTTTATATTGTTCTTCACTTGTACACTTGGTAATATATAAACCAAGTAGAAGCTAGTAATTAGAAGAGAGATTTTCCAGAGCTGTTTAGAAAAATATTGAGAGAAAATTCATCTAGTTTGTACTAGGATGCAGCTGTGATCAACATTGTTTAATCACAGATTTTCTAAAATACCATCTCTGGTGGAACAACAAATCCACCAGAAAAGTTTTTAAGGTCTGTTGTGTTCTTTACATTTGTGCTTGAATATATATCTGTATGTATTAGCTTAAAGCAATTCACACACTTGTTCTTCTTGAACACACAACTTTCATAAACTGCTCAAAACTTGAAAAAGTTTTGAGATTTACATTCAACCCCCCTTCTGTAAATCTCATTATTAGTCCACTAGGAATAACAATTGGTATCAGAGCAGGCTCTTGACATACAAAGAGTTTAAAGATCTTGGAATCTAACAAAGATGAGTAAGAAGGATATTGGAGTAAAGATCCCAGTTCTTGATAAAGACAGTTATCACCATTGGAAGGTGAAAATGCACCTTCATCTACTCTCCCAAGATGAAGGTTATGTAAACTGCATTGAGAATGGTCCTCACATTCCCCTCAAAGTAGCAACAGTTGCTACAGCCACAGTTGCTGTTGGTCAATCCATTCCAAAACCTAGAGCAGAATGGACAATGGAAGACACAGAAGAAGTCCACAAGGATAAGAAGGCTATGAACATTTTGTTTAATGGTCTTAACATGGATATGTTTGATAATGTGATAAATTGCACAACTGCCAAAGAGGTTTGGGACACAGTTCAACTACTGTGTGAAGGTACAGAACAAGTGAAAGAAAACAAAATGCAGCTTCTCATTCAACAGTATGAATACTTTCATTTTGAAGAAAATGAATCTTTAAATGAAACATTCAATAGGTTCCAAAAGCTGTTGAATGGACTGAAGCTGTATGGAAGAGTGTACCAGGTGAAGGATTCAAATCTTAAATTTTTAAGATCCTTGCCAAAGGAATGGAAACCCATGACTGTCTCCTTAAGAAACTCTCAAGATTATAAGGACTTCACTCTTGAAAGATTGTATGGAATCTTGAAGACTTATGAACTAGAGCTGGAACAGGATGAGATATTGGAGAAGGGGAGAAAGAAAGGAAATTCAGTTGCATTGGTAGCTGAAGATGAGAGGAAATGCAGACAAGAAACTGCAAGATCTACATCAAACTCCAAAGATGGTATAAGAAATCAGGAATCAAGCAAGGGGAAAGAGCAAGTTGCTGAAAATGAAGACAACTCCAGCCAAGATGACTCAGATGGTATTGATGAGCATCTTGCATTTCTGTCCAGAAGATTTGCAAAGATGAAATTCAAGAAAAACACTAGAGCCACTAAACCTCACAAAAACACTGTGGACAAATCCAAGTTCAAGTGTTTCAATTATGGTATAAGTGGACACTTTGCAAGTGAGTGCAGAAAGCCAACTTCTGAAAAGAAGAAATTTGAACAAGTAGATTACAAAAAGAAATATTTTGATCTACTCAAGCAAAAGGAGAGGGCTTTTATTACTCAAGAAAGGGACTGGGCAGCTAATGGAGATGAAGAGGATGAAGATGTGGAGTATGTCAACCTTGCTCTCATGGCTGATTCTGAAGAAAATGAAGTTAGTTCATCAAGCAATCAGGGAAATGGAAGAAATCTATGGTACTTGGACAGTGGTTGTTCAAGACACATGACAGGAGATTTCTCCCTGCTCACAGAGTTCAAGGAGAGAGCTGGCCCTAGCATAACCTTTGGAGATGACAACAAAGGGTTTACTATGGGATATGGCTTGATTTCATCAAGGAATGTCATCATTAATGAAGTTGCATTAGTTGATGGTCTCAAGCACAATTTACTGAGCATCAGTCAACTATGTGATAGAGGGAATACAGTTTCCTTCAATTCTGAAGCCTGTGTTGTCACTAGTAAGAAAGACAACAAAGTGGTTCTAACTGGAGTTAGAAAAGGAAATGTGTACATAGCTGACTTCAACTCTACAGATGCAGAATCCATTACTTGTCTCTTCAGCAAAGCAAGCACAGTTGAAAGTTGGCTATGGCACAAGAAGCTATCTCACTTGAATTTCAAGACAATGAATGATCTAGTCAAAAAGGACTTAGTTAGAGGAATCCCTCTAGTTGAATTCTCAAGGGATGGTTTGTGTGATGCTTGTCAGAAAGGCAAACAAAGGAAAGCATCATTCAAAAAGAAGCTTGAATCAACAATTGATGAACCATTACAGCTGCTACATATGGATTTGTTTGGACCAGTCAATGTATTGTCTATTGCAAGAAAAAGATATTGCTTAGTGATTGTAGATGATTTCTCAAAGTTCTCATGGGTCTATTTTCTAGGATCAAAGGATGAAGCAAGTGAAATCATTATCAATCACATCAGGCAAGTCAACAATCATCCTGACTTGAAGGTTAGAAATATCAGGAGTGACAATGGAACTGAGTTCAAGAATTTGACATTAAGGCTGTTCTGTGAAGAAAATGGAATCATGCATGAGTTCTCAGCTCCAAGAACACCTCAGCAAAATGGGGTTGTTGAAAGAAAGAACAGATCTTTAATTGAAGCTGCCAGAACAATGCTTGAAGAATCAAAGTTACCAACATATTTCTGGGCTGAAGCTGTTAATTGTGCCTGCTTCACTCAGAATATTTCTTTGATCAATCAAGCTAAAGGCATGACTCCTTATCAGTTGTTCAAGAGAAGAAAACCAACTCTAAACTTTCTTCATGTCTTTGGATGTAAATGCTTTATACTGAGGAATCAATCTGACCATAAAGGGAAGTTTGATGCAAAGGCTGATGAAGGGATATTTGTTGGTTATTCAGCTGGAAAATCTTATAGGGTCTACAATCTAAGAACCAACATTGTTATGGAATCTGTGCATGTTGTGTTTGATGATAAAAAGATTGATGGACTAACAGATGAGGGACATAATGAGAGACTCAAATTTGACAACATTGAGATATATTGTGATGATAGTGAAGAGGAGACTGATGGAGATGACACTTCAAAAGGGATTCAAAACATGCCCCTGGATAATGCACAAAATACTGCATCCGTTGATAGAGGCAATGCAGTATCCGTTGAAAGACATAGTGCATCATCCGTTGAAGTACAAAATGAAGCATCCGTTGATCATAGTTCATCAACGGATATTCGATTTACATCATCAGTTGATAGAACTCCAAGTTCCCTGCAAAGGACCAACAACTCAGGGGGAGTTTCAACTAGTCAACACTCTGTCTCACATCATGACAATACTGAGGCCACCTCATCTAGAGCACATCTTCCACCACAAAGGAAATGGACCAAGAATCATCCCTTTGAACTGATCATTGGTGATGCATCATCTAAAGTGCAAACAAGAAAAGCCACTCAAGATGAATGTCTGTATAGTAGTTTTCTGTCTCAGGAGGAACCTAAGAAAGTGGAAGAAGCTCTATTGGATCCAGATTGGATATTAGCTATGCAGGAAGAGCTGAACCAATTTGAGAGAAACCAAGTATGGAAGCTGGTACCCAAACCAAAGAACAAGAGTCCTATTGACACAAAGTGGGTATTCAGAAACAAGATGGATGAAAATGGCATTATCATAAGGAATAAAGCCAGACTGGTTGCTAAAGGCTATTCTCAGCAAGAGGGAATAGATTTTGATGAAACATATGCTCCTGTTGCAAGACTTGAAGCCATCAGAATATTTCTAGCCCATGCAGCCCATGCCAATTTCAAAGTCTATCAAATGGATGTCAAGAGTGCATTTCTAAATGGGAAATTAGAGGAAGAAGTCTATGTAAGTCAACCTCCAGGATTTGAAGATCCAAATTTTCCTGACTATGTGTATTATCTGTTGAAAGCACTCTATGGACTGAAGCAAGCACCTAGAGCCTAGTATGAAACCTTATCAAAATTTCTTTTGGAGAATCACTTCACTAGAGGTACTGTTGATAAAACTCTCTTCTTTAGGGATGTTAATGGCTCTAGTATACTTGTTCAAATTTATGTAGATGACATAATATTTGGCTCTATAGATGATAAACTTTGCAAAAAGTTTGCTAAGCTAATGCAAAGTAAATATGAAATGAGCCTAATGGGAGAACTAACCTATTTTCTTGGTTTACAAGTTAAACAAGTTAGTGATGGAATTTTCATTAGTCAAACTAAATATATTTATGATCTTTTAAAGAAGTTTGACTTAATGGAATGTTCATCTGCAAAAACTCCCATGGCCACTGCCACCAAACTTGAATTAAATAAGACTGAAAGGTCTGTGGATATTACAAGTTATAGAGGCATGGTTGGTTCACTTTTATATTTAACAGCTAGTAGACCAGATATAATGTTTGCTACATGTCTTTGTGCTAGATTCCAAGCTGATCCTAGGGAGTCTCACTTAATTGCTATCAAAAGGATTTTCAGATATCTCAAGGGTACACCAAATTTAGGTATTTGGTATCCTAGAGAATCTGGCTTTGATCTAATTGGTTATTCAGATGCAGACTATGCAGGTTGCAAAATAGATAGGAAAAGTACAACAGGCTCCTGCCAATTCCTGGGAAACAAGCTTGTATCATGGTTTAGCAAAAAAGCAAAATTCAGTCTCTACTTCTACAGCTGAGGCTGAATACATTGCTGCTGGAAGTTGCTGTTCTCAAGTGTTATGGATGAGGAACCAACTCCTTGACTATGGACTTCATGTTGATAAAATTCCTATCTTTTGTGACAACACAAGTGCCATAGCCATAACAGAGAATCCTGTGCAGCACTCAAGGACCAAGCACATTGATATCAAGTACCACTTCATTAGGGAGCATGTCATGAATGGTACAGTGGAACTACATTTTGTTCCAAGTGAACAACAAATTGCTGACATATTTACCAAGCCACTTGATGAATCAACATTCACAAGATTGGTAAGTGAGCTAGGTATGCTTAATTACTCTTAAAATTCATGTCTTTATTGCAATTTGAATTGAAGCCTGAAATATATTAGTTGCCAAGAACAAATTTGACTTTTAACATAGTTTATTCCATCAACGGATGTTCCTTATCCGTTGAAAGTCAAAATTGCTCTATCAACGGATAGTCATTATCCGTTGAAAGACAAATACATTTCTGGAATTTTTATCCGTCAACGGATAAAACTGAAGTACCTTTCAACGGATGACAATTTGCCTTATCCGTTGAAATGTCACATCAATCGATTCAGGTGTTTAACAGCCGTTGATTCTATTCTCTTAACCGTTGATACTCATACATACATCTGTATGTATTGGTTTTAAAGGTAGTTTTTAGAATACTTACAGTTTATTCTTAAACGGCTGAAATTCATTAACGCATATTTATTGATAAATCTTTATTTTATATTTTTGTTTATTAATTTGAGAAAGCATATAAGTCCTTCTGATTGTTCATTTTTACTTTACGCTTTCTTGAAATTTCAAGCATTTACCATTTTCTCTCTGCAAAAACTTCAAGTTATTCTCTGCAATTTCTACTCACAACAATGGCACCAGTCGTGAAAATTATGTCTCAATCTGGGTTCATCTATGAAAAGAACAATTTCATAGCTTTGGTAGAAAAGAATGAAGCCCATTCAGACTATCACAAAATGATGGACTTCATCAAAAACTGTAAACTTAGCTATGCAATGCTGGAAGCCCCAACAATTTTCTGTGAAGTAGTTGAGGAGATTTGGACAACTACTGAGTTCAACTCCATGGATATGACTATCTCCTTCACTCTCAAAGGTAAAACTCACTGTATTAACTGTGATGATTTACAAGCATGTTTTAAATTGCCTGAGAACAATGCCATGACACCACACACTGATAGTGATGTATCCAGCATGTTAGATTCCATAGGTTATTCTCTTAACTCTGCTAATTTAGGGAGTATTAGAAGAAAAGGCCTTAGGAAAGAATGGAGTTTCCTTGGGGATGCCTTTATAAAGGTTTTCTCTGGGAAAATTAGTAATTTTGATGCCATAACTTCATCTCTGGTTAATATGCTCTATATGCTTGTTTCTGATAGGTATTTTAACTTTAGCAACTATGTGATGCTAGAATTAGGTACTAGATTGGGTAACAAAGCTAATAGACCTAATAACATCTATTATGCTAGATTCTTTATGTTATTGGCTAACCATGTTGCTGAAGGTTTAGTCATAATCAATGAGAATAATAAACTCAAGTGCTGGGCACAAGAGAAAAGAGTTCTTGCAGACTTGAAGAGAATGGATCTTAACAGCAGTGTGCCATTGGTATATTTACCAATCATGAATGCACCTCAGGTAGGTGAGGTATTTGCTTCTACAACTCCTACTTCTTCCAACCCCTCTATTTCTTTATCTTCTAGTGTGGCCATGAAATCTGTGATGCCCCAACATATTTCTACCAAGGTCACCAAAACTAAACTTTCAAAATCAAAGACAAAGAAATCCACCTCTGTTGTTTCTCAAAAGACAACAGTTGTAACACCAACTATTAACCCTGAGGTGAGTGAACAGGGTGTGAGTGGTGAGGGGAGGGGTGAACATCAAAGAAACCCCCAGGATAAGGAAGGAAAGTTGAGTGCTTCCCAAGCTAGCCAAGCCACAGTTTCTCAAAAAGCTGTGGTGGTTGAAAAGGTATCTAGCACATCCCTAGTAGCATCCTCCCAAAAGGATATTACTATTGAAAATAGTTCCAAACCAGGAACACAGAACAAAAGAGGGAGGGACACTAAAGCCAAACACTCACCAACAAAAGCCTTTATTAGAAGAAAGAAGGCCAGAACCCAATCTTCTACACAGGGTGCACACACTGCACAGATACATCCATCTGTATCTATGCCTTCTCAAACTCAGTTTGATGTGACTCCAATAAATGTGGAGTCACAGCCCCATTCTCTCACAATAATCACACATCAATCACCAAACACTTCATCACCATCTCTGGATGTGGATATGTTATTCCCATCAATTCCTGATTCTCCCTCTTTACAACTCAGGGAGAAGCCCCACTCAAATACAGGTGATCATCATCTCTTAGATGATTTGTTGGATCACCCGCAAATTCTTTCAGATATAATTGAAGGATCTGTGTCACCACATCTCAAATCAATCTACACAGATTCAACAGTTATATCACTTTCAATTTCAACTTCTTTTCCTTCTTCAACGGATATCACTCATCCGTTGACAAGTGGTTGTTCTTCAACGGATAAGCTTAACAGCAGTTATCCGTTGATAACATCAGTTTCATCTTCAACGGATATTCCACATCCGTTGACAGTCTCTACACAAATAACTGAATTAATCCCAAGTGTAGAAGACATGAATACTGTGCAATCACTCTTAGGATTGAGGGAAGGGAGTGACAATTTGAGTGAGAGGCTGGGTTGCTCCCAGGCAAAAGGAGAGATTGAGAGCTCAAAAATGCATGCTATTTCTTCCAGCATGGCAAAAGTAAGTGAGTGGAGTACCACCTTAGTAGGTGAAGGTGAGGGAGTGAGTTGTGTGAGCCAGGGGGAGCCCCTGATGCAAGAACATAGAGAAAAAGAGAGAAAAGCAGGTACAGTAGATACAAGGGTGGAACCAGTCATTGCTAATGAGTCAATGATTGTGGATGATGCTGAAAAGGAAAGACAATTTCAGCAACATTACAAAGCTGTAATTGATAACACTTCCTTGGATGCTGACACTTTTACTCATCCTGTGACAGCCTATCAACTGTTGGCTGCTCAGGGCAATGAGGAGGCAGAAAGGTCACTACATCTAGTGCACACAACAGAATCTCTTCAAAGGGATAAAGCTGCCATTACCAAAATGCCTTCTACAGCTGGTGAGCCATCTGAGGAATTTGGAGCAAATTCTGATGATGATGACTCTATTTCTTTTGATGGAAGCATGGACTTAGGGGGAGATGAAGGCCCTAGTTCAATTCCAAATCTACCTGAATGGGCCTTGACTAAGGAGTATAGATCAGGGGAATTCAATGTCTCTTTAGTCAAACAAATCAACATTATTCAACAGGCCATTCAGAATACTTCACATGCAAGTATCAAGGCTATCCTTCAAGCTCACCTGGACTCACTGCATCTCATGAAGCTGCAGCAAGTGAAGCAGAATCTGAGTATGGATGATCTCAGGAAGGATATTGCTGACTTGAAAACCTATACTTCAGAAAAATTGGATTCAGTCATGCCCTATGGTACATTGCAGGACTTGGTTATGAGATTGAAGAAAGAATCTGTTACTGAAAAACGGTTGGCCAAGTTAGAAGACAGAGTTCAAGTTATTGAAGATTCTGTGGCCACCATTCTTCACAATCAACAATCTCAAACCAATCTCCTAATGCAGCTGGCAAAAGCACAAGGCTTGACCCCTCTCCTTGATGATAACAAAAAGGGGGAGAGTAAAAGGGAAGGGGAAGGAGAGCCATCTACAAAAGTCAACATATCTAAAGTGCTAATTCCTGTCATCACTACTTCTCCAATCATTCAAATCAAGGGAAAGCCTGATGGAATTGATTTGATTCAGCTAGCAGCAGCTGAAATTCAAGTGAAAGAGCAAAGGAGGAGAATTGATGAAAGGTTGCAACTGTTGTTTGGTTCTACACAAGAAAAATCAACATCTGTGAAATACAGCACAAAAATTGAACCAATCAACATGGAGCTCATGCCAGTAGGGAGTCATAAGGATGGAGAAGCTTCTTCCAAAGAACTACAAGCTATAATTCTCAAGCCCAATGAAAGATCCAATAAGGACTCAACAAAGAATCCTTTAAAAGAAGTGGACTTTCCTCCTCCAAAAGCTGATGAGAACAAGATTTTAGGCAGGAGTATTGCTTATCTCAAAAAGACCATGGATGAGGCTGTAAGGAGAAATAGAGCTATTATCATTAGAGAGGGAAAGAGCATATGTGTGATGCAAGGACATCCCAAATTCTCAATAGCCAAGAAGGAAGAAGACAAGCAATTAAAGGCTGACAAAAGAGCACAAGCAAAGCTTGAACAACAGCTAAAGTCAAGTATAGTTGAAAAAGAAAAAGGGATTGAAGTCAGGGGTGAAGACAAGACTACAAACCTAGATGAGGTTTTAGGGAGTATATTTGGTGAGAGTGTGGAAGAAAGAGAGGAATGGCAGAAGGGAAACAGAAGAAAGGCCAAGGCACATAGAAGGAGTGGAGATAACACTGAAGTAACCAAATCTATATCTAAACCACTACCTTCCATACCTGAACCCCTTGTTGCTGATCCCACAATAAACATCCATGGTGAACCAATCATTCCAAAGGAGGAACCTATTGATTGGGACACTATCAAATTTCCTACCTTTCTAACCACTCTTCCACTACCAAAGAAACATAAAAGAAAACCAAAATCTACACCTCCCATAACCTCTAAGAAATTCACTCAAAAACAAAAACCTAAGCCTAAGTCACCCATTTCTAAAGATGATTATGTTCACATCTGTGACATAAAAGAAATTTCAGACATTGAACTCTATCTGGATGAGCTGGAGGATGTAAGGGGAATAGCTGCCTACAGACAACTACCAGAGAGATTAGTGTTCAGATATAAAGGAGCTGGGGAAAGAACATGGCCTCTCCACAGGATTCTGGATGAAGGCTACTCTACCTTGATTAGAGTCTATTCAGCTATACAAAAGGATTCTGGCTTTACCAGAACTGCCAAGACTGAAATTCTCAACAAGATAGCCAATATAAGGAAAACTTGGAGGGAGCCCAATGCTTTACCAAGGACTTTACTCATTCAAGAAAGGGAAATGAAAATTCACAAATCACCTCATTGGTTGATGGAATTTAGGGATGATAAAGGAGTCAGAAGATTTTTCAGACTTGAAGACCAACTCAAGATTGCCAGCAATGAAACTCTCAAAGAAATGCAATCTAAGTTGGATGTCAGTGTTGAAGATGAAGCTGAATTCTTCAGACAACTCCAACTCCAAATTGAGGAAAATGACAAAAGGCTAGGAAAGAAAACCAGGGAACAAAGAAGAAAAAGATGATTTGCTCAGACTA
Source organism: Apium graveolens (assembly GCF_009905375.1). NCBI lineage: Eukaryota > Viridiplantae > Streptophyta > Magnoliopsida > Apiales > Apiaceae > Apium > Apium graveolens. The sequence goes on along the minus strand of NC_133656.1, from coordinate 46,482,234 downwards.
AAGGAGTGTCCTTGGAAACACTGTAAATCTTCAATTACCTCCTAGCACATACACTTTTGCAGCATTTTTAAATTTCTACTTAGTTTCAATTCATATATCTGTTAAGTGTTTTGTTATCATCAAGTTAACCCTGAATTTATGCCTACAATTCTTATAGACATAAATAGGGGGAGATTGTTAGGAATGTATGTGCATTAGTTTGATGATATGTTTAACAAAATACTTAAGTAGAAATTTAGTGTCTGTAGCCTCAACGGATAAGACCACTCTGGCTATCCGTTGATGGTGTAGCTTTACTTAGAAATAAGTCTAGTGTTGTAGCATATTTCATTCTCTGTATTTAAAATGTAATTCTTGGAAGTTGAGAGAAACTATGAGTCATGTTGACTACTAGATGATATGCAGATAGGAAGGCCAATTGTAAATACTTCATGCCTTGTAATTTTGTATAAGTGAAGTGGTATCAACGGATGACTTAAAGACCTTCAACGGATGAGAAGCTAAGCTTCAACGGATGTCTCTATAGCTTCAACGGATAAAGTCATCAACGGATAACATCCTTCAACGGATGAATGCATCAACGGATGAAAGCTTCAACGGATAACATCCTTCAACGGATGAGTGCATCAACGGATGAAAGCTTCAACGGATGTTCTGATGATTAGCCGTTGATAAGGGGTAGTTGTACCTACAAACAGAGGCACATGGGTTGATAGAGACAACTGAGATGTGGTAGCCGAATTTCAGGAACAACAGAAAAAGCAGCCGTTCTTCTTTAGTACAAAGATGCAATAGTCAACAAAGTACTGGAGTGAACAGGAAAAGAAGCAAGTGAAGATCTTATTTTATTACTGTATTTTATATTGTTCTTCACTTGTACACTTGGTAATATATAAACCAAGTAGAAGCTAGTAATTAGAAGAGAGATTTTCCAGAGCTGTTTAGAAAAATATTGAGAGAAAATTCATCTAGTTTGTACTAGGATGCAGCTGTGATCAACATTGTTTAATCACAGATTTTCTAAAATACCATCTCTGGTGGAACAACAAATCCACCATAAAAGTTTTTAAGGTCTGTTGTGTTCTTTACATTTGTGCTTGAATATATATCTGTCTGTATTAGCTTAAAGCAATTCACACACTTGTTCTTCTTGAACACACAACTTTCATAAACTGCTCAAAACTTGAAAAAGTTTTGAGATTTACATTCAACCCCCCTTCTGTAAATCTCATTGTTAGTCCACTAGGAATAACAAGATGTTATGTGGTCTATTAGCTTTGTTGCCTAATCTGGAACTTAATTCTAGCATAACACAGTTGCTAAAATTAAAGTACCTATCAGAAACTAGCATATAGAGCATATTAACAAGAGATGAAGTGATAGCATCAAAATTGCTAATCTTCCCAGAGAAAACCTTAATAAAGGCATCTCCAAGAAAACTCCATTCTTTCCTAAGGCCTTTCCTTCTAATACTACCTAAACTAGCAGAATCAAAAGCATAGCCTATGGAATCTAGCATTGCAGAGACATCTTTATTAGTATGTGGTGTCATGGCATTATTCTCAGGCAACTTAAAGCAAGATTGTATATCATCACAATTAATGCAATAGTCCTTACCTTTGAGAGAGAAGGCAATAGTCATATCTGTGGAGTTGAACTCTGCAGTTGTCCAAATCTCCTCAATCACTTCACAGTAGATGGTTGGGGCTTCCAGCATTGCATAGCTCAGTTTGCAATTCTTGATGAAGTCCATCATCTTGTGATAATCAGAATGGGCTTCATTCTTTTCAACCAAGACTATGAAATTATTCTTTTCATAAACAAATCTTGTTTGAGACATAATTTTGACTATTGGTGTCATTGTTGTGAGTAGAGGTTGCAGAGAAAAACTTGAGAATTGAGAGAGAAAGAGAATGATAATTGCAAAAAAGTGTAAAGTGAAAATAAGAATTTAATTGGGCTTTTATACTTTCTTGAATTAAAACACAAATAAAATAATTAAATGATTCTTTTAAGTAAGTGATAGCCGTTCAGGAATAAATGAAACTGTAGAAATTCTGAAAACTACCGTAAATACAAATACATACAACACTGTATATCTGTATCAACGGTTGAGTAAAAGAATCAACGGCTGTGACTCACTGACGTGACACATCAACGGATAAGGTAAATAGTTATCCGTTGATGAATAACACTATTTTATCCGTTGAAGGATAAAATTACCAGAAATGTATTTGTCTTTCAACGGATAATGAATATCCGTTGATAGAACAATTTTGGCTTTCAACGGATAGGGAATATCCGTTGATAGGATAAGTCTTGATTAAAGCCAACTTTGTTCTTGCATCAAATTCATTTCAGGCTACAAGACAGATTACATAGATGACATAGATTATGAATAGTTAAGCATACCTAACTCACTTACTAATCTTGTGAATGTTGATTCATCAAGTGGCTTGGTAAATATGTCTGCAATCTGCTTTTCACTTGGAACAAAATGAAGTTCCACTGTATCTTTCATCACATGTTCCCTAATGAAGTGGTACTTGATATCAATGTGCTTTGTTCTTGAGTGCTGCACTGGATTTTCAGTAATGGCAATGGCACTTGTGTTGTCACAAAATATTGGAATTTTGTCAACAGTTATAGCATAGTCAAATAACTGGTTCCTCATCCATAGTATTTGTGCACAGCAACTACCAGCTGCAATGTATTCAGCTTCAGCTGTTGATGTGGAAACAGAATTCTGCTTCTTGTTGAACCATGATACAAGCTTGTTTCCTAGAAATTGACAGGTGCCTGTTGTGCTTTTCCTGTCTATTTTGCAACCTGCATAATCTGCATCTGAGTAGCTAATTAGATCAAAACCAGACTCTCTAGGGTACCAAATTCCTAGATTTGGAGTCCCCTTGAGATATCTAAAAATTCTTTTAATAGCCACTAAGTGAGATTCTTTAGGGTCAGCTTGAAATCTAGCACAGAGACATGTTGAAAACATAATATCAGGTCTACTGGCAGTTAAATATAAAAGTGAGCCAACCATGCCTCTATAACTTGTAATATCCACAGACTTTTCAGCCTTGTTTAATTCAAGCTTGGTGGCAGTGGCCATGGGAGTTTTTGCAGGTGAACAATCCATTAAGTCAAACTTCTTTAAAAGATCATAAATATATTTAGATTGACTAATGAAAATTCCACCACTAACTTATTTAACTTGTAAACCAAGAAAGTAAGTTAGCTCTCCCATCATGCTCATTTCATATTTACTTTGCATTAATTTAGCAAACTTTTTACAAAGTTTATCATCTGTAGATCCAAATATAATATCATATACATAAATTTGTACAAGTATCTTAGAGCCATTAACATTTCTAAAGAAGAGAGTTTTGTCAACAGTACCTCTTGTGAAGTGATTATCTAGAAGGAACTTTGATAAAGTCTCATACCAGGCTCTAGGTGTTTGCTTTAGTCCATAGAGTGCTTTCAACAAATAATACACATGGTCTGGAAAATTTGGATCTTCAAAACCTGGAGGTTGGCTTACATAAACTTCTTCCTCCAATTCCCCATTTAGAAATGCACTCTTGACATCCATCTGATAGACTTTGAAATTGGCATTAGCTGCATAGGCTAGAAAGATTATGATGGCTTCAAGTCTTGCAACTGGAGCAAATGTTTCATCAAAATCTATTCCCTCTTGTTGAGAATAGCCTTTGGCAACCAATCTGGCTTTATTCCTTATGACAATACCATTTTCATCTATCTTGTTTCTGAATACCCATTTTGTGTCAATAGAACTCTTGTTCTTTGGCTTGGGTACCAGCTTCCACACTTTGTTCCTCTCAAATTGGTTTAGCTCCTCTTGCATTGCTAAAATCCAATCTGGATCCAAAAGAGCTTCTTCCACTCGCTTAGGTTCCTCCTGTGATAGAAAGCTACTATACAGACATTCATCTTGAGTAGCCCTTCTAGTTTGTACTTTAGATGTAGCATCACCAATGATCAGTTCAAAAGGGTGATTCTTGGTCCATTTCCTTTGAGGTGGTAGATTAGCCCTTGATGAGGTTGCCTCAGTATTGTCATGATGTGAGATAGAATGTTGATTTGTTGAAACTCCTCCTGAGTTGCTGATCCTTTGAAAGGAATTGGGAGTTCTATCAACTGATGAGGTAAATTGATTATCCGTTGACAGACTGTGATCAACGGATGCTTCATTATGAACTTCAACGGATGATGCACTTTGTCTTTCAACGGATGCTGCATTGCTTCTTTCAACGGAAGCTGAATTATGACTTTCAACGGATGCAGCATTCTTTGCATTATCCAAAGGCAGACTCTGGTTTCTTCTTGAGATGCATTCTTCATCATTCTCATATTCACTATCATCACAATATATCTCAATATTGTCAAATTTGAGTCCTTCATGATGTCCCTCATCTGTTAGTCCATCAATCTTTTTATCATCAAACATAACATGTACAGATTCCATGACAATGTTGGTTCTTAGATTGTAGACCCTATATGATTTTCCAGCAGAATAACCAACAAATATTCCTTCATCAGCATTTGCATCAAACTTTCCTTTGTGATCAGATTGATTCCTTAAGATGTAACATTTGCAACCAAAGACATGTAGAAAGTTTAAAGTTGGTTTTCTTCTCTTGAATAATTGATAGGGAGTCATGCATTTTGCTTGATTGATTAGAGAAATATTCTGAGTGTAACATGCACAGTTAACAGCCTCAGCCCAAAAATAAGTTGGGAGTTTTGACTCCTCAAGCATTGTCCTTGCAGCTTCAATTAGTGATCTGTTCTTCCTTTCCACCACACCATTTTGTTGTGGAGTTCTTGGAGCTGAGAACTCATGCATGATCCCATTTTCTTCACAGAACATCTTCATGGTTGAATTCTTGAACTCAGTTCCATTGTCACTCCTAATATTCCTTACTTTGAAATCAGGATGATTGTTGACTTTCTTGATATTATTGATGATGATTTCACTAGCTTCATCCTTTGATCCAAGAAAATAAACCCATGAAAACTTTGAGAAATCATCTACAATCACTAGGCAGTATCTTTTCCTTGAAATTGACAATACATTGACTGGTCCAAAAAGATCCATGTGTAGAAGTTGCAGTGGTTCATCAATTGCAGATTCAAGCTTCTTACTGAATGATACTTTCTTTTGCTTTCCTTTCTGGACAAGCATCACACAGTCCATCCCTTGTGAATTCCACTAGAGGCATTCCTCTAACTAAGTCCTTTTTGACTAGATCATTCATTGTCTTGAAATTCAAATGGGACAGCTTCTTGTGCCATAGCCAACTTTCAACTGGACTTGCTTTGCTGAGAAGACAAGGAATGGATTCTGCATCTGTAGAGTTGAAATCAGCTAAGTACACATTCCCTTTTCTAACTCCAGTTAGAACCACTTTATTGTCCTTTTTACTTGTGACAATACAGGCTTCAGAATTGAAGGAAACAGTATTCCCTCTGTCACATAGTTGACTGATGCTCAATAAATTGTGTTTGAGACCATCAACCAATGCAACTTCATCAATGATGACATTTTCTTTTGAAATCAAGCCATATCCCATAGTGAATCCTTTGCTGTCATCTCCAAAGGTTATGCTAGGGCCAACTCTCTCCTTAAACTCTGTGAGCAGGGTGAAATCTCCTGTCATGTGTCTTGAACAACCACTGTCCAAGTACCATAGATTCCTTCTTTGTCCCTGCACATAACAAAATCAATCAAGTTGATTTTGGTACCCAAGTTTCCTTGGGTCCAGCCTTGTTAGTCTTTTTCCTAGACTTCATTCCTCCTGCATCTTTTGACTTAGGTAACTTTGGGTCAACCTTGGTCTCAGATGTGGTTGGTTGAAGTGTAGGGTTAGTTACAGAATCATTTAATACATTTGATTGAATTTGATAAGGCATAGGTTGTGCAAACATGTTATTCCACATAGGCATATTGTATGGCATTTGAGGCATACTAAATGCGGTAAAGTAAGGATTGTTAATGTATGGCATGTTTGCAAAATGTGCATGGGGATTCTAGTGAGACATAACAGGCATAGCATACAGAGGTGACATAGACATGTTAGGCATGGAGGGATTTGAAGGCATGGGAGCATTTTTAACAGATTTGCAATTATCAGATAGGTGATTAACACTTTTACAATGTACACAGCTTTTTCTAGGAGCATACCTATCAGGTGTGTAATTGTTATGTTTATTAATCCCTACCTTCCCATTTCTTTTAGATTTTCTTTTAGTTTCCTTCTTATCCTCAACCAACTTAAGCCTATCTTTCAACTGATCTAAAGTCATGTGTCCTATATTCACCTTACTGACATCTCTGGATGTGCTAGCTCCTTCTTTGACAAAGTTCTTGAGAGTTGAATCATTCTTTTTATTTTTAAAAGAACTTTCCTGTTTTAATTGATGAGCCTTCAACGGATGCTCATTTTCTTCCTTCAACGGATAACTTTCATCATCCGTTGATTCCACATTCGTTGACAATCCATCAATTAATTCTAACTTCTTTTTGTTTTTCTTCCAGGCATCCTCACAGAATGATTCAATTCCCTGAACCTTGGCAATTTGAACACCAACATCCCTAGATGTTTTCCAGGCCTTGATTACCTCTTGCTCACTTTCTAACTGTTTAGAAAGAATTTCTACTTTCTTAACAGCTTCTTCTAGTTCACTCTCAATAGTCAAGCATTTAAGTTTAATCTTTTCAAGCTCAATTACCTGACTCTCTAACACAGCATTCCTATCACTTAAAAACACATTATTTTCTTTGATCCTAGTGTTTTCTTTAGCTAGTGATTTAAGAGAAACACGCAAATGATATAATTCATTGGACATATCATTTATGGCTTCATTGCATTCATGTTTAGAAAGCTGGGAGAGATCAGTAGTAATTACCTGGTTGCTTGATGAACTAGTTTCATTTTCATCAGAATTAGCCATCAGGGCTAGGTTGACATATTCCACATCATCATCTTCATTTACCCCATCTGCTGTCCAATCATCTTGAGTGAGAAAAGCTCTTTCCTTTTGTTTGAGCAAATCAAAATACTTCCTTTTGTAATCAACTTGCTCAAATTTCTTTTTCTCAGAATTTGGCTTCCTACACTCACTTGCAAAGTGTCCACTAATGCCACAGTTGTAACATTTGAACTTTGATTTGTCCACCATGTTTTTGTTTGGCTTAGTGAACTTTGTGTTTTTCCTGAACTTCATCTTTGCAAACCTCCTGGACAGAAAGGCCAGATGTTCATCAATATCATCAGATTCATCCTGACTGGAATTGTCTTCATCCTCAGCAACTTGCTCTTTACCCTTGCTTGATTCTGATTTGCTTGTGCCAATTTTGAGACTTGGCATTGTCTTTTCCTCATTTTTGGCTTCAACTTTTTCACTGTCAGCTACAAGTGCAACTGATCCTCCTTTTCTCTTTCCCTTTTCCAACAGCTCATCTTGCTCCATCTCAAGTTCATAAGTCTTCAAAATTCCATATAATCTTTCAAGTGTGAAGTCCTTATAATCTTGAGAATTTCTTAGAGAAACAGTCATAGGCTTCCATTCCTTTGGTAGAGACCTTAGAAATTTTAAATTGGAGTCCTTGACTTGGTACACTCTCCCATACAGCTTTAATCCATTCAATAGTTTCTGAAATCTGTTGAATGTATCATTCAATGATTCTCCTTCTTCAAAATGAAAATATTCATATTGTTGAATGAGAAGCTGCATTTTGTTTTCTCTAACTTGCTCAGTGCCTTCACAGATAAGCTGCACAGTATCCCAAATTTCCTTAGCAGTTTGGTTATTGATGACATTGTCAAACATATCTTGATCCAGGTCATTAAACAAAATGTTCATGGCTTTCTTGTCCTTGTGGACTTCTTCAATATCTTCAACAGTCCATTCTGCCTTTGGCTTGGGAATAGACTGTCCAACAGCAACTGTAGCAGTAGCAGCCGTGGCCACCTTATGTGGGATGTGAGGACCATTCTCAATGCAGTTGATGTAGCTTTCATCTTGAGAGAGAAGATGTAAATGCATCTTCACCTTCCAGTGATGATAGTTATCTCTTTCCAGGATTGGAATCTTTACACCAATATCCTTCTTACTCATGATGTTAGCAGAATAGATCTTTAAACTCTTTGTATGTTAAGAGCTTGCTCTGATACCAATTGTTATTCCCAGTGGACTAACAATGAGATTTACAGAAGGGGGGTTGAATGTAAATCTCAAAACTTTTTCAAGTTTTGAGCAGTTTATAAGGCTAAGTGTTTGAGTGATCAAATGTGTGTGAATTGCTTGGAGCTGATGCAGACAGATATATATTCAAACACAAATGCAATGAACACAAAGAATTTAAAAACTTTTCTGGTGGATTTGTTGTTCCACCAGAGATGTGTTATTTCAGAAAATCTGTGATTCAAAATTAAATCACAGCTGCTTCCTAGTACAAACTAGATGATTTTCTCTCTTGATATTTCTAAACAGCTCAGGGAAAATTCACATCTAATTACTAGCTACTACTTGGTTTATATAACACCAAGTTTACAAGTGAAGACAAAGATAAAGTACAATAAGACAATAGTTCTCCACTTGTTTCTGTTCCATTTTTATCCACTGTAATATGGAATTATCTGTTGACTTTCCATTTTGAACCAGACTAAAAACGGCTGCTTTTTCTGCTGTTCCTGAAATAGGCTACCACATCTCTGTCAATCCATGTGCCTCTGTCAGCTTTATTAACTATCACTATCAACTGCTATGAGACTGAGCATCCGTTGAAGCTTTCATCCGTTGATGACTTTATCCGTTGATGCTCTAGCAGTGCATCCGTTGAAGCTTTCATCCGTTGATGGCTTTATCCGTTGATGCTCTAGCAGTTGAAGCTTTATCCGTTGAAGCGTTAGAGACATCCGTCGAAGCTTAGTTTCTTATCCGTTGAAGGTCTTCAATATCCGTTGACACTTCTTCACTTATACAAAATTACAAGGCATGAAATATTCACAATTAGCCCTCCTATTTGTACATCCATTAGTAGTCTACATGACTGATTATCTCCTAACAACATCTAAGAATTACAGCTTGAAACCAGAGAGTGAGATGTGCTACAATACCAAACTTATTGCTAAGTAAGGCTATTCCTTCAACGGATAGCCAAGATGGTCTTATCCGTTGAGGCTACAAACACTAGATTTCTACTTAAGTGTTTTGCTGAACTTATCATCAAACTAATATACATATTCCTAACACAAATATTCAAGGCGATTCAAAAGTCAACTGATAATAATGGTTAAAGCTTCTCGAGGCAAGTATTCCTGAACTTTCTCTTAAAATACTGTAAATATTTATTCACTCCTATTCTAAGTTCAGAATAGTTAAATGTTTTACATTTCGCTGCAATTACTCTTATTATGCATGTTCCTTTCATTATTGTTTCTATAATTCGATTGCTCTCCTGAGCAGATACCCATTCTTTCGGGTTATTTGTGAACCCTGAGTTGGGATGTTTTGAATTCGAAGTGATTTGACATCAAAACACTCTACGGGCTGGATGTTTACTGTAAAGGCCAGTGATGAGCTGGATCCTATGGGCCGAGGATGGACCGGACCCTTGGGCAATAATGCCTAGGTACCTGAATGGATCTGTACGGTTGGGTATAGATCTACACTGTATCATGACTGATCAGCAGGGTATAAGTGTGAACTAGTGTCCAGTCTAATTTGTTGTTGATCGCCATTGACGATATTCTCTCTCGAAAGGTTTATGATTTAAAAACCGGACAAAACCCTGATTCAGGAGATATATCGGGGAATCGCTTGTCATTTTTGGATTTATAATTAAAGGTTGGTGACAACCAACGTTTATTCGCTCAACTCACTCAAATAAATAGAATTGTTTAAAATTGTTTTAAGATTTTGTCCAAAAGTTTTTCCTTTAATATTAATGCTTGAAACTCAAATTATATACTTGCTGGGCATTTTTGGTTCACTCTTGCTTTGTAAAATTCTTATTTCTGCCAGAAACAGATAAGGATAAAAGTGAATAGCTTTGATAGACAACAGAAGTTAGAGAAATCTCCGCTGCGAAAGGTTGAAGAAGTTAGAAGAATATGACAGGAGCATTAGGACAAAGGTATTTTCACTTGTAAATAAGTTATTGTAAGTTGTAGAAGGTCCGATTCTTGTTTCATACCATAACCTGTAAACGATCCGAATTCAAGGGGTTAATTGAATATTCTTTTATTTTATGTAAAGATTGTTTCGTGACACCAAATCTTGACCCCGAATTTGTGTTATTACAGTATTTGTAAATATTTATCATGATTCGTAATATTTTCTCAAATTTCTGCAACATTTTTATTAAAACTTTTAAAGTCAACTTGCAATTATAATATTCTCATAAAATTTATCATTTCTCTTTAAATCAACTTACTATCTTAATATTCTGCTAAATTTCATTTTTTTAATACCATTTCTCCTTTTTCTGTTAAAATCATTTTATTATATTATATTTTTTTCAATTTGTTTTTAATTTTTAGCCTATAAAATATTATAAAGACAAGCATTTAAAAATATATTTTTTCAATATTTAAAATCATTATACCATTATATTTTACTCATGTAAAGGTGATGATGAAGGCGCTGAAGTGGAACCTCTTATATTGTTTCTATCTATTTTTGTAATTTTCTCATTATTACATTGAATATGACTAATTAATAATATAATTTTAGGATACGAGTATTAAATTCATGAATAACTAAAGTGCGACTCATTGAAGTAAAACAGTTTAACGAGATAACGGCTTTTTAAACTTCTTGATTTATTATATATACGTATATTTATTATTTATATTTTCAGAATGACCGGATCAAATAAAAAATTTATGAAAAAATATTATTTTAGATAGTCGTTGCGAAACGCGGCTTTATAAACTAATTGTTATATAAATCGAATATTAATTTAATAAAATATAAGTTAGACAACCTCTCCCTCCATATCAATTCTAATATCAATTCAATAAAAAATTTAAGTTGTGCAGCCTTTACTGAATATCAATTTAATACTCCATCCATTCAAATTTATTTATCCAGTATCATTTTTATACGTAATTTAAAATATATTGACCGTATAATTATAATATTTTTTTTTAATTTTCTTTTTATAAATAATAATTAATGTAGCTATGTAGTTAATATATTTTAAACTATGTGTAAAAAATAGTTTGAACTAGTAAATTGGATGGAGGGAGTAAAATATAAGTTGTACAGCCTCCCGTCAAAAATTCAGCACATCTGGATGATCTAGATTTGTAGTTTGGTTTTGGATTGAATTTTAGGAAAACCGCTAATTTCGGTTTGGACCCTCTAAACCGCCCAAACCGACCGATGCTCACCCCCTATTTGTAGTATTCTGTATTGAAGAAGATCCGAATTTTGTAATATTTTGTATCGAAACAAAATAAAGTTTCACATGCTCATAATTTGGGTGCTCACTTCCCAGAGCAAAAAGTTCGTTCACATTTTATTTTGGCCGGGTTCCGGGAGAAAAGAATAAAAAAGAGTGCATGACCCCCCTCGTGTTATATAATATGTATGTTTGGGCTGCACTCCATTCCTCTTAAATGGAGTGAAAGTTGTTTCAAATTTCTAGCTTACGGTTTGGGTAAATAAGAAATCCGTTTCAATTGTTGATTTATGATCATATCTTGAAAGCTACTAGGGTGCTGCTCCTTTCCCATATGCTTATTTCTCTTTCTTCCATTTTAGATTAAAATACTCATCAATATATATATATAACAAGGGTTTATGTTTTATATACGTTTAAGTTTTATGTCATGTGAATTAATACTGAAAATATTTTTTTTGATGTAATTTTAATTTCGCAATTTATATAATATTATATTAAAAACGAAATATTTAAAATTTGGTTGTTGATACCGTGATTACTCAATCCAGAGATATTGGATATTTCGGATCAAATTGAAAAAAATCGTTAGATATAATCTTAAAATTCTTATATAACGGGTTTAAAGTTCGACTCTCAACAGCAAAATATTAAAATTATAATTTACAATATGTATTGATAAAAACAATCGTGCATCACACGAATAATATACTACTATTATATATACAAGTTCATGTAATAAATTATTTCCATATTTAACCGGTCCTAGTTGAATATTATATATAAATGTGTTTAAAAAAAATAATTTTTCTAAAAATAATTAGAACTTATAAGTTCTGATTTATCAAACACTTTAATGACTTATAAGTAACTTAAACGTAAAATTATCCAAACGCCTAAATAACTTATAATTTACGATGTTCATATAACTTATACGACACTTTTCAACTTCAAGTCATAAGTTACATTTTTTATGAAATCTCAAACGGGAATATTTTAAGCATAAAAGCTTGACTTTTATTTATTAGTAATTTTTTAAAACTCTTATAAAATTTCACTCCAACGCCTAATTTATATATCACTTTCTTAAGTAAATTTTGTTTTTAAGTATTTATAATATTTAATATTTATAAAATTGTATTTTTTTTTGTAAATTATTTTATGTATAATATGTATGTATATACATATATTTTACATACAATTTCATTAATAACACCGCTATTTAATATTTAAGTGTACATTAATTCAAAACATCTATCGTAAAAATGTTATAAAAGATATGATTATAATATTATAAGACCCCAAATATGTCATACACGTATTCCAAAGGTACTCCTGCATTTTTTATAAATATATATGTGTAAATACTAGGGAATTTTGCACGCGCTATGCACACTTATTATCCGACATTTTAGAAATGCAAAAAAATAAATAATCAACCTTTTAATTATATTATCGGACAAAAACATAAAAATGCACCATATTCCTTCTTATAAATGAAAAGAATCGTAATATTGTATTCTGAAATAATCTTCTTCTTAAATTTATTGACGAAAAAATTAAAAAATATATAGATGTACCAAAAAAACATGATCCCTGCAAAGATAGCTACAGGAATTATTGCTTGGTAAAACACATGAATATAAACGAAAGAATTGTTTTCTCCAATCTTTTGAACTAATGAGAAGTTCAAATTTAAGGAATAGTGAGACAACATTACATTGTTGACCTGCTTCATTAGGATAATAATGTTCCCATAGGATACAATGGTGCTACTAAGACATATTAAGGTATTATTAACATTGAAATATTGGACAATGTTGATGAATAAAAAAGGGCATATTAGCTTAATTTTGATAAATATTTGTCAAAGAATTCACTTAGCCAAGATTAATAATATTGAAACTAATAATAAAGACAAATTTAAAAGCAGTAGGTTTGAGATTGTTATAAAAACCAACATCTACAGCAAAATAAATATCACCATTGAAAATATCTGAACATCTTGTTACAATCCAAAATTCATTAATATGTCCATGCATTGTGCATGATAAAGGATTCAATTCAAAACTACAAATGTCAAAGTGCATTCATATCTAACATGCTTAATCTTGGAAACTACTTTGGAGAATCATGTATATAATGAGTTTTGTAGTACAATGTTCGTACTCACTATTCCACATATGACCCATCTTCAAGTTTTTGGTATAAATTCACCCTCAATGCGAAAGTCAGACTCAACAGTCTGAGAGCATAAGATTTTGTACGATTTTCGCATATTTTTTAGTGACAACCATAATTCTTCTCCATAAGGATGACCCTCTAACTGGTAAATTGGGTCTAAATTTCATGTGTTTGAGCAAAACTTGTATATAGGTAGACGATAGTCTCTGTTTATAATGTAAGCATACATATCTACATACAACGTAATTATTTCTATCAACTTCGACTTCATATTAGTTCTATTGAGCAATTAAATCATCTCTTGGGTCTACCTTCTTTCAAGGAAAATAACTTTAAAGTAATTATAGTCGAACAAAGATGGGAAATAGTTACCTGATAGATGAGCTAAAAATGTGAGATGGTGATCAACATTTTCCCTCAAAAAAAGATTATGAACTGAGTTGTAGAACATGGCTTGATCAACTTCCACTTTTCGTAAAATTTTTACAAATTACTTTATTTTATATTATTTTAATGTATAATGGAACAAAACAAATATATTTTAAAAACCATATTTTTTTATTTTTTATAAATTTAAAAATAGAAAAATTCCTTTCCCTGAAACTTGCCACCTTATCGTGTAAAGGATCATATATATCCTAGGCGACAGGGCTCCTGATAAAGTTACGATATCTAAGACCATTCTTGTTAGTATGTTGGACAATAAAAACTACTACATATTAAGTTGTGTATAAAAATGTATACATAGGATATATTAAGGAGAAATGTGACGTGAATGTTTCACATGGCACTAGTATAAAAATAATCATATGTGTCTGTTTAAAAAGATGATATACGTCTGGTTTCAACAGACGCGTATGGAGGAGACGTATAAACTATAGTGCATATATGGCTGTTGAATAACAGACGCCCATCGTATTCTGCGTCTGACCATAACAGACCCATAAAGTCACTAGACAGACGTATAAAATGTGATTATATGTGTCATTTTTCGCCCAATAGACGCATAAGCTTGTTGTGTCCAGCTAAAAAGACGTAAAAAGCAGAAAAACAGACATATAAAAATATTTTATTTGTCTCCTTTAGTGGAACAGACACATTTGTATTTTTTTTTAAAAATCAGGGTGTTATTCTTGGGAGCCCTTGGTTACTATACACAAACATCTAAAATCCAAAATACCAAATGTACACAAATTATGTCTCAACAACAAATGTAAACTTGTAAAAAAAATACACAAGAAGCTTGATAAATTTAATAGAGTATCGCATTATACAGAGTTTCATCTATTTATGATCTCAAATCCATACCAAGTACAATTCTATTTTCATTGAAAAATACAAAATCTTATATGCATTACCACATCTTCTCTAATCGGAAAAACTAGAATTACAATTGTCCATTACCCTGACAGATGTTGTCCATTACCTTGGCAGATGTTGGCGAGTCTTGACGAATTCCTTATCTAATCGGAAAAACTAAAATTACAACTGTCCATTATCTTCAGTGCATCTCAGATGTCGGCAAATCTTGAAGCATTCCCTCAAAGGGCCTCTTCCTCTAAAAATACTAAATAAAATAACTTCAATTTGCCAAACTTAGAGAAATAAGCGGTCACTGCTTTAAGGTAAAACAAGTGTAAAATAAGTAGATGGCCTGAGAAATGGATAGATGCTCATAAAAATTATTGTATATCATTATTCAACACCCACTTAAATTTAATATCAGATAAAAAAAGAGAGACAAGTGTCCAAAATTGGTTTCAAGAAAATCACAATATACCCCAGAAAATATCACAGGCACAAGAACTCAACAATAATACATACTTTGAAATATATTTAATGAACCTTAAAATAAGTGCAAAAAGTTGAGTGATAGTTTGATCTTAAAGTAAGTACAGTAGTATATATATATACACACTCATGCCATGATAAGTTATTGTGATTACTATATTTAAAAAGTACAGGATGAATAATATTAAATTATATGCACGATATCTAAAGATCAACAACATAAGATCATACCTTCATAACAGGGCATGAGGCAGGTTGATACTTTCAGCTAGGTTTCTCCGCGTGTCGTATCCTCCCCTTCAACATAAAAGAAAAAATCCATATAAAACATGCGAAAACATGCAAAGTAAGTCATGTTGTTAAATATAAAATTAATTTATTTTCTATAACATTATAATACCTTTAATGTAATTATTATTAAATTTAGTAAAAAAATTACCAGGTGTGTGGGATTAGCAGCAATAATGACAATAGTTATATTTATAGATGTATTTAATCTTAGCCTTGGTAATGCTAATAGTCTTTTGCTCCATTACTTAATGTGTTGTCATGCAACTGGAATCGTGCATTTTGTCAAACTCATTAATATCATGGATACCTATATCTGCTAACACCTAAAAAATACAAGGTTTAAATTTTACTTAAAAAAATAATACTAGACTTAAAGTACACATATGGAAATATACTAGACATCTTGCAATCAAGATATAAGCCTTTTAACTTTTAAGCTAGCCATGTTCCACTAAAGGCACATTTTAAAACTAAAATAGCTACCAATGCTTCCTCTTCCAAGTCTCACTTATTACTGGATCTCTCTGAACAACAGATGTTAGACCAACACCACTGCTTCCTTTTCCTGTGGACTATGGTATAATGGTTGTCTTGCTACAACTATCTCAAGCACATAATAGCTCACTAAGAAGACCGCCACTTAAAATATTTATATTAAGAACATTAACAATTACCTACACTAATATAATTAGTCTAATGCCCCATTCTGCAACAGCAAATATGTTATCATCAACCTAGCCAAAAGACAACTAAAAGTAATATTAAAAGTGATAAAGAAATAAAATAGCAGAAAATGTAAATTAAAAATTAAAATAATGTGATTTTTTTATAATAATGATTTAACAAGAAAGCTGACATTGACCGGATTCTTGCTCCATGTTCACCATTTGGGCTGCTTATTTGATCCACTTGTAACCAGTAGGGTGTAAATGCATATGAACTCAATTTACAAGATAGTATTTGCTTCTTAATTCTTTAAAATAATTTCTTACATGTTTCTACAAAACCTTAAAATATATAGTAAATATTTGTTAGTTTTGGAGTACAGTGGGACAGAGAAAAATATTATGGAATCAATTACACGCCTTCTACCAAATAATAGTTCAGAAAACTAACGTGTGAACTAAATATTGGTCTACTACAGTGCACACATAAACATCAATTCAAACACAGATGAAAATTTATATCAAAATTAAAATCTCACTAAATTACATTACAATGCAAAATTTGAAAATACACACATAAATTAAATAAATAAAGTAGATTAAATAGAAATAAATAAACTCGGCAAACCACAGATAAGTGGGAGAGAAAGAGCTTATATACATACTTCAAATATGTACACAGAGAGCGCGAAATAGAGAGAGGGAAGAGACGAAAGAGTGAGAAAGAAAAAGATGGAGAATACCTGGAATTGAATTAGGATGGAGATGGAGATCAATTAAGGCTCGCACCTTCATTACTAAGATGAACGAATTGACTCGGTGATAAATAATTTCTAAATTGACAATGTTGATGATGATAATATGAATTAATTGACCACTAATTTCTGAGATGATGTTTAATAGGATGATTAAATCAGAAGCAATAGCTTTGGGGAAGAAATCAACTTTTATAATAATATGAACGACGATGTTGATGATGTAGGGGAGTTGGGGATCGTGGAATGAGGGATTTGTTATTAGTTTGAGTGGATAAGAATATTGGCGATGTTTAATTTTTTCATATAATTAATTTTTTTAAGTTATTTATTCTATGTCTCATGTTAGTGAACGGGCGTATATAGTTTAAAACAGCCGTATAAAAGAGGTTTATGCATCTGTTGTATCACAACAGATGTATAATCATCTTTCTCCCTAATATATGTGTCTGGTATGATATTAAGAGATGTATAAAAATGCTTTATATGTCTGTTTTCTAAAAATAGACGTAAAAAAGGAGACGCGTATGATACTTTTTGTACTAGTGTGGACACTTGAAAAAATAATCACATCAGGTGCTGGTACATTTCCTTTTATGAGAAGTTCTATATCAAAAGTCAATGAACTCTAAATCTTAACTTTTACAGAAATCTTACATATTTATATTAGTTAACCAAGATACATAATTTTAATTACCACGAATGTATTATATAAAACTCCTCACATAAATATAAAAATTGATCAATAATTATCATTACCTTTCATCATGAAGATTAAAATGAACATATTTTCTTAGACCCCACTTTGTGCATACATCTCGTTGCTCGAAGTCAGAAACAATACCAATAACATCTATAAAATTATTAAAAACCAGATACATTAAACCATATATGAATTGAAAACATTTAATGCCAATAACTACTTACCCGATGCCAATGTGGGAACTTGTTCGGGAGCATATGAGAACACATACTTTCCTAATTCATCAGCGTTTTTCAGTTTAAATTTTTGTTACAGAATATTTACGGTCGGATCAATGATGGCTTGTAATATGGATTCATATGTAAATAAAAACTTTACATCCGTTGAAACGGACATTAGAGATCCTCATGCTTCTACTATCGCGTAATCTACCATGTCTAATAGACATCCTTCTTCCACAACATTCTCAAAAAATTCTTCAAACTGGAGTTTATGCAAAAGCATGAAGAGCATAATTCTAACATGTGTACGAAATCAACAAAGTAAGATTAATGTTTGAAATATAATGGAACTGATGACAATGTCGAGAGTTTAAAATTTGTTGAACTATTACATGTTTATCAAGTAAAATCATATTCATTCATGTTAACTCTAAATCTCCATCGATTGTTGAAGGCCACATGCAAGTTACACGAACCCTGATTCTCTCGCTCATTCCTGATGCGTCAAGTGATCATAAAAAGGATGAAAGACACATGCTTATCAAAATGAAACAAAGTACACTTATTTGTTAAAATTAATATGAATTTGTTATATCAGTAAGAGAATTAAAATAACAAAACAAGTTCATATGAATCTACAAACAAATGGTATAGATTAAATTCAATAACTAATGGGTTGCAAGGCTACCGATACAGTGGTGTTTTACAGATAATGAATAGATTTCATTTGCCATATAATAGAGTAATATATAGTATTGATATTGTACTATAGAACGTAGTTAGATTTGTATAAGTTCCGGAGTTGATTTTGATACAACTTCTATTAAAACTGACATCATATTAATCATGTATATCATTTAGTAATATCTTGTTAAAAATTATATGTATAAATAGAAACAAGTTCAATCAAATGCCAATTTTTACTCTGAATATAATTCTACTAAACTTGGCATTGAAATTGAAGTTTGTAATTATTATGTGTTACAGAAGATTTGGAGTTGATTATATGATCCAAATCGTATGTGAATCGTACATTAATAGAATTTTACATGCTTTTCTTGCACAAAAACGCGTAAATATCAACACAAAACATTAACTTAAATACAGTTGTAATCAAGTAGACATTTCAAACCCGTGTTCCACTCCATATAATTTAAAAATAAAATGTTAGACCACTTGCAACATGCATTGTTCGCACAAAAACCTGGATTGTCAAAGTTTATGAAATACAAAGTTAATGTGTCATATGACACGAACAAAAAATAAAATGTAATTCTCTTAATACTTGTATCTATAAATTTTGATAGAATTGCTTAACTTAATTAATATTTTATTTAACAAAAACTATATATGAATAGAAAGTCGTTATTTTTTAAAACTTCAATAAAATGGAAGGAGGGTGTAGCGAAAAATAATAATTAGACTTAAACTAATCACGCATGTATACACATATTGGCTTAACTATATAAGTATAAGTAAATGAAAAATATTGAAAAATCTAACAAACTAAAATTTAGTATATTTGGATTAACTATATTCATTAATTATGTGTAATTTATTTAGTTATTTCAGTTGTTTGCAATAAGATTCGAAAATTTGTTTGTAGAATAAAATTTTCACAAAATTATAAATTTACTTGACCTAATTATTATAGATGTTACTCGATAGTGTCTCACAACTTCATTTCACATTTCATTATAGAAATAATACCATATGTACACATTTTAATTATAATTATAAAAATATGAAAGTCTTTATAAAAATTATACCATATAAATATATTATCATATTTTTATAGAAATAGTAGCATACAGACACATTATCATAAAGCAACTTTATCAGAGAGCATTACTCAACGTCGCCTCCCGGGGTCGTCTTGTATTTTATAAAAAATATATTATTCTATTTGGTGGAGGAGCATTGTGTTAATGATGATTAGGGATAGTGATAAGTGAATTTTATGTCCACTTGGAACGCTTCATTAAAAGCTTAAGTTGATGTTTTTGACTCAAGTTATTGGTATTTTTGATGTGTTTTTGTATCTTTGTATTACCGACATTAGTTGGATGAATAAATGAGATTTTCAAGAAAATATGCTGAAAGGAGGTCAGATTCTGAAGCCTAGGCCATCTTCATGTTGAAGAGCATCTTGATAGCTTCGCGTGGACTATTGATTCACTGAAATCGGATGAACGGAACTCAAGTTACAGCAGAAACAAGAAAATGAAGAAACTTACAAAAGCATGGCGCGCCTGCGCGAGAAGCGGAGCAACCACGCTAGATCGACATAAAGCGTGCACGCCCGCGCGGAGTATGGGGCGGCCGTGCCAGAGTCCTGAGCCGGATTCCTGATTTGACTTGAATTTGATGATTTTGAGGGCCCAGGTCATCCAGAAGCATATATAAGCCAATAATAATTCGTTTTTAATAACAAGTAGCCAAGGGAGATCAATACGAAGACCTAGAGAGCACAAGACGACTACGAAGAAGAAGACTTTTGTATTCTTCAATATAGTTGAAACTTTGGATGCTTGTTTTCGATTTGTCCTTGAACCCTAGTACTCTTATCTTGTTTATTATCATGTTTTCATTAGAACCCATGGTGACGATGAGTTCGATTATGAACTAATTGTTTTCATGGGGTTCTAACGGATTTATCTGTGGATTTTAATAGTTAATTGTTTTATAATCCTTTGTGTGTGGTGATTTATGATTTCCTAGTTTGGTTGTGCTTATTCGTCTTTGATGCGTAGCTAACATCTAAGGTTGTTTGTTAATCTCTATTGAAGCGACAGTGAATATAGAGGTCTATAACTTGCCTTGCTAGCATAGGTTTATGTATGAATTGACATGCATAATTTGTGGGTAATTTTAACCATCTTATTCACTTTATGTAATCACGATAGAATACTTGCTCTTAAAGCATTATGTTTTCAATCTTTATAGACATATAGGGACTAAGCATAATTGGTGTCAGTCGTATTCTATCTTAATTGTGGATGCTTAGTAGTAGGGTATATGTACAACGAAAGTTGGCGTATACTAATTTCGTGTTATTTAGATTAGTTGTCATCACCATCACATTCTAAGGTTAAAGACATAACTTTGAATGAAGTATTTAATGAAGTTAGTAACCCATGTTTATTCTCATATAAATAATTCAATTTTAATTCTCTTAGTTAATGTTATTTAATGTAATCACTTAGTTAAATCAAAACTAAATTTGTTACTTGTCTTACAATTTAACGATAACCATATATTGTTGCATAGGTGCATAATCTGAACTTAACATAAACCAGTCCTTGTGCGAATGAAATTGACTTATATCTTATACTACTTGTGATCACGTGCTCTTGCGTGTATTTTCGCGTGTGTTTTAGTGCGAACAAGTTTTTGGCGCCGCTGCTGGGGATATCGGTGTTAAATTTAGTTTATGTGCTTGACATCAGTGGTCGTTAAAGTTCATTGACTCGAATATTTTACTTACTTGTTTACTTTGTTTATTTTCAGATACTCTAGAGAGCGTGTATGTGAACGCGTTCTCAATCTTGTAAGGAAACACTGGTCGAAGTTGAAGTAGTTGATGAAGTTTTGAAGAAGAGGAAAAAGTTGAAGAAGAAACGATTATTATAATGGGAGAACCAACAACAAATCTGAAAGCTTTGATGGACTATTCTCAACTGAAGATCAATGACGTTCAGTCTAGCATTGTCAGATGTAATAACCCCAATTTTTGGGAAATTTTTGAAACCCTTATGAATAGTGTTTTTGCTAAATGAGAAAACTTTTCATGCCACACTACGTAGGGGTTCTGTTATTGATCTTCTGGGATATTATTAGTACTCTATGTGGTATATAAGTGTATGTAAAGATCGTCAGAATCCAATTTCCGAACACTTTGATTTTTCCCGGAAATCCACTAGATACGGAAAGAATTGAGAAAAAGGTAACAGAATAAAAAGGATTTAAATTAAAGGATTATAAGAGAGGATCATAAAAAGGAATATAATGTATTGAGAAAGGTTAAGGGAACCTAAGTAATAAGATCCCGGGTATGATCCCTCAAACGATAAACGAAAACGAAAGTTAAGCGAACCGTATAACAGATCAGCGGTCATTAGGCAAACAATTAGGAAGTTAATCAAAGGGATTAGAGAGGATGATATCACCCAACCAATGAGAAGAGGACAAGGAGGGGAGGATGACATCATGAGGATGATGCAAGCATGACATAAGAGGGAAGGAAATGTGGTGGAATATTAACCACACAAAGTCAAGGCTACAAAGTGAATTAACCAAAAAAACAAGACAAAAAGCAACCAACCAAGCAAAACAAATCACAAAACACCAAACCTTCCATTTCTTCATGAAGCTCTCGGCTTCTTTCTTAAGAATTGGGAAGTCCAAGCTCCTCCACTTGCCATTTTACAAGGTAATTATCCTAGCTTCTCCTAGTTAAGTTACATACTTCCTAGAAATCTTAGCTTCAAAATCCTTTCCTAGCATTTCCTATAAATCATTCAAGAAGATGGTGAATAGTACTTCCTTGAAATTAATTTTTGTGTTTTTGATTTCTTTGAAAGAACAAGCTTGTAGGAGGTTAGATTAAGGCTTCCATGGGCATTCCAAGGACCTTTCATGGATTAAAAGCTTCAAGGAAGGTATAACTCTTCATGGTCTTAGTTTTAAGTTTTGTTGTTTAGATTTCCTAATGTTTAGATGATGGGTTAGTGTAATGGGTGTGTAATCATGTTTAGAGCTTGTTATGAGTAGTTTAGTTGGTGAGAGGCATGATTATTGTGTGTTTAGAGATTGGTTGATTTTGTGATATTTTTGGAGTTGGAAATCTTGGTTATTAGTTAATGAACTTAAGTAAACTCTTAGTTCATAATTGAGAAATAAGTATGAATTGGAAATATTGAATTGTTGGGGCTGTTGTAGTATGGTATGGATGGATGTTGGTTGTATGAATGATATGTGGTTGAATTGTGGTTGTTTTGAATTGGTTTAAAATTGGGAAATCGCGTAAACATAGCCGTCGTAATGTCCGATTTACTTTAGACTGCTTTTGTTCATAACATTAGGACCCGAGAACCCCCTGCTAGTTTATGACCACTGCCATGTTTAGATAGCTCATGTTACGAGCTTCGTTTTGATATGTAGTTCGTTCGATTCCGATGCACGGTTTAGGAGAAACGACCGCTTCAAGTAACGGCGTTTCGCGAACGAAACTTTTCCCCTCGTCTTACTTTGAAACATAGGTTAAAGACCAAAAAGGGTTAATTAATGTATGAAACATTTATGGTAAGTGTGTTAGGTAGTTGGTAAGACACTCGCGAAGGAATCGCTTTAAAACTCGTAAAGGTTAAATTATTAAAAATGGTGGAGCCGAGGGTACCCGAGTGACTTAAGCGAATCAGTGAGCGCAAAACAAGCGTTAGAGTCTAAGTTAGTTAAAGTATAGATTTACAAGTGACTTTGGTTTAATTCCAACTTACTTGTTGTTTATAGGTTACCAGACTCGTCCCGAGCCATTCGTAACCCCAGTCGCTCAGGCAAGTTTTCTACCCGTTATAACTGTTGTTGTGATGAATATATGTATTTGCATTATCTTGTGATAGATGCATGTTGGTTAATTAGCAAATGTTGCAATATATTGAAGCATGCTACTATGGTATATATATATGCATGCCTGTTTCGTATTCTTTCCATATATATCTGTTGATTCAGTTGCATAATACCTATGCTAAAGAATAGCGGTAACTTGCATATACCCTTAGTATAGGGACACGAAGGTGAAAATATTTTCTAAAACCGGGAGTCGAGGATTCCGAGTAGATTTTTGTATATATGGATATAGATATATATATATATATGTTTATATATATATATGGTTATAGTTTTCCAAACTATTAATCGAATAAGGTTTATTCGATAACTTTAACTTTATTTATCTGAATATTATTTGAATATTCATTCGAGGGCTTATGACTCTTTTATATTATTTATTGAATATTATTTGAATATTCATTCGAGGGCTTATGACTCTTTTATATTATTTATTGAATATTATTTGAATATTCATTCGAGGGCTTATGACTCAGTTTATATTATTTAATGAATATTATTTGAATATTCATTTGAGGATCTATGACTCCGATTATTTGCTGAGGTATATTCTTTATTTTATTAAAGAATAAGGTGTCAATAATCAAACTTATTTTCAATTATTCAAATAAAGATAATACTTTCATATAAGTATATCTTTGATTATTTAATACTCGTTTCAAGTATAAGTTTTAATACTTCTACTTCAATTATTTTTATAAAGATAATTCTTTGTGGGAATATTATTTAAATAATAATATTCAGACATTTTCTAAATATACTGGAGACTGATTTACTTCATTAAATCAGTTTTACTCCAAACACTCTTTAAAGTGTTTTCGAGTCTTCAAAATGATTTTTAAAAGTCAGAGCGGATCCCAAAACTCATTTTTATATTTAAGATCTTCCTTTTTAAGGGGATTTAAATACTCGCTCAAAACCTGGGGAATCCGGCTCTGTGGTGTATTTTATATTCGCAACGAGGTTGCAGTTTTGGTAAATGAATTGATTACTTGCCCAATGTTCGGGAAGTAAGCCCATCTAATTGAGTCGGCATAAGCGACAGGCCGGGGTACGGTCTATGAATTGTGTAAGTGGCTGGGTGGCAGTCCATCAACGCGTAAGAGGCCGGGTGGCGGTCCAGCA
This sequence comes from Apium graveolens, assembly GCF_009905375.1. Classification (NCBI taxonomy): domain Eukaryota; kingdom Viridiplantae; phylum Streptophyta; class Magnoliopsida; order Apiales; family Apiaceae; genus Apium; species Apium graveolens. Next base: position 46,457,434 of record NC_133656.1, on the reverse strand, counting down.
TAAGGTCCTTATGAGGCCAGGGTGATGACCGGTGGGGGATTCATCCATCTACTAGTAGAAAAGGTTACTTATTGGTATCTTTGCCTGATCAGCAAGATATCTGGTTTATGCCAAAATTCTTTTCCTTTCAAATTTATTGGATATTGCAACTCTGTTCATACTTTACATGACAGAGGTTTTCAGGAAATGTATAAAGAAGATGTATATGTGGATATATATATATATATCAGAACTTAATGAAGTATATCCTAACTTCATTTCCTTTAATAATATTTCAAAGATTGAATCTATTCAAGTCTTATCTTGTGGTCTCATCAGTGGGATGAACTTTTGAAACTAATTATAACTTGAACGGTGGTAGTTCAAGTAGTATTTGGGAAAGATATAAGTATATTAGGGTATCTTGTAACTTCATCTTTTAAACTTATATCTAATTAATAATTGTCTTATGAATGACAAAGATTTTCAGAAAAATGTTGAGACAAGGTTAGATATATGAGATCACCTTGCAACGATATTTTTTTTATATATACAGTTATACACTGGGACTTTGTGTATATTATGCATGGAAGAGGACTTCCAATATTTTGAAAAGTATATATGTATATACTGAATATTTTGCGACTTCATCGCATTATGATATCAAACTTGGTTCATTTCTTTTGACCAAGACTTTCATGAGTATTATGAGTAGGCTCATATATTGTAAATCATTATACATATTATTTTGGTGGGCTTGCTGCTCACCCTTACTTTCTTCTTTCATCACACAACAACAGTTAGGAAAGATGGCCAGACTCCAGCAGACCCAGCGCAAGCGCGTGGGAAGCGTCCCGCGTCTTCCCGTTGATGTTGTAGCTGCTATAGCTGCAGAGGTAGATCTATTGTAGATCAGACCATCTACTTTTGAGAATCAATTATGTATAATTATAACTTGTGGCAGATAATGCCAATTAACTGTAAATTTATCAAGTAATCATTTTGGGTTGTAATAAATTTAAATTGTGGATTCAAAGACTTGTACTTATTTAAATTTCATCTCTGAGACTATAACGGGTTGTGGTGTGTGTTAGTGTGGGGTCACAGCATAAGGTTATTTATTATTAATTAAGTGAAGTGATATTATGGAAAGAAAGACGGTGACGACCCGGATCCCCGACCCCGGATCTGGGGGTGTTACAGAAATGGTATCAGAGCTAAGCGTTATAAACCTCAGAGATGATGGGACGTTAAGATAATAAGTTCACTAAGATAATAAGAACTCTTGCCAAGTTCATAGTCGGACTACCTAACGTAGTACTGACAGTTAAAACCCTTATGGGAACCCTTATAAATGTAGTGATAGAAGCGTAGTTCATTATCGTATATGGTAGCGGGACTCCGAACCCTGAAGTTGAGGAACATCAACGCGATGATGATTTATTATTTATTGGGGATCAGATTATGGATCCGATAGAGCGTCCTAACGCGGGACCGGATGATGTTGATATTGAGGATGTAGCGGTTGAGGATGTTGTCCTAAAAGGGATAGTTGCTGAGAAGGATCCCATGGAGGATCCTGACAAGAATGAATAAAGGACCACTGATGAATTGATGACCATGGTTAGGTCGACTACCAGAGGTAGGATTGGTCGGTCACTACCGGAGGTTCGTTCAAGTTGTAAAGATAGTAGCCCCTTTAACGCGGCTTACTCGTAAGACTGAGAAGTTCGAATGGACAGAGAAATACGAGAACAGCTTTCAAGAACTGAAGCAGAGGTTGGTGATGGCCCCTATGCTGGCGTTGTCAGATGGAAAAGGAGATTTTGTGAAGTGTAGTGACGCTTCGCACAAGGGCTTAGGGTGCGTGCTTATGCAGCACGGTAAGGTAATCGCGTACATGTCAAGACAATTAAGGTAATATGAAATTCGATATCCCCGCTCATGAGCTTAGGCTCGTGGCAATAGTTTACCCTAAAGATTGGAGGCACTACTTGTATGGAGAGAAGTGCGAGAATTACCTAAGCCATAAGTGCTCTAGTACATTTTCACGTAGAAAGAGCTCAACATATGCCAGAGGAGGCAGTTAGAGCTAATCAAGAATAATGATGGGGAGATTCTTTATCATGCGGGGAAAGCCAATATGGTGGCTGATGCCCTTAGTAAAAAAAAGGAGAGACTCAAGATGATAATGTCTTTTGGAGAGTTTATAAGAGATTTTGAGAAAATGGAAATAGAAGTGAAGGTAACCGGAGCCGGTACCGAAAAGCTGTTTGAGATTGCAATACAGCCCGAATTATTGGAAAAGATCATATTGTGCCAGAAAAAGTTATGAATGAAGGCAGAGAGCCAAAAAAAAAATTAGATAAGAGGTTAATACCGAGAAAGATGAGAAGGGAATAATGAGGTATTCCTATAGAATTTGGGTTCCGAAAGTTCAAGAGCGTAGGGATGAGAACTTAGATGAGAGCCATAGTTTGAGGAATAAGATTTAGAGCAAACCCTGAGCGTGATAGTCAGGGAGGTCACCATCAAGATAGAAGGAACCCATGACATAATGGAGTGGAAAATGAGGATTTTAAATTAAAAGATGACCCCAATTATGGGGAGTAGGATGAAACATTTCATACTAAGGAAACAGAAAGTCGAGTAAGGAAAGGAGACCCGAGACGGTACTCCTATACAGCAATTCATGGACATGTCTAGACAGAACTTAGACTATTATCCCCAACCACCACCTTGAGGAAACAATGCGGTGAGAAATTCTTTGAAGACGTTTAAGTTGCTAAGCTCTCAGAGTTCCAGGGAACAAGCTGACCCAGTCGAGGCAAGAGCCTGGCTAAAGGAAATATAGGAATCATTTGAGATTCTAAATGATTGATGAACCATAAAAGACTGTTTTTGTCACTTACCCTCCTAAGAGAGAGACCACCCGCTGGTGAAAGACCAAGAAAGGTACGGAGCCAGAGGTTATGATAAACTGATTAAAGTTCAGCCAATTGTTTTCAGGAAAGTAATTCCCAAGGTTATGGAGAGAGTGTAAAAGCTTTAGAGCCAGAACAAAGGCAGACGAGTATGATGAATTATGAATTAAAGTTGTAAAAGTTGTCAAGATTCGTTCTAAGGACACGAATCCAGAATGACGGGATGTTTGAAATCAATGCTTATGTTGTGTTGGTTCATGAAATAATGATAAGAGAAAGGGAAATAAAAAGGAACTGAAGTGGAAAGGGATATAAAGGTAAAAGAGTTTGAGGTATGATAAGGGAGTCGGGTATGAGGAAACCCTAAAGAATCATAGCAATAGAAATAGAAAAGTATGTAATCGTCAGGATGATGATGATCCACCATGAGTTAAAATTGATGGTTGAAGGCATAAGAGATATATATATTGTACCCCCCTTTAAGTTGGGAGGATTCGAGGAAACCTTGAAATAGTTCGAAGGATAAATAATGAGACGCGGATAGACTGAGGAGACAAGGAAGTAAGAAATTAGGAAAAATTGGATGAAGGAAGTGACCTTCAAGAATGTGAAGTGTAAGACCGGTGGCTTGATATCCAAAAAGGGAGACGCCAGGTATGAAAGATATCCCAACATTGAGGTGACTGTTGAGATAAACAACAAAAGTAAATAAGGAATTATTAAGAAGAAGTTCACGTTGAACATGACCAATATCTTTCAGAAGCTCCATGTTATCATTACCAAATCAGGAAAGAAAAGCGGATGACCATTGTTATCTTTTTGAGGCCATATGGATTGACCTCAATTTGAATAAGGATGCTATTATGAAGTTAGGTATAGACTATCGAGGTGGGAATGATGAATAAGATAATCTATCAAGGATATATGAATTGATTTATCCATGGAAGGATGCATGTACCTTTTTAAAGGTGGAATTAAGAATAGAACATCGATAACTTAAAATGAATCCTAGGGGAATGCATAAAGGTTGGCATTTCACCCTTAATAGGGATAGTATGAGTTTTGACAGTATGAATTGGAAAGGATTAAGGTAATAATAACCTTTAAGGATCAGTGGAGAAATTTTTCAGAAGTATATAGACAATGGTTCTAGTATTAGTAAATGGTATTTTGATATGCCCTGTATATAGGGAATACAGGAGGAACGATTAAACGATAACCTTAGAGGTTTTACAAGGAGAAAGGAAATATTCGAAGTTCTCAAGAATAAAAATGTTGATAAAGGAAATATGACATAATTATAATGTTGCCAAGTGAGGCACGTGCTAAACCACGAGAAAGTATGGATCGAACCAGTAATGGTCGAAATTGTTCAGGGCAATTAGGACTTAAGATAAAAGATGTTCTAATTATGATTGAGCGTCAGTCATGACAGTGATTAACCTCTAAAGACTGAGGCAACAACTTATGGAAAAATGGTGATTTTTTTTTTACTTATCAGATGTTAAGGAAAACATCTTCACATAAGCTGTGATTGAAATGAGGTAGAAAATTTAGTTGAAGGTGGTTAAAAGACATTGATTATAAGGAACTATTACTATCAGGGAAGGCCAAAGAGGTGGCCAACACTTTAAAGGTAAGAGGATAATTATAGGCGCTTGTGCCAAAGGAATACAGTAATGATGGTTAAAACTGTGAAGGTTGTATTGTGGTTTGGAAGATTGACATTCCTTCTGATGACTGTGCAATACCCAACCGTAATAGTAGTTCGGTAAAGGTTTAATTTGTGTAATCGCCAGGAGCGGGCTATCTATCTTAGAAGGTACCATCTTGAGAATGAGCCAGGACTATATTTCAAAAAGGACTAAACAAACCTTTGAGTTAAGTCTTCTATTGAAGGTATATGATTAAGAATGGTATTAACCTGCTATCGTTGCTTTGAGCAAAACTCTTCTACAAATTTTATCTGCTTCATGTCATGTATGTATGTCAGAATCAGGAGTGTACTCCATGAATCATGAATGGTGATTATGTTATCTCCTTAGAAGGATTTGATACGACATGTATGGACTCCGTATGGTTAGCTATTAAGACTTCATGGAAAATGAATGACTACAGTAGGTCAGTGATGGACCATAGTAAGGCAGCAATGATTCTGCGAGTATTGAGCTGAATACAACCGTGAGAGTTGTATTGGAATGGGTGTTGAGATTGTGTACCACTAATCGGGTCGTGGTAGTGTATAAGTTATCATTGATAGACTAATTAAGTAGAGTATCTACCTAGTGAATAATTATTCTTTCTTATCAATAGAGAGTCGTATTATTATACGAGGAAGGTTGCGGTGCAAGCATAGAATTCTAGTAACGATGATGTCTAGAATGAGATCCCAGGTTCGATTTTCGATATCGAGGGAGTTTCAAAGGTAATTGTGTATAAGCTAGAGGAAGTGCATGGGTCCATAGAATGATGGACGGAATAGCAAATATTTAAGCATGTGAAATACGATGCGATAATACTCAATGTTGATATAAATACATATATGTTTTGTTCTCCTATGACAAACCTCTATAGTTCAGAGGTAGATTCCAAGCCAGATATTTTATGGCAATATTTTTTTACATATATATACAATTCTCTTCAGTTCGCTCTTTTCTCTTCTTTTCATTTCATTCATGTAAGCTAAGAAGAACAACCCTTCTAGAAGGGGAGGTATTGCCGAATGACTATCTATCTTTGTGATAGAAGCCTAGTAGGATACCACATGTTGTTTAATTGCTTGTCAAGTACTAAAGGCTGGCCACCTTCTGTACTAACTATGCGATATAACAAGTGTTCATGATCATAGTGATCTCTCAACAAATTCCTTTACTTCTATTTGATTGATCAAATTTTGGAAAATAGAAACAACTGAAAAAGGAGTAATAAAGTGGTGGTAGTATGCGGAATGGGAACACATTCGTGATACTAAGGTTGACGTGGTTATTAAAAGGTTATAGGACGCTAACGAGCAAAAGTATAACCAGTATAATATTAGGAACGGAAGGTAGTAGCGATTACGAACTGGAAAAGAATGGGTATTAAGAAGCAAAAGCTATAATGCTAGAAGCTATAATGAGAGTCTGTGCAATAGACTTGAAAGGAATTGGAATGATCACTTAATGCGGATTGAGTTATCTTACGACAATAGATCATATGTCATTATCGAGATGTCGCCTTATGAGATCCTTGAGGGAAGATAATGTCGATCTCCCTTATGTTAGGATGAAGTTGTAGAGCGCAAGATGCTCGGACCCGCAGTAGTCCAAAGGACCAAGGATATGATAGATCTAATCAGAGGACGGCTGGTAGTAGCCCAAGATGGACATGATAAGTATGTTGATTTGACACGAAAGGATAAAGAGTATGAAATAGGGGACCTAGTAATGTTATAGGTTTCCCTTGGAAAGGATTGATGAGGTTCGGAAAGAAAGGAAAGCTAAGTCTACAATTTGTTGGACCCTTGGATATATTAAGACGTTTGGGAAGTTAGCATATGAGCTAGCCCTAACCCAGAACATGTAGCAGGTCGTAACGTGTTTCACGTATCAATGTTAAGGAAGTGTAATTCAGATGCCAGATAAATAGAGGCATATGAGCGCATAGATATGCAACCCAACGTAACCTATATGGAGCAACCAGGAAAGGTTATAGAGTGAAAAGGAACAAGTGCTTAGGAGAAGGATTATCAAACTAGGCAGAGTTTGATGGTAGAACCACAATGTGGGAAAATTGACTTGAGAGTTAGAAAGTGCAATATTAAGATGGTATCCCCATTTGTTTTCTATCTGATTCCGGGACGGAATCCTTTTAAGGAGGGGAGACTGTAATAACCCCAATTTTTGGGAAATTTTTGAAACCCTTATGAATAGTGTTTTTGCTGAATGAGAAAACTTTTCATGCCACACTACGTAGGGGTTCTGTTATTGATCTTCTGGGATATTATTAGTACTGTATGTGGTATATAAGTGTATGTAAAGATCGTCAGAATCCAATTTCCGAACACTTTGATTTTTCCGGAAATCCACTAGATACGGAAAGAATTGAGAAAAAGGTAACAGAATAAAAAGGATTTAAATTAAAGGATTATAAGAGAGGATCATAAAAAGGAATATAATGTATTGAGAAAGGTTAAGGGAACCTAAGTAATAAGATCCCGGGTATGATCCCTCAAACGATAAACGAAAACGAAAGTTAAGCGAACCGTATAACAGATCAGCGGTCATTAGGCAAACAATTAGGAAGTTAATCAAAGGGATTAGAGAGGATGATGTCACCCAACCAATGAGAAGAGGACAAGGAGGGGAGGATGACATCATGAGGATGATGCAAGCATGACATAAGAGGGAAGGAAATGTGGTGGAATATTAACCACACAAAGTCAAGGCTACAAAGGGAATTAACCAAAAAAACAAGACAAAAAGCAACCAACCAAGCAAAACAAATCACAAAACACCAAACCTTCCATTTCTTCATGAAGCTCTCGGCTTCTTTCTTAAGAATTGGGAAGTCCAAGCTCCTCCACTTGCCATTTTACAAGGTAATTATCCTAGCTTCTCCTAGTTAAGTTACATACTTCCTAGAAATCTTAGCTTCAAAATCCTTTCCTAGCATTTCCTATAAATCATTCAAGAAGATGGTGAATAGTACTTTCTTGAAATTAATTTTTGTGTTCTTGATTTCTTTGAAAGAACAAGCTTGTAGGAGGTTAGATTAAGGCTTCCATGGGCATTCCAAGGACCTTTCATGGATTAAAAGCTTCAAGGAAGGTATAACTCTTCATGGTCTTAGTTTTAAGTTTTGTTGTTTAGATTTCCTAATGTTTAGATGATGGGTTAGTGTAATGGGTGTGTAATCATGTTTAGAGCTTGTTATGAGTAGTTTAGTTGGTGAGAGGCATGATTATTGTGTGTTTAGAGATTGGTTGATTTTGTGATATTTTTGGAGTTGGAAATCTTGGTTATTAGTTAATGAACTTAAGTAAACTCTTAGTTCATAATTGAGAAATAAGTATGAATTGGAAATATTGAATTGTTGGGGCTGTTGTAGTATGGTATGGATGAATGTTGGTTGTATGAATGATATGTGGTTGAATTGTGGTTGTTTTGAATTGGTTTAAAATTGGGAAATCGCGTAAACATAGCCGTCGTAATGTCCGATTTACTTTAGACTGCTTTTGTTCATAACATTAGGACCCGAGAACCCCCTGCTAGTTTATGACCACTGCCATGTTTAGATAGCTCATGTTACGAGCTTCGTTTTGATATGTAGTTCGTTCGATTCCGATGCACGGTTTAGGAGAAACGACCGTTTCAAGTAACGGCGTTTCGCGAACGAAACTTTTCCCCTCGTCTTACTTTGAAACATAGGTTAAAGACCAAAAAGGGTTAATTAATGTATGAAACATTTATGGTAAGTGTGTTAGGCAGTTGGTAAGACACTCGCGAAGGAATCGCTTTAAAACTCGTAAAGGTTAAATTATTAAAAATGGTGGAGCCGAGGGTACCCGAGTGACTTAAGCGAATCAGTGAGCGCAAAACAAGCGTTAGAGTCTAAGTTAGTTAAAGTATAGATTTACAAGTGACTTTGGTTTAATTCCAACTTACTTGTTGTTTATAGGTTACCAGACTCGTCCCGAGCCATTCGTAACCCCAGTCGCTCAGGCAAGTTTTCTACCCGTTATAACTATTGTTGTGATGAATATATGTATTTGCATTATCTTGTGATAGATGCATGTTGGTTAATTAGCAAATGTTGCAATATATTGAAGCATGCTACTATGGTATATATATATGCATGCCTGTTTCGTATTCTTTCCATATATATCTGTTGATTCAGTTGCATAATACCTATGCTAGAGAATAGCGGTAACTTGCATATACCCTTAGTATAGGGACACAAAGGTGAAAATATTTTCTAAAACCGGGAGTCGAGGATTCCGAGTAGATTTTTGTATATATGGATATGGATATATATATATATATATGTTTATATATATATATGGTTATAGTTTTCCAAACTATTAATCGAATAAGGTTTATTCGATAACTTTAACTTTATTTATCTGAATATTATTTGAATATTCATTCGAGGGCTTATGACTCTTTTATATTATTTATTGAATATTATTTGAATATTCATTCGAGGGCTTATGACTCTTTTATATTATTTATTGAATATTATTTGAATATTCATTCGAGGGCTTATGACTCAGTTTATATTATTTAATGAATATTATTTGAATATTCATTTGAGGATCTATGACTCCGATTATTTGCTGAGGTATATTCTTTATTTTATTAAAGAATAAGGTGTCAATAATCAAACTTATTTTCAATTATTCAAATAAAGATAATACTTTCATATAAGTATATCTTTGATTATTTAATACTCGTTTCAAGTATAAGTTTTAATACTTCTACTTCAATTATTTTTATAAAGATAATTCTTTGTGGGAATATTATTTAAATAATAATATTCAGACATTTTCTAAATATACTGGGGACTGATTTACTTCATTAAATCAGTTTTACTCCAAACACTCTTTAAAGTGTTTTCGAGTCTTCAAAATGATTTTTAAAAGTCAGAGCGGATCCCAAAACTCATTTTTATATTTAAGATCTTCCTTTTTAAGGGGATTTAAATACTCGCTCAAAACCTGGGGAATCCGGCTCTGTGGTGTATTTTATATTCGCAACGAGGTTGCAGTTTTGGTAAATGAATTGATTACTTGCCCAATGTTTGGGAAGTAAGCCCATCTAATTGAGTCGGCATAAGCGACAGGCCGGGGTACGGTCTATGAATTGTGTAAGTGGCTGGGTGGCAGTCCATCAACGCGTAAGAGGCCGGGTGGCGGTCCAGCACAAGGTCCTTATGAGGCCAGGGTGATGACCGGTGGGGGATTCATCCATCTACTAGTAGAAAAGGTTACTTATTGGTATCTTTGCCTGATCAGCAAGATATCTGGTTTATGCCAAAATTCTTTTCCTTCCAAATTTATTGGATATTGCAACTCTGTTCATACTTTACATGACAGAGGTTTTCAAGAAATGTATAAAGAAGATGTATATGTGGATATATATATATATATATCAGAACTTAATGAAGTATATCCTAACTTCATTTCCTTTAATAATATTTCAAAGATTGAATCTATTCAAGTCTTATCTTGTGGTCTCATCAGTGGGATGAACTTTTGAAACTAATTATAACTTGAACGGTGGTAGTTCAAGTAGTATTTGGGAAAGATATAAGTATATTAGGGTATCTTGTAACTTCATCTTTTAAACTTATATCTAATTAATAATTGTCTTATGAATGACAAAGATTTTCAGAAAAACGTTGAGACAAGGTTAGATATATGAGATCACCTTGCAACGATATTTTTTTTATATATACAGTTATACACTGGGACTTTGTGTATATTATGCATGGAAGAGGACTTCCAATATTTTGAAAAGTATATATGTATATATACTGAATATTTTGCGACTTCATCGCATTATGATATCAAACTTGGTTCATTTCTTTTGACCAAGACTTTCATGAGTATTATGAGTAGGCTCATATATTGTAAATCATTATACATATTAATTTGGTGGGCTTGCTGCTCACCCTTGCTTTCTTCTTTCATCACACAACAACAGTTAGGAAAGATGGCCAGACTCCAGCAGACCCAGCGCAAGCGCGTGGGAAGCGTCCCGCGTCTTCCCGTTGATGTTGTAGCTGCTATAGCTGCAGAGGTAGATCTATTGTAGATCAGACCATCTACTTTTGAGAATCAATTATGTATAATTATAACTTGTGGCAGATAATGGCAATTAACTGTAAATTTATCAAGTAATCATTTTGGGTTGTAATAACTTTTAAATTGTGGATTCAAAGACTTGTACTTATTTAAATTTCATCTCTGAGACTATAACGGGTTGTGGTGTGTGTTAGTGTGGGGTCACAGCATAAGGTTATTTATTATTAATTAAGTGAAGTGATATTGTGGAAAGAAAGACCGTGACGACCCGGATCCCCGACCCCGGATCTGGGGGTGTTACATCAGACCATCCATCGCAGCTAATACCTTTAAAATCAAGTCTAGCACAATTTAGATGGTGCAGAATTCAGTCCAGTTTGGAGGTTGTCCAATGGAAGATCCCAACATGCACATTAGAGATTTCATCGAGATCTGCGATACTTTCAAGTTCAATAATGTTTCTGAAGATGTTATGAAGCTTGGGAGAATCTTACTCAATTTGCGCAGAAATCGGGAGAATCTTTATGTGAAGCTTGGGAGCGCTACATGGAGATGCTTAGAAAGTGTCCTCATCATGGAATGCCTGATTGGATGATCATCAATTGCTTTTATAATGGTTTGGGAGCACAGTCCAAACCCATGCTCGATGCAGCATCAGGTGGAGCCTTATTGCTTACAGCTATGATGAAGCTTATGAGCTAATTGAATTGATGGTTGCTAATGAATATCAGAACCCAACTCACAGACTACCTCAAGGCAAGGTAGAAGGAATTCTAGAGGTGGATACAGATACGGCTATAGCTGCTCAACTAAAGGCATTAACGATGAAAGTGGATTCTTTGGCTAATTATGGACCTAATCAGTTCACAAGTATTTGTGAGCTTTGTGCAGGTGCGCATGAGATAGAACAATGTGTTATATCTAGTGAGTCAGCTCAGTATGTGAGCAACTTTCAGAGGTCGCAGCAACCAGTTCCTGCCACTTATCATCCTAACAACCGCAAGCATCCTAACTTCAGCTAGACCAACAACCAGAATGTGGTACAACAGCCTTATCAGCAGTTTGGAGCAAAGCAATTCAACCCTCCTGGTTTTCAACAACAGTATGCACCAAGACAATAACTCCAACTTCCACAACAACCGCATGGAAGTGCAGGTCAATCTACTAATGAAAAATCTGAATTGGAGGAGTTGAGGCTTATGTGAAAAAGCAAAGCGGTTTCTATCAAGACTCTGGAGAATCAAATAGGGTAAATTGTCAATGCCTTGTTGAACTATTAACCTAGAACTCTTCCTAGTGATATAGAAGCTAATCCAGGAAAGAGGGGAGTCAAGGAGCAGTTTAAGGCAATCACATTGAGGTGTGGGAAGGTCATGAGCCCCCAAATTCAGCAAGATAAAGATTCTGAATATTCCATTCAGAATGAAGGTGCATCTGCACCTTTGCCAATTCCAGAAAATGAGATTGGAGCTGAAAAAGTTGTGCAAAAGGATGCCAAGGTGGAACTGAAGAAGAAAGCCGTTAAAAGCAATCCTCCTGAGGGTAATACAGGGGATAAACAGGTCTACCCACCTTTACCATATCCTAAAAGACTTCAGAAGTGGAAGTTCGATAAGCAATTTGCCAAGTTTTTGAAGGTTTTCAAGAAGTTGCACATTAACAAATCTTTTGCTGAAGCTCTAGAAGAGATGTCGAGCTATTCTAAATTCATGAAGGGTATTTTATCTCGGAAGCTAAAATTTGAGGAGTTGGAAAGCGTTGCTCTAACGGAAGTGTGCAGTGTTGTGCTGCAACAAAAACTACCTCCTAAGCTTAAAGATCCAGGAAGCTTCACGATACCTTGCACCATTGACAATATGTCATTCGACAAGTGTTTGTGTGACTTGGGAGCTAGCATCAATCTGTTGTCATTGTCCGTTTTCAAAAAACTTGGACTACCTAATCCAAAACCTGTGAACATGTCTTTGCAACTGGCTGATCGTTCCATCACTTATCCGCGAGGAGTAGTGGAGGATCTCTTGGTTAAGGTGGATAAACTCATCTTCCCTGCTAATTTTTTCATTCTAGACTTTGAGGAAGATAAGAAGATCCCCATTATCTTGGGAAGACCGTTCTTAGTTACAGGACGAACTCTTATCGATGTACAAAAAGGTGAACTAACCATGGGAGTTCAAGGCAAGATGTCACGTTCAATATATTCAATGCCATGAAATTCCTTACTGATAAAGAGGAGTGCTTTAAAGTGGAGTTGGTCGACTCCGTAGTGACTTCGGAGCTTGATCACTTGGTAAGGACGGACGCCTTAGAAAGAACCTTAACGGGGGATTCTAATAGTGAAGATAAAGAAGGGGAAGAACAATTGTAGAATTTGAATGCATTCCTATGGAAGAGGAAGTTGGATTTACCCTTCGAGTCTTTTGGATTGGAAGAGCTGAAAAATTATCCAAAGCATATCAAGACATCTATTAAGAAGCTCCTACACTTGAGCTTAAACTACTGCCTGAGCACTTGACGTATGCATTTTTAGGTGATACATCTACTTTGCCTGTTATTATTGCATCTGTCCTTTCAGGAAGTAATGAAGATAAGCTCTTGAAATTCTGAGAGAGTTTAAAGCAACAATTAGATGGACTATAGTAGATATCAAGGGAATCAGCCCTTCTTATTGTATGCATAAAATTCTGCTTGAGGAAGGAAGCAAACCAACTGTTCAGCAACAAAGGAGACTAAATCCTATCATGAAGGAGGTTGTGAAGAAAGAAATTCTTAAATGGCTAGATGCAAGAATCGTGGGTGAGTCTGGTGTAATGTGTGCCTAAGAAAAGAGGCATTACAGTTGTAGCTAATGAGAAGAATGAGCTCATCCCTACTCGGACAGTCACATGATGGAGAGTTTGCATGGATTATCGAAAGCTGAATAAAGCCACAAGGAAGGATCATTTTCCACTTTCATTCATTGATCAGTTGTTTGACATGTTGGATGGTCATGAGTACTATTGACTTCTGGATGGATATTCGGGATATAATCAGATTTGTATTGCTCCAGAAGATCAAGAAAAGACCATGTTTACTTATCCATTTGCCACTTTTGCTTTTCATCGAGTCTCTTTCGGACTTTGTGGAGCACCTGCTACTTTTCAAAGATGCATGATGGCCATTTTCTCAGATATGATTGGCACTAATGTAGAGGTATTCATGGATGACTTTTCCGTGTTTGGGACTTCTTATGACAAATGTTTGCATAATCTTGGTTTGGTACTGAAAAGAAGTGTTGAGACCAATATGGTGCTCAATTGGGAAATGTCACTTCAGGGTGCAACAGGGTATCATTCTTGGGCACAAGGTATCTATCAAGGGTCTTGATGTGGATAAGGCTAAGGTGGGGGTCATTGAAAATCTTCCTCTGCCAATCTCAGTTAAAGGAGTCCGCAGTTTTCTTGGTCATTCGGGTTTCCATCGGTGATTCATCAAAGGTTTTTCCAAAATCTCTAGCATTTGTGCAATTTGCTGGAAAAAGATGTTCCCTTCAAATTCGATGAAGAATGTCTAGCTGCTTTTGAGAGCTTGAAAAAGAGTTTGACTACAACACCTGTGATTACTGCACCTGATTGGAATGAGCCATTCGAGATGATGTGTGATGCTAGTGTCTATGCAGTTGGAACAGTTCTTGGCCAAAGGAAGCAGAACATTTTCCATGTGGTTTACTATGCTAGTAAAACCCTTAATGGTGCTCAGCTGAATTACACTACTACAGAGAAGGAGTTGCTGGAAATTGTCTATGGTTTTGAGAAATTTTAATCTTATTTGCTTGGGACAAAGGTGACAATTTACACTGATCATGCGGCTATTCGATATCTGGTCTCGAAGAAAGATTCAAAACCTCGCTTGATTCGATCGATTCTCTTACTTCAGGAATTCGAGCTAGAAATCAAGGATCAGAAAGGTACAGAAAATCAGGTAGCAGATCATCTCTCACGCTTGGAAGATCAAGGCAAAGCTTTATTGGACAAGACATTGATCAAGGAGTCTTTTCCCGATGAGCAACTTTTTGGGGTGGAAGAAGAAGAACCAAGGTTTGTAGATATTTTGAACTATCTTGTGAGTAATGTTACTCCCCCAGAACTCTCGTATGCTCAAAGGAAGAAGTTTCTGCGTGAGGTGAAGTGGTATCGATGGATGAGTCATTCTTGTTTAGATAGGGAGCAGATCAGATTATCTGGAGATGCATTCCGTACAGTGAGACGGAGGGAATCTTGCATGAATATCATTCTATTGTGTATAATGAATATTATGTTGGAGAGAAGACATCAGCTCGTATCCTTCAAGCAGGATTCTTCTGGCCTACTTTGTTTAAGGATGCTCATCAGTTCATTTCGAGATCTGATCGCTGCCAACGAGTTGGTAATATATCCAAGAGAGATGAGATGCCTCTTAACGTGATGCTCGAAGTTGAGATTTTTGATGTTTAGGGAATCTACTTCATAGGGCCATTTATCTCGTCCTGCAATAATCAATATATTCTGTTGGCATTTGATTATGTGTCCAAATGGGTCGAGGTAAAATTTTTGCCAACCAATAATGCTAAGGTGGTGATTAACTTCCTTCATAAGAAGATATTCATGCGTTTCGGTACTCCGAGAGTCATAATCAGTGACGAGGGATCACATTTCTGCAATCGCAAGTTCACTTCATTGATGGAAAAGTATCATGTAAATCATCGTATTACCACAACCTACCATCCTCTAACTAATGGGCAAGCTGAAGTGTCTAATCGGGAGATTAAATGTATCTTGGAGAGGGTGGTAAATCCATCACGAAAAGATTGGTCTTTGAAGCTAGATGAAGTTGTTTGGGCATATAGAATAGAATTCAAGACTCCTCAAGACATGCATCCAGATCTAGCGTTCAAGGTGAATGGGCATAGATTTAAGCACTACTATCGAGATACGGCGAACTGCGAGGTAGTGAGCGCCGTTCTATCAACAACTTGATTCGAAGATTCACGTCAAGCTAGTGACGTAAACCAAGTGCTTCGTGGGAGGCAACCCATGTTTGTTGTATATTAGCGGGATAGTGGGGCGGCCGCGCAGAGGGTCTGGTAAAAAAAGGAATAAATCAAAAAAATAAAACAAAAATAACCCATCCCATTTGAAACCATTTTCCTACCCTAATTCCATTTATTAAACACTCCTAACCCAAACGCACATCTACCCTGTATATACATACATCCTATATACATCTCTATCACTTATCTTTCAATTCCAAAATCCTAGTTTTTCATATTCACTACTTACACACAAAATCTATATTGTTCTCATGGCACCCAAAAGATCGAGATTCATGTTGAGTAGCAGCTCTAGTCCCTCATCTACGGAGGACTCGAGTGCTGGTGGTGCGGTGGCTAGATTTTCTTCTCCGGATGTACAAGCTGAATTTAATCGATTGATGTCCAAATCAATTGCGAAGGAGAGAGGTTTCTTACCCACTGCGAGAGATGGAAAGCTCTTGGAGATGATTATTGAGATAGGATGGCAAACTTTTTGTGAGGTACCCGCTGCAGTCCTGATGAGCATTGTTCGGGAGTTTTATGCAAATGCAAGGGCGGATAAGAATGGGTTTTCAGTGGTACGTGGTTTGACAATGGATTACACACCGGCGACTATTCGTAGGGTTATCAATTAACCCCCACAAAAGTCGACGCAAGAAGAATGGGTGAACAAGATAAGGGAGGATTTTGATATTGATCATACTGTGGCTGGGTTGTGTGCTCTGAGAACACAGTGGAAGTGCAAGAGGGGCACGAATGAGCCGCTCACTTTTCCAGTGGCATGCATGAATAGGTATGCTCGGGCATGGAATGCTTTTGTGTGTGCTAATATTATGCCTTCTTCGCATCATCATGATGTTACTATTGATCGTGCTATTTTACTTTGGGGGATCTTGAATGAAGAGTATATGAATCTAGGCCATGTGATATATCAGAATATACTGCGGTTTCTGGAAACCAGGACATCGGGGGAGATTCCTTATGCCACTATTGTGACGAAGCTTTATATTTTGGTTGGTGTTCTTTGGCCCGAGTTGGAGCAGTTGCAGATGATGAGCGCTCCTATTGATAGCTCTACGATCTCAGTCATGGAGGAATGGTATGGTGGAAAGGCTGATGAGAATGGTCTGGGTTACATTTATGATCATTTTCCCCGAGGCCAGCCAGCTGATCAGACTTATGCTGGTGGTTCTTCTCCAGCCAGGCGTGCATCTTGGAGAGCTGCTCATGGAGAGGCTAGTTCTTCATGTGCTCAACACGAGAAAGGGGATGGTTCTGGGCTTGGTGATGCGCAGTTTCGGAGATTGGCCAGGCGCATGAATGCGATGCACGATATGCTTAGTTATTTTGCGGCCGACTTCTTACATACTTTGGGCACTGCTTTCCGAGCCACTGGTGATGAGGTTGATTGGCCGGTGTTTGGTGTTGATTCTGTGTATCCGCCACCTGATACTCCACCCGAGGAGGGTGATCCTCCCGACGACTAGGTATGTCTTGTATCCTTATTATTGCCTTCAATGGGGACATCGAAAATTTTAAGTTTGGGGGTGATAATGTAAGGATGAGTAGTTGTGTGTAGTATCCATATAGATTCATGTTACATGTTTAGTTGTATTTCATTCATATTTTTGCATGATTGTTCATATAGGACATATTTGTTTGTATTTTTGTGTGAGTTCATTTAGTTGCATTTGCATGCATATAGCATGATCCCTTAGGTTGAACTATTTATGTCTGATAAGTTGATGTTAATTTGAGTGTAGTGATGGCGAATATGGGGTTATTTAAGTCCTAATGAATTGATTTGCATGCCCAAAGCAAAAAATTTCACAAGTCTTATAGGTTGCTTTTGAGCTAGATCATGATCATATTTGTTTATTTCTTTAGATTTAATCACTTGTTTATATCTAGAATTGTTGGTATTCTCATAATGGCAAAAGAACACTGAATTTTAATTTGGAAAAAAGCTTGGATTTTATTGCTAGTTGTGAATAAGGTTAGGAGTCAAATGGCTAGTAGTCGGCTCATATTTTATGAGTAGTCTAGGGTTGAATGAGATGGAGCGAAACACACTCATTCAGAAATTGTTGAAAAAAAAAGAGAAAAAAAAAGAAAAAAAATATGTTTATTCATAATTGATTAAGAGTGAGCTCTTTAATACTCGGGCAATTAAGTTCTGGGGGACTTTGTGCCTAGTGACTAAGGCTTTGATAGTTTGGGATCCGCTAACCTAATGCTCGCTACATGGGTATTATTGCATAAGTCTTTTGGGACTTCACTCATTGCACGGTCAAATAAGCATCTTTGTTATGTGTTCAATAATAGCATGAATCCTTGTTTAACTATAGTAGAAAGGAAGTGTTGTGAGTCATTATGCATTTAACATCTATTATGTCTATAAACTTGTGATTGTTTTAATGATAGGTAAGTTATGGTTAATGATCTAGAATCGAGAGTATATCTGTTAAGCATCCACACACGCTCGTTTCTGGTTTAAGTTGGTTTGTGGGGTTTATTCAAACTCTGTTAAAAGTCATTGCATTCTTAGAGGCACTGGCTTATTTATTTGGTTATGGTTATTCTGAAGGGATCGATTGTATTATTATTTAGTTGCATTCATATAGTTGCATTCATGTATTAGCTTTGTTTTGTAGTTTTGAGTCTGTTTATGCTTGATGACAAACATCGATTCAAGTTTGGGGGTGTGATAAGTGGATTTTATATCTACTTGGAACGCTTCATTACAAGCTTAAGTTGATGATTTGGACTAATGTTATTGGTATTTTTGATGTATTTTTGTGTCTTTTCATAATAGGCATTAGTTGAATGAATAAATGAGCTTTTCAAGGAAATATGCTGAAAGAATGTCAGATTCTGAAGCCTATACCATGTTCATGTTGAAGAGCAGCTCGATAGCTTCGCGTTGACTGTTGATTCGCTGAAATCGGATGAACGGAACTCAAGTTATAGCAGAAACAAGAAAATGAAAAAATTTACAGAAGCACGGCGCACCCACGCGGGAAGCGGGATGGCCGCGCTAGATCGATAGAAAGCGCGCGCTCCCGCGCGGAGTATGGGCTGGTCGTATTAGAGTCCTGAGCCAAAATCCTGATTTGACTTGAATTTGATGATTTTGAGGGCCCAGGTCATCCAGAAGCATATATAAGCCAATAATAATTCGTTTTTAATAACAAGGAGCCAAGGGAGAGTAATACGAAGACCAAGAGAGCACAAGACGGCTACGGAGAAGAATATTTGGTATTATTTAATATAGTTGAAACTTTGGATGCTTGTTTTCGATTTGTCTTTGAACCCTAGTACTCTTATCTTGTTTATTATCATGTTTTCATTGGAACCCATGGTGACGATGAGTTCGATTATGAACTAATCGTTGTCATGAGGTCCTATATCTATGGATTTCAATTGTTAATTGTTTTATAATCCTTTTTGTGTGGTGATTTATGATTTCCTAGTTTGGTTGTGCTTATTCATCTTTAATGCGTTGCTAAAATCTAAGATTGTTTGTTAATCTCTATGGAAGTGACAGTGAATATAGAGGTTTAGAACTTGCCATGCTAGCAAAGGTTTATGTATGAATTGACATGCATAGTTCGTGGGTAATTTTAACCATCTTATTCACCCCGGGTAATCACGATAGATAACTTGCTCTTAAACCGTTATGTTTTCAATCTTTATAGACATATAGGGACTAAGCATAATTGGTTCTGCTATCTTCTATCTTAATTGTGGATGCTTAATAGTAGGGTATACGTACAATGAAAGTTGGCGTATACTAATTTCGTGTTATCTGATTAGTTGTCATCACCATCACATGCTAAGGTTAAAGACATAACTTTGAATGAAGTATTTAAAGAATTTAGAATCCCATGTTTATTCTCATATAAATAACTCAATCTTAATTCTCTCAGTTAATATTATTTAGTATAATCTCTTAGTTAAATAAAAACTAAATTTGTTACTTGTCTTAGCATTGAACGATAACCATACATTGTTGCATAGGTGCATAATATGAACTTAGCCTAAACCAGTCCATGTGGGAATGAACTTGACTTATATCCTATACTACTTGTGATCACGTGTGGTTGCGTGTATATATTTTCACGTGTGCTTTAGTGCTAACATATAGTCACATGACCCATCCTACACATTGTTTATCCTATCACCGCTCCAAACTCGGAAGTGATTCTGTTGTATTCCACGTTTGTCCGGACACACCCATATTTTCGGGTTCCTTTATACACAGCCACTACGATCACGTTTTTCATATTTTTATGTACACAAACCCCTTAAAAATATAAAATATTAATTAAAAAGTTGTAAATTTCTAAAATCTATTTTTTTCAAAATTAAATATTTCTCAAACAAAAATGGTGAACCATTAAACCCTAAAATATTAAAACTAGTTGAATTATGGTACACTATAATAGGTGTTTTGAGCAGTACACATAAATTGTTATATATTTTATATATTTTCTTCCAAATATTCTAAAATATATGGAGAATTATTAAACCCTAAAATATTAAAATCGTCGAAATAGTGTACCCGCTTTAACTATAAAATATTATATTTCTTCAGAAAAAAATTATACTTCTAAAATCCAAAATTTTAACAACTAAATATTTAAAAAACTTAAATTAAGAATTGTTGAACCCCAATTAATGGCGGGGATCGAGGAGAGAAAAAAAATCCTTATTAGGGATCGTGCACTAAAATTTATTGAATGCGAAGTAACTCGATGTCCTTCAGATTGTGATTTGAAGCATTATGAGAAAATAAAAATTCAAATAATTTATATAATTATATTACTTATAAATAACTTTAAAATAATGTACTACGATCATTTTTGTCAAATAATTTTTTTAAACCGTACAACAATTTAGTATATTTTTTATCAAAGAGCGTATTTTTTTATTAGATAAAAAAATATTGTGTTATTGCTGATTAGTGATGGTCATTTAATTCGCCCTGCACATTCTTGAAGCGATCACCGCTACAAACAGGGAAGGAATTTAGTTATTTCTCGGTTACCTCAATACACATCTTATTTTTTGTGTTCCTCGACATACCCTTCCTCTTGTTACGTTTTCCATTATTTATGTATACATACCCATTAAAATTTATAAAATATAAAATATAAAGTTATATATTTATAAATTCATAATTTTTCAACTAAGTAATTTTAAAACCTAAAAGGGAAATTTTTAAACACCAAAATATTAAAATATATTAATTTGGGGTCCACTCTTTGTAGGCTCGAGGGTTTTGAGCACTAAACCCTCAAATGTTCAGCATTTTATAAATTATTTCTAGATATTAATAAATCACAAATGATGGATTATTAAATTTTCATTTTTATAAATATTAACGATCATTTACTTCACTATTACCAAACAATTACATTACTTTAACTTTGAAACAATCAAATGTTTCCATAACTTTAAATAATGTTATAATTTCTTTTAACTTCAAAATTCAACTTGGTGTGGGATGAAATGTTACATCTCACTTGAATAGTAAATAACACAAATTTACATTGACTACATATCTACACTACCCATGCGAAGTTTAAATTTCAGTTAAATATTATTAGTTTTATTATTTAAGTTCAAATTTATATTAGGTCTTCCACACAATCTTAGATAGATGTTGTAAAAGACATGCCTGTACTTTAACAAGACTAAGACAACTTCTCAACCCTAAGTAAGTTATATTGTTATCTAAATTTGTATTTTGTACTTGTAACACTTAAAGTCTGTAAAAATGCAAAGGAGCAGACTGGAGTCTTTTTCCTAGAACAGTATAAAGCCTAAGGATTCTATCTTGAAGAAGATTAAGAAGATCATGCCTCAGAAGAATTTTGAAGAACCTTGGAGTTGAATAAATCTGTTTGGAGAAAAATGTTCTAAGTCAAGATCCATACAAGTCACAGATTTAATGTTATAGAGAAGTCATTCGAGAACTCCAGAATGGCTTATCGAGAAGCCATTCAAACTTCAGAGAGTACCGACGGATGAACAATGTCTACTCCATGGATGAGCAGTGTCTACTCGATGAATGTGCAGTGTCTACTTGATGGATGAGCAATGTCTACTCGACGGATGAGCAATGTCTACTCGATGGATAAACAACCACCACTCGACGGATAAGCAATATCCACCGGGAGTAGAGAAGTCAGGAAAGCTACTCGAGAACTCAAGAAGATATCGACAAGCCAATTTGAAGAACTGAAGATTGGAGATATCGACAAGTCATTCCTTCACTAGAGAACTCAGAGTTATTGACAAGTCTACACTTATTCTAGAACTCAGAGATATCTACAAGTCAAAGTGAAGATATGAAGATTAGAGATCTCAACAAGCCGGAGACCTCTACAAGCCAAACTCATTACGGAGTGCTAGAGATCTCGATAAGCCTATGTACTTATCGAGATGTCAAGTGTTCTATTAAATCAAACTGGAGATCTCGAAGTACAGTCTCAAAGTACAGAATTACAGATCAGTTCAATATCCAAGATAAACAATCAACAAATAATCCAACAGCTGGATTGACAAGTCTACAAAAAGCAGCTTGAAGAGTGTGCAAGATCAATGGCAAAGATCAACTGACATAGGAAGATTAAAGTAAACACGGGATGCTAAAGATATGCTAATCCAGAAATGGAAGATTTGCTTTTCTATAAATAGAAATGACAAGTGACAGTTGAGAAAAGTTAATAGCATGTTTATTATCCATTGTGTAAACCAGCAGTTAACTGAGATATAAAGTTAGCACTGGTCCTTTAGTTAGATGTAACAATTTAAATTAAAATTCTTGTAACACTATCGAGAAGAAGCTGAGCTCTTTAACTTCAAAGAGCTTAGAAATTTTGTAGCAAAACATCTTAATTTTTAATACAAAAATTAAGTGAGTTTTGAAGATCTGTGTTCTTTATTTTCTGCAAGCTTATATTCTGCATGAACACTTTTCTATACAAGATTTAATTTACTTTGTTCATCCATTAACTTTCAAGAAAAGCCTAAAATCAGAAAAACACATTCACCCCCCTCTGTGTGTGATTCATTACCTAACAAGTGGTATTAGAGGCAAATCTGAAAGTAAACAGATTCAAATTCTTGGAAGAATGAATACACAGAAAATCGGTAGCATCAAAATTCCTACCTTTGACAAAGCTAACTACACTCTTTGGAAAAAGAAAATGATGTTGTTTATCAGGATGGCCAATCCATTCTATATTCAGATCCTCAAGAATGGACCCTTCATTCCTATGGTAAGAGTTGAGGAATCTAAAAATGGAGACATGGTCATACCAGCTCATTATGCTCCAAAAGATCCTGTTGAGTATTTTGATCCTGAAAAGGAGAAATTTTCCCTGGATAGCAGCTTGCAAATGATATTGGTTGAGTCACTTGACAATGTGATGTACAACATTATTGTCAACTGTGACACTTCCAAGCAGATATGGGAAAAGATTGAGATACTATGTGAAGGAACTGAGGAGGTTAGATCTAATCAAAGAAGGATATTGATATCACAGTATGAGGGTTTCATGGCTAAGTCTAAGGAAAGCATTACTGATGTGTTTGAAAGATTCAACAAGCTGATAAATGACTTGCAGCTTCATGACAAATAATATGAAGCTAAAGAGGTGAATTTAAAGTTCTTGCTTACTCTCCCTGACCATTTGGAACAGAAAATCTCAGCAATCAGGGAAGGAAGAGACTTGAGCAGAATAACTCTGGAAGTTCTATATGGGATTCTCAAAACATATGAACTAGAGATGATTCAAAGGCAATCATTGAGGTCTGGTCAAGGACATGTTGTGGATGAATCAAGTGCTTTAATTGTTAATGAAAGCCACTCATTCAATAATGAACTAAGATCCCAAACTTCAGTTGCCTCAACAAGTGAGCGGAGAACAAATAATTCACAGGAGCAAGTCATATTACAGTTGGAAAAGGATGAGTTTTACACTCTTGAAGAACTAGATGAGCTAGATCAGTCTATGGCTTATCTAGCTAGAAAATTATCTAACATTAGAGTAAAGAAGCCAAGGTACTTCATGAATAAAGGACAATCCTTCAACAAAGACAACAGCTGGAAAGAGAAAGGGAAGTACAATTATGACAGCAAGAGTGGTTACAAAACTGGATCTGTTGGAAGATCTAATATAAGGTGCTTCAATTGTGATGAACTAGGCCACTTTGCTACCGAATGCAGGAAACCCAAGAATGCAAAGAAAGACAAAGCTTATCTTAAACTGGAAGCAAAGTATGAAGCTCTTCTGAAAAAGCTACAGAGCAAAGCTAACATTGCTATTGGCCTTGACTATGAAGACATGAATGACAAAAAGATGATTGTAGGTGACAAAGGGAAAGCCAAGGAGACTGAGAATGCTCCAACCTTTTTGAAAGAGGTTAATGCACCTACATTCAAAGCATGTGTAGTCAACTTCAGTGAAGAAGAATTGATAATCCAACAAGAAAATGATGATGTAGATAAAGAAAACAAATCTAAAGTATCAGTTCAATCTTCAAAAACTGAAGAAAAGCTCATGAACAAACACAGTCCCAAGACTCTTGTTCAAGAAACCAAAGCTGAAGATGCAAGAAAGAAAAAGAGAAATAGAAATGGAAAAATAGGGATAAACAAAAGCAAAAATTTTGCTTATGTTGCAAATACTCCTAGAAAGAAGTGTAAAAAATGTGGCTCTTCAAATCATCTAACTCACCTTTGTAAAAAGTTGTTAGCAAGCCAGCAAGAAAACTGGTGAAGCTGCTCTTAATGGAGCAAGGAAATGAGGCTTGTTTGTTGAAGATTTTGACTCAACAAATAAGGATGTTATTTGTTGCCTCTACACCATGGTATCAGGAGAAAGAAACAAGCTCTGGATTAAAAATATGTCTCCCTTAATTTTCAAGAAAATTAACACCTTGTCAAAAAGGAGTTGGTAAGAGACATGCCTAAGATGGAACTTGCTCAAGTTGAAGTTTGTAAAGTTTGTCAGACTAAGAAAATGAAGAAACTACTCAACAAGAGAATCATGGAAATGGAAGCTCATCTCATACACATGAGTTTGATTGCACAACCTTAGGGGGAGTAAGAGGATCTTCAAATACTGGAAGGAAGCTCAACTTGGGATTATGACATTCCAAGGGAATCGGTTTTGGAGCTGTTGGTTTCACAGATACAGATTCCGCTGAATGGAGAGTTGACAGAAAGAGTTCCAGTGGAAAATGTCAATTTTGTCTTTCAAAGACCTGTATCCTGATTTAGCATTAAGCTCATTTTTGTACAAACAGAAAAACAACTAGCTGACAGTTTTACTAAAACTTTGGATGAAGCAACTTTCACTAGACTTGTAAGTGAAATTGGAATGCTAAATTCTTCATCCTAAGGCAAGAACTCAACTAATGTTTTGCAGCAGATTAATCTCCAATAAATCAAAATTAATTTGATTAAATTGGAAATTAACTGAAATATGAATTATAAATATTTCAGAAATCTCTGATATTTATTCTTCAAATTCAATTAACTTGGAATTTTTCAAAATTCTAAGTAAACTGTTCAGTTGTTAAATTACATTCTTGATATGTAAGATTAACACTAGGAAGAATTACAAAAACCAAAAGTATCTAGAGAACTGAGTTCTCGATAAGTATAAATTGACTTCTCGATAAGTCATTTTAGGACTTCTCGAGTGAGTCCTTGGTAAGTCAACTTACAGACTTCTCGAGTGACTTCTCGATAGGTTTAAAATGACTTATCGAAAAGTCCTTGTAGAGTTCACTAATAGTGTTCATTCACAGAGTTATCTACAAGTACAATTCTTGACTTATCAATAACTCATAACTGAGATAATTTAAATTGATAAATTATTTTGGTAAAATACTTTTGGAAAATTTATCCTAATTTTATTTTGAATTTATTCAAATAAAATTTAGAATTAATTCCATCCTTTTTGGACAAACTGGGCATTTATCTGACATTTCGATAAGTCGTATTTGAGCTCTAAGAGTAATTTACAATGACTTCTCGATATGTACTTCACATCTCTAAATGACTTCTCGATAGACAAACTCCAAATGTCTATTTTTGAGTTCTCGACAAGTCATCTTCTTTTTCTATAAATACCCAGACTTCTCGATACATACTTATACTTACATATTTCGAGATCTAAAGTGACCTAGCTTTCAATCCATAACCATTTTCTCTCTCGTTTTTCATCCTTTCTCAGAAATTTTTTTCCTACCCATTCATTCTCATCAATCAACTATGGCTCAAAATGTTGCTAGGGCATCTATCCCGTAGAAAGGAACCAACTATCTTGCTTTCACTGATGCAAACCAAGCTCTTGATAGTTTCAAGGGGTTTGTGAAGCTACTGTTTGAATCCTATCCTGCAGGTGCTTTGACTGCAAATCCAGTACTGTATCTAGATGTGCTACATGATTTCTGGACTACAGCTGTAGTGAGGACTGATGTTAACAATAACTCTCTCTCTCTCTGGTGGTGACATGCACAATTGGAGGCCAACGAATATAATTCAATGACCAAGATGTGAATAGAGCTTTGGGGCTGCCAACTGAGAATCTGGTGGAGGTACCAACTCCTGATGAGCTGACTGAGTTTATGGACTTCATCAATTATGGTGGGAGAATCAACCTGTCAAGCTTAAACAGAACCAATCTAAGAAAGGAGTGGTCATTCATCTTTGACTCTGTAGTAAGGGTCTTTACTTGCAGAAAAACTGGATATGACAATATCTCAAGTGTTGTACAAAATCTGGTGTATTCAATTGCCCACAGCAGACACCTGAATGTTGGTCTACTAATCCTGGAAGAACTTGCAACCAGGATGGTTATGCCCCTAACAGCTAGAGGTAAGGAAATTTTATTTCCTAGATTTATTATGTCCGCTTTAAATAATAAAGTAGCTGACATACATCTGTTGAATGGTATGGATAATACTAAGATAGGAAATTGTAAGCAAGTGTCCAAGATATTATAAGGCTCACTTGCTACAAAGAATCAGGTCAATGTAAGTATGAAAATCACTCCATTTATGTTGAAAAGATTTAGGACTTATCCTTATCCTATGCCTGATATGAGATTTAATGCACAATCTAGTACAACTATAATTCCTGAACTTGTGGAAGTACAAACACAGGATCACCAACAGGGATCTTCCCACGCTGCAACCATTATTTCACAACCTTTAGAAGCTGGAGACCAAGTACCTCATCTTGTCAAAAAGGTGAGGTCAGTACAAAGAAGAGAAAGGGGATAAACCTAGCTGTGTTAAATGAGAGTGGTGTGGAGAAAGCTGAAAGAGTACCACCTCTGGTCAAAAGATCCAAAATAAGTAAACAAACTGAGCTGACCACCCTATCTTCCTCTACATCCTCCCAATAGGATGCAGTTGTAAAAACAACCAGGAGTGAGTCTACACAGCCTGCACAAGAAGCAATTCAAGTGTATGGTAGGAAAAACAAGGAAGGTGTTAGTCGCTAAACACGCGCTAATATTACATTCAAGTATACGAGTTCGCAAGTAGTATAGAATATTTTCTAGTTCGTTCCCACAGAGACTGTATTGGTTAACGAATTAATTCACGCACCTAAGCAACAATGTATGGTTATTATTTAATGCTAAGAAGATAACAAAGTGAGAATGTTTATAACTAAGAATTACGCTAACTATTATAACTACGAGAATAAGATTGATTGAATTAATATATATGACATGCATGGGATTCTAACTTCATTAAATACTTCATTCAATAGCCTTATTATTCTCAACCTTAGCATGCAATGGTGATGACACTAATCAGACAACACGAAACTCATAAACGCCAACTTTTGTTGCACGAGTACCATTCTACCAGACATCCACAAAAGAGGTAGAAGCTGAATAGGCACCAATTATATTGAGACCCTATATGTCTATAGAATTTGACAACATAACGGTTTAAGCACAAGTTATCTATCTTGATTACATAGGGCAAGTAAGATGGTTAAAATTACCTACGAATCATGCATAACAATACATGAACCTATGCTAGCATGGCAAGTTCTAAATCCTTAAATTCACTTTCGCTTCATTAAGAATTAACACACTATCTTATAAGTTCGCGACGCTCACAAGATGAATACGCACAACCATAACTAGGATATCATACAAACACCACACACTAAGGCATCAAAAATTTTAACTAAAGAAATCCATAAACAAATCCGCTAGAACCCCACGATAACGATTAGCCCATAATCGAACTCATCGCCAATATGGATTCCAATGAAAACATGATATAGGAAAGTAGTTTTTATACGAATAAATAAACCAAAGTACAAACAAGTGTAAAGGTTCATGAAAACAAGAAACAAGCATCCAAATTACAACTCAAAACAAAGATTCACAAGAATAAACTAGTTCGTCTTCGCCTTTGTTGAATTGTGCCAAAAGGTCTCTTGCCGTCTTCTCCTCTGTTTAATGTCTTGATATATCTGAATATATCCTGAAAAACGACCTAAATTATGTTTATATAGCAGTCCGTGCATCCTAGGAGTCCAGCAATTTGAATTATAAAAGAATTAGGATTTTAATATCCCGACCCAGCGCGAGCCTTTCCGTACTCCCGGCGCGGCCGCGCGCAACACCAGCGCGGGCGCGCCTACCTTTTGCCAAAACTTCATTTTTTCTTCTTCTTTATTCCTTCCAGCTTCGAGCCAATCTTCCAAGCTTTAATTCCAACACATCCTAAACACCATATTAGCATCAAAATAATGCTAATTCACCTGATTCACGAAGTAAAGCCTGAAATGCAAAAACACTTGAAAATACGTTAAAACACAAATAACTTGAGTACAAATACACCAACTCAAATCTTATTAGAGCATAAATAAGTGTCATAAATTCCACTTAACACACCCCCAAACTTGAATCAATGCTTGTCCTCAAGCATAAACAGACTCAAAGAACAAGAAATAAAAATACATGAATGCAACTAATATGAATGCAACGATCCCCAAAGAATAACTAAACCAATCAACCAGCAACACCTCAGCAAGTGCAATTATTCGCATAAAGATCCATCAGATCTCACAAATCAATCTACACACCAGAGACGTGCGTGTGTGCAAATGCTTACAGATATTCTTTCGCAACTAGATCGACAATCATATCTCAATACTTATCAAAACAATCGCAAGTTTATAAAAAAATAGAAGCTAGACTCAAAATAACTTATAACACTTCAATCCGTATATCGGAGTTAACATGGATTCACGCTTTTATTCACCGCAAAACAACACAAATATGCTTATTTGATCGTGCAATGAGTGAGGTCCATAAAAGATTTATACAATAGCACCCATGTAGCGAGCGTTTGGTTAGCGAATCCCAGACTATAGAAGCCTTAGGTCACTAGGCACAAAGTCCCCTAAGAACTTAATAACTCAAGTACTAAAGAGCCCACTCGTGATCAATTATACATAACAATTATTCTTTTTTTTCTATATTTTTTCTCTTTTTCTATTTTTTTTCTATTTTTAAATGAGTGTGTTTCACTCCATCTCATTCAACCCTAGACTACTCATAAAAATATGAGTCGGCTACTAGCCATTTGACGCCTAGCCTCACAACTAGCAATGAAATGCAATTTCTCCAATTTCTGAATATCCATGTTTTTTTATTATTAAGAGAATACCCTAAATTCTAAATATAAACAAGCGATTAAACCTTGAAAATCAAACAAATCATGACTATGATCTAGCATTGTAGCAACCTATAAGACTTAGTGAAATACAAATGTCTCTAGCATGCAAATAAATCCAATAAGACTCAACATCACTAAATACAACATCACTACACTAGCATCAATATCACCAATTAATCGGAAAAATTATCTAAGGGAATCAAAATATAATGCAAATGCATGAAACTACACGAACAAATTATCATAAAAACTACCAAAAATAAAAAAAAACTACATGGCAAAATATATGCAACTATATGAAATAAAACTAACATGAATATGCAAACTATATGAGACTCACACAAACATATTCTTTTAACTACTACCCCCAAACTTAAAATATTCACTATCCTCAGTGAAGGTAATATTAAGGAATCAGTCATACCTACTGTGAATAAGAATCATCACCCTCAACGGGTGGAGTGTCAGGTGTGTCTGAAGGTGGATACATGGAGTCCTCACCGAATACTGGTCACTGGATGTCAACTCTTGTGGCTTTAAATATAGTCCCAAGTGCCTGGGTGAGATCGCGTGCAAACCGATTGTTGATATCATGCATCGCATCCATCCTCCTCGCAAGACGCCTATACTGCGTCGAACTCAAACCAGCTCCCATCTCTGCTCCTACTGCCTTCCCCTGCTGCTGCTTCTGCGATCCTAACGGTCCAGCCTCTTCTCCATACTGAGCTCTTCAAGCTGCTCGGCTTTCCTGCTGCGTACCACCATCATACATCTGATTACGGGGCACACCTCCTGAAAGATGATCAAACGTGTAACCAAGCCCCTTAGGATCGGGCTTTCCTCCTCCCCACTCTTGCATGTTGTGCAGCGTAGAACTGTCAATAGGAGCACTGGGAATCTGAAGCAGCTCAAGTGCGGGCCAATGAACACCAACTACCACGCACAACTTCGTCATAATGGACGCATATGGAATCGCCCCAGTAGTACCTCCTCTCAAAAACCTTAGGATGCCCTGATATATCACCATCCCCAAATGAATGTAATCACCCTGCAAAATACCCAAAAGCAGACGAGCACGCTCCACCATAATCTCATGCACATGCGAAGATGGCATGATGTTAGCAAAAATAAACGAGTTCTAAGCCCGTGCATACCTGTTCATGCATGAAGCAGGGAACATGGAGTAATCAGTAGTGTCCCTCTTGAACTTCCAATGAGTCTCAGGCACACAGAGAGTAGCAACGATGAGATCCAAATCGAAGTCCTCAGGAGTCTTATTGTTCCAAGTGTCCTGGCCTACCTTCCTCGCAGGCTGTTCAATCATTGTCCTGATAGCCTCACCATTATACTAAACAGTCATCCCTCTCACCACCATGAAACCATTCTTCCCCGCCTTCACGTTGGCGTAAAACTTCCGCACAACACTCATGGGCACAACAGCGGGAGCCTCACAAAAAGGAACCCAGCCCATCTCCAAAATCATCTCCAACAACCTACCATCTTTTCCTGATGGCAGAAATCCTCTCTCCTTAGTAATAGGCTTCGAGAGAAGCCTCGTGTACTCCTCCTCAGCCTCAGGAGTAGAGAACCTGGGCCTCACACCACTCGCAGTAGAAGAATCGGTGGCGCTGCTTCAACTTGAGTTCTCTATCTTTTGGGTGCCATCAGATTGACAATAAAAAGGGAATAAAAGCTTAAGTGTTTTGAGAAAATATGTGTTTGAGAGTTTGTGAATTAGTGGAGAAGATGTATGCAAGTGTATGTATTTATAGGTGGAGGGGTGTGAATTTGATAAGGAATAGAAGTGGGAATTGATTATGGGAATCGTGGGAATAATGGAATTGATTAGGAGAGGGAATTATGGGATGTTGAAGAGTAAAAATCAGGTTAAAATTGATTTTGGAATTAAAATCCCGATTTTCTCTAATAAAACTGTTGTTTTTATTTTTTTCTGAACAGGGAACCGGCGCGGCCGTGCGCTAGGATAGCGCGGGTGCGCTCACTTTCTGGAAAACCGACGCGGGCATGCGCTAGGACAGCGGGGGCGCGCTTGGTTACTGGAAAAACGGCACGGCCGCGCGCTTGGCCAGCACGGGCGCGCCCAGCTTCTGTACTTGGTCCCGAATTTTTTCCTTTTTCTGATTTTTTTGTGTTTTTCTCTTTTCTTCTTGCTTCCTCTACCTACTAATGTACAAAAAACTTAGGTTATCTCACAAGAAGCGCTTCTTTTACGTCGTTAGCTCGAAGTAGAATCTCGAGATCAAGTGGACAATAAAACGGCACTAACCACCTCGCGGTTTACCGTATCACCATAATAATGCTTCAACCGTTGACCATTTACCTCGAATGCTTGGCCTAGATCATTCTCAAAAATTTCCACCGCTCCATGTGGAAACACGGTTTTGATTATGAAGGGCCCTAACCATCTTGACTTCAACTTTCCAGGAAAAAGATGGAGACGAGAGTTGAATAAAAGAACTTGTTGTCCTGGCACAAATCTCTTGAGCACTAGACCCCGATTGTGCCACCTCTTGACTTTCTCCTTGTACATTTTGTTGTTTTCGTAAGCTTGAAGTTGAAATTCGTCAAGTTCGTTCAATTGAAGCATCCTTTACTTTCCAGCTGCATCCAAGTCCAGATTCAATTTCTTCAAAGCCCAATAGGATTTATGCTCGAGCTCCACTGGAAAATGACACCCCTTACCATAAACCAACTGAAACGGCGACATTCCCAATGGATTCTTATACACTGTTCTATATGCCCAAACATCTTCATCAAGCTTCAAAGACCAATCTTTCCTTGAGGGAGACGCAACCTTCTCTAGAATGCGCTTGATCTCTCTGTTAGATACCTCGGCTTGACCATTAATTGGAGGATGATAAGCCGTAGCAATGCGATGATTCACATTGTACCTTTTCATCATAACAGTGAACTTGTAATTGCAAAAATGCGACCCCTCATCACTAATTATGACTCTTGGAGTCCCAAACCTTGTGAATATTTACTTGTGAAGAAAATTAAGCACCACTTTCGTATCGTTTGTTGGAAACGCCTTAACTTCAACCCATTTCGACACATAATCAACTGCCAACAAGATATACTGATTATTGCAAGATGAGATAAATGGCCCCATGAAGTCAATTCCCCAAACATCGAAGACCTCAACCTCGAGAAGCACATTAAGAGGCATCTCATCCTTCTTAGACATATTACCCACACGTTGACATCGATCACATTTCAAAACGAACGGATGTGCATCTTTAAACAATGTTGGTAAAAAGAAACCTGCTTGAAGAACACGAGCTGCTATCTTTTCTCTACCATAATGTCCCACATAAGCCGTTGAGTGGCAATCTCGTATGATCCCCCCCCCCCCGGTTTCGCTGTAAGGAATACATCTCCTGATGATTTGGTCAGCTCCCTGGCGAAAAGGAAATGGCTCATCCTACATATACCACTTCACTTCATGTAGAAACTTCTTCCTTTGAGCATAAGATAAGTCGGGAGGCAGGATGTTACTCACAAGGTAGTTCACAAGGTCTGCAAACCATGACTCTTCTTCTTGCACTCCAAACAGCTGTTCATCGGGAAAAGACTCATTTATCAAGGTCTTATCCAATGAAGTAGCATTAGGATTCTCTAAATGTGAGAGATGATCATCGACTTGATTTTCAGTTCCTTTTCTGTCCTTGATCTCTAGTTCAAATTCTTGGAGCAAAAGAACCCATTTAATCAATCTAGGCTTCGAGTCCTTCTTCGAGACGAGATATCGAATGGCGGCGTGATCAGTGAAAACTGTCACCTTAGTCCCAAGTAGATAAGATCGAAATTTCTCAAAACCATTGACAATAGCCAAAAGTTCTTTCTCCGTAGTAGTGTAATTCGGTTGAGCACCATTTAGAGTCTTACTTGTGTAGTAGACAACATGAAATATATTGTTCTTCCTCTGTTCAAGAACTGCTCCAACTGCATAATCACTTGCATCGCACATCATCTCAAAAGGCTCATTCCAATCAGGTGCAGTTATGACCGGTGCCGAGATTAGACTCTTCTTCAATGTCTCAAAAGCCACAAGGCACTCGTCATCAAACTTGAAAGGGAGATCTTTCTCTAGTAAACTGCACAATGGCTTTGAAATTTTCGAGAAGTCTTTGATGAAAGGCCTATAGAAACCCGCGTGACCAAGAAAACCGCGGATTCCCTTAACAATAATAGGTGGGGGAAGATTCTCAATGACCCCCACCTTGGTCTTGTCCACCTCAAGACCCTTACTAGAAACCTTGTACCCGAGAATTATGCCTTGTGTAACACCTCCAGATCCGGGTTGTCACGGTCTTTCTTTCCACAAATATCACTTAACTTAATTAATAATAAATATCCTCATGCTGTGACCCCACATTAACACACACCCCAACAAGTTATAGTCTCAGAGATGAAATTGAAATAAGTACAAGTCCTTGAATCCACAATTTAAAAGTTATTACAACCCAAAATGATTACTTGATAAGTTTATAGTTAATTGCCATTATCTGCCACAAGTTATAATTATACATAATTGATTCCCAAAAGTAGAATGCCTGATCTACAAATAGATCTACCTCTGCAGCTATTGCAGCTACGATATCAACGGGAAGACGCGGGACGCTTCCCACGCGCTTGTGCTGGGTCTGCTTGATTCTGGCCATCTTTCCTAACTGTTGTTGTGTTATCAAGAAATGAAGCAAGAATGAGCATTACAGCTCGCAAGATAATATATAGTGTAAATAATAATGCAAGTATCTAAATGGATAACTTACTGGAAACCTTTATCAAGTGTAAGGTAATTACTTATTGGATATAAGCTTAAAGGGAGATTAAGTTACCAATTACTTCACTATACTTATACCATTTTGTAAAACTACTTGAACTATCACCGTTCCAAGTATAATAAGTTTTCGAAGTTCATCACATAGGTGGGACTACCACATAAGACTTGAATAGATTCGATCTTTGAAATATTATTGAATGAAATGAAGTTACGAGATACTTCATTAAGTTTTGATACATATATATCCATATATATCTCTCATACATTTCCTGAAAACCTCTGTCATGTAAAGTATGAACAGAGTTTCAATATCCAATGAATTTGGAAAGAAAAGAATTTTGGCATAAACCCGATATCTTGCTGATCAGGCAAAGATACCAATAAGTAACCTTTTCTACTAGTAGATGGATGAATTCCCCACCGGTCATCACCCAGGCCTCATTAGGACCTTGTGTCACCCAACCTCTTACGCATTGATGGGCTGCCACCCAGCCACTTACACTTTGATAGAACGTACCCCGGCCTGTCGCTTATGCCGACTCAATTAGATGGACTTACTTCCCGAACGTTGGGTAAGTAATCAATTCAATGATCAAAAAAGCAACCTTTTTGCGAATATAAAATACAACACAGAGCCGGATCCCTCAGGTTTTGAGCGAGTATTTAAATCCCCTTCGAATGGAGGATCTTAAATATAAAAATGAGTTTTGGGATCCGCCCTAACTTTTAAAAATCATTTTGAAGACTCGAAAACATTTTTAAGAATATTTGGAGTAATGCTAATTTAATAAAATAAATCAATCCCGATATATTAAAAAATATCTGAATATTATTATTTAAATAATATTCCCATAAGGATAATCTTTATAAAAATAATTTGAAGTACAAGTTTTAAAACTCATACTTGAAATGAATAATAAATAACCAAAGATATACTTATACGAAAGTACGATCTTTATTTGAATAATCGAAAATAAGTTTGATTATCAAAACTTCATTCTTTAATAAAATAAAGAATATTATTTAATAAATTAGCGGAGTCATAAGTCCTCGAATGAATAATCAAAAAAAATATTCATTAAATAAAATAAAATTATCGAATAAACCTTATTCGATTAATAGTTTTGAAAACTATAACTATATATATATATATAAATAAATAAATAAATATATATATATATATATAATATACTCGGGAACATCGACTTCCGGTTTAGAAAATGTTCACCTTTGGGTCCCCTATACTAAGGGAATACGCAACTACTGCTTATCTCTAGCATAGGTATTATGCAGTTTATAAGAAATTGAATCAATAATTAGATATCAAGAATACGAAATAGACATGCATATAAACCATATCAGCATGCTCCAATATATCGCAAGATTTGCTAATAACCATCATGCATCTATCTCAAGATAATGCATCTACATATATACATCACAACAACAGTATAACGGGTAGAAAACTTGCCTGAGCGACTGGGGGTGATAAAAGGCCTGGGACGAGTCTGGTAACCTATAAACATCATATAAGTTGGAATTAAACCAAAGTCGCTTAACAAACTATACTTTAACCAATTAGACCCAAACGTTCGCTTTTGCGCTTAACGATTCACTTAAGTCGCTCGAGTACCCTCGGCTCCACCATTTTTAATAAATTAACCGTTAAGAATTTTAAGGCAATTCTTTTACGAGTACCCTACCAACTGCCTAATCCACTTTACAAAATTGCTTCATACTCCAATTAGTCATTTAAGGGCCTTAACCAAGGTTTCAAAGTAAGGCGAGGGGTAATGGTTCGTTCGCGAAATGCCGTTACTTAAAACGGTCGTTTCTCCTAAACCGTACATCGGATTCAAGCGAACCACATATCAAAACGAAGCTTGTAACATGAACTATCTAATAATGGCAATGGTCAAAACCTAAAAGTGAGTTCACGGGTCCTGAAGTTAACAGTCTAAAGTAAATCGGGCATTACGACGGCTATGTTTACGCGATTACCAAATTTATACCACTCCAAATCAATCCACAATCAACCCCACAATCATTACTACAACCAAACTCCATCCATACTCTACTACAACAGCCCCAACATCTCAAGATTTCCAATTTATACTACTCTCAATCATGAACTAAAAGCTTATACTTAAGTTCATTACCTAATAATCAAGATTTACAACTTCAAACTTATTACAAATCCAACCACACTCTAAGTATACAAGAATCATGCTTCTCATGAACCATATCAATCATAAAAACTCCAAATATACAAAAGTAGGGCTAGGGTATGAGATTATACCTTCCTTGGTGAGTAAAAGTAACTAAGGAGCTTGGAATCACCCTTGAAAATCCTTACCAAAGCTATATCTAAACAAAAACACAAGATCAAAATTTTTAAGATCTTGAAAACACTATTCACCCTCTTCTTCCATGAATTATTGGAAGAGATTGTGAAGGAAATGGATGCTTAGTTTCATAGGATATCTATATCTATGTACAAGGAACCTTGGATAATTACCTCACTAATTATCAAAGCTTGGAACTTGGATTTGGATTTTTTCTTCTTCGAAAAGAGAAAAGGGCCGAGAACTTCTTGCTTGGAAAATGGAAAGTCAACTTGTGTTTTTGCGTTATGAATTGTTTTTGGCTTGGTTGCTTCCTTTTGTTTGTTTAATTAAATTGTTACCATGGTAAAAATTGTGTGGCTTATAATCAACCAACAAATCCTTCCCATTTGGTCATGCTTATGTCATCCACTTATGTCATCTTCCCACACTTGTCTTCTTCTTGTTGGTGTTATGACATCATCATCACTAACCTCTTTGATTAACTCCTAATTACTTGGCTAATGATCGATGATCTGTTATACGGTTCTCTTAACTTTCGTTCTCGTATATCGTTTGAGGGATCATACCCGGGATCTTATTACTTGGGTTCCCTTAACCTTTCTCAATACATTATATTCCTTTTATGATCCTCTCTTATAATCCTTGAATTTAAATCCTTTATATCCTGTTACATTATACTCAATTCTTTCGGTATCTGGTGGATTTTCGGGAAAAAATCAAAGTGTTCGAATTTGAATTCTGACGATCTTTACATACACTTATATACCATATAGAGTACTAATAAGATCTCAGAATAACAATAAAAGAACCTCTACAAAGTGAGGCATGAAATTTTTCTTATTCAGCATAATCAGCAAAATCACTATTCATAAGGGTTACAAAAAGTTCAAAATTTTTTGGGGTTATTACAGTCTCCCCTCCTTAAAAGGATTCCGTCCAGGAATCAGATAGAAAACAATTGAGGGTACTTTTCTAGCATTGCGCTCTCTAGTTCCCAAGTTGATTCCTTCACATTATGATTCTGCCATAGCACTCTGACTAGCTTGATCACTTTGTTCTGAAGCACCTGTTCCTTCTTATCTATAATCTTTACTGGTTTCTCCACATAAGTTAGATCTGGTTGCATATCCACCTGCTCGTACTCCACTATGTGTCTGGCATCCCGATGATACTTCCTTAGCATTGACACATGGAACACATTACGAACTTGTTGTAGGTTCGGGGGTAAGGCTAGCTCGTAAGCTAACTTCTCAATCCGTCTTAGTATCTCAAAAGGTCCAATGTATCTTGGGCTTAGTTTCCCTTTCTTTCCGAATCTCATTAATCCCTTCCAAGGGGATACTTTTAGCAGTACTAAGTCCCCTCTTTCTGTTATTGCCAGCGCTTTCCCGGGCCGAGCCGGAATTCTTTATTCTATTAGAAATGGTTATACTCCTTGTCCTTTCGGGCTAGGTCTGCATATTTCTTCTGTCTTTCT
This sequence comes from Apium graveolens, assembly GCF_009905375.1. Lineage (NCBI taxonomy): Eukaryota > Viridiplantae > Streptophyta > Magnoliopsida > Apiales > Apiaceae > Apium > Apium graveolens. Next base: position 46,419,332 of record NC_133656.1, on the reverse strand, counting down.
TGGGTTGCTACTAGCTGTCCTCTGATGAGATCCACTATGTCTTTGGTCCTTTGGACCACTTCGGGTCCGAGCATCTTCCGCTCTCCTACTTCATCCAAGTATAAGGGAGATCGACACCTTCTTCCGTACAGGGCCTCATAAGGCGGCATTCCGATGCTGGCATAAAAGCTATTGTTATAAGAAAACTCGATCAACGACAAGTGATCATCTCAACTTCCTTTAAAGTCTATTGCACAGACTCCCAACATATCCTCTAGTGTCTGGATGGTCCTTTCACTTTGCCCATCCATTTGGGGATGGTAAGCGGTAATCATATTTAATTTGGTCCCCGCACATTCTTGAAAGCTCCTCCAAAATCTGGAGTTGAACCCGGGGTCTCGGTCTGAGACAATGAACGTTGGGACTCCATATCGCGTCACTATTTCCTTAAGATAAATGTCCACCAGTATATCGACCGTGTATCTCTCATTGATAGGAATGAAATGAGCTGACTTTGTCAGTTGGTCTATAATCACCCATATGGCATCATGATTGGCTTTCGTCCTTGGTAAGCCGACAACAAAATCCATGGCTATCTATTCCCATTTCCATTCAGGAATCTCCATGGGTCGTAAAAGCCTATTGGGTCTCTGGTACTCTGCCTTTACTCTTTGGCAAGCCAAACATTTGCTTACCCATTCTGCTACGTCCCTCTTCATGTTGGGCCACCAGTAATACTCCTTCAAATCCCTATACATCTTGGTGCTTCCCGGGTGAAAAGAATACCTTGAACTATGGCTTTCATCCAAAATCTCGTCTTTGAGCTCTTGAACATTCGGAACCCAAATCCGGTAGGAATACCTCATTATCCCTTCATCATCTCTCTCAGTATAGATCTCTTCTCCAGTCATTGACTCTCTGCCTTCATTCATTACTTTCTCTTGGCACAATCTAATCTTTTCCAATAACTCCGGCTGCATCGAGATCTCAAATAGCTTTTCAATTCCGGCTCCGGTTACCTTTACTTCTATTTCCATTTTCTCAAAATCCCTTATCAATTCCTCCGAAGTCATTATAATTTTGTGTCTTTCCTTCCGGCTAAGGGCGTCAGCCACCACATTGGCTTTCCCTAGATGATAGAGAATCTCATAGTCATAGTCCTTGATTAGTTCTAACCATCTTCTCTGGCGCAAATTGAGCTCTTTCTGCGTAAATATGTACTTGAGGCTCTTATGGTCTGTGAAAATCTCGCACTTCTCTCCATACAAGTACTGCCTCCAAATTTTTAAGGCAAAAACTATTGACGTGAGCTCAAGGTCATGAGTAGGATATCTAATCTCATATTCCTCCAGTTGTCTCGACGCATACGCAATCACCTTACCATGCTGTATAAGCACACACCATAATCCTTTATGCGACGCGTCACTATATATCACAAAATCTCCTTTTCCGTCTTGCAATGCCAACACCGGGGCCGTTACCAACCTTTTCTTTAATTCTTGAAAACTTTTCTCGCATTTTTCCATCCATTCAAACTTCTCTGTCTTACGAGTAAGTCGTGTCAAAGGGGATGCGATCTTCACAAATTCCTGTACAAATCTACGATAGTAGCCGACCAATCCTATGAAACTCCTTACCTCTGTGGGTGTGTTTGGCCTTTCCCAATTTGAGACCGCCTCTTTCTTGGAGGGGTCGACCAATACTCCTTCTTTATTTATCACGTGTCCTAAAAACTGTACTTCATTCCGCCAAAATTCACACTTCGAGAATTTGGCAAATAATTGTTCCTCTCTGTGTATTCCTAGAGCTATCCTCAAATGCTCTGCATGTTCTGCCTCGGTCCTTGAGTAGATTAAAATATCATCGATAAAAACTATCACACACTTGTCCAAGTACTTCTTGAATACTCTGTTCATTAAATCCATGAAAGCCGCTGGGGCATTGGTTAATCCAAAGGACATTACCAAGAACTCATAGTGCCCATACCTGGTACGGAATGCGGTCTTGGGAATATCTTCGGGTTTAATCTTTAGCTGGTGATACCAAGTTCTCAGGTCAATCTTGGAAAAGTAAACAACATCCTTTAGTTGATCAAACAGATCGTCTATTCTGGGTAACGGGTACCTGTTATTTATGGTTAGCTTGTTCAACTCTCGGTAGTCGATGCACAACCTTATGCTCCCATCTTTCTTCTTAACAAATAACATTGGTGCTCCCCACGAAGACACACTAGGTCTTATCATACCTTTATCCAAAACCTCTTGTAATTGGGTAGCCAATTCCTTCATTTCTAATGGGGCTAACCGGTAAGGTGCCTTTGAAACTGGCGTCGTCCCTGGGGCCAACTCAATAGCAAATTCAATCACTCTATCGGGTGGTAGTCCCGGAAGGTCTTGTGGGAATACATCTTCAAATTCGTTGACTATCAGAATATCTTGCAAGTTGGGCACCTCTTTCTGTGTGTCCACCACATAGGCTAGGTAAGCTTCATTTCCTTTTCGTAGCATCTTATTGGCCTGGGCCATGGTAAAAAATTTCTGTGTCTACCTCTTTCCTCTAAATATGACTTCTTTCTGCCCTGGGATATTCAACTTAACTTTCTTCCCTTTACAGTCTATTTGAACATCATTGCTAGATAGCCAGTCCATTCCCAGAATTACGTCAAATTCCCATAATTTAAAAGGAATCAGATCAACACTAAAAGATTGTTCCCCTATGCCTAACTCACAGGCGGGGTGAATCTAGTTAATAGGAATAATTTCATGGTTGGCTATTTCTACTTGTAAGGGTTCTATCAAGGGTTCAGCCTTAAGTCTTAATTTATGCACAAAGTCCTTTGATATAAAAGATTTAGTTGCTCCAGAATCAAATAAAACATTTGCACTGACTGAATTTAGAGAAAGGGTACCTGCTATCACATCTGAGTCTTTCATAGCATCTTGGACTGTCATGTTGAAAGTCTTTGCAGTAGGTGGCTTATTAGAAGCAGCTCTGCTTGCTCCTGAAGCTGCTGGTTTGTTCATTGGGCATTCCCTCTTCCAATGACCCGGGCGTCCACACTGATGACAAGTGGTGGTTGGGGGTTAATGGGGGTTGGCGAAGTGCACTTGTCCGAATAGTGACCTTCTCGACCACACTTGAAGCAGATTACCGGCTTTCCTTTACACTCCCCAGAATGCATCCTTCCACAAGTGTTATAGGCTGGCAATGGGGGTCGAGACTGGTTGGAATAGGACATTCTTGACTTCTGGCCGCTCTGGCTCATATTCACACTCACGGGCCGCTTAAACCCAGTGCTCCTTCCCGGTAGGGACACTGCTTCTCGATTAAATCTAGTTGGGAAGCTCCCTCCTGCGGAACCTCCACCCATGCTCATACTTTTCCTTTTTATTCCCTTCTTCTCTCTTTCCTTCTGCATCTGTTCACTTCCGGCTTCTGCAATTGTTGCCTTTTACACCAGAGTGGCATAATCTGTAAGCTCAAGGATTGCCACCCTATTCTGAATCCATAGTTTCAGTCCCTGCTGAAACCTCCTAGCTTTCTTTTCCTCGGTGCTCACAAACTCTGGCACAAACCTTGATAATTCAATAAATTTTGCTTCGTACTCTACCACAAATAAATTATTCTGCTTTAGCTCCAAGAACTTGAGCTCCATCTGGTTCTCCATAAACCTTGGGAAATATTTTCCCAAAAACAATTGACTGAACCTCTCCCAGGTTATGATAGCATATGTCTCCTTGTTTTTCTTGGACTCCCACCAGTAGTTAGCCTTTCCTTTCAGAAGGTAGGTAGCAAATACAGTCTTCTGTGCCTCATCGGTACTCAGAATCTCAAAGGATTTCTCCATTTCCTTTAGCCATGCCCTTGCCTCAACTGGGTCGGCTGATCCGTGGAACTCAGGGGGCTTAAGGGACTTGAAAGCCCTGAAAGAGTTTGCCACAACATTGTTATTTCCTTGAGGGGGTGGGTTGGGTTGACGTTCCAAGTTCTGCCTTAGTAGTTAGATGAACTGTCCCATGGGATCCATGTCTGGGTTTGGTACTAGTTGCTCAACCTCAGTTTCTCCTTCTTCAGCCTCTATCTCAAATCCTTTAACATCAAATCTTTCCTCCTCCTCTTCATACAGGGAGTCATCCTGTTCAACATAATCCTCATCTTCCTCTTCATTATGTTCTTGGTTCCTACCATCCTGGTTATGGCTTCCCTGGTCCTCAAACCCAGGGTTCGCCCTAGTTCCAATCCTTCTTGGCGGCATGATACTAATAATTTTTTTTTTGGGAAAAAGTCAACGTTAGGTCACAATCATACATAAAATTGTGCCTTTCACAGTTCTATAATGGGGAGAACGTATCTCACAATTCTATTATATTATGACAGTTCTAAAAGAAGTGCAGTAATAATAATGATAAAAATAGTGATCTCGTCACTTAAAGAACTGAACTGAAAGGAAACAAATATATACATAATGCGAGAAATACATAGTTTGATCTGGTCAAAAGTACAACAGTGCTAAAGTCATCTGCCCAAAAGTGATATACAAGAGTCTATCTATCTAGTCAGAGAAAGGGATACTATATACAAGTCAACTATCCCGGAAAATTGGCTCTTACTATGGCCTCGACTAACTAGACGACTAGACTACCACATCACTGGTCCTGAATCACACACCAGAGTGGGTCAACTCCCACACTCTTTCCATCGCACGATGGAAAATGTAGTCAGCCTGCCTCCTAGAGATCCAGCCATGCATGTCCCCCTGGAGTGATCGGAGTCTCGCACGGGCCGTGAGCTCTATCCCATTCAGCTCCCTCCTCAGGGATCGGGGTATGGTAGCTCTAGACTCATGAGCTCGGGCACGCCTACCAGCCCTCTCCACCTCCAACTCCCTCCTGACCTCATCCAGCCAGGCCTCAGCAACAGCCACTCGAGTCCTTAGTACATCCTGAACATAGCCGTGAGCTAACAAAGACTACCGATGGGCAGGGTCGAGAGGTGGTGAATCCGGAGCCGCTGGGGGTGCCTCCTCGGTCTTCCTAGGCTCGGGAGTATGGGTCTCAGAGCTGTCATCATAGGGTCTCCAAGATAGTGGTAGAGGGGTAGGAGCTCTGACCACCGGAAGTGAGGGTAAAGGGGTACCAGTGTACTCTACCATAGCTCCGACATGCTCCTCAGCTATTAGGACCTCATCCAGGTCCTCCTCATCTGAAATCGCAACAACCTCCGTCTCCCACTCCTCTGAGGGGTCCTCCTCCTCCCCCTCCATCTCAGGCTCCTCCTGATCCTCGGTATCTAGTAGTGCCTCATCATGCTCACGCTCGAACATCTCTGGGTCCTCTATCTCATGTGCCTACACATTAAACGAGCTAAGTTACTATCATGATACTTATAAGGGTTCCCATAAGGGTTTTAATTGTCAGTGCTACTTTAAGTAGTCCGACTATGAACTTGGCAAGAGTCTTTATTATCTTTGTGAGTTTATTATTATATCGTCGCATCATCTCTGAGGTTTATAACGCTTAGCTTTGATACCATTTCTGTAACACCCCCAGATCCGGGGTCGGGGATCCCGGTCGTCACGGTCTTTCTTTCCATAAATATCACTTAACTTAATTAATAATAAATATCCTCATGCTGTGACCCCACATTAACACACACCCCAACACGTTATAGTCTCAGAGATGAAATTGAAATAAGTACAAGTCCTTGAATCCACAATTTAAAAGTTATTACAACCCAAAATGATTACTTGATAAGTTTACAGTTAATTGCCATTATCTGCCACAAGTTATAACTATACATAATTGATTCCCAAAAGTAGAATGCCTGATCTACAAATAGATCTACCTCTGCAGCTATAGCAGCTATGATATAAACGGGAAGACGCGGGACGCTTCCCACGCGCTTGCGCTGGGTCTGCTTGAGTCTGGCCATCTTTCCTAACTGTTGTTGTGTGATGAAGAAATGAAGCAAGAGTGAGCATTACAGCTCGCAAGATAATATATAGTATAAACAATAATGCAAGTATCTAAATGGATAACTTACTAGAAACCTTTATCAAGTGTAAGGTAATTACTTATTGGATATAAGCTTAAAGGGAGATGAAGTTACCAATTACTTCACTATACTTATACCATTTTGTAAAACTACTTGAACTATCACCGTTCCAAGTATAATAAGTTTTCGAAGTTCATTACATAGGTGGGACTACCCCATAAGACTTGAATATATTCGATCTTTGAAATATTATTGAATGAAATGAAGTTACGAGATACTTCATTAAGTTTTGATACATATATATCCATATATATCTCTCATACATTTCCTGAAAACCTCTATCATGCAAAGTATGAACAGAGTTGCAATATCCAATGAATTTGGAAAGAAAAGAATTTTGGCATAAACCCGATATCTTGCTGGCCTCATTAGGACCTTGTGCTGGACCACCACCCGGCCTCTTACGCGTTGATGGGCTGCCACCCAGCCACTTACTCTTTGACAGACCGTACCCTGACCTGTCGCTTATGCCGACTCAATTAGATGGACTTACTTCCCGAACGTTAGGTAAATAATCAATTCATTTATCAAAACAGCAACCTTGTTGCGAATATAAAATACACCACAGAGCCGGATCCCTCAGGTTTTGAGCGAGTATTTAAATCCCCTTCGAAAGGAGGATCTTAAATATAAAAATGAGTTTTGGGATCCGCCCTAACTTTTAAAAATCGTTTTGAAGACTTGAAATTTTTTTTAAGAATGTTTGGAGTACTGCTGATTTAATGAAATAAATCAGTCCCGATATATTAGAAAATATCTGAATATTATTATTTAAATAATATTCCCATAAGGACAATCTTTATAAAAATAATTTGAAGTACAAGTTTTAAAACTCATACTTGAAATGAATAATAAATAACCAAAGATATACTTATATGAAAGTACGATCTTTATTTGAATAATCGAAAATAAGTTTGATTATCAAAGCATCATTCTTTAATAAAATAAAGAATATTATATAATAAATAAGCGGAGTCATAAGTCCTCGAATGAATAATCAAAAAAAATATTCATTAAATAAAATAAAGTTATCAAATAAACCTTATTCGATTAATAGTTTTGAAAACTATAACTATATATATAAATATATATATATATAATATAATTGGAAACATCGACTCCCGGTTTAGAAAATGTTCACCTTTGGGTCCCCTATACTAAGGGTATACGCAACTACTGCTTATCTCTAGCATATGTATTTTGCAATTTATAAGAAATTGAATCAACAATTAGATATCAAGATTACGAAACAGACATGCATATAAACCATATCAGCATGCTCCAATATATCACAAGATTTGCTAATAACCAACAACACAAGATAATACATATACATATATACATATATACATCACAACAACAGTATAACGGGTAGAAAACTTGTCTGAGCGACTGGGGGTGATAAAAGGCCTGGGACGATTCTGGTAACCTATAAACATCATATAAGTTGGAATTAAACCAAAGTCGCTTAAGAAACTATACTTTAACCAATTAGACCCTAACGTTCGCTTTTGCGCTTAACGATTTACTTAAGTCGCTCGAGTACCCTAGGCTCCACCATTTTTAATAAATTAACCATTTAGAATTTTAAGGCGATTCTTTTGCGAGTACCCTACCAACTGCCTAACCCACTTTACATAATTGTTTCATACTCCAATTAGTCATTTAAGGGCCTTAACCAAGGTTTCAAAGTAAGGTGAGGGGTAATGGTTCATTCGCGAAATGCCGTTGCTTAAAACGGTCGTTTCTCCTAAACCGTACATCGCATTCAAGCAAACCACATATCAAAACGAAGGTCGTAACATGAACTATCTAATCATGACAATGGTCAAAACCTAACAGTGAGTTTAAGGGTCCTGAAGTTAAGAACAAAAACAGTCTAAAGTAAATCGGGCATTACGACGGCTATGTTTACGCGATTACCAAATTTATACCACTCTAAATCAATCCACAATCAATCCCAAAATCATTACTAAAACCAAACTCCATCCATACTCTACTACAACAGCCCTAACATCTCAAGATTTCCAATTTATACTACTCTCAATCATGAACTAAAAGCTTATACTTATTACAAATCGAACCACATTCTAAGTATACAAGAATCATGCTTCTCATGAACCATATCAATCATAAAAACTCTAAATATACAAAAGTAGGGCTAGGGTATGAGATTATACCTTCCTTGGTGAGTAAAAGTAACTAAGGAGCTTGGAACCACCCTTGAAAATCCTTACCAAAGCTATATCTAAACAAAAACACAAGATCAAAATTTTTAAGATCTTGAAAACACTATTTACCCTCTTCTTCCATGAATTATTAGAAGAGATTATGAAGGAAATGGAAGCTTAGATTCATAGGATATCTATATCTATGTGCAAGGAATCGTGGATAATTACCTCACTAATTATCAAAGCTTGGAACTTGAATTTGGATTTTTTCTTCTTGGAAAAGAGAAAAGGGTCGAGAGCTTCTTGCTTGGAAAATGGAAAGTCAACTTGTGTTTTTGTGTTATGAATTGTTTTTGGCTTGGTTGCTTCCTTTTGTTTGTTTAATTAAATTGTTACCATGGTAAAAATTGTGTGGCTTATAATCAACCAACAAATCCTTCCCATTTGGTCATGCTTATGTCATCCACTTATGTCATCTTCCCACACTTGTCTTCTTCTTGTTGGTGTGATGAAATCATCATCACTAACCTCTTTGATTAACTTCTAATTACTTGGCTAATGATCGCTAATCTGTTATACGGTTCGCTTAACTTTCGTTCTCGTTTATCGTTTGAGGGATCATACCCGGGATCTTATTTCTTGGGTTCCCTTAACCTTTCTCAATACATTATATTCCTTTTATAATCCTCTAATTTAAATCCCTTTTATCCTGTTACCTTATACTCAATTATTTCGGTATCTGGTGGATTTTCGGGAAAAAATCAAAGTGTTCGAATTTTGATTATGACGATCTTTACATACACTTATATACCATATAGAGTACTAATAAGATCTCAGAATAACAATAAAAGAACCTCTACAAAGTGAGGCATGAAAAGTTTTCTTATTCAGCATAATCAGCAAAATCACTATTCATAAGGGTTACAAAAAGTTCAAAATTTTTGGGGTTATTACACCTTGACGCACCATAAAGTGACATTTCTCCCAATTGAGAACCAAATTGGCCTCAACGCACCTCTTGAGAACGTGTCCAAGATTTTGCAAGCATTCATCAAAAGAATCGCCAAAGACTGAAAATTCGTCCATGAATACTTCCACATTCTAGCCAATCATGTCAGAAAAGATGGCCATCATACATCGTTGAAATGTGGCTGGTGCACCACACAGACCAAAAGAAACTCGTCTAAAGGTGAACGTACTGAATGGACAAGTGAAGGTAGTTTTCTCTTGATCTTCTGGAGCGATACAAATCTGATTATAACCCGAATAACCATCCAGAAGACAATAGTACTCAAGACCAGCCGACCTGTCAAGCATCTGATCAATGAAGGGCAAGGGAAAGTGATCCTTCCTGGTGGCCTTGTTTAGCTTCCTATAGTCCATACAGATTCTCTACCCCGTGACTGTCCGTGTAGGAATAAGCTCATTCTTCTCATTTTCTACCACAGTAATACCACATTTCTTTGGTACACATTGAACCGGGCATACCAATTAACTGTCAGAGATAAGATAAATGATCCCTGCATCTAGCCACTTTAGAATTTCCTTCTTTACTACTTCCTTCATGATTGGATTAAGTCTTCGTTACTGCTCGACGGTGGGCTTTCTACCTTCTTCTAGCATAATTTTATGCATACAGTAAGAAGTGCTGATTCCCTTGATATCTGCTATAGTCCATCCAATTTCTGATTTGAACTCTCTCAGAATTCTCAAAAGCTTTTCCTCATCGCTACCTGAAAGGTCAGATGCAATAATAACAGGCAGAGTCGATGCATCACCTAAAAAAACATACCTCAAATGTTCAGGTAAAGGCTTAAGCTCAAGAGTAGGAGCTTCCTCAATAGAAGGCTTGAGGCGTTTAGGAGCTTTGCTCAATTCTTCCATTCCAAGAGATTCAAAAGGCATATCGATCTTCCTCTTATAGGGAGACGCATTCAAATATTGCAATTTCCCATCTCCTTCGTCATCTTCACTGTATGAATTTCCCAATAAGGCTTTTTCTAAGACATCAGACCTTAGCATTTGATCAAGTTCCCATGTGACCACCGAGTCGACCAACTCGACTTTTAAGCACTCCTCATTATCAGTAGGAAATTTCATAGCATTGAACACAATGAAAGTCACATCCTGATCCAACACTCGCATTGTAAGCTCACCCTTCTGTATATCAATCAAGGTCCGACCAGTTGCCAAGAAGGGCCTTCCCAAGATTATGGGAATCTTCTTATCCTCCTCGAAATCAAGAATGACGAAATCAGCATGGAAGATGAATTTATCCACCTTGACCAAGACATCCTCCACAATATCTCTCGGATATGTAATAGAACGGTCGGCCAACTACAAGGTCATAAAAGTTGGTTTGGGATCAGGTAAGTCCAATTGCTTGAAGATTGATAAGGGCATCAGATTGATGCTTGCTCCCAAGTCACATAAGCATCTGTCAAAAGACATTTTTTCCAATAGTACACAGAATAGTGAAGCTTCCTGGATCCTTAAGCTTCGGAGGCAACTTCTGTTGCAGCACAACACTGCATTCCTCCGTGAGAGCGACAGTCTCTAAATCATCTAGCTTCACCTTCCGAGAAATAATACCTTTCATAAACTTTGCATAACTAGGCATCTGCTCGAGAGCCTCCGCGAAAGGTATGTTGATATGAAGTTTCTTGAACACCTCCAGAAACTTCTCGAATTATTTTTCCAGCTTTTTCTTCTGCAGCCTCTTAGGAAAAGGCGGTGGAGGATAGATCTGTTTCTCCCCTGTATTACCCTCAGGCAGAGTATGCTCAACAGTAGTCTTCCTTAGTTCCACTTCTTCATCCTGCTGTTTTGCTTCTTCCTTAACCCCAACTTCTTCAGTCAACTCTTGAGTTTGATCGGGATTTGCAACCTTCCCAGACCTCGAAATAATTTCATTTACCTACTCCTTAGCTTCCTTCTTTCCTGGTACTTCAGTGTCACTAGGCAATGTACCAGGTTGACGATTTAGCAAGGCATTGGCAATTTGCCCAATTTGATTTTCCAAGGTCTTGACAGAAATAACTTGACTCTTGCATATGAGCTTCAACTCCTCTAATTCAGATTTTTCATTAGCTTGTTGCAGTTGGAGTTGTTGCTCTGGCGCATACTGCGGTTGCTCAAAACCAGGGGGTTGTACTGCTTAGCTGGATACTGCTGATAAGGCTATTGAACCGCATTCTGAGCGTTGCTCCAACTGAAATTAGGATGATTGCGGTTGTTGGGATGATAGGTGGCTGGAACAGGTTGCTGCGATTGCTGGAAGTTGCTCACGAACTGAGTTGATTCATTAGAAATTGCGTACTGATTAGTCTCACGGGCACCAACACAAAGCTCACAGACACTAGTAATTTGATTAACTCCATAATTAGCCAAAGTGTCCACCTTCATTGTTAAAGCCTTAAGTTGGGAAGCTATAGCAGTTGCTGCATCCAACTCCAGAATTTTTGCTACTTTTCCCTGAGTCAGTCTCTGGGAAGGATTCTGGTATTCATTAACAGCCATCAGTTCAATCAGTTCATAAGCTTCATCGTAGCTCTTAGCCCACAAGTCTCCTCCTGATGCTACACCAAGCATGGGCCTAGAAGTAGGACCCAATCCAATATAGAAATAGTTGATAATCATCCAATCAGTCATGTCATGGTGTGGGCACTTCCTTAGCATCTCCTTATATCAATCCCAAGCCTTACACAAAGATTCTCCAGTTTGCTGCGCGAACAGGGTAAGAGCATTCCTGATTGCTGCAGTCTTCGCCATGGGAAAAAATTTAGTGAGAAATTTTTGAGCAAGATCTTCCCCAAGTTGTGATAGACCCTGCTGGTATAGAGTGTAATCAGCACTTAGCTTTGTCCCTCAAAGAGAATGGGAAGAGTCGCAGCTTGATAGCATCTTCAGTCGTACTATTCAACTTGAAAGTGTCACAGATCTCGATAAAATCCCTGATGTGCATGTTGGGGTATTCGGTAGGAGAACCCCCAAACTGAACTGAGTTATGTATCATCTGGATCGTGCTGGACTTGATCTCAAAAGTGTTAGTCGTGATGGCTGGTCTAATCATGCTAGACTGAATGTCATTAATCTTTGGCTTAGAATAGTCCATCAAAGCCTTCGGATTATCTGCTTGATCACCCATAGCTACTATAATTGGCTCTTCAACTTTCTCTTCTTCTGCTACATTCTTTTCTTCCTCAAAGACTTCCCTACGAAGTACCACAAGTTCTTCCTCGGCTTTATTCAGTGTTCTCTTATGAGTATGCGAACGCGTATGCATACACCCTTGCTAGATCACCTGAAATAAAACAAGGAAACAAATAAGTAACAATATTCGAATCAATGAACTTTAACGACCACTGATGGAAATCACATAAACTAGTAATTAACACTGCAGTCCCCGGCAGCGGCGCCAAAAACTTGTTAGTCGCTAAACACGCGCTAATATTACACGCAAGTATACGAGTTCACAAGTAGTATAGAATCTTTTCTAGTTTGTTCCCACAGAGACTGTATGGTTAACTAATTAATTCATGCACCTAAGCAATAATGTATGGTTATTATTCAATGCTAAGATGATAACAAAGTGAGAATGTTTATAACTAAGAATTACGCTAACTATTATAACTACGAGAATAAGATTGATTGAATTAATATATATGACAAACATGGGATTCTAACTTCACTAAATACTTCATTCAATAGCCTTATTATTCTCAACCTTAGCATGCAATGGTGATGACACTAATCAGACAACACGAAACTGATAAACGCCAACTTTCGTTGCACGAGTACCATTCTACCAGACATCCACAAAAGAGATAGAAGCTGAATAGGCACCAATTACATTGAGACCCTATATGTTTATAGAATTTGACAACATAACGGTTTAAGCACAATTTATCTATCTTGATTACATAGGGTAAGTAAGATGGTTAAAATTATCTACGAATCATACATAACAATACATGAACCTATGCTAGCATGGCAAGTTCTAAATCCTTAAATTCACTTTCGCTTCATTAAGAATTAACACACTATCTTATAAGTTCGCGATGCACACAAGATGAATACGCACAACCATAACTAGGATATCATTCAAACACCATACACTAAGGCACCAAACAATTTAACTAAAGAAATCCATAAACAAATCCGCTAGAACACCACGATAACAATTAGCCCATAATCGAACTCATTGCCATTGTGGGTTCTAATGAAAACGTGATATAACAAACGTAGTCTTTATACGAATAAGTAAACCAAAGTACAAACAAGCGTAAAGGTTCAGCAAAACAAGAAACAAGCATCCAAATTACAGCTCAAAACAAAGATTCACAAGAATAAACTAGTTCGTCTTCGCCTTTGTTGAATTGTGCCAAAAGGTCTCTTGCCATCTTCTCCTCTGCTTAATGTCTTGATATCTCTGAATATATCCTGAAAAATGACCTAACTTATGTTTATATAGCAGTCCATGCATCCTAGAAATCCAGCAATTTGAATTATAAAAGAATCAGGATTTTAATATCCCGATTCACTAGCGCGGGCGCGCTGCCTTTTTGTACTCCCGGCGCGGCCGCGCGCAACACCAGCGCGGGCGCGCCTACCTTCTACCAAAACTTCATTTTTTTCTTTTTCTTTATTCCTTGCAACTTCAAACCAATCTTCCAAGCTTTTATTCCAACACATCCTAAACACCATATTAGTATCAAAACAATGCTAATTCACCTGATTCACGAAGTAAAGCCTGAAATGCAAAAACACTTGAAAATACGTTAAAAGACAAATAACTTGAGTACAAATACACCAACTCAAAGCTTATTAGAGCATAAATAAGTGTCATAAATGTCACTTAACAGAAGGCACTCACTGTGAGAGCACATCTCTTGAAGCTCCCTCATTTATTCAGGGGAGCTACCAACACTTACAACTGAGCAACAATCTCTTCTATCTAATATTTCTTCTATTCCAATTCCACTTAACTCCATTTCTCAAGTGCACCAAAAATCAAGTGACTTAGCTCAAGAAGCTTTTCTCACCACCCAGACACCTCATTTAGATGGTGAGAGGCTACATGCAGGGGTAGACCTTGATAACAACATCACAAACATGGGGAGTTCATCAGTCTTTACTGAAGACCCCATGGGTATCTCTAATGCACCTTCATGTGCAAAAAAGTCCTCACAGACTGAAAGGTTTGAGGGTAGTACTCCTGAGGGGGAGCTATCTAAATCCTCTCCAATTCAATTGGAGGTTCCTTATGAAGGAACAACTCCCCTCATAACCCTAGCAGAAATTGCCTCTGTAGTTGAAGCTAGGAGTATAATTACCCATGATCCTGTCATAGGGGAGGCAAGCATGGCACATTCAAGTGCCAATGTGTTGCAAGACACCCAAGGGTTTGAGGCCGGTGCACATGATAGTAACCTAGTCAAATCCTCTCCAATTCAATTGGAGGTTCCCACTACAAGTGGAGGATAACACACTGTCATAACCATAAAGCAATCTGTGAGTCAAACTGTGACCTCAGTCACAGGAGTTTCTGATGAACCATCAAGCTCTCAACCTCAACAACCTCACATACTCTCTCAGTGGCTACAAGAATCTGCCTCTCAACCAACTCCTGTAGATGATCTACTAGTAGAGCAGATCTCTGGACTGGCCAACATCTCACAGCATCTTCTAACTTCAAACATGAGAAACCAAGATTATCAAGCCATTATGCTTGCTTATAATGAAGAAGTTGAGGAGCAAAAGGAGAAAATTGTCAATGATGCTGAGCCAGATGGGAATGTGGATGCATGGCTGTCAGAGGAATTTTCCTTGGAGATGAATCAAGTTTTGGCCAGATTTAGAGAAGAGTATGTTACTATTCTGGGCAGCAATGTAAAAGACTTGAGTCCAGAAGCTGTCTATGATGCCATTATAGATGTATACAAAGCTTAGCTCAAAGCATTTTATCTGTTTGGTAAGGCTCTTGAAATCAAGCTCACTGGTCATGAAGACAGAATCAGAAAACTAGTGAATGAGAAAATGGACAAGATCATACCATCTCAAGAGTAGATCTCTTCAAAATTCAAGCATTTTTCTAAGCAAATGGCTAGGAGGATCTTGCCTCTATTGAGAAGGAAGTCAAAAACCTCAAACTATCCTTCACAAATCTCCATACAGTGATCCAACAACAAATTACTCACTCAAATGAGACCAAGGTCCAGCTGGATCAACTTCACCAGAGCAGATATAAGCCTTCAACGTTGTTGATGGAAGGGATCAAAGAGGCTGTAGAAGAACACTTTGGCACATCTAGCAGCTCTTATCAGCTTGGATCCACCTCAATAAATCTGCAAATTCAGTCTCTACAGGATCAAGTCACAACATTGCAAGACTCCAACTCTCCTCTCACTGCACAAGTTCAGGCTTTGCCATCTCTTGTCAAGGGCAAAGAAACAAACATCCAAACTCTGGTGGACTCCCATAAGCATCTTAAAATGCAGAATTTCATAGCTTTAGGAGCCATCATGGGTAAACTCAACATACCACTACCTTCTCTGCCTGAACAAGTAAGACCTGAAATCCATACTCCCTTCTCATGCCTGTCAACAAGAATAAGGGGGAGATAGAGGCTAGGTTGGCACAGTCAAGGTCATCTCAACAACAAGTCCAAAGTGCTGAAGAGAGCGTAAGTCAAAAAGTTGATATTGGAATGGAGACACTTTTTAAAGCAGTTGAGGGTCCCAGTATAAGCAGAGAATTTGATGAACTGCTTAAGGCACTCAGAGTTTCTCTCAATTATAATTTCTTCACTTACAAGAAAGCATTGGACAGGACAATAAACTCAATAAGAGTGATCTTGGTAACTAAAGACAATTTCAAGGAAAAAAGGATAGTGGTCAACATCAATGACTCAGGGGTAGACAGATGTATGCTGGTGTCCCTTAACTGTCTTATCTCTAGGAGGGCATCTGAATTAGACATTTTGATAAGCAAAGTCAGAATTGTGATTCATGAAGATACTCTCTTGCTAACAGAATTGAAGAATGCACAAGTAGCTACTTTCCCAGAAGCTTATCTACAGCATAGAAAGGGAGTGGCATACATTTGTTCTACTACCAAACATTTCAAACATTTTCAAGTTCTTAAACAGTGTGTCATGGAAAACAAAAGGCTCATTATGACTCTTGAAACTGAGCTGAAAGTAAAAAGGAACAAAACTGTTGAAGATGAGGAGATGATAAAACTGTTGAGAAGATATCTGGATAATGCAGAAGTAAACTTTACCAAAACAAAAATCAACAAGGATGATTTGGATTATGATGAGCAGAAGAAAGATGATCAAAATCCTTCTGGCTCAAATTCAAGACAGTCTACTAAGCCATCTGGAAGTAGGGGTGGAGAGAAGAAGAAGGAAGATGACAAGAAAGATGAAGACACGAGGAGAAAAGGGGAAAGGAAGAGCAAAAAACCTCATGATGATTCAGGAACTCAAATAACCCTAAAAATCCAAACACAACCACCTCAAACCGTAGCTCAACCCACAACATCAACTATTTCTAACATCAAATCTTCCCAAACACCTAAGCCAAAATTTCTTTACAGACAAACTGCCAACTCCTTCCTAAAAATTCCAATCACCTCATGCCTCACGAATCTCAAGAAAATGACAACCCTGCCTTTAGCCAAACCTTCACTAAAATTCAAGCTCAAATCTGTTGGGAGAAAGCCTAAGAAAGTCAAGCCTGTAAAGGAAGTTGAAGTCACTGAAAGGGCCATCTGTAATTGCTTTAAAGAATCTGACTTTCTACCTCTAAATTGGTGCATCTCAGATGAAGACCATTTCCAACATCCAGCTGAGGAAATTGTTAAAATATGGGTTGTATCCCTGAGAGAAGTTAGAGTTTATTTTAAGGATGGTACATTCACTCTTCTAAACAAAGACTTAATGGATTCTTTGACTCCTGCAGAAATTAAGAGAGTGTTAAGTTTGTTTAAAGGCAAGGACACTGTTACAAGGACTTGGAGATCATCTTTGGCTGAATGGTTGATTGAAAGGGAGGAAACAAAGAAAAGAGATAAGGCTGAAGCTGAAGAAAGATAAAGAAAACATGATGAAGAAATAGATATGTTTATAAAAAGATCAGAAGAGTTGAAAGCAAAAAGAATGAGCAGAATTTCTAAAGATGGTACATTTCTAAACATCAAAGTTGGTGGATTCTCAAGATTCAGTTTAGAGTATCTGGACCAGGGGTACCCTAAGGCAGCAAGGAAAAAACTTGTGGAAGCTCTAAGTGGAACACTCATCATAGAAGAACTTGAAATTCTTGATCACTTGAAGGATAAACTTAGAGAAGAAGCAGATGTAAAAACTGTCTTTACCTAATTCTTGTAATCTTGGAACCTGGTGAATCTTATGTTGTACAAGTTGTAATTCTATCAATCTTTATGTTTTAATCTTATCTTCCATCAGTTTTAAACTTGGGGTTAGTCTTGTTAACAGACATGAATTTGTGTGAAGCAATCTTCTAACAAATTGGGGGAGATTGTTGTAAAAGACATGCTTGTACTTTAACAAGAATTAGACAACTTGTCAACCCTAAATAAGTTGTATTGTTATCTAAATTTGTATTTTGTACTTGTAACACCTAAAGTCTGTAAAAATGCAAAGGAGCAAACTGGAGTCTTTTCCTAGAACAATATCAAACCTAAGGATTCTATCTGGAAGAAGATCAAAAAGATCATGCCTCAGAAGAATTTTGAAGAAGCTTGGAATTGAATAAATCTGTTTGGAGAAAAATGTTCCAAGTTAAGATCTCTACAAGTCACAGATTTAATGTTATAGAGAAGTCATTCAAGAACTCCAGAATGGCTTATCGAGAAATCATTCAAACTCCAGAGAGTACCGACGGATGAGTAGTGTCTACTCGATGGATGAGCAGTGTCTACTCGATGGATGTGCAGTGTCTACTCGATGGATGAGTAATGTCTACTCGATGGATGAGCAATGTCTACTTGACGGATAAGCAACCACTACTCGACGGATAAGCAATATCCACCGGGAGTAGAGAAGTCAGGAAAGCTACTCAAGAACTCAAGAATATATCGACAAGCCAATTTGAAGAACTGAAGATTGGAGATATCGACAAGTCATTCCTTCACTAGAGAAATCAGAGTTATCGAAAAGTCTACACTTATTCGAGAACTCAGAGATATCTACAAGTCAAAGTGAAGATATGAAGATTAGAGATCTCAACAAGCTAAAGACCTCTACAAGCCAAATTCATTACGGAGTGCTAGAGATCTCGATAAACCTATGTACTTATCGAGATGTCAAGCGTTTTATTAAATCAAACTGGAGATCTCGAAGTACAGTCTCAAAGTACAGAGTTGCAGATCAGTTCAATATCCAAGATAAACAATCAACAAACAATCCAACAGCTGGATTGACAAGTCTATAAAAAGCAGCTTGAAGAGTGTGCAAGATCAATGGAAAATATTAACTAATAAAGGAAGATTAAAGTAAACACGGGAGGCCAAAGATATGCTAAGCCAGAAATGGAAGATTTGCTTTTCTATAAATAGAAATGACAAGTGACAGTTTAGAAAAGTTAATAGCATGTTTATTATCCATTATGTAAACCAGCAGTTAACTGAGATATAAAGTTAGCACTGGTCCTCTAGTTAGATGTAACAATTTAGATTAAAATTCTTGTAACACTCTCGAGAAGAAGCTGAGCTCTTTAACTTTAAAGAGCTTATAAATTTTATAGCAAAACATCTTAATTTTTAATACAAAATTTTAGTGAGTTTTGAAGATCTGTGTTCTTTATTTTCTGCAAGCTTATATTCTGCATGAACACTTTTCTATACAAGATTTAATTTACTTTGTTTAACCATTAAATTTTAGGAAAATCCTAAAATCAAAAAAACACATTCACCCCCCCCCCCTGTGTGTGATTCATTACCTCAATAGATGCTTAGGTTATTTGTATACCAAACTTTTTATCAACAATTTTTTTCTAGAATATTATGTACGAATGATCACATTTTATTGTCCACTCACATACATATTTTCAGTAAATATTACCACATTTCCAAGAATCATACATTCAAATAATCGATAAAAAAATAAGAGAAAAGTTAATTGTGATAACAACAAATGGGACATGAAAAGTGGTTTAGTGGTTTCAAATAAAATGGGTAAAGTGATCTATTGTATATGAAAGGATATCTTCGATATATTATTTATTTTTGTATTTTTATGATTAAACATAAAATTTAATTACACGTAGATCCTCTCCATTAGGAAATGAATTTAATTGATCCATATCAAAGTCAAATGGTCAAACTAGCAAAATCATTTTAAAATATATTTATATTACATATATAAATATAACTGAGATATTCCAATATTCTTAATCATCAAAATCCATCTCTTATGGAATATATCTCTAAGGAAATATGATCAAAGAAGAAATATCAAGGCATGATATTTTTTAGATCAGTGTTGTAACATTTATATGGCAACAAGCTCGAAAAAAGGATATTACAGAAATATTCTTTAGAAGTCTCGTGCTATATCAAAATATTTTACTCTTCGCTCCAAAATATATTTCTACATCTATCAAAAGATTTTTTATTCAAATTTTATCAATATTCATGATTGAAATATTAATATCCAGTTCTATAACTCATTCTATGTATACTTACGGTAATTTTCTCCCATTTCGTAAAATCAACATTTTTCGGTGAAAATTATTAAAAAATACTCAAAAATATTTTCTACCATCCAAATATATTTTATATATAAAAAAATATATATAAATATTTATTTAAGTCAAAACGTTGGTCAAAATATCCATCTCTTTCATTTCAAGATCAATGGTATTTTTACTCGGAAGAAAAGTTGAGAGAACCGTTTTAAATCTAGATAAAATACTTCTACATACTAGAATTACTTGATATTTGTTATGGATCATTTAAATGGTATTTCCTAAGTATTTTAAAAATTTGGTAACATTTCGAGAATTTTTGTCCAGGCAAAAAAATTGAGGCAGTTGGTCCCACAATTGACCACGTTCGACTTAGTTATCATTGACCAAGGTTGACCAAAACTTGCAGAACATTATTTTATAATATTTAGATATTTATCATATTTTTATGGTATTTATTTAGGATTTTTAAATGTGATCATAATTATTGGTGTTTAATTTTTAATTAAGTGATTAAACAAAGATTAAAGGAAGAAGAAAAATATATTATTATATTCAAAAATTAGCTGAGTTTTGAACTCCATAAAATTGTTTGTCTCATATGTCAAGTTGCAAAGAAACACATATAACACACTTTGCTTTCCATGTCATCAGTCCATGTGACTTACACCATCCACCACCCATTTTCCTCAAATCTCCACCATTCAATCCACCCAACGTCTCCTATAAATAAACCCCCAACCCAACCCATTTTCTTGAAGCTAATGAGCCACAATATTTTTGTGATTGTTTTAAGAAGTATCTCTCTTCATATATTTCAAATTCTAAACGCATACTACTTCTCAAAAACCTTCTCTCTCTCTTAGATATATATACATATACACAAGGTTTTTGAAATTCAAGTTTAGCTTCACCCAACCAAGCTTCATCCCACCAAGTGAGCGAATCCACTACCACTCTCCGGCCTCCCGAAGGGCTTCCCAAGTTCGACCAAAGTGCCAAAATCTGGCCGAACCTCCGGCGAAATTTTCCGGCGAACTTTTCCGACCATTTTTTAAAAGTGGTAACTTTTAGCTTCTTATTTGAGTTCTTTTTATTTTGAGCTTTGTTCTTAACTTCTGTACTTCATCTTAAGCTCTAATAGTAGATCTCTTATAAATAAAGTTCTCAAGGGAAAAGAGAACTAAGGTTCGAAGTCGGAATTCAAATAAGTACTTGATCTTCAAAATATCATTTCAACAAGAAGATCTATAAAGAGAAGTACTTAATCTACAAAGGTGAGATTATATTTGACACAAGTTCATGAGTTAAACAATTAATTTTAAACTATTTAATTAGATCTTGGCTAACAAATATTCGCGCACATAAAATATTACGAAGTATCATTTAATCCCGTCTAACATCTTTAGTGTTCCGGGGGATTATAAATCGATCTATAAACACTTCGTAATTTGTCAAATATCAAAACGGATTATGTTCACGAGTTAGCCAATTACTTTCACGTTATTTAATTGGATCTTGGCTAACAAATATCATGTACATAAAATATTATGAAGTATAGTTTAATCCCTTCTAACATCTTTAGTGTTCGGGGGATTATAACTCGATCTATAAACACTTCGGAGTTATCCGTTATTTTTAAAGCTGAATCAAATCCATGAGTTAGCCAATTAATTTCACTCTATTAAACTGGATCTTGGCAAACACATATCGTGTATATAAACAATTACGAGACATATTGTATAAACCCCTTTTAACATCTTTAGTGTTCCGTGGGGTTATTATTCGATATTATAAACTACTCGTACTTATTCGTCTAAACTTCAAAAGCACAATCTTAAGCCAATTACTTGCATTTCATTTATTTGGATCTTGGCTCAGACTTATAAATCTTATAAACCGTGCTTGAAGTTAAAACTATAATTTGATTATGTCACACCCCCAACTTAAACAGCAAAATAAATATAGCTATTACATCTTTTTAATGAAGAATACACAACCAAAATCCAAGATCTTACAGTTTAGGGTTTGGAACAGCCCAACACTACCAACTATTACATCTGATTACAAATACCGAGTCCTCACACAACTATTATTACTTTTTCTACCTGAGCTCGAACATAAGCATCAGCATCACAGGTCTTACGGGCAGTCTGCTTGAATCTAACCATAGCTGCTAGCTGTAATATAAGGGTAAAGCAAGAAGTGAGCCAAATGCTCAACAAGTGCTAACAGTACGACACAAAACATAAATTGAGATATACTTTTAAGAATGATAATGGAAAGACATAACCAAAGGTAACGAGAGATAAAAACTATGTGAGATGGCATCATTTTGCTTGCATCAAAACAATTTTCAAATCATGTCTTAATCAAAATCATTTTATGACGCTACGGATTACAGTCGGTGATCAGCCGCGAAGTAATCCCGAACCTCGCTGGGTTCTAAAACATTATTGGGAATCCCTAGGCAACTTTTAAGCCTAATATAAGTGCGGAAAGGACTCGCGTCTCAGTCCAGATCCACCATTCAAGAAAACATTTGTCCCCCTTTGGGACTGAAAACCCATATTTTATTTATTTCAAAAACTGATGCCGAAATATGACAAAATCTCTTTTTATAGTAAACAACTTTATCAAAGGATTATAGATCAACTCGAAATACGGGGAATTGGTGCTAACTTCAGAGCCATGATTCACAAAACTATTCTCTATTCAAGTAATTGAATGGTTTTCATATATCAAAGATTGAACAAGAGGATTTAGTGAGGCTAATGGATAATATGAAGGGTAATGCCAATTTGGGCTCAAAGCAATGGTTTCTCATCAAGGTTCAAGTGCTGGATCATCAAGAAGGTAAGCTTCATGAATACTAAGGGTGTTAAGGTATGAAGAATGATCTTTAACTCAGGACATATCAGAATTGTCAAGCTTTAGGATAAGAAAGAGGGTATCAATCAATGAGAAATCAAGCTGGTAAGTATCTGACTATCAGAATTCAAAGTAAGGTTCTATAAGGGTTCAAGTATCAGGATGAGATATTAATACATAGGAAACATCAACATGTTAATCAAGAGGATCCATCAAGTAATATATCAACTCTTCATTTTACCATGACATTAAACTATCATGAAAGACTTTTGAACTTCTTGCAATACGTACTCGAGAGTTCATGGCATCTCTATGTAACTCAAAGATAAACAAAAGATACGCTTGATTTAAATATATCAAAATGACTCAGGATAGTTGCATCGATATATATATGAACTGATTATAGTAAATACGAAGGTCAAGTTGAATCACTTGCCTTGAGATAGGCTGGTCTGGTCTGACTGGTAGGAGCAACAACTGGAGCTTCACTCGACTTTTATGGCAAGTTTTCCCTCGTCTCGAGATCCTACATAAATAATAATCCTCATTATAATATATTCTCACCAACTTAACCTATTTACAACTCAAAATTAAACATGGATGGCACTTAGGCCTATATGCACTTAATTTATATTCACTTTTAAATTACAATTGCACACACATAGCCACATATTCATATATCATATATTAACACCAAATAACACCATATATACCATAATGCAGCACTAGGCTTGGATGATCTCGACTCACAACTTAAGTCACTTGGTCGCTAAACTGGACAAGGTCTTACAATTTCGGCTTCCTAACTCGATGTGCCTTTCCTAAATTATCCAAAACCTATTGATCCTCACTTGTGCCTTTTGCTCTACTGACCTTATATTATCTTAAAACTATGGTGGTCGACCTAGTACTCACTTCTAAGCATTCTAAAACTATGTGATAAGTGATAGTGCTCACTGGTGCAAATTTCAGAATGACAACTATGGTTTCTTGAGTACATTAGACACTCTTAAACTACAAGTTTTCCTTCAAAACTTTTACACAAGACTCTCCTGACCTAAGGGCATCTCACAAACTTGATGTGGCTCAAGGGCCTGGCTTGGGCCTTCTTGGGCCTAAGCTAAAAGTCCAAGGTTCCCCTGTTTTTCTGGGCAGAAAATGCCCTGACTTGAATTAACTTGTGATACATGGTTCTAGCTCATATCCTATGAACTATGGTTGGAAAAACTTCTCTGACATACCCTCTAACTAAGGCCCAATTGGTCCTAATGAGGGCCTACCCATGACATGGTCAAATCTCCCTATTTCTGAGTTGCAACAAAACTGTCCCCTGCTGGACAGATTTTGTGATTCTACTTGTGCACCTAACCAAATGACATGCAAACCTCCAACCAACTCCTAAAACCTATTATATACTCTCAATACTAACTTCTGGTAGCTTGGGCCTCAAAGTGCACACCAATGACATGGTCAAAACTCACTCTAAACCTTAGGGTGCTATACTGATTTTTCTGCAGAAACTATAACTCTCATTTTCCAAGGTTTTGACTTGACAAACTCAACTAACAACAACTCAATACTTAAACCAAGACTTATACATGATAATCTACTGAACTAACTCCCTTATCCTCAAAATAAACTTGGTGAGATCATCCTTGCCTTAAGTACAATTATGGCAAAACAAGAGAATCTACACTTTACTAATCACAAATCTTCATACTTTTGAAACAACAAGGTATGCATTTTTATAAAAGATAATCACGAATTATTACCATGCAACAAGAAGCATAAATAAATATTAGCACATTATACCTATTGAAATTAAGGCTTACTAACAAAATCTTTCCAAATGATCAAAATCTTATAACATTCTAAGAGAAATCCTCATGCATGCATGCCTTCGGGTTTTTCAAACCAAAACAACATATTTTCTACACATGTTCTATCATAAAATTGACATGCAAGCCTAGCATAAGATATACCTAGATGATCACTTAGCATGCAAGGAGTTTTATCAAATTTTCACCACAAAATTCAAGTCATTATCACATAAACATGCAAAAATTGATCAAAACAACAAGAATGATTTCAAGGACCATTCATTCGGCTCCCATATGGTCATGGCCGAATGAAATGGATGGAAATGGTCATTAAATCATCAAGAGTTTCCTTCTCCTGACTTTGCACTTATCCATTCATTGTAGTCCTCTCAAAAACAACCTTAAATCCATAAGAATCAAGATTGTATTTTGAGTTTCACTAAAACCTTTACATGCAACCCTTAAACTTACACTTTCTACTCAAAACTCTTTGAAATATGAATGATCATGGTATGGGAGATAACATTTACTTGTATAAAGAGTAGAAGCTTGGTGGAGAAATGAAAAAAAAAATGGGGAGGGGTGGTTTTTGGCTAAAAGCCGAGAGTGAGAGGGGAGAGCCGAGAGGAGAGGAGGAAGAAGGAGGGAGGTGTGGAATGGTGGAGTGAAAAATGAAGTGGTAATCATATTTGTTTGGTTTTTATGCTTTTGATTTGACCCCAAGTGAGTGGATTTAAGAAATGACACAAGTATCCTTCTAGCTAAAACTAGGTAGATTTGCATGCAAGGACAAAGTGGTAACTTGGTTAGTAGATTGAAAGTGAGTGGGGTTGGAAATGTCTTCCTTGCCCCTTAGTTAAATGGAAGAGTATTTGCATGCAAGGATATCTATGTAATTTTCTAATTATAACAAATAAAATTTGTAAAGATTTATTTTTATAAAATAAAATACAAGTTCAAAAATTATAAAATTTATACCATAAAATAACTTGGATTTTTAGAGACTTTTTAAAATCATTTTCAAAATTTGTGAACAAAATACCTTTTTAAAAGAAAATTTTTCCAAAGCTTAGAATATTCCTTATAAATCAAAAATAAAGAAATTAAATAAACTCTTGCCTTGAAAAATCATATACTACACAAAGCACATTTATAATGCAGAAATTTTCACTCACACTAGCGTACAATCATTGAATATATTTTCATTTGACTTTAATATTATACTCAATCCACAAATAATATTACATAAAATGCCGGTCGTAACATCCTCTCCCCCTTAAGGGATTCTGTCCCCAGAATCTAAGAGAAAAGATGAGGATGCCGGGAACGCATATCAGACTCTAACTCCCAAGTTGACTCTTCGACCTTAGGGTTCCTCCAAAGTACTTTTACTAACTTTACTGACTTATTTCTAAGACTCTTTACTTGCCAGTCGAGTATTTTAACCGGTTGCTCCACAAATGACAGGTCTGCCTGAATTTCTACAGGTTCATATTCTATCACATGGCTAGCGTCAGGATTGTACTTCTTAAGTAACGACACATGGAACACATTATGCATATGCCGATACTGAGGTGGTAAGGCCAACTCGTAGGCCACCTTTCCCACTTGACTCAAAATCTCAAAAGGACCTATGTATCTAGGTGCTAACTTCCCTTTTTTGCCAAATCTTATCAACCCTTTTCTAGGTGACACCTTCAGCAACACAGCTTCGCCAATTTGGAACTGAACGTCCTTACGCGCTGGATCCGCATACTTCCTCTGTCTATCTTGAGCAGCAAGCAACCTTTTCTGAATTAACTTGACCAAGTCATGCAACTGTTGTACCAAATCCGAGCCGAGAATTCTTCCTTCTCCTACTTCATCCCAACTTGTTGGTGATCTACATTTTCGCCCGTACAAAGCTTCGTATGGTGGCATGCCGATACTGGAATGATAGCTGTTGTTGTAAGAGAATTCAATCAATGGCAAATGGTCGTCCCAACTTCCTGCAAAATTGATTGCACAACTGCGTAATATGTCTTCAAGTGTTTGAATTGTCCTTTCACTCTGGCCATCAGTCTGCGGGTGGTACGCCGTGCTCATATTCAACTTCGTGCCAAGACATTCCTGAAATTGCTTCCAGAATCTCGAGTTAAATCGGGGATCTCTGTCTGAAACTATTGATACGGGTACTCCATGCCTTAGTACGATTTCGCGCACATACAAATGAACCAACTTGTCCAATGACGACTTCTCGTTTATTGGAAGGAAATGCGCCGACTTCGTAAGACGATCAACTATAACCCATATTGCGTCATGCCCGAATTTCGTTCGCGGTAGTCCTACTATAAAATCCATAGCGATATTTTCCCATTTCCATTCTGGAATTTTCAGGGGCTGAATTAATCCGCTTGGTCGTTGATGTTCTGCCTTTACTTTCTGACAAGTATAGCACTTTGCAACCCATTCTGCCACGTTTCGCTTCATATTTGGCCACCAAAAGTTCTTCTTTAAGTCTCGATACATCTTGGTGCTTCCCGGGTGGATTGAAAATTTCAAATTGTGGGCTTCATGGAGGATCTCATTCTTTAATTCAGGTACATGGGGAATCCATATTCTGGATGAAAACCTTAGTATCCCTTGCTCATCCCTTTGAGTATTAATCTCCTCTCCAGATAACTGTTTCTTTTCTTTTTCCATTACTTCCTCTTGACACTTCTTTATCTTTTCCACTAGTGTTGGCTGAAAGGTCATTGCACGACAAACTTCCTCAACTTTTCCATAAGCACAAAGTTCCAATTCCAATTTTTTGATTTCTCCAGTTAACTCTTTTGATGTTATCATCATATTCAATCTCTCCTTCCTACTCAGAGCATCGGCCACTACGTTCGCCTTTCCAGGATGGTAACTTATCAAGCAGTCATAGTCCTTGATCAGTTCCAGCCATCTCCTCTGCCTCATATTGAGCTCTTTCTGAGTAAAAATGTACTTTAAACTCTTGTGATCCATGTAGATTTCACACTTCTCTCCATAGAGGTAATGTCTCCAAATCTTGAGTGCGAACACTATGGCGGCTAGTTCCAGGTCATGCGTCGGGTACTTTAACTCATGCGGTTTCAACTATCTTGACGCATACGCGATCACTTTACTATGTTACATCAACACACAACCCAAACCGTTATGTGAAGCGTCGCTGAATATTACAAAGTTTCCTTGGTCATCCGGAAGTACCAACATCGAAGCTGTTACCAACTTCTGCTTTAATTCTTGAAAGCTATCTTCACATTCTGCACTCCATTCGAACTTTTGATTCTTTCTGGTTAACTTGGTCAATGGCGTGGCGATCTTCGAGAAATCCTTGACGAATCTTCTATAGTATCCGGCCAATCCTAGAAAACTTCACACTTCCGTAGGAGTCTTTGGCCTCTCCCAACTCATAACTGCCTCAATCTTTGCCGGATCCACTTTAACTCCCTCATTTCCAGTAACATGCCCCAAAAATTGAACTTCCTTTAACCAAAACTCACATTTGGTAAACTTGGCATACAACTTCTCTTGTCGGAGTATCTCCAATGCTATCCAGAGGTGCTGCTTATGTTCTTCTTCCGACTTAGAATAAATAAGGATGTCATCAATGAATACCATGACAAATTTGTCCAAATACTTCTTAAATACCCGATTCATCAGATCCATAAATGCGGCCGGAGCGTTGGTCAATCCAAACGGCATTACTAGGAATTCATAATGCCCATATCTGGTCCTGAAAGCGGTCTTAGGAATATCTTCTTCTTTGATCTTTAATTGATGGTATCCCGATCTCAAATCAATCTTCGAAAAGCATTTTGCTCCCTTCAACTGATCAAAAAGGTCATCTATCCTTGTTGCGGGTAACGGTTCTTGATCGTCACCTTATTCAGCTCCCGGTAATCTATGCATAGACGCATACTCCCATCTTTCTTCTTTACAAACAGAACAGGTGTTCCCCATGGCGACGTACTTGGTCGTATCACTCCTTTATCCATTAATTCTTGTAGCTGGCTTGCCAACTCTTTCATTTCTGCTGGTGCCATCCTATATGGGGCCTTTGAAACTGGTTCCGTGCCTGGAGCAAGGTTGATCTCGAACTCAATTTGTCGATCTGGTGGTAAGCCTGGTAGTTCGTCGGGAAACACATCGGGGAACTCACTAACTATAGGAATATCTTCCATGCTGAGGCTGCCTCTCTCTGAATCCACTACATATGCTAGGAACGACTCACAACCTTTTCTAAGCAACTTCTTAGCCTGAACGATTGTAAGAAATAGTTGCTCTTGCCTCTGCCCCTTAAATACTACCTTATCTCCACTCTTCATCCTTAAATACACTCTCTTGGTCTTACAATTAATCTGAGCGCTATTCTCTCCTAACCAATCCATTCCTAAAATTATGTCAAACTCTCCCAATTTGAAGAGTATCAAGTCGGCTGAAAACTTATATCCCGAAATATCGATCTCAGACTTTGGACAAAATTGATTCACAGGAATCTTCTCTTGGTTTGCAATTACCATATTTACTACCTCACTCATAACCATTTTATCACATTGGAGCTTATCAACAAAAGATTCTGATATGAAAGATCTGGTTGCTCCCGAATCAATCAATACTTTAGCTTTGACATTATTGAGTAAAAGTGTACCTGCTATCACCTCAGAATTCTGAACAGCATCTTTCATCTTTAGATCAAATGTCCTTGCTGTTGCTTGCGGGGTAGGTGCGGGTGGTGGAGGTAATGCCAATACCTCAGCTGGCACGCTTGCACTGGTACTTTCCACGTTCATCAGAGCTTTGACTGGTCCTGTTGCCTTACACTCCCTAGCCATGTGTCCAGTCTTCCCACATTTGTAGCACGTAACTCCTGGCTTTGGCATCTTGCACTCATTTGCCAAATGTCCCTTCTGATTGCACCTATAACAGGTCATACTCAGCTTATTGCATAATCTGGGGTGCCTTCTTCCACAGTGCTTGCATTCCGGTCTCTGGAACCTGTTTTCTCCAACTTGCCCTTGGCTTGCCTGGTTGTTTCCTTTTGATTCTTGCCTTTTGTCCAAATTTCCCTTCTTTTGAAAATTTCCGCCCTTCTGAAAACCAATCCTCTTTACATTCCGATCTTGCGAACTTCCAGCTTCAGACTTTTCTCCATAAAATGGAACCTTCCTCTTCTTGTTATCCCTCTCTTTCCTTGACTGCATCCCATTATTCTCAATCAGAGCAGCTTTCTGTACTACTCCCGCATAAGTTTCAAGCTCAAACATAGCCACCCTATCTCTGATCCAAGGCTCCAATCCTTGCTGAAATTTCTTTGCTTTTTCCTCCTCAGTGCTGGTATACTTTGTCACAAACCTTGACAACTCAGTGAACTTCTTCTCATACTCCAATACAGTCATATTCCCTTGCTTCAACTCTAGAAATTTTAGCTCCATCTGATTCTGCATGTACTTAGGGTAATACTTGTCCAGAAATAACTTTTTAAATCTCTCCCAAGAAACCTGCTGAGTGACTTCCATAGCCTTTACTGATTCCCACCAATAGATAACTTCTCCCTTCAAGAAGTAAGTAGCATACGGCGTCTTCTGATCGTCTCCTAACTGTACCAACTCAAAAGCCCTTTCCATCTCCTTGATCCATGTGTTAGCTATCACTGGATCAGTGGTATCATGGAATACAGGTGGATTCACATTCTGAAAAGCTTTGAAAGTGACAATTTGTCTAGGTGGTACTGGTGGTTCAGGTGGTTGGTGTGGCTCACGGTTATCTTGGTTTTGAATTCGTTGTTGAAGAGTTAGTTGTTGTTGAGCTATAGCATTGGTTTGCTGTTGCAAGGTTTCCAGTAGTCGAAGAATATTTGGGTCTGTGGTGAAGGTGGTTGTTGGGTTCTTCTTTTTGGGAGGCATGATCCTGAAATAAAAGTTGTGTCAAAACAGATATGAATGATAAAATGATTCGAGGGTATCGCATGGCATTCTTATTTACATATGGCGTCAAGTTTCCAAATTAAGCAGATATGATGATAAAAACATAAAATAACAGTTGAGAGCAAATGGAACAATAGCACATAATTATTGAAATTTTAAAGGTCACAGTACATAAGATTGGGACATAGTCTGATTCTAGGAATAACAGGCTTATTTAAAGGAAAAACAGAAACAACTGGGGATTCCATAGAGTCTGATAGTACAACAATATGAAAGGTAAATGGAAAGAACTAAGGCTCCACTCCATCTGAACGGGGCTTGGTAGTCTTTTCCTCTCGAAGCGTCTTCACAATGCTCTGGAGCTCATCCGCCACCATCTGAATGACATACTGGCTGGTACGGTCCCGGTGTGCTGGCATCTCCTCAAGCTTAGTGTCGACGTACTGAACCAAGGTCTCAAGTCTCGCAATCATCTGCTCCTTGGGCTTCCCTTCGTAGTTTCGGCTGTCTGGATACACGTTCTTCAGTCGGTCTATCAGTCGGTCGTACTTGCCCTGAAGCATGTCGAACTCGCGCCTCAACTCAGCATACACGGAGAAAGCAATAGTGTCGTCTGACCCAGAGGATGACGAGGAATGCGCCCTTTGCTGAAAACCAATAAGAGGAGTATTAATAATAATTTACTTAACCTACTCTCTCGCATAATATCTATAACCTACACATAAATCCTATAACCTATTTGGGCTGTCCAGGGACTCTAAACCGTAGCTATGATACCAAAAACCTGTCACACCCCCAACTTAAACAGCAAAATAAATATAGCTATTACATCTTTTTAATGAAGAATACACAACCAAAATCCAAGATCTTACAGTTTAAGGTTTGGAACAGCCCAACACTACCAACTATTACATCTGATTACAAATACCGAGTCCTCACACAACTATTATTACTTATTCTACCTGAGCTCGAACATAAGCATCAGCATCACAGGTCTTACGGGCAGTCTGCTTGAATCTAACCATAGATGCTAGCTGTAATATAAGGGTAAAGCAAGAAGTGAGCCAAATGCTCAACAAGTGCTAACAGTACGACACCAAACATAAATTGAGACATACTTTTAAGAATGATAATGGAAAGACATAGCCAAAGGTAACGAGAGATAAAAACTATGTGAGATGGCATCATTTTGCTTGCATCAAAATAATTTTAAAATCATGTCTTAATCAAAATCATTTTATGACGCTACGGATTACAACCGGTGATCAGTCGCGAAGTAATCCCGAACCTCGCTGGGTTCTAAAACATTATTGGGAATCCCTAGGCAACTTTTAAGCCTAATATAAGTGCGGAAAGGACTCGCGTCTCAGTCCAGATCCACCATTCAAGAAAATATTTGTCCCCCTTTGGGACTGAAAACCCATATTTTATTTATTTCAAAAACTGATGCCGAAATATGACAAAATCTCTTTTTACAGTAAACAACTTTATCAAAGGATTATAGATCAACTCGAAATACGGGGAATTGGTGCTAACTTCAGAGCCATGATTCACAAAACTATTCTCTATTCAAGTAATTGAATGGTTTTCATATATCAAAGATTGAACAAGAGGATTTAGTGAGGCTAATGGATAATATGAAGGGTAATGCCAATTTGGGCTCAAAGCAATGGTTTCTCATCAAGGTTCAAGTGCTGGATCATCAAGAAGGTAAGCTTCATGAATACTAAGGGTGTTAAGGTATGAAGAATGATCTTTAACTCAGGACATATCAGAATTGTCAAGCTTTAGGATAAGAAAGAGGGTATCAATCAATAAGAAATCAAGCTGGTAAGTATCTGACTATCGGAATTCAAAGTAAGGTTCTATAGGGGTTCAAGTATCAGGATGAGATATTAATACATAGGAAACATCAACATGTTAATCTAGAGGATCCATCAAGTAATATATCAACTCTTCATTTTACCATGGCATTAAACTATCATGAAAGACTTTTGAACTTCTTGCAATACGTACTCGAGAGTTCATGGCATCTCTATGTAACTCAAAGATAAACAAAAGATACGCTTGATTTAAATATATCAAAATGACTCAGGATAGTTGCATCGATATATATATGAACTGATTATAGTAAATACGAAGGTCAAGTTGAATCACTTGCCTTGAGATAGGCTGGTCTGGTCTGACTGGTAGGAGCAACAACTGGAGCTTCACTCGACTTTTATGGCAAGTTTTCCCTCGTCTCGAGATCCTACATAAATAATAATCCTCATTATAATATATTCTCACCAACTTAACCTATTTACAACTCGAAATTAAACACGGATGGCACTTAGGCCTATATGCACTTAATTTATATTCACTTTTAAATTACAATTGCACACACATAGCCACATATTCATATATCATATACTAACACCAAATAACACCATATATACCATAATGCAGCACTAGGCTTGGATGATCTCGACTCACAACTTAAGTCACTTGGTCGCTAAACTAGACAAGGTCTTCTAATTTCGGCTTCCTAACTCGATGTGCCTTTCCTAAATTATTCAAAACCTATTGATCCTCACTTGTGCCTTTTGCTCTACTGACCTTATATTATCTTAAAACTATGGTGGTCGACCTAGTACTCACTTCTAAGCATTCTAAAACTATGTGATAAATGATAGTGCTCACTGGTGCAAATTTCAGAATGACAACTATGGTTTCTTGAGTACATTAGACACTCTTAAACTACAAGTTTTCCTTCAAAACTTTTACACAAGACTCTCCTGACCTAAGGGCATCTCACAAACTTGATGTGGCTCAAGGGCCTGGCTTGGGCCTTCTTGGGCCTAAGCTAAAAGTCCAAGGTTCCCCTGTTTTTCTGGGCAGAAAATGCCCTGACTTGAATTAACTTGTGACACATGGTTCTAGCTCATATACTATGAACTATGGTTGGAAAAACTTCTCTGATATACCCTCTAACTAAGGCCCAATTGGTCCTAATGAGGGCCTACCCATGACATGGTCAAATCTCCCTATTTCTGAGTTGCAACAAAACTGTCCCTTGCTGGACAGATTTTGTGATTCTACTTGTGCACCTAACCAAATGACATGCAAACCTCCAACCAACTCCAAAAACCTGTTATATACTCCCAATACTAACTTCTGGTAGCTTGGGCCTCAAAGTGCACACCAATGACATGGTCAAAACTCACTCTAAACCTTAGGGTGCTATACTGATTTTTCTGCAGAAACTATAACTCTCATTTTCCAAGGTTTTGACTTGACAAACTCAACTAACAACAACTCAATACTTAAACCAAGACTTATACATGATAATCTACTGAACTAACTCCCTTATTCTCAAAATAAACTTGTTGAGATCATCCTTGCCTTAAGTACAATTATGGCAAAACAAGAGAATCTACACTTTACAAATCACAAATCTTCATGCTTTTGAAACAACAAGGTATGCATTTTTATAAAAGATAATCACGAATTATTACCATGCAACAAGAAGCATAAATCAATATTAGCATATTATACCTACTGAAATTAAGGCTTACTAACAAAATCTTTCCAAATGATCAAAATCTTACAACATTCTAAGAGAAATCCTCATGCATGCATGCCTTCGGGTTTTTCAAACCAAAACAACATATTTTCTACACATGTTCTATCATAAAATTGACATGCAAGCCTAGCATAAGATATACCTAGATGATCACTTAGCATGCAAGGAGTTTTATCAAATTTTCACCACAAAATTCAAGTCATTATCACATAAACATGCAAAAATTGATCAAAACAACAAGAATGATTTCAAGGACCATTCATTCGGCTCCCATATGGTCATGGCCGAATGAAATGGATGGAAATGGCCATTAAATCATCAAGAGTTTCCTTCTCCTGACTTGGCACTTATCCATTCATTGTAGTCCTCTCAAAAACAACCTTAAATCCATAAGAATCAAGATTGTATTTTGAGTTTCACTAAAACCTTTACATGCAACCCTTAAACTTAAACTTTCTACTCAAAACTCTTTGAAATATGAATGATCATGGTATGGGAGATAACATTTACCTGTATAAAGAGTAGAAGCTTGGTGGAGAAATGAAAAAAAAAATAGGGAGGGGTGGTTTTCGGCTAAAAGCCGAGCGTGAGAGGGGAGTGCCGAGAGGAGGGGAGG
Organism: Apium graveolens; assembly: GCF_009905375.1. Classification (NCBI taxonomy): domain Eukaryota; kingdom Viridiplantae; phylum Streptophyta; class Magnoliopsida; order Apiales; family Apiaceae; genus Apium; species Apium graveolens. Next base: position 46,384,612 of record NC_133656.1, on the reverse strand, counting down.
AAGAAGGAGGGAGGTGTGGAATGGTGGAGTGAAAAATGAAGTGGTAATCATATTTGTTTGGTTTTTATGCTTTTGATTTGACCCCAAGTGAGTGGATTTAAGAAATGACACAAGTATCCTTCTAGCTAAAACTAGGTAGATTTGCATGCAAGGACAAAGTGGTAACTTGGTTAGTAGATTGAAAGTGAGTGGGGTTGGAAATGTCTTCCTTGCCCCTTAGTTAAATGGAAGAGTATTTGCATGCAAGGATAGCTATGTAATTTTCTAATTATAACAAATAAAATTTGTAAAGATTTATTTTTATAAAATAAAATACAAGTTCAGAAATTATAAAATTTATACCATAAAATAACTTGGATTTTTAGAGACTTTTTAAAATCATTTTCAAAATTTATGAACAAAATACCTTTTTAAAAGAAAATTTTTCCAAAGCTTAGAATATTCCTTATAAATCAAAAATAAAGAAATTAAATAAACTCTTGCCTTGAAAAATCATATACTACACAAAGCACATTTATAATGCAGAAATTTTCACTCACACTAGCGTACAATCATTGAATATATTTTCATTTGACTTTAATATTATACTCAATCCACAAATAATATTACATAAAATGCCGGTCGTAACAGATTACATGATTGTCAAAACATAAGTATACTAAAATCCTTAAGCCAACGAGCTTAAAGGATAGTTATAATTACGAGATTATAACTAAAGTATTCTTCGATCTATAAATACTTAATCAAAATAAGAAGAATACTAAAGAAGTCATAAGCTATAAGTGCTTTATATAAAAGACTTCTCATATTACTCCACAAATTCATTTAATCTATAAAGGAGTAATTATAAATATACTTGGACTACTTTTTATTATCTTAAGTCAAGTATTTTTATTTAGTTTTAATATTATTATTTGAATATTATACTATCTTGTGGGCTAGTACCACAACATACTAGTTCAAAATAAACCTTTTTCTAGTTGTTTTGTTTTTTGGATTGTCTTATTACTTTTGTAGTGAGGTGAAGTGATGTGAGGTGATTCTGGTTCTAAGACCCAAGTCGTAGACGTACTAACGAGGAGTTAGTAGTCTTCGCACCGTGAAGAAGAGGAAAGACCCAAGACCGGATCACTAAGATCCAAGAACGACAAAAGCTAAAGAACCAAGTCCACACAATGGTTCTACATCAACTTTATAGAAATATCGGGGAGTTATTGTCTAAGATAAGTTATGTAGGTATTACATTTATTTTGAGGGGTGACCCTTGTGTTCCGCACCAAGACAAATACTTGTAAGGGTGTAAAGGCTTATTCGCCTACTAAAGGACTGAGTTTATTGTAAAGAAAAATATCGAGTCTGGGAGAGGAGCTCGGGGACTGGACGTAGTGGTGAGCGAATCTATTAGAGGTTGCGTCATCGCGAACCAGGATAAAATCACCGCGTGGTATTTTTTTCCTTGCACTTTATTTTCCACACATATAAACTGCATAACCACTCAGTAAAATTTTAAAAAGGGATAAAATATTTTAAAACGCCATAATAATTTTTTAAATTAGTAGCTATTCAACCCCGTTTAGCTTAATATAGCCCTCTCACGGGACCTTACAATTGGTATCAGAGCGGTGCTGTTTAACGTGTTTGTTATTTGATTTGCAGATTTACAGGAATAACAAAAAGTGATCTGGAATGGCATATATTAATCCCGTTGGTTGTGGTGAAGGTCTGTCAAGCTCACGACCTCCTCTATTTGACGGCACTAACTTTGCTACGTGGAAAACAAGATTTCCCATTTATGCTAGATCTCAAGGAGTCAAAGTTTGGATGGCTATCGACGACGGAGTTCGCATTCCTACCAAAACTGTTGATGACATCATCATCAAAATGATGGTTAGTGAATACAATCAATAGGAAAAAGACACAATAAATATAGCCGCCAAAGTGGAAATGGTTTTCACATGTGCACTTGCAGAAAAAGAATATAAAAGAGTAAATAATTGCAAGTCGGCAAAAGAAATGTGGAACAAATTAGTGGTAACCTATGAAGAAACCACTGATATAAAAGATTCTTGGATGGAAACATTGATCCAATAATATGAGAACTTTAAACTCCAAGAAGGAGAAAGTATCATCGATATGGAAATAAGATTTACTCCAAGAAGGTAGAGATGAATTATCTCAACTTGGAAATAATTATACTCAAAATGAAAAGAATAGAAGAGTGCTCAAATCTCTACCTCCTAGTTGGAAGGTTAAAGTTATCAATATAAAAGAGATGCACAACTTAAATGAGTATAAGATTGATAGCTAATTCGGAAATCTTCATGCTTACGAAGAAGATAATATTCCGGAAAAGGTGGCTCCAAAAGTGGAGGATAAAAAGAAAAATATGGCTCTAAAGGCCATATTAACTGATGAAGATGAAAACGACGAGGAGTTAAATGAGGAACTCCAAAAACTCGATGAGAGTGAAATTGCTCTACTCACGAGACAACTTCGTCGTGTCCTTCAAAGCAAAGCTCAAAGATATGGAAAAGGCTTCCTAAAATTAAATAATCAACAAAGAATACTCTAATGGAAAGCCAAATTACTCTAAAAATTATTCTTCCAACTATAAGAGTAATTATCCATCAACGAGCTACAATAAAGGCAAAAGTAATCAAAATACAAATACCTATAATAATGCCAATATCTCTACAAACCATCTTGTTTACACTCCTCCAAAACCCAAAGATCCATCTTCAGAGGAAACACAAGATGTGTTTTTTGAGTGTAAACAACCCGGTCTTTATAAAAGAGAGTGTCTTAAACTTTCAAAGGAACGAAGTCTCGTGGACTAAAATGGTTGGGATCTATGTGAAGATGAAGATGCTCCGAAAGCTAGTGAAGAAGTGTTCAATCTATGCTTAATGGCACTCAGGGATGAAACTACCTCAACGGAAATCTCCTCAACAAGTCAAGAGGTCGCATCTAACTACATCTTAATTAACTCATTATTGGACGAATCTTACATATCCCTCGTAGGTATGAATAAGCATGATTTAATTGAACGTGTAGTAAGTTTTAAAAAATAAATATAAAAATGTTGAACAAAGGCTTCACTTGCTATGGTCCGAGAAGATGAAAATTGAGGATCCATCATACTCAAAATAAAGAATACACTCGGATGAAGGACTCAAAAATCCAAGATGAGGATGAGATTACATCTCTAAAAGATCAAAACCATCTCATCAAGATTGAGGTAAATAAACTTCAAGAAAATATACTCAATCTTGAAACAGAGAATATTTCACTAATTCTCAAAGTTGAAGAAATGGAACATGAAAAGATACAATTGAATGATAATATTTGTAAACTTCACATTGATCTATTGAACTTAAAGATTCTAAATGAATCAAATGATCAAGATAAAGAAACATCTTATAAAGACAATCTTGATAAAGAAAAAGGGCTATTAGAAACCAATGAGCTTAAAATTGAAGCTCTAAGGTTAAAAGAAAAAAATAATTAAAAACTCATAGCTCAAGTTAAAGATCAAGAAAGAATCCTTAACAACAAGATTGATGCCTCAAAGAAAGAAAATGAAAATCTTGAAGTAGTCATTCAAAGATTTACAAAAGGAAATAAGATGTTGGATGAAATTGTGGATACAAAAGCCTCATATAATGATGAAGGTTTGGGATATGATAAGAATTCTTCTCCTAAAAAGAATTCTCGGAGATTTATATCACTAATAAAGACTTCAACCGAGTTACCATCTTATAAATGTTCTTATTGCAATAAAATGGGACATACCATTCAATATTACAAATTCAAGAAAGGTGAAATTAAGGGGAAGCATGTATGGATTCTCAAGGAATCATACAAAAAATATGATAAATAAATGCCTTCCAAGAATATGGAATATAAAGATCAATGGCAACAAAGGTCTCATCAACCTCCCATATTTCAAAATAGAAACATAAAATATCATGTCAATGGTAATGCATTTAGAAGATAACAACCTCTTAATAAGAATTCTTATGCTAATTACCATGCTAATAATAGACAAACCGTTTATCATGCTCCACCTAGATTTCATGATAGCTCTCGATATTATCAACCTCAAACTAGGCATTATGAATCTAGAAATATTTATGTGCCTAATGATAATTATACCATGCCTAGATTCTTTCATGAAAAATCAAATGTTATATATGATGTACTCACCCCAGGACCCTCAAGACAAAGGGGTACCTATTAATTTAATTAATCATGTTTGTAGGTTTGTCTTTCCGCGAAATAAGATATAAGGTACGTTGATAGTGGATGTTCAAGACATATGACCAGTAACAAGTCACCCTTGTATAACATTAAAAAGGTTACCGAGGGGAGCGTATCGGCATCGGAGATATCGGAAATGAGAAAGTTAAATTTTTCGATGTTCAATTGGTCACCGAATTAAAGTACAATCTTCTCTCCATTAGTCAATTATGCGAAAATGATTACAAGGTAATTTTCTACACAACTCATTGTTCTATCTTAGATAAATTTGGAAAGTTGGTTCTCACTTGCCCTAGAAATAAAAATGTCGATACATGTGATATGAGCAAGCAAGTGAACGTGTGCTTAATCACTATAAATGATGATCCATGGCTATGGCATCGAAGATTAGGACATGCCAGCATGAAGTTGATAAAGAATATATCAACTAAAGATCATGTACGAGGTATACCAAAATTAAACTATCATAAGATCATACTTATGTAGCTTACGAAATTGGTAAACAAATCGAGCCTCTCACAAAGCAATGTTTATGGTATCTACCTCAAGACCTCTCGAGCTATTACATATGGATCTTATTGGTCCAGTTCCTATACAAAGTCTCAGAGGTTGTTCATATACGTTGGTAGTTATGGATGACTATTCACGATTTACATGGACGGAATTTCTCAAAGCAAAAAGTGATGTTTTTGAATCCTTCTTTATATTTAAAAGGATTCAAAATCAACAAAATAAAACCATAGTCTACATAAGGACTGATCATGGTAAAGAACTTTAGAATTCTAGTTTCACCAACTTTTGTGATGAACATGGCATTACACATAATTTTTTCACTCCATACACTCCACAATCAAACGGAGTAGTTGAACGGAAAAATAGAACACTCCAAGAAATGGCTTGCCATATTCTTAATCGGGTTTTTCTACGACTTATAAAGCAAAAGACTCCTTGCGAGCTCTATTTTGACAAAACTCTGAAGTTAATCTATACACTTTCGAGTATTCGGAAGCAAATGCTTCATATTAAATTCAAAAGATTACCTTGCCAAGATTGATCCTAAATCGTACGAAGGTATTTCTTGGATACTCGAATAATAGTAAAGCTTATCGAGTGTTTAATCTAAAATCTCTTGTGGTGGAAGAATCAATGAATGTTTCATTTGATGAAAGTAAACCGCTTGCGAGATATAAAGATGTTGTTGACCAAGAAAATATTGAACAAGATGATATTGAATATATTATTCGATAATTCAAAAATATAGATCTCGGGACTCCAGTTCATAAAAATCCATTAGAATTGGACGAAAAGGAAGATGAACTTCCCAAATCAATTCTCACTATAAAAAGTCATCCATTAGATAATGTGCTTGGAGACTTAAGGAAGGGAGTTAAAACGCGGTCACAAGTTCAAAACGTTGTGAATCATCCTAGTTTTTAATCTCAAATAGAACATAAGACCGCGAAAGAGGCTTTATTAGATGAGGATTGGATCTTTTCAATGCAAGAGGAATTACCCCAATTTACTCGTAGTAAAGTGTGGGAACTTGTCCCAAAGCCTAATGATACCTCCATAATTTGTACAAAATGGGTATTTCAAAATAAATTAGATGAAAATGGAACGGTAGTCCGAAATAAAGTAAGATTAGTTTCACAAGGATATACCCAAATGGAAGTTATAAACTTTGATGAAACATATGCACCGGTAGTAAAAATTAAATCAATTTGAATGCGATTGGCTTATGCATGTCATAAAAATTTCAAAGTCTATCAAATGAATGTGAAATCCGCATTCTTAAACGGGATTTTGGAAAAAGAAGTATATGTAAAATAACCTCTCGGTTTTGAAGATGCAACACATCCCGATTATGTCCATAAATTATATAAAGCTTTATATGACTTAAAACAAGCCCCAAGAGCAAGGTATGAAAGGTTGAGCAAGTTCCTTCTCAAAATCAAATTTAAAATAGGAACGACCGATAAAACCTTATTTACGAGGCAAAAAGAAGATGATATATTGCTCATACAAATATACGTAGATGACATCATATTTGGTTCAACAAATGATGCACTATATAAAGAATTCTCTAAAAATATGAGTAACGAATTCGAGATAAGTATGATGGGAGAAGTAAACTCCTTTTTCGGATTGAAAATAAGGCAATCAGATAAGGCATCCATGTCTCTCAATCCAAATATTGTAAAGAGATGTTGAAAAAAATTCGAAATGGATAATGCCAAACTCATCTCTACTCGAATGTTTACATCCGATAAATTAACGGAAGATCCAAAAGGAATTCCCGTAGCCCTACGCCATAAATGGCCTATTGTAATGTCACTCCTGGTGTTACAATAGGCCAAAAAGTGTTACAATTGGTCTATTGTAACACTAGGGGGCGTTACATCTGCGAGCATTACAATAGACCCTCTATTGTAACACTTTTTTTATCTATTGTAACACCAGTAAAAGCATTACAATAGGGCCCTATTGTAACAATATAATGTCCAAATGTAGCACCTGCTTAGTGTTATAATAGCTTGATTGATTTTTTTAAAATGTGGGCCCCCAGGGTGGGCCCACCTGGGACCCACCTGGGGGGCCCACTTATGGGCCCACCTATTGGGCCCACATAACCTATTGTAACACTATGTTTATCTATTGTAACACAAATTCCACAATAATGTAACACACATTTCACAATTATGTAACACTAAATATAAGATATTGTAATAGTAAATTAGGCTAATGTAATAGTTAATATATAAAATTTTAAAATGCCATTCCTGTTTTCAGAAGAATCCCATAATATAATCTCAAACATACCACAACTACATGACCATTCAAATAACTCCCAACTCCATCCACCAAGTCTCAACTCCATCCACCAACTAAAACAACTACACCAAAACAATCTACATTCAAAGTCTATTCACCACCCAAAACAACCACCACTACTTAACCGTTAAAATAACGAAACTAGTTACGAGATTATAATAATAAAAATTCGATGATTATAAAATACTTAAATTGTGTTGCCTTCAGTGCCTTTAGTGCCTTGACCTCGAGTGCATTCAGTGTCTGAAGTGTGAGTTCCACTGGAAAAAGGAGTGCCATTCTCATTATGATCACTTGACTCGGTCGCAAAAAACTTTCCAACATCAATGTTCATACCCGGATTCGCCTCACCGAGTTTTTTTAACATCCAGGCCATCTTATCTTAGAGCTTTCTGTTAAACTTGGCCTCCAACTCTTGAGTTATCTGCTTCAAATCAGCAACAGAGTGTTGTGGAGTAGTAGGACCTTTTTCCGAGCCGGCCATATCACCTCTCCTTCCCACCAGCCAATCTGGTCCATGTCTGCCACTGGGAAGTAACTCGTTTGCATTGTTCCCTTCTTCCAGCACCTTCTGAATGGAACTCTACAATAGAAATTTACAATATATTTGTTAAAGGTAGAATATGTTCAGGGTTATTATTTACCACTAGAAATATGTTTACCATTCGCTTTTCAATGGCTTCGCTATTTGATTTGTACTTGCGCCCTGGTTTGCGCTTGCGGCTTTTTAAATACACTTTAGCATTTGATGGAGACATCAAATTTGGGTCTTTGTTTTTCTAGAATGTACAAAAAAAATGTGCAGAGCAAAGTCAAACTAGTTCGGCACCTTAATTGAATATTTTTTCTTTAACAATTTAAATGATGCCATGTCACACCCCAACTTTAACAATAGATATTATACAAATTATTACAATAGTTAACAAAAGGAAATAAATAATCCGAATCCAAGATCTTACAGTTTTGGGTTTGGAACAGTCCAATACTATTAACTACTACAACCTGATTTTTTTAATATCGAGTCCTCATACAAAACGATCACTAATCTACCTGAGCTCAAACATATGAATCGGTATCACAAGTCTTACGCGCTGTCTGCTTGAATCTAACCATATCTGCTAGCTGTAATATCAGGGTGAAAGCAAGTAGTCTTATGCGCTATAATATACATAAACAAGAATAAAAGAATAACAATGGAAATGAAAGTTTCAAAAATATAGTATCAAGAGATAAACTTTCAGGGTGATGGCATCTTTTCTAGTAATAAAACAATTCAAAACCATTTCTTTATCAAAAACCATTTTATGACGATACAGATTACAGCCGGTGATCAGCCGCGAAGTAATCCCGAACCTCGAGGGTTCTAGAACATTAATGGGATCCCTTGGCAACCTTTAAGCCTACAAATTAAGAGCGGAAAGGATTTGCATCTCAGTCCAGATCCACTATTTAAAGAAAAAATTTGTCCCCCTTTGGGACTGAAAATCCATATTTTAGCTTTTTATTTTTAAAAAAAACTGATGCCATGATCAATCTATTAAACTTGGGAACTTGAAGATGCAATGAGGAATATATATCCCCACTTATATTCTAATTGATTCCGGGGACGGAATCCTTGTTAGAGGGGAAGACTGTAATAACTCGAATTTTTGAGACCTTGTAAAACGTTTAATGAATAGTAACCCTAACAGACGGGAAAAACTTTTGAGCCCGCACTATGTAGTGCATGAGAAGATGAGTTTCGGAATTGATATTACGACTATACGTACCAAATGAGTGTATGGAAACGTAATTAGTTTTCGAAAAAAATGAACTTTGAAAAATGACCTTATTTACGACTTATCGAGGATTACGGGAATCACAATATAATTATGATATTAAAATCCTACGGATTTATATTCAAGTACGGATTTATATTCAAGTAGGATAAATAAAAATATAAGGAATAAATACGAAAGGAATTACTTCGTAAACCAATTACGAGTAAGTATTACGGAGAACATTTAAATAACCGAGTGAACGCGTAAACGATTAAATAAACGTAACGCACTAACTAAACCATGATAAGGAAGTAACCATGGTTACTTCATCAAATAGTGAGCTAACCATAGGATGACCAAGCTAGCTAGTAAAATACTGTGCTAAGGAAGCTAACCTTGTAGTTAGCTTGTAAGCTAGCAAGCTATAAAGATATGTCCATGGATTTGGCAACAAAGAATAAACCTAGAATGCTATACTAGGAAGAATAAAATCAAGTTGCAAGATATCAACTCACCTTCCAAGAAGCAACCTATCCAAAGCATCCAAGAGAAGCAACCAAAGTAGTATAAATACCCCCCCCCCTCACAAGCTTTCATTCGGTAATTTGAAGAAAAATGGAGGAATTGAAATCCAAAACTCCAAGTTCAAGCTCTTTTAAAATCACCCAATTAATTCCCAAGCCTCCTAGAAACTAAACTAAGGTAAGAAAATTCTTTCATCTCTTTTTATCGAGGTTTAATGGGTGGAATAAATTCAAGAAACTCACTAGTGAATAGTGTGAATAGTAACCTCTCTTTGGTTTCTTGATTTCAATGATGGTTTTAGGTTCTAAAAATCATACCAAGAACTTCCAAGCCTCCACCATCCTCAAGAACACATCTCAATCTTTCAAGAAAGGTAAAAATATTTGGCCCAACTTTGTTTAAGGTTCATTTTAAGATCAATTTAGTATGTGGTAGTAAACCTAGTGTAATGGGTGTTATTGATGAAATCTTGATGATTAAGTTAAGTAGATTTAAGGTTGGTTGTTGTTGCCTCAATAATATGATTTTCTTGATAGGAGTTTGTATGTTGATGATGATATGATGATTTTTGGTGGTTGTGTTAATAGTTAGGGCGTAAACGAAACCCCGATCGTAAACGTAACTTCGTTAAAACCAACAAATCGTAACTTTAAGTTTCTGCAGAAAGTCCCGAAGTTTTAAACTGTATATTCTTGAAAAATAACATTTTTTTAGGATAGAAAATGTTATAAGGATCGTTTAGGTGCTTGAATTGCTTGATTCCGATTTACGGATTAAAAGTTATGGCAGTTTTAGTAAAAGTGATTTACGCCACAAAAACTGCTACGGATTACGAACTTTGAAAATATGAAGTATAGACTTAAAAGTGTTCATAAATCATGAAATTTTTACAGAGAGTGAAACATTGAGTTTCCTAACTATCATAAAAATTTCAAGTAAGAATAATGATTTTTCAATTTTATAAAAATGTCGGAGCCGAGACCGCGCGAGTAGAAACCGTAAGAATCCTTAAGCGGAGCCGACGACGATAATGAGAATGAACCCAAGATACTTAGAAAAATGAAGTGACCATAATGTGAATATGACTTAAAGGAATGTTAAGGGTAGTATGAGTTGAGAGGGTGCATAATAAGTAGCGCATGAGTGCGAGTTGCCATAAATTAGAACGGAACCTAACGAAATGAAATATGTTTATGGTTATAGATTTTCGAGCGGAACCTAGAGCATCCTCCACCTCGAGATACCCGGGCAAGTTTACAAACCCAACTCCATTTTTACTGTTGTGTTGTGAAAGGATTGTTTTACTATCATCGCATAAATACCATGTTTGCCATTATACGGTGTTGTTGAATTTTCGCATAATGTAGCGATGTTGTACGATAAGTATATATCGTGAAATGTTATTTCGCTTTAAGGCGTGACGTATTATATAAGACCGAGAGTCGGTCGGGAATTAAGATAAAACCCGAGAATCATTCCAGAGATATTATGGGACGGTTATAAGTCCATAGTAGTACATTTTAAAAGGGACTCATCGTCCACCTATGAAACATTAAAACACCTCGAACTTTTATTAAAATGATTTCCCAACGATCATATTCCCTCAAGTATATTTTATTGTTCGGATAATAAATGTTATATACTCGTTCCTTTATTATGGGAGTAGTATACTCCAACGTTGATTTATTTCAAACCTGATTAATCATTATAGATTATTAATTATATAGACACAAACTAGTTGAGGAATATTATTTTAAATATTCTTTTAGAAAGTAAACTCATTCGAGGTTTGATTATTATCAATCATCACTTAATTATTTATTAAAGGGTTTATTATTGACTTAAAAATCATAGATCCTGATTTAAAATATACTTTCTGATTTCAGAATATCATTCGAATAATTTCAGATCGTCGGTGAATATTATCCCGACATATTTAATATGTTGAATATAGTTTCGAGAAGAAACTTTTCCCCCTTATTAATTATCTGTTGACAACGGTCAACTCACATCCTTAGTACTTCCTTCGAAATTCTCGGAAGTACGTATATACATATATATACACTTATAACTTAGAGAGATAAGTTGTTTCTATCAACAAGTAAAACGCTTGGGGAACTTCGATGTGGTTCGAGTTCTCGAGATTGATAGAATTCTTTTAAAGGACAAGGGAGGGGTAGACTCTGGTACTATGTGTGCTAGATGGACTACCAAAGTACCGCATGTGAAGGTACTCAGTGTACTCAGGAACTTGTGAAGTATGTGTACACCCGAAAATGGGACACGTAGCCCGAATGCGGCAAGGGTGATACCCGAGAGATGACGGTTTCATCCTTCTACTAGTAGAAAAGGTTACTTTATCGCAGTACGACTGATCATCGTATGCGGTGGCTCCAGTGAATGTCCAAACCCTTCCAATTGGAATTGTGATGCAATACCGTAACCCAAGCCTAGGTGCTGTGATTACTATTAAGGTATTCGCAGGTTATTAAAACCCCTTTAATGAATTGTTTTCATAAAAAGGTGTGTATCACCAAGGAAAACTATTTTCGAATAAAACATAAATATCATAAATGATGTTATCATACAGTCATTTTCATACTGTACATTATCATGCTGGGCATTATAGCTCACACTTATTTTCTTAAATTGACACAACACAACAGTGAATCAAGATGCCTGCCATGAGAACCACAGCCAGGAAACGGGTAGGAAATGGCCAGTTGTTCCGTAGAGTGTTTGGTGCTGTTCCACATGTAGTCAGAATAAGCTGGATTAGTTTTCAGTTGTTTATAGTTCGACTTATTTATAAGTATGACTTATGTATGGTAAGAAACAAGAAACATATATTTGGCCAGCAGACTAACCTTACCTAAAGGCCACTCCCCGGTAAGATTAATTACTTTTGGGTTGTAATAAATATCACTTGATGAGAAGTGTGGGGTCATGAAGCATGAGTATCTACATATTGTAGTGTGAGTTGTGTGAGTTTAGATGGCGTGGCTTCCGAGACTCCTGACCCCGGGTTTTGGGGCGCCACATTGTTCAACTCCTAATAGTCTATACATAACCTCATGCTTCCATCCTTCTTCTTTACAAATAGAACAGGTGCTCCCCATGGCAATGTACTTGGCCGTATCACTCCTTTATCCAATAATTCTTGTAGATGGCTCGCTAACTCTTTCATTTATGATGGTGCCTTTGAAACTGGTTTCGTGCCTGGAGCAAGGTTGATCTCAAACTCGATTTGTCGATCGGGCGGTAAACCTGGTAGTTCATCTGGAAACACATCTGGAAATTCGTTGACTACGGGAATATCTTCATTGCCGAGGCTCTTTCTTTCTGAATCTACTACATAGGATAGGAACGATTCGCAACCTTTCCTAAACAATTTCTTAGCCTGGACGATTATAAGAAACAATCACTGTTGCCTCTGACCTTTAAATACCACTTTCTCTCTGTTCTCCGTCCTTAAATACACTTTCTTAGATTTACAATTTATCTGATCGTTATTCTCTCCTAACCAATCCATGCCTAAGATTATGTCAAACTCCCCTAACTTGAAAAGTATCAAGTCTGCTGAAAATTTATGCCCCGAAATATCAATCTCGTACTTAGGACAGAATTGACTTACAGGAATCTTCTCTTGGTTCGCAATTACCACATCTATTACCTCATTCAGGGTCATTTTATCACATTTAAGTTAATCAACGAAAATCTATGATATAAAAGATCTAGTAGCTCCAGAATTAATCAATACCTTAGCTTCAACATTATTCATTAAAAGTTTACCTGCTATCACCTCAGAATTCTGAACAGCATCCTTCATCTTTAGATCAAATGTCCTTGTTGTTACTTGTGGAGCTGTTGTAGATGGTGGAGGTAATGCCAATACCTCAGCTGGCATGTATGCACTAGTACTTGCCACGTTCATCAAAGTCTTGATTGATCCAGTTGACTTGCATTCCCTAGCTATGTGTCCAGCCTTTCCACACTTATAGCATGTAACTCCCATCTTCAGTATCTTACACTCGTTAGCCAAGTGCCCCTTCTGGTTGCATCTGTAGCATGTCATGTTTAGCTTATTACACACTCCTGGATGTTTTTTTCCATAATGCTTACACTCTGGTCTCTGAAATCTATTTTCTCCAACTTTCCTTGGCTTGACTGGTTGTTCCCCTTAGGATCTTGTCTCTTATTCAAATTTCCCTTCTTCTGAAAATTTCCTCCTTTGTGGAATCCAATCCTTTTCACACTCCTATCTTGTGAGCTTCCGGTTTCAGACTTCTCTCCATAAAATGGAACCTTTCTCTTCTTTTTATCCTTTGCTTTCCTTGACTGAATCCCATTACTCTCAATCAGAGCAGCTTTCTATACCACTCCAGCATAAGTATCAAGCTCAAACATAGCCACTCTATCTCTAATCCAAGGCTCTAATCCTTGTTGGAATCTTTTTGATTTCTCTTCCTCAGTGTTGGTATACTTCGTCACAAACCTTGACAGCTCCGTAAACTTCTTCTCGTACTCCAATACAGACATACTTCATTGCTTCAATTCAAGAAATTTAAGCTCCATTTGATTCTACATGTACTTAGGGTAATACTTTTCCTGGAATAACCTCTTAAACCTTTCCCAAGAAACCGGCTGATTTGCCTCCATAGCTTTCACTGAATCCCACCAATAGATGACTTCCCCTTTCAAAAAGTAAGTAGTATATGGCGTCTTCTGATCTTCTCCTAACTGAACCAATTTAAAAGCTCTTTCCATTTCCCTAATCCATGTATTAGCTATTACCGGATCAATGGTATCATGAAATGCAGGTGGATTCATATTCTGAAAAGCTTTGAAAGTGACAATTTGTCGAGGTGGTACTGGTGGATCAGGTGGTTGGTGTGGTTCACGGTTATCTTGGTTTTCAAATTATTTTTGAAGAGTTCTTTGTTGTTGAGCTATAGCATTTGTTTATTGTTGTAAGGTTTCCAATAATCAAAGAATATTAGGATCTGTGGTAGAAGTTGTTGTCGGGTTCTTCTTTTTAGTTGGCATGATCCTGATATAGAAGTTATATCAAAACAAGTATGAACAATACAGAAAATTTCAAGGTTAAGGTGTCACAAGTCATTATATTCATTCAATCGGGTTTCAAATTAAAAAATAAGGGTGATGCATAGAAAGGCATAAGAACAATTGAAAGCAAATAGAACGATATTGCATAATTATTGAAATTAAGGTCAAGGTACATCAAGATCGGAATAGAGTCTGAATCTAGGGATAACATGGTTAATTAAAGGTAAACAACAGGGAATTCTACAAAGTCCAACAATACAATGACATGAGAAGTAGATAATGGAAAGAACTAAGGCTCTACTCCATCAGGACGGGGTCCGGTAGTCTTCTCCTCACGAAGAATCTTCACAATACTCTGGAGCTCGTCCGAAATCATCTGGATAGTATACTGGTTGGTACGGTCTCGGTGCGATGGCATCTCATCAAGCTTAGTGTTAACGTATTGAACCAAGGTCTCAAGTCTCGCAGTCATCTGCTCCTTAGGCTTTCCTCCATAATTTCAGCTATCCGGATACACGTTCTTCAATCGCTCTAACAGTCGATCGTACTTGCCCTAAATCCTGTCGAACTCACGCCTCAACTCAGCATACACGGATAAAACAATTGTGTCAGACGGTTCAGAGGATAATGAGGAATGCGCCCTTTGCTGCCAAATAATGCATATATATAAGAGTTATTAGTGGATGACTCGAATAACCTATACCTACACTCTCGTATAATATTATAAACCTATATACATATATAACCTATTTGGGCTGTCCAGGGACTCTAAACCGTATCTCGGATACCAAAACCTGTCACACCCCAACTTTAACAATAGATATTATACAAATTGTTAGAATAGTTAACAAAAGGAAATAAATACATCTGAATCAAAGATCTTACAGTTTAGGGTTTGGAACAACCCAATGCTATTAACTAATACAACCTGATTTTTTTAATATCGAGTCCTCACACAAAATGATCACTAATCTACCTGATCTCGAACATACCAATCGGCATCACAACTCTTACACACTGTCTGCTTGAATCTAACCATATCTGCTAGCTGTAATATCAGGGTGGAAGCAAGTAGTGAGCCAAATGCTCAACAAGCGCTATAATATACATAAACAAGAATAAAAAAATAACAATGGAAATGAAAGATTCAACAATATAGTATCAAGAGATAAACTTTCAGGGTGATGGCATCTTTTCTTGTAATAAAACAATTCAAAACTATTTCTTTATCAAAACCCATTTTATGACGCTACAGATTACAGCCGGTGATCAGCCGCGAAGTAATCCCGTACCTCGCTGGGTTCTAGAACATTAATGGGATCCCTAGGCAACCTTTAAACCTACAAATTAAGAGCGGAAAGGACTTGCATCTCAGTCCAGATCCACTATTTAAACAAAATATATGTCCCATTTTGGGACTGAAAATCCATATTTTAACGTTTTATTTAAAAAAAACTGATGCCAAGTGACAGTCAATCTATTAAACAAAGAACATCTTTATCAAGGGTTCTAGATCAACTTTAAAGCCATGATCAACTAGACTATACCTTATCAAATGGAATCGCAAAGTTTCTATTCACAAGGAATTTGACAATGAGGTTTAACAGGGTTGTTGGATAGTATAAGGAAACTAAGTCAAATTAGATTCAAGGTAATGGTTCCAGATAAGACATAGGTATTAAAATATAAAGAAGGTGAGCATCAGTTTAAAGTATAACAGGGTATCATGTTTTAGGGGTAAGGATAGGGTTATCAAGCAATCATGAACAACTTTAAGAAATAACTGACTTTTAGGTATCAAGATAAGGTTACTGGGTATAACTTGCATAGTGTTCAACATCACAATTACTTTGGTATACTAGCATGGTATGACTTTTGATTTACTTATAGAAATCTTCAAGTAAAGTTAAACTACTTACAATAAATACTTGAGGGTTCATGACACTTGCATATAATATGAAAGATAGATTTGAAACCACTTGGATCATATATATCAAGGTGAATTAGAACACTCGCATCATATATAAGAACTGGGTTATCACACACTTGCAATGTAAACAAAAAGGTAGGTTGAAACACTTGTCTTGAGAAAGGCTTGACTTGCCTGGCAGGTGGGAGCAACTGGAGCTTCACTCGACTTTAATGGCAAGTTTACCCTCGTCCCGAGAGCCTACACAGAAAAATAATAACCTCATTATAATATATACTCACTAACTCAACCTAATTATAAACCGAAATTATGCACATTGGCACTTAGGCCTGTTGGGCTTGCTGAGCATGCCTAACTCCACATTAGTATGATATTGTCCGCTTTGGGCCGAGCCCGCACAGGTTTGTTTTTGGGCACCTCCGAAAAGGCCTCATACTAATTGGAATTATCTGGCTGCTTATATTCTAGCAAACTGCCCCTCCCACAAACGATGTGGGACAACTCCTAACAATCCCCCCTTCACACATCGGGCCCGACATCTGTCGATTCTGCCTCCTTCAGTGTGACCAGGCTCCCCCTCGACCCATACTGAAAGTCCATCTGGCTATCTGTTCCCCTAGGCCCATACTGGAATGCCCGTCTGCCTTTTCCTTGAGCCCTTTCTGGGGCAAGCCCATCTGCCTCTTTCCTAGGTCACTTCTGGAGCCCATCTGAGATTGTTATGGACCGTTACAACCTGAAGCTCTGATACCACTTGTTGGGAACCACGGACTTAGGGTGTTACTACGTTTTACGATAAAGATTACGAAAAGAGGATTACCTTGTTAATGGTTGATTCCACGCTCTTCTATTGTATTCCCAAATTCCCTTGAGCGAAGTGTGGCCTCCGTCTTCTCAAGTTATCCTCTCTTCTTGCTCCTTGGTGGCTAAAATATGTTTTCACACAATTGCCAAGCAAGAAGAGAATAAGAATATATATAGGCTACAATAGGGACAATGGATAATTAGGTTGGGCCTTCTAATTACATCTTGAGCCTAGCCCAATGTAATTAAATATTAATTCAATCCACTAAAGAATTAATATTTGCACTACCTTTCCTAATGCCGTAATTTAATTAATTTGGTTCCAATATTATTTGCTTATTAAATTCCCCATGTTTAAAATAGCATATGTCCATTAATTAAATAAATTACTGATAATTTATTTAATTAATATCTTTTATCCTTGATAATCCACTCAACCTTTATTTAATTATGCCAGAATAAATTCCACCTGCAGGGTTTCATATAATTAAATCTTTTTGAGCTTTCAAGGGGACATCATTAACCCGAATATTATCAGGACATGGATTCCTTCAATAAATAATATCCACCATGTATATAATTCCATCACCCAAAATATAATGATATAATTCAAAAGAATTATTTCATATATAAATCAAAGCATGTAAATAATAGACACGTGTCAATTACTATTTCCAGATTAAGAACCTAAGCATTAATAATAACATAGAATCTTAGTTCTCCTTCTTAATCAGTATTAAGGGAACAATTCTAAATTTGATCCTGTTCAATATACACAAAGTATACTAGCATTATTTATTAGTCAATATAAACTAATCTAAATAATACTACAGCCATACCAGTGGATTGTCCAACACCACCTGTGCTGTGAACCTTATTATATTATATAACCGTATTTAACAATCTAATATTCTGTATCCCATTTGAAACTAGATTGTTCACAATATATAATATTAGACAACATGTAAACATTCAAATGATTCTCAAATAAACTGGCCAGAAATAAATGTACATACTTCAAATAAATATTTTCAGTATACACTAACAATCTCCCAGTTATACTCAAAATATTCTATGTGTACATCAGTGTTTATTTAATCCACTATTACATAAAAATCTATGTGTCCATCCATCTGACTCCTATCGCTTCCACATGCTTGTCAAAAACCTTGGCTAGCAAGGTCTTTGTTAAAGGATCTGCCCGGTTGTCTTCTGATGATATATGAGCCGCAACTATATCCCCTCGCTTTACGATTCCTCGTATGAGATGATACTTACGTTCAATATGTTTAGCTGCTTTGTGGTCTCGCGGTTCCTTTGAATTTGCCACAGCACCAGTGTTATCACAATACACCGTCAAGCTCCTAGGCAAATTAGGTACCACATCTAAGTCTAAAAGGAAGTTCCTGAACCATACAGCCTCCTTGGCAGCCTCAGAGGCCGCCACGTACTCGGCCTCCATAGTGGAGTCTGCAATGCATTTCTGCTTTACACTCCTCCATATTACGGCTCCACCTCCCAAAGTAAAAACATATCCCGAGGTTGATTTCCTCTTATCCCTATCTGATTGGAAATCTGAATCTGTATATCCCAAAGGAAATAGATCTGAGGCCTTGTAAATTAACATATACTCCTTAGTCCTTCTCAGGTACTTGAGTATAGTTTTTACTGCACTCCAATGTTCCTGACCTGGGTTCGACTGATATCTACTAACCATGCCTACAGCAAAGCAGATGTCAGGCCTCGTACATAACATAGCATACATTAAGCTTCCACATGTTGAAGCATAAGGAACTGCTTTTATGCTCTCTATATCCTTAGGTGTCGAAGGAAACTGCTTTTTAGATAGAGCAACTCCATGCTTAAAAGGTAGAAAACCTTTCTTGGAGTTCTGCATGTTAAAACGAGGTAATACTTCATCAATATAGGGCTCTTGAGATAAAGCCAACATCCTTTTCTTGCGATCCCTTATAACTTTGATCCCAAGGATGTATGCCGCTTCACCTAAGTCCTTCATGTCAAATTGTTTGAACAACCATGCCTTTACTGATGACAACATCTCAACATTGTTTCCAATGAGTAAAATATCATCTATATATAGTACTAGAAAAACCAGTACATTACCTTCACTTCTCTTATACACGCACGATTCGCTTGGACTTTGATCAAATCCATATGACTGGACTGCCTGATCAAAACGAATATTCCAGTCTCTAGAAGCTTGTTTAAGTCCATAAATAGACCTCTTAAGCTTACATCCAGATGCTCTTGGCCTTCCTTAATGAATCCTTTTGGTTGCTGCATATAGATGGTTTCTTCAAGACTTCCATTAAGAAAAGCTGTCTTGACATCCATTTGCCAAATCTCATAATCGAGATGAGCTGCTATAGATAAAAGAATACGGATTGACTTAAGCATGACTACCGGTGAAAAGGTTTCCTCATAATCGATACCTTCTTTCTGAGTATACCCTTTCGCAACAAGTCTTGCCTTCCAGGCTTTCACCTTTTTATCTAATCCCCTCTTTTTCTTGTAGATCCACTTACATCCAATAGGTTTTATACCTTTGGGTGGTTCCACAAGCTCCCAGACCTGATTAGAATACATTGATTCTATCTCAGATTCCATCGCCTTTTGCCAAAGATCTACATCTTTGTCTTGTACTGCCTCTTCGTATGTACGGGGATCATCATCATGTTTACCAGGGACCAAGTCTGAAGACTCTCCCAAAAACATGAATCTATCAGGCTGTTGAACAACCCTCCCACTACGACGAGGCACTGGTGCGGTATTAGTGACAGGTTGTACATTATGTTGTGGTTGTTCTACTTGTACTACAACTTCATGGGTATTATTTGTCCCTCCCACTAGTTCCTCTAAAACGACACTACTCATGGGTTTGTGATTCATTATATAGTCCTCCTCCAAGAATCTTGCATTGGTGCTAACAATGACATCCCGATTCTTCGGACTATAAAATAAATATCCTTTCGTTCCCATGGGGTAGCCTACAAACAACTTTACTTCTGTACGAGATTCTAACTTAGTCGCGTTCTTGTTCAGCACATGTGCTGGACAACCCCATATTCGAATATGTCTTAGACTCGGTTTATCCTCGGTCCACAATTCTAAGGGGGTTTTAGGAACCGACTTAGAAGGTACTAAGTTCAGAAGATAAGTTGTTGTCTCTAAGGCATGTCCCCAAAATGACTTGGGTAAATCCGAATAACTCATCATCGATCTAACACTCTCTAAAAGAGTCTGGTTCCTTCTCTCTGCTACACCGTTCTGCTGGGGTATGTCTGGTGCAGTTAACTGGGATTTTATCCCATTTTCTGATAAATATTCACTAAATTCTCCAAGCAAGTATTCGCCACCACGATCTGATCGTAGTGACTTGATACTTTTATTAAGTCGCTTCTCCGTTTTAGCTTTGTACTCTTTGAACTTATCAAAGCACTCAGACTTATGGCGCAACAAATAAACGTACCCATATCTAGAATAATCATCAATGAAAGTGACGAAATATTCATAACCACCTCTTGCTTGGATATTCATGGGTCCACATAAATCAGAGTGAACCAATTCTAACACTTGTTTGGCTCTATTCCCCTTTGCCTTGAAAGGCCTATTAGTCATTTTACCTTTCAAGCAGGATTTACAAACTGGAAATGGCTCCACTGCCAATGAGCTTAAGGCCCGTCTACTACCAGTCTTTGAATCCTCCTCAAGTTAATATGACCTAATCTCAAGTGGCAAAGATATGTTTGGTTCAAACTAGAAGGATCCTTTCTTTTAGTAGAGTTAGAAGATGTGTTGTTCAATTCCCTAAATTGCAGTTGCAGTGCAGGGTGACTAGGATTAATTATATACAAATTGTCTTGCAATGTACCAGAACATATAATTCATTTATTCATCATAATAGAAACATTACGATCCAAACAAACATTATAACCATCCAAAGCAAGTTTAGAAACCGAAATTAAATTCCTTCTAAAAGAAGGTACATAAAGACAATTGTTCAAAACCAAAATCCTATCAGAACCAAAAGATAAATGAATAACTCCTACTGCAACTACTGCTACTTTTGTAGCATCTCCCATGAACACGTATATCTCACAATCTCTAAGCATTCTGGATAGCTGGAACCCCTACATAGAATTACAAACATGATCAGTGGCTCCTGTATCTACACACCAAGTGCTCGTAGATATAGCCGCTATAAATGTTTCTGTAACTAGAGAAAGAGACATACCAGTATTGTTTGTCTTCTTATGAAGAGGACAATCCTGTTTCCAGTGACCTGACTGTTTACATCTGAAGCACTTTCCCTTAGGCTTTTTCACACCACCCTGAACTCCCACTGCCTTCACAGCTTTCTGTGTCTGAGCCTTTTTCTTCTTCTTAATACCTTTCGGCTTAGAGGAAGAACCTTTCTCAGCCACATTCACTTGAACACTCTGCCGAAATAATCCTTCAGCTGCCTGAAGTTCTGTCAGCAGTTCTGCGAGACTATACTGCCTCTTGTTCATGTTGTAATTCAAGCGGAACTGCTCAAAACTCTTGGACAAGCTCATAAGGATAATGTCAATCTGGGTTTCCCCGTCAAGTTCAGCACCAAAGATCTCTATCTCATTCAGATGCGACATCATCTTGAGAACATGATCCCTTACAGGTGTCCCTTCAGCCATCTGAGTGTTCATTAAAGCCTTCATGGCTACTTGCCTAGCAGCCCTATTCTAATCTCCAAAAAGTTCCTTGAGATTAACGAGCATATCCGAAGCAGTGGCCATAGACTGATGTTGATGGTGCAAAACACCTGACATTGCTGCCAGAATGTAACATCGCGACATCTCATCATCCTTAATCCACCGTTTATAATACTCTTTCTCATCTTCAGGAGCATCAACAGCAGGCTGTTCAGGCTTGGGTTCATAAGTGCAAAACTTGTACTCCTCAGCAGTCAACACAATGTCTAAATTTCGTTTCCATTCAATATAGTTAGGTCCGGTAAGTTTGTTATCCTTAAGTATGGTGAATAGTGGATTAAAGCCCATTTTATCCTGAGAATCATGCATAAAAACATCACATAAATAAGGGTGCATTAATTATTAAGATCTATTGATTCCTCTAACAATTATTAAAATTTAATGCACTAACATCTAAACACCATAAGCTTCTGGTACGCCACGATGTGTGATATGTATACCACCTAATTTTGTTTAAATGTTACTTCGGTCCTATTACTAAACAATATGCCACGTTGGGGTGGACTATATTATTTTTCATAGCTAAGTGTATACCATCATCAAATCTTAAATTATTTGAAATCTATGGAACTTGGTACGCCACGATGGGTGGCGTGTATACCTTCCAATATTCGTAATTTTGCCTTGAATAGAATACTTCAATTCAATATTCATCAATGGTTTGATTTCCAGGTAGTGGAGGAGTCACATCGGTCTCGCTTAAAACCCACAGCCTTACAAGTTCGATGAACTCGTTTTTGACAAAATCGCCCCAAATCAGAAATAAAGAAAATCCATATTTTATTCCTTTTAAAATTAATTTAAGAAGTTTGTTCTAGTAATTTCTATAACATTCTAGACACCATAAATTACATGCCACGATGGGTGACGTATATATAATTTATATTCGTCTTTATGTTAAATTACCTACAACCAATAATGGAGACCATGGGATTTAATTTCATATTAATTCCCTCTCCCACTTAGAATTTTTATTAAAATTGAGGAATTTTAAAATTAAATGGGGTCCTATGTCGTTATAATTATGTCTAATCATACATTCAAAATACACACATAATTTTAGCAACATATAACATTTAATTAAAGCAATAAATAAAATTTATGTCCATGTCGTCCTAATTAAGTTAAACATGCAATTTGAAAGGAATTACACACATAATTAACGACACACATATTCAATAAATTAAAGCAATAATTAAAAATTTAATGGAAAAAATTAAAATAAATTTTCCACTATTATGGCCCTTGAAAATCCAGCTTTCAAAAAAAAATCTGCCCCAAGCGCGCCCCGACGCCCCCAGCAGCTCCAGCACCCCCAGCAGCCCCAGCAGCCCCAGCTGTCGCAGCGCCCGCAGCGCGCGCACGCCCAATAGAAAGGGAGTCCCCCTTTCCCTTGTTTCTGCTGTTTTTTCACCGCGCCGCCGCCTGTTGCTTTTCTGTGAGTTTTGTTTTGATTTTATTCGATCCAAACATCAACAGCAGCCCCTTGTAATCGCACAGCGGAACAAAAAACTACCGGAATTGATTTCCGATCGCACATAACTATTACAAAATACCCGGAACAATTACAAAAAAAAATAGATCTAATACAAAACTAATTTTGTAAAATCTATTCTAACACGATCAACCCTCGTGTAAATTACAACCACGATTAAACCACGTGGAAACCAAAACAAAAATTAACCACGATTAAACCACGTGGGATCCAAACACATAATTAAAATATACATGGCCATAATAGTGGATTAACAACCTGCATCAAAAACAATACAAGCAAAACACTATATACACGCATATATAATTACGACATGGACATTATATCATAAAACATAGAACCCATTACCAGGCTCTTGATACCAATTGTTGGGCTTGCTGAGCATGCCTAACTCCACATTAGTATGATATTGTCCACTTTGGGCCGAGCCCGCACGGGTTTATTTTTGGGCACCTCCCAAAAGGCCTCATACTAATTGGAATTATATGGCTGCTTATATTCTAGCAAACTGCCCCTCCCACAAACGATGTGGGACAACTCCTAACAAGGCCTATATACACATACACACTTACAATTACTTTATAAGCATAACAGTTCACATAGCCACATATGCTCACATAACACATTTAAGTACATAATAATATATCAACACAGTATATTGCATCACTAATTTTGTATGATCTCAATCCACTTACTCAATTCACTTAGTTATGCTAAACTAGCCAAACCTCTTAATATCGACCTCATAACTCGAAGTGCCTTTTCTAAACCATCAAGTTCTTATGGACCCTTGTTGTGTATATGTTGTGAACTTGATGATTTCATTAAAAAAACACCTTGGTAGATTTTACTTAGTGAAAATTGGAGCACTCGACGGATAAGGATTATAGTCCCGACGGATGATGATTTATTATCCGTTGAGTGAGTAGCTTATGTGACAATAAGTCTGTAGCACATTTCTGCATACACCATTGTTTAGATTCTGTAAGTAGTAATCAAGTCATGTTGACTTTATCTAGATATGCAGAATAGGTTGATTAATTGTACATAGATGATGTCTTGTAATCCTGCATAAATGAAATGAAGTCAAGTGCCAAATTGCTACCCGACGGATAAAACAACAATGCCATTCGATGGATGATCAACTAGATAACTCGACGGATGATCATGAACCCGACAGATAAAGAATTCAAACATCTGTTGACAGTCACAACACAGTCACATGCGTCGAGTGTATGCAAATGGGATGTGGAAGCCTATTCAACTGGGTTTTAGAGAACAAAGAAGCATTGCCATTTCCATGCTATTATGAAGATATTCAAAGATGCCGGAATAGAGTAATGAAGTAGCATAGCATTAGACTTGATAGTTTTTGTTTTATTATCCTGTCTTATTACTTTGTAATCTTGGTGATATATAAACCAAAAAGCAGCAAATAGAAAAACTAACTAAGCAACCAAGAGAGAAAAATTTGTAAGCTTTATTCTTAGCATTTCTCTGTATTCTTAGTTGTTCTACATTTGTAAGCAGCTATGAGCATTTTTCTACACAGAGTTCTCTCGATATATATTATATATCTCTGGTGGATACATTCAAATCCACTAGAAAGTTTTTTAAAGACTTGTGTTTTTAATTACTTGTATTTTGATTCTTTTGAAGTTATTATTCTACACTCTTCAAATCAATTCATACTGATATATATATATATTTGAGTTAGAACAATTTTATTTAAGAAAAAGTTTCAAGAATTCCATTCAACCCCCTTCTGTAATTCTTGTTGAATTGTTAAGGGACTAACAATTGGTATCAGAGCACGCTCTTGATAAACAAAGAGTTTAAAGATCAACAAAACAACAAGATGAACAAGAAGGATGTTGGAGTCAAGATTCCTTTTCTAGATAAAGATAATCACCATCACTGGAAGGTAAAGATGCATCTTCATTTACTTTCTCAAGATGAGGCCTATGTAGATTGCATAGAAAGAGGCCCTCATGTACCCATGAGAGCTGCAACTGGAAATGAGCCATCAGTTCCCAAGCCAAGGCATGAATGGTCTGATCCTGATATTAAACAAGTCAGGAAAGATAAGAAGGCCATGAATATTCTGTTCAATGGAGTTGATGGTGATATGTTTGACAACATCATCAATTGCAAAACTGCCAAGGATGTTTGGGATATTATACAGATATCTGTGATGGCACTGAGCAAGTTGGAGAAAACAAGATGCAACTACTGATTCAGCAATATGAGCATTTTCACAGTGAAGAAAGTGAGTCTCTCACTGACATCTTTAGTAGGTTTCAAAAACTACTAAATGCTCTGAAGCTGCATGGAAGGGTCTATCAGACAAAAGACTCCAATATGAAATTCCTTAGATCTCTTCCAAAGGAATGGAAACCAATGACAATCTCATTAAGAAACTCTAAAGATTATAAGGAGTTTACTTTGGAAAGACTGTATGGCATCCTCAAGACTTATGAGCTTGAAATAGAGCAAGATGAGAGGATGGAGAGAGGAAAGAAGAAAGGAGGATCCATTGCACTAGTTGCTGAGTTAGAAAAAGAGAAGGAGATGAAGATGGAAGCTGTTGAATCAACTTCAAGGGTCTGTGAAAACAAGGGCAAGGGGATGGTAGCTGAAAATGAAGATTCTTTGAGCCAAGATGACATGGAGGACATTGATGAACACCTAGCATTTCTTTCCAGAAGATTTGCCAAGCTCAAGTTCAAGAAGAACTTTGGAGCAGCCAAGCCAAATAGAAATATGGTGGATAAATCAAAATTCAAATGTTTCAAATGTGGCTTGGCAGGGCACTTTGCCAGTCAGTGTCGAAAGTCAGATTCTAACAAAAAGAAGTTTGAGCCTGTGGATTATAAACAGAAATACTTTGAGTTGCTCAAACAAAAGGAAAGGGCTTTCATTATACAGGAAAATGACTGGGCAGCAGATGGTCTGGATGGAGATGAAGATGTCAGTTATATCAATCTAGCCCTAATGGCCAAGTCTGATGAAACAGAGACAAGTTCTTCAAGTAATCAGGTAATTACTACAAACCTTGCACATTTATCTAAAGCTGAGTGTAATGATGCTATAAATGACATGTCTACAGAGTTATATCATTTTCGTGTTACACTTAAGTCTCTTACTAAAGAAAATGCTAAAATCAAAGAAAACAATTTATTTTTAAGTGAGAGGAATAATGTGCTAGAGTCTCAGTTCATTGATTTTGAAAAATTAAGAATTGAGTGTAAGATTGCCAAGGAGGAATTAATTGAGTCCTTGAAGAAAGAAGAAATTTTAAAGAAGCACCTTGAACGTGAACAAGAGGTGATTAAGGCATGGAAAACATCTAGAGATGTTCATGCTCAAATCACAAAAGTTCAAGGGATCGAGTCCTTTTGTAATGCAGCCTAGAAGAAGAACAAGGAGAAGCTAGATTCAAATTTGGTGGAAGGAGTGCTAACAGATGTAGACTCGACGGATGATGAGGGTCATCCGTCGGATAACAAAAAGGGTTATCCGTCGTGTGATGTTGATCATCATCCGTCGACTGTGAGCAAGCCTATCAGTAAAGCCAAACTCATTAAGTTAAATGAAAAGTATGGATCAGTTTCCAAGAATTTTGTTACAGGATAATTGAGTCAAGTTAAGAAAGGGAAAAAGGCTAATGTTGGTCATATGACTGTCAGGCAATTGAGTGACAGACTTGAAAAGATTGAGGTTAAAACAGAGGTTAAAAAGAAGAATAATAGAAATGGTAAAGTAGGGATTAACAAACACAATAACTACACACCTGATAAATATGCTCCAAGAAAAATCTGTGTCAAGTGTGGTAGTGTAAATGACGAAGGATGAATCTGATATCCCCAAGTCAAATGACTAAGGATGAATCTGATATCCCCAAGTCAAATGAGATAAAGCTTAAAAAACAGAAAAAGAAAGCTAACAAGGCAGGACCCAAGGAAACTTGGGTACTAAAATCAACTTGATTTGATTTTGATGTGTGCAGGGAAACAAAAAGAATCTATGGTACTTGGATAGTGGTTGTTCAAGACACATGACTGGTGATTCTACCCTGCTCATAGAGTTCAAGGAGAGAGCTGACCCAAGTATTACTTTTGGAGATGACAGCAAGGGTTATACTGTGGGATATGGCTTGATTTCAAAAGACAATGTCATCATTGAGGAGGTCGCCTTAGTGGATGGTCTCAAGCACAATTTGTTGAGTATCAGCCAGTTTTTGATAAAGGCAATTCAGTAACCTTCAACTCAGAAGCTTGTGTTGTGACTAACAAGAGGAGCAACAAAGTAGTTCTCACTGGTGTGAGAAAAGGAAATGTGTACCTAGATGACTTCAACTCATCTAATACATAATATGTTACTTGTCTTCTCAGCAAAACAAGTCAGGATGAAAGTTGGTTATGGAACAAGAAACTATCCCATTTAAATTTCAAGACCATGAATGAGCTAGTAAATAAGGAACTGGTTAGAAGCATTCCTCTAGTGGAGTTTTCTAAGGACGGATTGTGTGATGCCTACCAAAAGGGAAAGCAGATCAAAGCATCATTCAGAAAGAAACTTGATTCAACAATTGAAGAACCTTTGCAACTGCTACACATGGATTTGTTTGGACCAGTCAATGTGTTGTTTATTTCAAGAAAAAGATATTGCCTAGTAATTGTAGATGATTTCTCAAAGTTCTCTTGGACATATTTCCTAAATTCTAAAGATGAGGCTAGTGAAATTATCATCAATCACATAAGGCAAGTCAATAACCATCCTAATTTCAAAGTTAGAAGAATCAGGAGTGACAATGGAACTGAGTTCAAGAATTCTGTCATGAAAGCATTCTGTGATGAGAATGGAATTTTGCATGAATTTTCAGCAGCAAGAACTCCACAACAAAATGGAGTAGTGGAAAGGAAGAACAGATCACTTATTGAAGCTTCCAGAACAATGCTTGAAGAATCTAAATTGCCAACATATTTCTGGGCTGAAGCTGTAAACACTACATGCTACACTCAGAATATTTCCCTAGTTAATCAGGCAAGATGCATGACTCCCTATCAATTGTTCAAGAACAAAAAGCCAACTCTAAATTTTCTTCATGTCTTTGGCTGCAAATGTTATATATTGAGAAATCAAACTGATCAAAATGGGAAGTTTGATGTTAAAGCAGATGAAGGAATTTTTGTTGGATATGATGTTGGTAAAGCATATAGAGTCTACAATCTAAGAACCAACATTGTTGTGGAATCAATACATGTTGTGTTTGATGATAAAAAGATTGAAGGACTGAAAGATGGAGATTACCATGAGAGCCTCAAATTTGACAATGTGGAGATGGTTAGTGATGATAGTGATGATGAAAGTGATCAAGAAACAGTATTAAAGGATAATGAAGAAAAACCTACTACTAATGAAGCACAAAATTCAACATCTGTCGAGTTGTAAAATGCTTCATCCGTCGGGAGACAATCTGTGTTATCCGTCGGTAGACAACCAGCTTCATCCGTCGGAACTCAAAATTCACCATCCGTCGGGTTATCAAAAGAAGCTAGAAATCAGAATAGATCACCTATAGAAAGTTCCCCTTTCTCAAATCAAAGATCCACAAACCAAGGGGGAGTTTCTAATAATCAAAACTCAATCACACATCAAGATAACAATGAGGCCTCTTCATCTAGAGCTAATCTACCTCAACAAAGGAAATGGACAAAGGATCACCCCTTTGAGCTCATCATTGGTGATGTTTCTTCTATAGTTCAAACCAGGAGAGCAACTCAAGAAGAATTTTTATACATCAGCTTTCTTTCCAAGGAATAACCAAAGAAGGTAGAAGAAGCTTTGTTGGATCCTGATTAGATTTTAGCTATGCAGGAGGAGCTAAACCAATTTGAGAGGAATAATGTATGGAAGCTGGTGCCCAAGCCTAAAGGAAAGAATCCTATAGACACCAAATGGGTATTCAGAAACAAGATGGATGAAAATGGCATAGTAGTCAGGAACAAAGCTAGATTGGTTGCTAAGGGATATTATCAACAAGAAGGAATAGATTTTGATGAAACATTTGCTCCTGTTGCAAGACTTGAAGCCATCAGAATTTTCCTAGCCTATGCAGCCCATGCCAATTTGAAGGTCTATCAAAT
This sequence comes from Apium graveolens, assembly GCF_009905375.1. Classification (NCBI taxonomy): domain Eukaryota; kingdom Viridiplantae; phylum Streptophyta; class Magnoliopsida; order Apiales; family Apiaceae; genus Apium; species Apium graveolens. The sequence continues at coordinate 46,355,021 of NC_133656.1, read as the reverse complement.
GGATGTCAAAAGTGCCTTTCTGAATGGAGATTTGGAGGAGGAAGTATATGTCAGTCAACCTCATGGTTTTGAAGATCCAAATTTTCCAGAACATGTCTATTATCTTTTGAAAGCACTTTATGGACTAAAGCAAGCACCTAGAGCCTAGTATGACACTTTATCAAAGTTCCTTTTGGAAAATCACTTCACAAGAGGTACTGTAGATAAAACTTTATTCTTTAGAAATATTAATGGCTCTAGCATACTTGTTCAAATTTATGTAGATAACATTATTTTTGGCTCTATAAATGAGAAACTTTGCAAAAAGTTTGCCAAATTGATGCAAAGTAAGTATGAAATGAGTATGATGGGAGAACTAAATTATTTTCTTGGTTTGCAAGTTAAGCTAGTTAGTGATGGAATATTCATTAGTCAAACTAAATACATTTTTAATCTTTTAAAAAAGTTTGATCTAATGGATTGAACATCTGCAAAAACTCCCATGGCTACTGCAACTAAGCTTGAATTAAACACTACTGAAAAGTCTGTGGACATTTCAATTATAGGGGCATGGTTGGCTCACTTTTGTACTTAACAGCTAGTAGGCCAGATATAATGTTTGCTACATGTTTGTGTGCTAGATTTCAGGCTGACCCTAGAGAATCTCACTTAGTAGCTATTAAGAGAATTTTCAGATATCTTAAGGGAACACCAAAACTTGGCATTTGGTATCCTAGAGATTCTTGTTTTGATCTAACTGGTTACTCAGATGCAGACTATGCAGTTTGTAGAATTGATAGAAAAAGTACAACAGGAACCTGTCAATTTTTAGGAGACAAGCTTGTGTCCTGGTTCAATAAAAAGCAAAATTCAGTTTCTACTTCTACAGCTGAAGCTGAATATATTGTTGCTGGCAGTTGTTGTGCACATATTTTGTGGATGAAAAATCAATTGCTAGACTATGGTTTGCAAGTTGAAAGGATTCCTATTTTCTGTGATAACACAAGTGCAATTGCCATCACTGAAAATCTAGTACAACATTCAAGGACAAAGCACATAGACATCAAGTACCACTTCATAAGGGAACATGTAATGATTACTGTGGAACTACACTTTGTTCCAAGTGAGAAGCAGCTTGCAGATATTTTTACCAAGCCACTGGATGAATCCACCTTTTCAAGGTTGGTAAGTGAGTTAGGTAAGCTAAATTATTTTTAAATCTTTATGAGATAATTTGCAAGTTGTAATGAAGCCAGAAATTTAATTAATTTTTCAGTCTTGGATGAAATTTTGGCCAAGTCAAAATTTACATCTCGACGGATGATCGTTATCCATCGAATTTGATCATCCGTCGGAATACTATCTGCTAATAAAATCAATTATTTTTCTGGAATATTTTATAACTCGATGGATAATAGTTTATCCTCATCCGTCGAATTGTCTTAATCTTAGCCGTTGATTTCCTGAACATTATCCATCGAGTATACTTACAGTTTGTAAGCATAACACGACGGATAATGGGTGGAATTTTTACAGTTTATTTTTAAACGGCTATTTTGGGCAATTTTCATTGGTTACTTTGTTTTACTTTATTATTTTTGACAGTTATTTTTTGAGATAGTATAAAAGGTAAATTCATTTCCATTACTTTTCTTTTATCATTCTCAAATCATCTGCTTCAATTTCTTTCTCCTTTAAAGCACTTACTCTCTCTCTGCAAGCTCTTATTCTCTAACAATGGCGCCTGTTGTCAAGATTATGTCTCAAACTGAGTTCATTTTTGAGAAGAACAACTTCACAGCTTTAGTAAACAAGAGGATTCAGCAATCTGGGTGACTACCACAAAATGATGGATTTTGTGAAGAACTGCAAGCTTAGCTATGCCATGCTGGAATCACCTACTATCTTTTATGAAATTGTTGAAGAAATATGGACCACGCTACATACAACTCAACAGATAAGACCATCACACTCACTATTAAAGGTAAGGAATTATGTATTAATAGTGATGTTATCAAAGCATGTTTCAAAATTCCTCAAAATAATGTGACCTCACCACACACAGACACTGATATAGTTAATATGCTTAATTCCATGAACTATGCTCTTTCTACCTTTAAGTTGAGTGACATTCGGAGATTGGGTCTTAGGAAGGAATGGAGTTTCATGTGTGATATAGTGACCAAGGTCTTTTCTGGGAAAATCAGTAATTTTGATTTTGTTAATATTTCCATGCTTAACATGCTCTACATGCTAGTTACAGATAAGTACTTTAATTTTAGTGACCTTGTTCTGTTTAAGTTGGGTTTTAAATTAGGAGAGCTAAATAAGAGAGGCAAAAATGTTTACTATGCTAGATTCTTTATGATGTTAGCTAACCACCTCTCTGAGGGAATTGTGCTTGAGAACCCTAACAACAAATTAGATTGTTGGGTTCAAGAGAGAAGAATCATTGCAGATTTGAACAGGGCAAATCATCACAGAGAAGTGCCACATTTCTATTTCCCTATAATGGATGCACCTCAGGTAAGTGAGGTAAGTTCATTTGTCCCTACTACTATTCCAACCTCACAAGTTTCTTTGAGTTCTAGTGTAGCTATGGCAACTGTGTCAATGATCCAACAGTTGCCTACCCAAGCTACCAAACCAACAACAATTTCAAAATCCAAATAATAGAAAGCCCCCTCTGGTATCTCTCAAAAGATGCCAGTTGCAAAATCCACTAAAACCAAATTGGGGAGTGTGAAGGTGGGCAAGGTAGGTGAGGGAAAGGGTGAACATAAAAGAAACTCTAAGGATAAGGATGGAGAGTTGAGTGGTTCCCAGCCTAGCCGCACTGCAGTTTCCCAACAAACTGCAGTGCTTAAAAAGGATAAAAGCTCACTTCTAGTTGCATCCTCCCAAAAGGATGTAACTATTGAACAAAGCTCTCAACCAAGAGCACATGCCAAGAGGGTAAGGGACACAAGCTCACCCCAAACTTATGCCAGAAAAAAGAAATCCAAAACCCTTGGGGATGCACAGGGCACACACACTGTGCAAACTGGTGCTAAAGACACAGTCACTGCACCTTCTCAAATTCAGCTTGATGTGGCTCCAATAAATGTGGAGTCCCAGCCAAAATCTCTAGTAATAGAAGCACCTCACCTTCCAAATTCTCCCACAAACTCTCTGGATGTGGATATGATCAACACATCAATTCATATTCCCCTTCTTTAACTTTGTTGGGGAAGCCAAAATCTAATACAAGTGAGCATCATCTTTTAGATGATTTGTTGGCTCACTTGCCAATTCTTTCAGGAACTGTTGAATCATCTGTGACCAAAATATCATCAATCAGCACAGAGTCCACAATAGTTTCTATTCAAAGTTTATTCACTTTTACTCTCTCGATGGATATTGCTCATCCGTCGAGTAGTAATTGTATCCCGACGGATAAGCTTAACAGCAGTTATCCGTCGGATAACAAAACCACTAACCCGATGGATATTACTCATCCGTCGAGTGTCTCTACACAGCTTTAAACTTCATTTATTTCTAGTGCAGAAGAATTAGTGGTTGTACAGTCACTCTTAGGATTGAGGGCAGAAAGTGCTATGAGTGAGAGTCTGGGTTGCTCCCAGGAAAAAGAAGAGCAAAAGAGTGAAAATATGCAATCCATTTCTTCAGGATTGGAAAAATAAAGTGAGAGGAGTCCCACCTTAGATGGTGAAGGTGAGGGTGTGAGGGTGGGGAGCCAGGGTGAGACCCTGATGCAACAAAAGAGAGAACACGAGAGAAATGCAGGTATAGGAGATATAAGGATGGATGTCATTGCTAGTGAGTTAATGAATGTCCAGGATGCAGACAGGGAGGGACTATCTCAGCAACCTCAAGCTGTTATAGATTCCACCTCCCTTGATGATGAGGCATTTACTCACCCTGTTCCAGCTTATCAACTTCTAGCTGAACAGGGCAATGACAATGCAGAAAGGATGCTCAATCTAGTGCATACCACTTAGTCAATGCTAAGAGCTAAGGATGCCATCAAAGCTTTACCTTCTACAGCTGGTGATGTGGATTATGAGACTGGTGGTTCAGCAAATTTCTTTGGTGATGAAGGTGGAGATAGTGAAGAAGAGGCATTGGACATAGGGGGAGAAGTAGGTTCAAGTTCAAGATCAGGAATGCCATCATGCACATTTTCAAAGCACTGTGATGAGCACTACTTCAAGACAACCCTGATTCAACTAATCAATCAGAAAAATACTGCTCTTCAAACCTCTACAAATGCCAACACCAAGAAGCTCCTTCAAGCACATCTTGCTTCTCTGCAACTGCAACAGATTCAAGGCTTCCAACATGCTAGAGATGTTAACACCATCAAGGGTGATATTAATGAGATGAAGAAGGCCATTTCAGACAAAATGGATTCTAAGCATCCAGAAGCCACAATGCTTGACATCAAGAGACAACTAAGGAAAAATTCTGATATTCCAACAAAGATAGATGCTTTGGATACAAGAATGTCAGCTATGGAAGTATCTCTAATATCCATTCATCTTCATCAAGCCCAACAGACAGATTTACTTCAGAAACTGGTGGCTGCTCAAACCTCCCACTCTACTCAACTTGATGATAACAAAAAGGGGGAGAAAGGACCAAGTGAATGAGAGAAGCTTCATATTCAAATCATTAAAGTACTTGTGACCACAATTACTTTTACCAAGCCACCAATAACAAATAGTATAGATCTGATCAATACAGCAACAGCTAATTTAAGAGAAGCTGAAAAGGAGCAGTTGAAGCCAATCAACTGGGAGAAAATTGATGAGGACATACAAAGGAAGTTTGGGCTAGTAAAGGAGCCAGTACAGTCAGCCATTCATCACTCTGAAGTCAAATAGATCTCTGTGAATGAAATGAGCATGAACTATCTGGAAAGAGGACAGCCATCTTGCATCAAATCTCCAAAAGCTGAAATTATTCTGAAGCCAAGGGTGAACTATCCAAAATCATCATTAAAGAACCCTTTGGATACAGTGTATGAGACACCTAAACCTGATGAGAAGAAGCTTCTGTCAAGGTCAATTGTCTTCTACAAGGATCCAGCTGATTCAACTTTAAAGAGAAGAATTGATAAAGTTTTCAGGAATGGGAAAGAAATCTGTGTGGTGGCTGGACATCCTCAATTTGCTCAAGCAAAGAGAGAAGAAAAGGCAATATTGAAGCAGGAAAAGAAGCAAGCTATTCTAGATGCTAAAAAGGCTAAGCAAAAGAAAGAGCAAGCTGCTATCTTGGCCAAGCTACAAGCTGTGAAACCAACACAACAGATTCCTTCTCAGCCATCTGGAATCACTGAATCCCAAGATCCACAGAAGCAAGTTCAATCAGAACAGAAGAAATCTCCAAGACACAAGGAATTGGCCAAAAGAACCAAAAGGAAACTGGATTTTGTTGATAAGGAATTGAAGGATCAATTTTCTAAGGAATCCACTTCAACAACAACTCAAGCATCAAAACCCACTGTGGTATTTGAAGACATCAAGGTGGTGGATCCTTACATAAACATTCATGGTGAACCTATTGTGCCTAAGGATGAACCAATAGATTGGGAAAGCCTACCAATTCCTGAGTTCAATTTGTCAATCCTTAGCAAGCCAAAGAGAACAAAGTCAAGAGCAGTTAAGAAAGTGAAGATGTCTCCTCTCAAATCCAAATCTCTAGTCAAAGCTCAATCTAAAGTCAATAAGGGAGATTACATGTACTTGTGTGACATCAAGGAATTATCTGATCTAAATCTTCATCTAGATGAACTAGAAGAAGTGAGAGGAATTGATGCATACTTAAACCTAACTGAAAGGCTAGTTTTCAAGTACAAGGGAGGAAAGGAGATACAATGGCCACTTCACAGGATCCTTCAAGAAAGCCAAGCCATACTGATTAAGGTTTATTCATCTTTTAAGAAGAATTTTGGGTTCAATGTAACTACAAGAAGATTGGTTCTAAAGAAGATTGAAGAACTGAGGAGTTTTAGAGATAAAGATGCACTCCCAAAGACTCTAATTATCCCTTACACAGGGAGAAGAGTGCATCTAAGGCCCTACTGGCTGATGAAGTTCATGGACGACAAAGGAGTGATAAGATTTTTCAGACTAGAAGACCAATTGAGCATCTCTATCAATGAGACTCTCTTGGAGATGCAAGAAAAGCTAAATCTCTCAAAATATGATGAATTGTAATTCCAAAGGCAGCTCCAAAATCAGATAGAAGAAAATAACAGAAAGCTTGGAAAGAGATCCAGACCTTCAAGGAACTAGATAAATCTGCTCAGGCTAGAGGAGCACCTTGAAAATGACTGTGACCTAAACTTTATACATTTTGATTATTGAAGCACTTTACAGTTTTATCTATCTACTTTCAAAGTTGTATTTTTTAGGGTGTTTTGTTATCATCAAGTTTCTCTTAATTTATGGCTACAATTCCAGTAGACATAAATTGGGGGAGATTGTTGTGTATATGTTGTGAACTTGATAATTTCATTAACAAAACACCTTGGTAGATTTTACTTAGTGAAAATTGGAGCACTCGACAGATAAGGATTATAGTCCCGACGGATGATGATTTATTATCCGTTGAGTGAGTATCTTATGTGACAATAAGTCTGTATCACATTTCTGCATACACCATTGTTTAGATTCTGTAAGTAGTACTCAAGTCATGTTGACTTTTCTAGATATGCAGAATAGGTTGATTAATTGTACATAGATGATGTCTTGTAATCCTGCATAAATGATATGAAGTCAAGTGCCAGATTGCTAACCGACGGATAAAACAACAATGCCATTCGACGGATGATCAACTAGATAACTCGACGGATGATCGTGAACCCGACGGATAAAGAATTCAAACATCTGTTGACAGTGACAACACAGTCACATGTGTCGAGTGTATGCAAATGGGATGTGGAAGCCTATTCAACTGGGTTTTAGAGAACAAAGAAGCATTTCCATTTCCATGCTATTATGAAGATATTCAAAGATGTTGAAATAGAGTAATGAAGTAGCATAGCATTAGACTTGATAGTTTTTGTTTTATTATCCTGTCTTATTAATTTGTAATCTTGGTGATATATAAACCAAGAAGCATCAAATAGAAAAACTAACTAAGCAACCAAGAGAGAAAAATTTGTAAGGTGTATTCTTAGCATTTCTCTGTATTCTTAGTTGTTCTATATTTGTAAGCAGCTGTGAGCATTTTGCTACACAGAGTTCTCTCGATATATTATATATCTCTGGTGCATACATTCAAATCCACCAGAAAGTTTTTTAAAGACTTGTGTTTTGATTCTTTTGAGGTTATTATTCCGCACTCTGCAAATCAATTCACAGTGATATATATATATATATATATTTATATATAAATATATTTGAGTTAGAAGAATTTTATTTAAGAAAAAGTTTCAAGAATTTTATTCAACCCCCCTTCTGTAATTCTTGTTGAATTGTTAAGGGACTAACAACCCTGACTTAGGCCTTACAAACTACTGAACTTATACTATCTTACAACTATGATGATCAACCTAGACCTCACTCATAAGTGCTCTAAAACTAAAGGTTAAGTGATTGTGCTCACTATATTGATTTCAGGATGACACCAATGGTTTTTTGAGTACAATTGACACCCTTACACTTCAATTTTACCTCCAAAACTTTTACACTAGACTCTTATGAACATCAGGCAACTCCCAAACTTGGTGTGGCTCAAGGGCCTAGCGTGGGCCTACCTGGGCCTAAGCTTAAAGTCCAATGTTCCCCTGTTTTCTGGACAGAAAAGTGTCCTGATTTGTACTAACTTGTGACACATGATTCTAACTCCATTCCAATGAACTATGGCTGAAAAACTCCTCTGACACTCCCACTAACTAGGGCTAACCAAGGCCTAGTGAGGGCCTACCCATGACATGGTCAAAACTCCCCATTTCTAAGTTGCAACAAAATTATCCCCTGCTAGACAGATTTAGTGTTTTCACTCGTGCACCTAATGAAACAACCTACAAACCTCTAATAAACACCTGAAATCTAAAGTATATTCCTAGGGCTAGCTTCTGGTGTCTTGGTCCTCAAAGTGCATTACAATGACATGGTCAAATCTCACTCAAAATCTCATGGAACCAAACTGAAATTCTGCAGAATCTAATGTACCCCTTTTCACCATGTTTCTCACTTAACAAACCAAACCAAACATCAATCAAAACCCAAATGAAACCTCAACCAAGGAAACCTACTGAACTAACACTCCCACACACAACATTGGATTAGTGAAGATCATCCTTACCTAAGGTGCAATATAGCAAAACAAGAGTTAACACAATACACTAATTACAAGTCATCTCAAATTCGAAAGTAACACTTAAATCCTCCAAATATATACGAATCAAAAACACATAACAATGAGAAAAAATAATATTTAATATCTTAACTCAACTGAAATTAGATATTATTAACAAAAATCCATCCAAATGATCAAGAACTTTTGAAAATTATGAGTTGAATGTATGCATGCATGCTTTCGAATTTATAAGCCAAAAAAACAATATGGTTTCCAAAATGATTTTATAATAAAATCAACATGCAAGCCTAGCATTAACCATAACTATGTGATAACTTAGCATGCAAAGAGTTTTATCAAGTTTTTATTTCCAAAACCAAGCTATCATCACATTAACATTCAAAAATCAACCAAGCAACAAAGAAACACCATTACGAACCATTCATTCGGCTCCCTTATGGTCATGGCCGAATGAAATGGAAGGGAAATGACCATATAAGCAAGAGCTTCACTCTCATGACTTGGAATTTCACCATTCCTTGTAGTTCTCTCAATAATACAACCTTAAATCCTTGAGAATCAAGATTATATTTTGAGTTCTAGTTAAAATTATGACTTGCAAGATCAAAACATAAACTTTTCATCCTAAACTCTTTGGATTATATATGAACAAGATATAGGAAGTAAGATTACTTTGATGGAAGATGAATGTTTGAATGAAAATGAAGAATAAAAAGGGGGGCTTCGGCCAAGGAAGGAGTCGAGAGAAGGGATGGTCGAGAGAGAGAGAGGAGAGGGGGGAGGGTGAAGAGAGGTGAGGGTGGAGTGTGGAGTGGAGTGATTTTGACAACTTGTTTTTTTATGGTTTGATTTGACTAAAATGTGAGTGGATTTGGAAATTGACAAAAACAACCTTCTAGCAAGATTGTGCCATTTTGCATGCAAGGATATATAAGTAATTTGGCTAATAAAGTGGGAGTTAGTGGGGTGGAAATATCCAAGTTTGCCCTTAACTTGTATTGGGATCAAAATGCATGCATGGGCAACTAAGTAAATTACAAATTAAAATTCAACTAATTTATGCAAAATAATTTCTATAAATATAAATGCACTTCCATAATTCACAAAATATATATGATAAAATAGCTTATGATTTTAGAAATTTAATAATATAAGATTTGAAAATTTGTTATTAAAAGATTTTTAAAATCGATTTTTCATATAAAATGAAGTACTTTTGATTATTATTTAAAAATACTAAATGATAAGATTTTCCTTTCAAATTTTTTTATATAAACTAATACATTAAACACTTAATTTATAGGCACTCAACATATAGATCATCCACATTTATAATTCAACATAATTTAAATCTCAATTATAAACACACAGTTATATATAAATAGGGTTTGGAAATACCGGTCGTAACATGCCATACCAATTTTTGTGTAACAGCAGCCAGAGGTCTACGACCGAGAGTGTGTGGGTCAGCATAAGAATTACGACGAGCTGCATTATCCTTTGCAAGTGACTGTCAAAAAACAATTTAATTCTCTACTTAGAATGTACTTATGTGTCTCTAATACATAAAGCAAATTGACAATTTAAGTTTAATTTTATTTTTTATATACGTGTCAGGGTGTCAAGAGTACCTGAACTCCTTCATCTGCCCAATACTTCAGCAACAACTTAAAATCCTCAAGAGGAATTTCAAGAGGCCTGTTTTCAATCCTTAGCTCATCGGAGTCATATTTTGTGTAATGCTCCTTCTTCACCCGGGACTTATGCACTCTCCAACAAGTATTAAGTGTCTTGTTTGTCCACTTTAAACCTCCTGGAGGGATATCATACCTTTCCTATAATGTGTCAAACAGAAAATACATTATTTCAACGCAAATAAATGAAACAGAAAAAGATTATTAGGTTTAGGTGAAAAAGTCTACCAGAGTGTACTCCACCATTTTCTTCTTTAGGTCTTGTGGAACAACATGCCAATTAACATGAGCAATCGACACATGATCTTTGACCAGCATACCAAGAAAGTTACTTAGCTCAGATGCAACCTTCTTATCTCCAATTAGCTAATTTCTTTTACTCAATATAATGACCACATTTGCATTACTACTCCTTCCGTGAACTTTTAGCATTTTTGATCTTCCTCGAAACTTTTTAGGAGCTGTCCAGGTATAAACATGATATAGAAATATCAATACACAATTTTGGCCTATAAATGCTAATTATCGCACAAATATAGAAATTACCGTGCTTATAAGTTAATTACATGGTTTGCCGCCTTCATCAACATTTGGTAAACTTGATTCACCGACATCCTCAATCCTTGGCTCAAGTTCCAGATTTTGCTATTGACGTTCGCTCAGTGCGACATAAGCAGCAACAGAACCACTTTCAATATCACCACATTATTTTAACAATTTACTACATGTCGGATTGAGAAGCTTTCGAGCAGATGGACTTTCCACTCACAATCTTTGCAGGGGCACTTCAATTCATCACCAACAGAAAAAAGGCCAAATGCCTTCCCAATAAAAGCTTTTATCCCCTTTTTATATTCTTCTTCATATCTTGGAAGTCCTATCCAGCTTATATTATCATTATTACTTTCCATTTCTAAAATCTAGTCTCTAACAGATTCAACAGGTTGCACCTATAAAGTCAGCATAATGTTAATATCTACCATATCGATAGGATCATGTACATCAATGTAGTATTATCGTATAAATAAAAATACTTTCCCCAAAATAAAAATATATACAATATATCTCAAAATACTATTTATACCTATAAACCAATAGACATGTAATGAGATTAATTATAATCACTATCGATAGAGGAGCATTATATAATACTATAATACTATAACATATCATGTTATAGTATTATCTATGCATATCATGTAAACCAAAATTTAGAAAAATAATTAGCAAAGGGCAGTCATATCATAGCAAAGTGCTATCTAATGAGTTATAACACAAAATCATATAAAATCACAAAACCATAACACAAAATTTAATGAGTAATTTACAAAACCATAACACAAAATCATAAAGTTATTACACAAAAGGCAGTCATAAACATTTAAAAACCCATACCCAATCATAAACATTCCGCATAAACATCATAAACATACACCCTCTTTAATATCCTATAGTGAAAGCATAAACTCATGCATAAACATCATGCATAAACATTATGCATAAACCCATACCCAAACATTATGCATAAACCTAATCGAACACATAAAAACCCAATTGAACACAGAATAAACCCTGAATACATAAACATAACACATAAAAGCAAATACAAAAACAAAAAGTCAACAACATAACATATAAACATCAGTGAAAGCTTTTTACCTTAATAAAAGCTTTAAACTCAGTGAAATGCCCTCAATATTTTCAATCCCCTGAATCCCCTGCACGATATAAACTGTTAGTAAAACAGTTTATACAACTAAATACAAGACTAAAAAATGAAAACAAAGAAAGTTACCTGCAAATCGAAGAAGCCCCAAATCGAAGAACCCTAATTACCTACAAGAAAAATATCGATGTGTTAGTAACCAAATTGAAGAAAATGTGTGTGTTTGTGTATTCAAGTACCTAATTGAAGCCCCAAATGTTTGAATCGAAGAAAGAGAAATGTGGTTCGAGAGAGAAAGAGGGATGTTTGTGTTCGAGTGAGAAAGAGAGAAATGAGTGAAAGAGGGATGTTACCTAATTGACTTAGTGAAAAAAATTTTGGTTGGGGGGGGGGGGGAACTACCGCCCAGACAATTCACCTCGGGAATGTAAATATTATTTTATTTTTTATTTATAAATTAAATGATTATTTATTTATGCAAGTGAAATTTTATATATATATAATTATTTGTTTCTAAAATAAAATGTAATAATTTTTAAAAAAATTACAATATTAAATATAATATTTAATAGTAATGAATAATCCACAATATAATTTTAAATGTAATTTTATGATAATATATTTACTTTAATTTACAAAATTAAAAATAATACCTATTGTAACACCAGGTGCTGGTGTTACATATCGTGTAACACCGTCACATTCATGTAACACTAGATTAATGCCTATTGTAACACCAATTTCTCGGTTTTACAATAGACCTCAGCTTTCTGAGCTACCACAACGAAATGCTTGTAACACTTTTCAAAAAGTATTGCATCAGGCCATTTATGGCGTAGTGTAGACATAAAGAAATACTGGGGGATGATCGGTAGCTTGCTCTATATAACTGCAAGTCATCCCGATATTTAATATAATATTTGTAATTGTGCTAGGTTTCAAGTAGCTCCAAAAGAATCTCATTTATCTGCAGTAAGAAGGATATTGAGATATCTTAAAGGAACCACTGATGTTGGTCTTTGGTATCCAAAAAGAATACCATTTGACTTAGTATATTTTTTTGATTTGGACTATGCCGGGCATTTAGTTTATAGAAAAAGTACAAGTGGTACTTGTCAGTTTCTCGGTGCATATTTAGTTTCTTGGTTTTCAAAGAAATAAAATTATGTATCCATCTCAACAACTGAGGATGAATATATAGCAGTTGCAAAGTGTTGTGCACAAATACTGTGGATGAAGCAAAAACTAGCTGACTATAATATAAAATTTGATGTGATCTCAATCTTATGTGATAATACGAGTGCTATTGATCTTAGCAAAAATCTCGTATTACATTCAAGATCTAAACATATAGATGTGAGACATCATTTTTTACGTGATCATGTGAATAAAGGCGATATAAAAATGACTCATATTGATACTGAGTTCAATTTTGCTGACATATTCACAAAAACATTAAATTCCAAAAGATCCACTAAACTCCGTTTGGATTTAGGAATGTTGGAATCTATAAAGTGAATGGTTCATATAAATGACTATATATATATATATATGAGAATATTCAAGGTTTATAAGCCGTCTCATGAAAAGGATATTTTCTCGATCAAGTTATTAAGATTCTTTAAAACTCAGATTCATCAATTAAGAAATTTATTAATCGGGTTTAAAGAGAACATAAATAGCCCAGATTTATCGGGAAAATAAACCTAATCAAGTGAATATTATTATTCCATGAGATTTTTAAGTGCTTAGAATATATTCTCATAAAAATAAATATACATATATTGATAGTTTATAAAAGAGTTATTTATAGATATATAACTATATTATTTGATCTTGAAAAATATTACAAATATATAAATATATATGTTATCTTGAAAAAATATTTTTACAAATATACATATATATATATAAATATTTTCTGGACTATCTTTGGACCAGCCCAACAGAAAAAATATTTCATGCCGAAAATCGAAATTAAAATATTTTAATGTTTTATATATATAAGGACAACTATACTATAGTCCCTTTATTGTTCAAAATCAGCCCAAAGTTTATCAAACAAGCCCAGCCCAAATCTTTTTAATAACCCAATAACACAAAACCCCCAAATCTGAGCCGTTGATCTCAGAAATGGATCAATATGAGTCGTTCACTTCATAAAATATATATACCTATACACTGTTTATACAGTATAGTATACACGGCTCAGATCCTAACATATCCTTCTCCCTCTCTCTCGCCGCTCATCTCTCTCTCCTTTCAAAACCCGAAATTTCTTTCCGATCAAATCTCTCTCAATTTCGATGAAACTTTGGAGAGATTCTGAAAAACTATATATATATATATTCATCAAATATAAGTTTGATTCGATGAAATCGCTGCTAGGGTTGGTTAAATTAACTTGTTTCGGTGATAAAAAATCAATATTTCCTTATGAATTGTTGAGAAACATCGAATCGAACATACCATTCAATTGTTTGTTTAGTCATACACTTACACAGACACTTGTATTTTCAATTCGTGTGCTTGATTGTGTAAAACCCTAACATATTTTATGAGTTGAACGACAGGAGAAGAAGGAGAAAGACACGATATATTCGAATGGATGAAGGAGTCTGTTGCATGCGGCTTGAAACTCACGAACTCGGAGGATGACTCTTTCCGCGACTGAGTCAACCAGGTAAGTCATGTGTATGCTTGGCTAGGCTATAGGCACATATAAGTTTTTTTAACTTTGACTGATGATTTACTTGGTAAATTGTTAAGCCAACTGTGTTTTAAAGCTATGGAACATATGTGCTTAATTGAGTTAAAATATGTAGTCGAAATGAATTATTGTGATCTCTGTGAAATTATATATTCAATTAGCTTTGAAATTTGAGAGAAAATGGTGTAAGCTCTATTGATAAATTGGATAAATGATTAGTTGTTCAAATGAAAACCGTGGGGATAGATTATTATTTATCTGTATGTGTGATGAATAAGTTAAATCCAGTATGTTCAGTGTCCTGGTTGATTTAATGACTAAAATAATTAAAAGCTCCTTGATAATCTCAAGAACATGTTATGTGTATTTCATAATCTTTACTTGATAATAAATGATAAAACTACTTGTATTAAGAGGAACCAGTTGTGTTGAGTACAGTTGTATAACAATGTTATCTGAGATTAATAAGCTTCTAGATTAATGTTAAAACACAAACACACACAAGCCCTCACAATAGGACCTGGCAGAAAAGCCCTGAGCTACTCTGTATCTGGATCTCCATTGTGATAAATGGCCATAATTCTTCTGGTTGCTTGATTTAACTCTTAACAACACTAGTTATGTGTAAGTGTGATCTCTGTGATACAAAAGGTATTCTATTTTATTTGTTGAGACAACTAATGTGCATCACCTGTCTGTGTGACATCAAATAGTATGAATGTAATTAAAAGAAATTTATTGATCAAAATTGTTTTGTCTGCAACTTATAACTTGGTAACCTAGGCCCTAACAGGACTATGTAAAAGAACTATTAAAATATCACCTAGACTCTTGTTGTTATATAAGGGTCTTATGGATAAAATTAATAATAGTATAGCTAGTGAATCACAGAAATAATAAGTTACTAGCATGGATGCCCGCTTCGCTGGGGGTTAATTTTTTAATTATATTAAGAAGATGATCAACTGAATACATAGATGAAATTCTTCATTCACAAACTTTGAAAGACATAATTCATTTGAAATTACATATAAGTGCTAAATGGTTAGTTTTGACTTTCAGTTTTGTTATGCAAAACAGAGCAGTCAAAATTCGTTGATTGCTTCATTTTCATTCTGGTTTATTACTTTTTGTGAAGTAGTTCCGGTATTTGAAAGAAAAATGGCAGATGCCTTAAAATTGTCATAAATTATTTCTAAAATGATATTATAAGTGATAATTTTTCTAAAAATAATATAAGATGCATGCATGAATTAAATTTCACAGCTTATTATGTAACGTCATTTTATAATTACTTTGGATTTTTTTGGGTTGCATAACCAAATACCATTACTCTATTTAAAAATAAAACATGATTTATCAATAGATAAGTAATTTGGTGCTTAATCCATCAATTATTAAACTTGTAACCCTGCCAAAAGACACTATGAAGCATGATTAAATATAACTAATAAATATTTATAATAACGAACTGTACAGAAGAATCTTTGTATAACATGAGAATTATATTTGGCCACCTTCACTCATTTCCATCTTATTTTGCCATATAAAGTTAACAATTTTGTGTGTTTTTACGTGAAGTAATGATATTTTATTCAACTGCAACGTGTTTTCCATTCCTGAAAAAAATCTAAGTCAAAGATCCCAGGCGACACAAAGAAAAATATGTACATGAGCAAACTTAGGATTTTTCTAATATGTTGCTAATGATTCCGTGCATGAGCAAACTTACAAAAAATTACTCTAAAATGTGAGACATTATATTGTTTTCCTGGTCAATAATATTTAGTAAAATTATGAGATCTCTACAATATTAGAAAAATTAAAGAGAAATAGATCATTGTATTTCACATATGGATCCCGATTTCTTGGTCACGAAAAATCTAAATAGTAAGAGAATGGAGTACTAACACTCTGAATTGTTGTTAACATAACTCCATTCTAGTTCAATAAACCAAGAACTGCAAATAGTCATATAGAGGAAAATATAACCGTAAAATGTGTCAAAACCATGCATTTTTTTAATATACTCTGCAAACTTTCTCTTTATCTTGATACTTTTCAATCAGTTAATAAATTAACATAAATTGTCATGTTAAAATATTGCAATCTTCCAGAAGTGGTGAGGTAAAGATCTCGAATTTACCTGCCTGCAACTATCCGCACAATTCATCTTTCTTACATTGTGGAAAGCTATCATCTAAGCAAATTAATCTCAAATTTTGTCACAAAATTTATGACGGCCTCAACCCCGGGGTCAGGAGTTGACGTCACTAAACACAACAAACCACAATATAAACTACAAGATTATTATTGATATTAAACTAACATGACCCCAAACCAAAATCTGATCCAGGTACAAGTATGATTCAACTTATTCATTATTACAAACCATTTATACAAAAAATCTGACACACTAAACTTATTCAGCAACTCATCAAACCGCACATGGTCTGATAGTAACTACCTCTGAGAAGCCGTGTCCGGAAGGGGCTGAGAAACGGTTCTTCCAAGGTATGACTAGTCTTCTAGGCATCTGCGATATATATATATATATATATATATATATATATATATATATATATATATATATATATAACAAGTTGCAAAGGTGAGCATAATCGCTCAGCAGCACCAACATATGAATATCAAGATAAAAACGGTAAAGTAAACAGTTATAGAAAAAAACTATAAATCAACATGAAATCCATGATCTGTAAATCATTTCAAGTGATAGTAAATAAAGAAAACTGATGTAACTGGATATCACTGACTAGCATGCTCATTATAAAACAAACGTAATTGTGTGTTGTGTAAGTACCAGAGTCCAATTTTAGCATGTTATTTACATTTAATATTCAACTTTATCAATCACTAATTCCCTTATGAGAATCACAAAGCCAAATCAGATACGTAACGGATATGTGAAGACAGCTAATCAGGCTATCAACACTAGATGGCTCCAACTGCCATCCCATAAACCTGTTTCGGAACTCAAAGACTAGCTAGGTCTCTGACCTGCTGGACTAATCGGTTATGTAATGCGTGCAACCGAGTTAGCCTCTTACGCAACCTCACTAGGCCACTCTGGCCCCTATGTATCCCATATCTGATCGTTTTATCCAGTTTTCAAAACACTTGTACATATCTCAATTCAAAACCATTCATTTTAACAGCACACGTAAAACCGGTTCACAAATCATTTCCATTCAAGATAGGTACCTTTCGAAGTTACTTTTCCCCAAAACAAGTTTGAAAATAATTATTTATATCTACAGGGGATACACAACTTAAAACGTTTATGTTCCTTTAAGAGAATAAAACAACAGTCTATTCATATGTACAGAACCAAAAAAGAATGGTCAGGGGTACTTGCCTTGCAACGCTTTCGGAAACCCTAAGCTTTTACGCAGACTTCGGTCCTGGCGAAACTCGACTAGGATCTACAGTAACATAATACCCTAATTAGTTATACAGATATGCTTGATATCCTCAAATCCTAATAACCCAATTCGATAACCCGGCTCGTATAATGATTATACACATAATCACGTAATCTATATTCACATAAGGGTAAAATGTTTTGTATTATAAAGTACGTTTCTCGTATTTAAAATAAATTTTTAGAAAAATTTTGACAGTGACTCGTCTGTTTATAAGCCTACCCGTCGAAACATCATCGGCGTCAATCCCAACAAATCACAATTCACGTCACAATACAATTTTAACAATCACACAATTATTTACGTTCGAAACCAATTATAAGATTCATTTTATTTATTTTATAAAATTAGGACTTAGATAATGATCATCACGGTCCACCGTCCGCTCGTAAAAATTCATCGCAGACAGCAACAAAATTTTCAGGGCACCCGATTATTCGGGTTCTAACATAAAAATTTCACCGATTAAAGTAACGATTCCCGCACGCAAAAATAATTTAATTTCACGAATAATATTCATTTAATTTTCTGCAGAAAAAGGAAATCGAAATAAAAATTATAATAATCAAGCCCAACTGCACAAATTCGGCCCAACAGTAGAGGCCCAAACAACAAGGCCCGAACTGCAAAGCCCAAAAATGAGCCCAAAGACACAGCCCAACGGAGCAACAAGAAGCACATGAAAAACACAACCACAAACACAACCACCGCTGCACTACACACTAACACACGCGCACAACACTCACTTCACAAACACACGCACATACAGGACACATATATGCACGCACAGCAAAACACAGTAACACACATACAAGCACAGTCCAACCACCACACAATCACCTCGCTGGAAAATGAGGGAAGGCGGCGATGAAATGAAAACAGGGGCGGCATAGAGGAATACCAGGAAAGTAGCGGCAAAACCACAGCCAAATAGTCAGATAACACAGAGTATAGGAACGAGAGGGAGGGAAGAAAAGGGTGAGAGAAAGAGAGAGAGAAAGAGGAAAGAGACAACCGAGAACAGGGGTGAAAGAAAGGGGGTGGGGGTTGTATTGTTTATTATTATTTTTTTATCCTGTTTTCATCTGACACGTATCAGCAATTAAACGAGAGGTGTACATGTGTCCTGCAATAGCAATTCGCCTCGACAATTCGCGATTTATCGACCCAAGTCGTAGTTAAAATAAACACAAAAAATTATAAAAATAGTTTTAAAATATTATAAATATCCCGAAGTTAATAAAAACATAGATTTCATAATTTTTAAACAAATTTTGGAGCGCCACAAATATCTGCATTTAGCAATAAGATGAATCAACGCGCGGGTGAAATTAATCCCAAAATAATTTTAAAATTTTCAGAATATTATAAACTTCATAAATTATGAGTTTCGTAATTTTTGAACATTTCTTGAATTAAACACTAATTTTACAAATAAATGCAATCAAAAAATCATTAAAAGATAAATAATTAAAAAAATATTAATTTCTCAATTTTATAAAATTCCAAAAATAATTATTGAAATTATAACATTATAAAAACAATTTTAGAGACACTTCAAATATTTATGAAAAATAAACTGTAATAAAATCACTTTTAAACGTGAAAGAAAAAAATACAACTCAATAATTAATTACACAATTCAATCTTATTCACCAATAAATCACACATAAATAATAAGAACCAACACACGACTGTCAAAACCAATACACATATTTTATTTAATTAATTATTCAATAATTACACTTTTCAAATAATACAAAATATACTAGCCGTTATAAAAATAGTTGAGAAGAAACGAGAGAGACAACCGAGAACAGGGGTGAAAGAAAGGGGGTGGGGCGTTGTATTGTTTATTATTATTTTTTTATCATGTTTTCATCTGACACATTTCAGCAATTAAATGAGGGGTGTACACGTGTCCTGCAATAGCAATTCGCCCCGACAATTCGCGATTTATGGACCCAAGTCGCTGTTAAAATACACACGAAAAATTACAAAAATAATTTTAAAATATTATAAATATCCCGAAGTTAATAAAAACAATGATTTCATAATTTTTAAACAAAGTTTGGAGCGCCACAAATATCCGCATTTAGCGATAAGACGAATCAACGCGCGGGTGAAATGAATCCCAAAATAATTTTAAAATTTTCAGAATATTATAAACTTCATAAAATATGAGTTTCGTGAATTTTGAAGAGTTCTGGAATAAAATACTGATTTTACAAATAAATCCAATAAGAAAATCATTTAAAGATAAATAATTAATAAAATATTGATTTCTCAATTTTATAAAATCCCAAAAATAATTATTGAAATTATAAAATCATAAAAATAACTTTAAAGACGCTCGAAATATTTATGAAAATTAAACTGTAATAAAATCATTTTTAAACGCGAAACAAAAAAATACAACTCAACAATTAATTATATAATTCAATCTTATTCACCAATAAATTACACATAAATAATAAGAACCAACACACAGCTGTCAAAACCAATACACATATTTTATTTAATTAATTATTCAACAATTACACTTTAAAATAATACAAAATATATGAGTCGTTATAAAAATAGTTGAGAAAACTAGTTGAGAAGGGACGAGAGAGACAACGGAGAACAGGGGTGAAAGAAAGGGGGTGGGGGGTTGTATGGTTTATTATTATTTTTTTATCCTGTTTGCATCTGACACGTATCATCAATTAAACGACAGGTGTACACGTGTCCTGGAATAGCAATTCGCCCCGACAATTCGCGATTTATGGACCCAAGTCGCGGTTAAAATAAACACAAAAAATTACAAAAATAGTTTTAAAATATTATAAATATACCGAAGTTAACAAAAACATAGATTTCATAATTTTTAAAAAAAAAATGGAGCGCCCCAAATATCCGCATTTAACGATAAGACGAATCAACGCGCGGAAGAAATTAATCCCAAAATAATTTTAAAATTTTCAGAATATTATAAACTTCATAAAATATGAGTTTCGTGATTTTTGAAGAGTCCTGGAATAAAATACTGATTTTACAAATAAATGCAATCAAAAAATCATTTAAAGATAAATAATTAATAAAATATTGATTTCTCAATTTTATAAAATCCCAAAAATAATTATTGAAATTATAAAATCAAAAAAATAATTTTAGAGACACTCCAAATATTTATGAAAATTACACTATAATAAAAATCATTTTTAAACGCGAAATAAAAAAATACAACTCAATAATTAATTACACAATTCAATCTTATTCACCAATAAATTACACATAAATAATAAGAACCAACAAACAGCTGTCAAAACCAATACACATATTTTATTTAACTAATTATTCAACAATTACACTTTAAAATAATACAAAATAGACGAGTCGTTATAAAAATAGTTGAGAAAACTAGTTGAGAAGAGACGAGAGAGACAACGGAGAACAGGGGTGAAAGAAAGGGGGGGTTGTATTGTTTATTATTATTTTTTTATCCTGTTTGCATCTGACACGTATCATCAATTAAACGAGAGGTGTACACGTGTCCTGGAATAGCAATTCGCCCCGACAATTCGCGATATATGGACCCAAGTCGCGGTTAAAATAAACACAAAAAATTTCAAAAATAGTTTTAAAATATTATAAATATACCGAAGTAAATAAAAACATAGATTTCATAATTTTTAAACAAATTTGGAGCGCCACAAATATCCGCATTTAGCGATAAAATGAATCAACGCGCGGATGAAATTAATCCCAAAATAATTTTAAAATTTTCAGAATATTATAAACTTCATAAAATATGATTTTCGTGATTTTTGAAGAGTCCTGGAATAAAATACTGATTTTACAAATAAATGCAATCACAAAATCATTTAAAGTTAAATAATTAATAAAATATTGATTTCTCAATTTTATAAAATCCCAAAAATAATTATTGAAATTATAAAATCATAAAAATAATTTTAGAGACACTCCACATATTTATGAAAATTACACTGTAATAAAAATCATTTTTAAACGCGAAACAAAAAAAATACAACTCAATAATTAATTACATAATTCAATCTTATTCATCAATAAATTACACATAAATAATAAGAACCAACACAGAGTTGTCAAAACCAATACACATATTTTATTTAATTAATTATTCAACAATTACACTTTAAAATAATACAAAATATAAGAGTCGTTATAAAAATAGTTGAGAAAACTAGTTGAGAAGAGACGAGAGAGACAACCTAGAACAGGTGTGAAAGAAAGGGGGTGGGGGTTTGTATTGTTTATTATTATTTTTTTATCCTGTTTACATCTAACACATATCATCAATTAAACGAGAGGTGTACACGTGTCCTGCAATAGCAATTCGCCCCGACAATTCACGATTTATGGACCAAAGTCGCGGTTAAAATAAACACAAAAAATTACAAAAATAGTTTTAAAATATTATAAATATACCGAAGTTAATAAAAACATAGATTTCATAATTTTTAAACAAATTTTGGAGCGCCACAAATATCCGAATTTAGCGATAAGACGAATCAACGAGCGGGTGAAATTAATCCCAAAATAATTTTAAAATTTTCAGAATATTATAAACTTTATAAAATATGAGTTTCGTGATTTTTGAAGAGTCCTGGAATAAAATACTGATTTTACAAATAAATACAATCAAAAAATCATTTAAAGATAAATAATTTATAAAATATTGATTTCTCAATTTTATAAAATCCTAAAAATAATTATTGAAATTATAAAATCATAAAAATCATTTTAGAGAAACTCCAAATATTTATGAAAATTAAACTGTAATAAAATCATTTTTAAACGCGAAAAAAAAATACAACGCAATAATTAATTACACAATTCAATCTTATTCACCAATAAATCACACATAAATAATAAGAACCAACACACAGTGTCAAAACCAATACACATATTTTATTTAATTTATTATTCAACAATTACACTTTAAAATAATACAAAATATACGAGTCGTTATATAAATAGTTGAGAAAAATATTTTAGAAGAGACAAGAGAGACAACCGAGAATAGGGGTGAAAGAAAGGGGGTGGGGGTTGTATTGTTTATTATTATTTTTTATCATATTTGCATCTCACAGTATCAGCAATTAAACGAGGGGTGTACACGTGTCCTGCAATAGCAATTCGACCCGACAATTCGCGATTTATGGACCCAAATCGCGGTTAAAATTAACACAAAAAATTACAAAAATAATTTTAAAATATTATAAATATCCCGAAGTTAATAAAAACATAGATTTCATAATTTTTAAACAAATTTTGGAGCACCACAAATATCTGCATTTAGCGATAAGACGAATCAACGTGCGGATGAAATTAATCCCAAAGTAATTTTAGAATTTTCAGAATATTATAAACTTCATAAAATATGAGTTTCGTGATTTTTGAAGAGTTCGGGAATAAAATACTGATTTTACAAATAAATGCAATCAAACCAGCTGAGGGATCACCAATAATAGCTTCTATTGTATGACTCCTATCCCACTTTCTAGTGTGTGTCTGTTTACTAGTGCCTTCGTCATTTTCTTCAGTATTACCATGACTATCATTTCCATTATCTCCTTCTCCCCCTGAGTTTGTGCCACCAAATTCAGGTGTCTGAAGAGAGCTTTCATTCCCATGATTTTGTTCAGAGGTCTCTTCATTTGTTATTTGTTGTGCCACAACTTCATCTTCCTCATCAGAATCACTATCAATGGTTAGATTCTCAAATGCAAGGGCTTCAGCATCATTTACATCAAGGCATTCCAAGCCTGGACACTTGTTATCATCAAAAGTCACATATGTGCTTTCCATAATTTTCTTTTGATCAATCACATAAACTTTGTAGGCTGTTCTTTCCAATGAATATCCCATAAAAATTGCTTCAAAAACTTTAAAGTCAAATTTTCCCACATATTCAGAGTTGTCTTTTAGAATATAACACTTGCTTCCAAACACATATAGATGCTTCACTGTAGGCTTCCTGTTAGACATGATTGAGTAAGGTGATTTTCCATGAGCTTTGTTGATGAGATATCTGTTTTGAGTGTAGCATGCAATATTAACAGCCTCTTCCCAAAAACTAGTTGATAACTGAGCATCTTGTAGCAAGGTTCTAGCAGCTTCAACCAATGTTCTATTTTTCCTCTCAACTGCTCCATTATGTTGAGGTGTTCTAGCTGCTGAAAATTCTTGAACAATGCCTTTGCTTTTGCAGAATTCACTTAATGTTGAGTTTCTGAATTATGTTCCATTATCACTCCTCAATCTTTTCACACTAACTTTTCCTTCAGCTTGCTTCTCAATTTTCTTGATGTGCTCAATTATAATGTTTGGAGTTTCATCTTTAGAGTACATGAACTCAACCCAATTGTATCTTGAAAAATCATCAATCATGACAAGGGCATATTTGTTCCTTGAACTGGACACGACATTTATTGGGCCAAACAAGTCCATGTGAATAAGTTACAGAGGTGCACTTAAAGAATTCACAGATTTTGACTCGTGACTTGATCTTTTCATTTTTACTTTCTGACAGGCTTCACAAACTTCCAGTTGAGCAAATTCCAGACTGGGCATGTCTCTCACAAGCTCCTTCTTGACTAAGGTGTTGATTGCTTTGAAATTAAAGTGAGATAGCTTCTTATGCCATAATTTGCTTTGCTCTTCTGATGCCTTGGTGTAGAAACAACATACTCCATCCTTATTTGTTGAGTCTAAGTCTGCAACAAACAAGCTTCCCTTTCTTACTCCTTTAAGAGCAATTTCACCAATCTTTTTGCTAATAAAAGCACAATCTTCTTTGTTGAAAATAACTTGAAAACCTCTGTTTGCAAATTGACTAACACTTAGAAGATTTATTTCTAATCCAGCAACTAGTGCTACATCTTCAATGACAACATTTCCAGAAACAATCTTGCCATATCCCACTGTGAATCCTTTGTTGTTGTCTCCAAAGGTCACCAAAGGGTCAGCCATCTCCTCAAATTGTGATAGCAGGGCCGTATCACCTGTCATATGCCTGGAACATCCACTATCAATAATCCATATGACCTTCTTTCCTTTGCCCTGCACACAATGAGGATTAACTGTGTTTAGCTACCCAAGCTGTGTTGGGCACTTTCTTCTTGTTAACTGATTTTGCAGAAGTAGAATGAAAATTTTCAGATAAAATGGAATTCATAGACTGTTCAGAATTTTTCCTTTCAGATATAGAACCAACTTCTTCATCTTCATCATTATCTGAATCATCCCAGCTTTTGCCCTCAGCAATATAAGCTTTCCCTTGTTGCTTCTTAAGAAGAGCATCATACTTTGCTTCTAATTCAAGATAGGCTTTATCTTTCTTTGCCTTCTTGGGTTTCCTACATTCTGTAGCAAAATGGCCCAACTCATCACAGTTAAAGCACCTTATGTTTGATCTATCAACATATCCAGTTTTGTAGCCAGTTTTGCTATCAGGAGTGTACTTCCCTTTCCCTTTCCAGCTGCTGTCTTTGTTGAAGGACTGTCCTTTGCTCTTGAAAAATCTTGGTTTCTTCACTCTAATGTTAGAGAATTTTCTAGCCAAGTAAGCCATTGATTTTTCTAGCTCATCAAGCTCATCAAGATTGTAGAACTCATCTTCTTCATCCAATTCCAGTATGACTTGCTCTTTAGTGTCATTGGCTCTTTTCTCACTTGTAGAAATTTCTGGAGTTTGAGATCTTGCTCATCATTAGAGGTCTAGCCATCATTCACAATCAGTGCACTTGAGCCATCCATTACATATCCTTGACCAGCCCTTAATGATTTCTTTTGAATCATTTCAAGTTCATATGTTTTCAGAACCCCATAGAGCACTTCCAGTGTGATTCTACTCAAATCCCTTCATTCTCTGATTGCAGAGATCTTTTGTTCCAAATGATCAGGGAGAGTAAGCAAGAACTTCAAATTCACTTCTTCAAAATCATAAAATTTATCATGAAGCTGCAAGTCATTTATCAGCTTATTAAACCTTTCAAACACATCAGTAATACCTTCCTTTGGTTTAGCCATAAAACCCTCATATTGAGAAATCAATATCCTTCTTTGATTTGACCTAACCTCCTCAGTTCCTTCACAGAGTATCTCAATCTTTTCCCAGATCTGTTTAGCAGTGTCACAGTTGACAATGTTATTATACATTACATTGTCAAGTGACTCAATTAGTATTAGTTGCAAAACACTATCTAGGGAAACGTTCTCTCTTTCAATATCAGTATACTCAGAGGCATCTTTGGGAGCAAAATGAGCTGGAATAACCGTGTCTCCATATGTGGTTTCCCCAACTCTAACCATAGGAGTGAAGGGGCCATTCTTGAGGATCTGAATGTAAAGGTGATTGGCCATTCTTATAAACAACAACATTTTCTTTTTCCATAAAGTGTAGTTGGCCTTATCAAAGGGAGGAATCTTGATACTACTGATTTTCTGTGTATTCATTTTTCCAAGATCTAATTTGTTTACTTTCAGATTTTGCTCTGATACCACTTGTTAGATATGAATACAACACAGGGGGGGTGAATATGTTATGGCTTAAATGTTTACTTTTTGATCGACTTTGGGTTTAGCAGTTGGTTGTTATCAATGATTTTGTAGAATAGATGTTAAACATAAATAACAATGCAAATATGTAAAACAAAGATATTCAAAACTCACTTAATTTTATATTAAAAATCAAGCAGTGTTTTGCTACAAAATCTCTAAGTTCTTGGTTTAGAACTTAGCTTTTTTCTTGAGAGAGAATACAAGCAATTTGATCTCAATTGTTACTGCTCGACTTTGGGTTTAGCAGTTGGTTGTTGTCAATGATTTTGTAGAATAGATGTTAAACATAAATAACAATGCAAATATATAAAACAAAGATCTTCAAAACTCACTTAATTTTATATTAAAAATCAAGCAGTGTTTTGCTACAAAATCTCTAAGTCTTGGTTTAGAACTTAGCTTCTTTCTTGAGAGAGAATACAAGAAATTTGATCTCAATTTTTACTGCTAACTAGAGAACCAGTGTTAACTTTATAACTCAGTTAACTGCTGGTTTACACAGTGGATAATAAACATGCTATTAGCTTTTCTAAACTGTCACTTGTCATTTCTATTTATAGAAAAGCAAATCTTTCATTTCTGGCTTAGCATATCTTTAGCATCCCGTGTTTACTTTAATCTTCCTCTGTCAGTTAATCTTTGCCATTAATCTTACACATCTCTCAAGCTGCTTTTTGTAGCCATTAATCTTGCACATCTCTCAAGCTGCTTTTTGTAGACTTGTCAATTCAGCTGTGTGAATTGTTTGTTGATTTGCAACCTTGGATATTGAACTGTTCTGCAATTATGTACTTAGAGAAATTTCTTCACTTCGAGATCTCCAATTAACCTATAGAGAACTCGACATCTCGATAGGCATGTTGGCTTGTCGATACCTCTGAAACTTCATTGTTGACTTGACTTATCGACAACTCTAAGTTCTCTAGTGAATTTTGGTTTATCGATAACTCAGAGTTCTCTAATGGACTTTGACTTATCGATAATCAGAGTTCTCTAATGAATATATATTTATCGATATCTCTGAGTTCTCGAATGAGTATCTGACTTATCGATATCTCTAATAGCATTTCCTGAGTTCTCGATAGGTCTTTCTGAGTTCTCGAATGACTTCTCTATAACACTAATTCCGTGACTTGTAGAGATCTTGACTTAGAATCTTTTTCACCAAACAGAATTATTCAACTCCAAGCTTCTTTATAATTCTTCTGAGGCATGACCTTCTTGATCTTCTTCCAGATAGAATTCTTAGGCTTGACACTGTTTAGGGAAAAATGCTCCAGTCTGCTCCATTTACATTTTACAGACATTAAGTGTTACAAGTATAAATTACAGATTAAGGTTACAATACAACTAATCTTAGGGTTGTCAATATGACTTAGTCTTGTTATGATACATGCATGTCTTGCACAACACAAAGCTTCTTCTTTCAAAATAGTTCCTTCTTCACTACCTAAACACTATCAGAAAAGACATTTTCCACCTAGACAAATTAGAAATGGATACAAAAACCACACCATTCCTTTCTATCAAAGTAGAAAATATCAAATTCCTCAATCCCCTAACCCCAGGCCTACTAGACCTTTTCAAGCCAAGGTTTACCCTAGAAAAGCTAATCTTAGACAAGATGCAAACTGTAATATCCGAGATATTGCGTGTAATTATTTTTATCGATAAATGATTATTATATGATTATTATGTGATTTTTGGTCAATTATTTGATGATTGGTGTTGTTATGTGGATATTGATATATGATAAAGTATAAGTATGTTAATTTTATTATGTCCAGAATAAAATACAGATAATTAAGGTATTTTTCTTGTAATTTTTGGAGTATTATCGAATTTTATATTGATTTATGAATTTATTAATTATTTTTAGAATAATTACAAAATTATTTTATAAAGCCGGGGATCGTCCGACTTCAACCGTTTTTATGTTTTTACAACCCGAAACTCTTCCGAAAACTCCTTCCTAACCTAATTTGGTAGTTCCAGACATTTTCCGTCTATTGGCTTTTTCAATCCGGATTACGGTTTGACCCGTGCGCGGCCCGACGCAAGATTTTCGATACGATAATCATTTCGGTGAATCACTAAAACCCGTATTCTCGAAATACGGGATATTACTACGTTATTTTCACATAAGGTGTTTTATAAGAAGTCCGGTTTGGATAATTATCCAATACGGGTATAAAATCGGATCGTTTTTGCAGTTACTTAGTGGCTAAGTAACTAATTTATCAATCCAAAACGATCCAACACGAACCAATATTCCATAAATATATATAGCCCATTTATTATTTCATTTTATTCGTATAATCATAATCAGTTAGTAAAATCCCGTAAAATATAGAGAAAACATCAAATTAAAATCGCGTTCTTGAAAATCAAACTCACGAACGAAGGCGTTATCGAACTCCGATTCGGGCTTGTAATATATCAAATCAAAGCTCTCGAAAAGTTCTTTCTGAATCAGTCAACCATTTTAGTGTAGAAATCAAGGTATATTTCTTATTTAATTGTTTAATTCGAATTATTTATGGATTAAATTAGGAATTTTTATTCTTGATGTTGTTGATATGATTTGATGATTGTATCTTGCAGATAATTTTATCCTGGTCATTTTGGTATATTATATGATGAATTTGGAGTTCAATAACATGTTCAGATGTGTGTTTGATTCTAGAATTAAAGAAATTAGGGTTTATATTGGTTGAATGTTTTTAATTGATTTTTAGGGGTTTTCCATTCAGGGGTTATTAGTTAAATTGATGTATACCTGTAATTAGATCGTATAAAAAGGAATTTATTGATACAAGTTTGAAGAACAAACAGTTCCTGGTTCGATTTTGCCGAAAAACTTCGAGTTCGTCGGAGTTCATGGCGATTTTACCGGAATATGTGTTTAACAGTCTGTTTTTTGAAGCTGGCAAGTCGTTGTTGTTACTGGGACAATTTTGAATATGATAGGAACAAAAATCAAGCAAAAATGAGCTATTTTGAGCCACGTCGGAGCATGGCCGGATTCTGGTCCGTTCGCCGAAATCTGGAAATTTCCGGCCATGTTCTTGATTTTTCCGGCTATCTTCTCCAGTGTCCTGCCCTTTGATCTCTTTTCCCCCTATTCCAGTCCTAGCAATCTGTTTTTGCGAATTGTTTTTCAAAAATAATTCAAAAATTGTATTATCAATTTCTAAAATCTATTTTTAATTTCTGAAAATTCATTTTAATGATTTATAAATTCAAAAATAATTCTAAATTATTTAGTTAATTAATTTTAGTTAATATTTAATTTACACTACGCCATAGATGGCCTATCGCAATGGTTTAATCATGCGTGTTACAAAATTATGTTACCTTAGGTATGCTCATCTTAACCTACCGCAACCTAGTATTTTTGATGCTACCATAGCCTTTATAACATGTTACTATAGCTTCAAAATATTACATACGAGTAACATGTGGAAACTTATGTTACAATAGGGTGTTAAAGGATAAAAAATTAACATTTTACAAACAATTAAATATATATAATTATTTGAATTGAAAATTAATCAATTTTGATAATATAATTAAGCAATAATATTAATATTAGCTAAGATTGATAAAATAATTTTTTTTAAAAAAACATTGTAAACTGTACTAATTAATAACTGATAATTTTTTATTAATAAAAGATTTGAACACTATTTAAACTTAAAATTTTATTAAAAAATAAAAAAGGTGAAATTAGCCGGCAGTTATTTGGGATGTCATTGGGCTCTCCGTCACGCGGGCAAAAGCAGGCTCAAAAGTTTTTGGAGAAGCGGCAATTTTCTGGAGAAGCGGTAGTTTTTTGTCAAAATTTCAATGTCCTCTCTAAACATCTCTCTCTCAAACAATCGCTCTCTCACACTCTAAATATCTCTCCCGGTCGCCTCCCACACACTCTCTCTCAGCTTTTAATTGAACCGAATCATTCTAAAGTACTACCTCACAAATTGATGATTAGATTAGCTACGGTTTTATATTAGTAAAATCTTATAGATTCGAGCTAGGGTTTTTAATTGGAATAGGGGTTTTTAATTGAAATTGGGGGTCGAAGGAACATCATATTCTTTCGGTCTTCACACTCCTAGTAAGTAGTAACTCTCTCTCTCTACCCCCAATTCGTTTATGTATATCTATACTTATGTACACACAAATAATTGAATTATCGCAATCCCATGTTTAGTTTCGTTGTTTTGTGTTTCTATTATCACCTGATCTTATTTTAGGGCTTTGTATTTCTCATTTCTAGTATGTAATTCTTTCTTTTATCACTTATATTTATTATTTTCATGTGTTATACTGTGATATATTCTTGTTATTCAACACTAGTTATGATTTTTAATCCAAGTTTATTTCAATTTAATGCAGTTTTGTTTGTTTGCTGAAATAATTAGTTTTTATTTTGTTTCTGTGTGTATATCTATGTTTATAATTATGCCGTTTAATTGAAATCCAGTTATTGATTTACGCAGAGGAATTATGGCTGAATCTGAAGCTACGCCTGTTGTTCCGAGTAGTAAGTTACTGGAATGGCCTAAAAAGGATAAGCGCAGGTTCTTACATATTGTGTATCGTGTTGGTGACCTTGTTCGCACTATCAAGTATGTGGTTTACTGTTTAATTGGAAGAAATTATGTCAAATATGTGCTAGTTGTGATGAATTTATTGCTAAATGGTGTTTTATTTGATGTTTACAGGTTTTATACTGAAGGTTTTGGGATGAAACTTTTGAGAAAGAGGGATATTCCAGAATAGAAGTACTCAAATGCCTTTCTCGGGTTTGGTCCTGAGAAATCAAAGTTTGTTGTGGAGCTAACTTACAGTATGTTTAAACCCTATTATGTTACATGGACTTTAATCTTCTTACTCTATTTTATTTTGTTACTTAGGTGTGATAAAATCCGGATATTTTGTTCATATTGTTATTTAGTTATGATGATAAATGATACTCTGTATAACTAGGTTGATTTAACTCCCCTCCTACCCCCTAAGAAATACATGTACCTTACGGTCATCTAATGTATTTAATTCCACTTTTTTTTGTTTTACACGTAAAATCTTTGAAGAAAAAGATTATCACTGTATCTATAAGTTTAATTAACCTTCTTTCAAGTAAAGAAGGATGTACTATTCACATCAACATGTTTGGGGCAGTAGCTTTATGGAATCAATTAAAAGTGCTTATTGTTTGAGGGTTTTATTGTACCTAATGCTTACCAGAGAGCTTGTTTAGTTGATGTGAAAGATACTTTGAATAGCATACAATAGTTTAAAATCTAGGAAGTTGATCGGATGTTAAGTCTGAACAAAGCGCACGTATTTGGAACGTTGGCTATGGACACTATAGCTGATTATCTTTGTGGGAAGGACTTCAACAGAAGAGATGGGAGTAGTAAGTTCCTCCTCCCTTCTTAACATTTTTTCCAAAAATAAGTTAAAAATAAGTGTCAATCGTATGGATCTATCTGGGGATTGTTCTCTTTGGTATATAAACCTCACAACTTTCTTTCCTCTTCTCATACTGAATAAGCAGAAGAGTTTGCAAATTTTATGCATGTATACTAATAAACTTAATTACACTTAAAAGTGTTGAGAAATTGGATTATGTTAAATGCTAGACAATCTATCAGCTAGAGTGTAACCATATGAAAGAGTAATGCTTATAACACTGTCTTTCAAATGTTTCACTATCTTGATCCATTTATGAATCTATTGTCAGCTTTGGTTTAAAGTTTATTAATATATATTTATAATAACGAGATTATGTTGATAGGTGGTATACACGTAACAAACTAGATAAGTTTGGACTGAGGGAAAGAAGCCTTCTATTGTCATATTATTTGGCAGCATCAAGTTTATTTGAGCAGGAATTGTCAAACCAGAGAATTGCCTGGGCTAAAACAGCAGCTCTGGTTGAGACAATTAGATCATACTTTGCTAAAATTGAGAAGTCGTGCGAGCTAAGGAAAGCCTTTGTTCATGACTTCAACAACACTCCTGAAAATTCTATCTATGCCAATCATGGAAGGTAACAGTTCAGATTATACTGAGCAATTACGACAAGCAATTCAATATTTTTTTGCTAAGTAAACTCACACACACCGTGAAGTAGGACCCTTGGTCTCCTTCAAAGGAGTCAAGAGCTCAACCTCCGCACTAACCCTTTGTTGGCTTTTAACTCATCTTAAAAAAAAAGATATTTATATGATTGATTTTACAGGCATTCGGCAGGTAAGAAGCTCCTTGGGATACTAGTAGAAGCCTTAAAGCAGCTCATGTTGGATGCAGAGAATGCCTAGGAAAAGACATCTACCCCCAACTCCATCAGGCAGTGAGTCTTTTAATTAATTAATTAATAATTATTTTTATATTTTTTGTAAATTGGAACTGTAATTGATTGTGAAATTAATTGTATCTCTGTGTATCTATTTTGTTGAGATAGGCTGGATTCAAAAGTTCAATTTTATTTTTGTTTCAGAACTGTAATTGATTGCGAAAGCAATGATGTCTGTTTGTTGAGATAGGTACGTTGTTAATGGTAATTGTAGTGCTAAAAAAGGTGCAAGTTTTGATTTTTAAATTAAAATCAAAATTTCAAAGGTGGTTAAATTATGGGACATGTTGGTTAGTATATTCAGTGTTATGGAGTTACGGTGTGGGTTGTGGCGGGTTTTCGGAGTTTGTTCACTTAGTGGGAAGTTGTTGAGAAGGTAGTTCCTCTAGTGCTGTTAAATTAATGCATTTTTGGTTTTAATCTTTTCAACTTTGTTTTTTTTGCAGTTAGTGTATATTTATTACTATTTCCTATGGTTGTATCTTTTAGATCACCGACTTTAAGTTGGAATTGATTTATTTTACTGATTCATTCATTTTCATGTGTATTTAGGTTCTCTGGGTAGGTGAGGATATGATGTTATGAGTGGGTAGTGAATTCTCATTAATATGATATAATTGCCTGCCCAAATCTGGTTGACACTGTGTTGTTCTTTGAAATTTCCGCCGAGAGTATTGGTCTACCTGATTAAGGTTTAACAAAAAAAGAAGGGTATACTCTTAGGGATTGTTTCTGCATTCATGCTAGCTGAGAGCATGCGTGGAATCTGTGTTTTGGGTAATGCCCCGGAAGAGATTTGATGTGATACACTCGGCGTGGTGACAGTTTGCTTGTTGCACTTTTTGTCAAGAAAGAGGTATCCTTCTAGGTTCGCAGTATATTAAATACTTTTAATGTAACTCAAAGTTTAGTGTTATGCAACTAAAAGAAGTACGGAAACAGGGAATTGAGGCGATAATGAAAATTTAATTGGGGGTTTACTTATGTATAAAGTATATAACAAATTTTCTGTTTGCATTCTATTACTGAATAACATGCGGTTGTATCATTTGCAGGAATCATTGGATAACATCACTCTCTTCTCTATCATTACCATCGTGTCCTTTTTCTTGTTAGCCCCTGTTGCTCTTTTTATGGAAGGGTCAAGTTCACGCCTACATATTTGTGTCTTTTTTAATTTAAAGTGCAGGAAATATCATTGCTGGTCTCTTTTTTTTTCCTTGTTCTTTTTGCAGGGAGGCCTCCAATTCAATACTGAGTGATATATATATTAGCGATACTTATGTTTATTCTTGGACAGTTCTGTTCATATGTTTAAAAACACCTCTTTTTCTCAACCAGGAACAATATAAAACTCATTAAAGAACTAAGCAATGAAGCACCAGGCTCTAAGGACTTGCATTTTCTGACCCAATTCGCAACCATTAATTACTCAATGTAAAGCTTGATTCTGGAAGCAGTACTGCTCATACTGGAAGCATCTAGAGTACAACGCCATTCGCTTTTTAACGACAATTTGATTAAATTTTGGGTTCTGGAATCAACATTTGTTTATTTTTGTATATTTTGTTGACTTGTATGAAAAACAGGTTTATGGCATGTTCAATTTACAAACAAATCCTGTCAATTTTTTTTTGAGAAATATATTACATTAGGTACTTATATGTTACAAACAAATTGGTATGATAATATAAACTATTACTACTACAATTGGCATCAAAGTATGACTATAGTATCACATTATGTATGTTACTTTTGCACTTAGAATTTGCAAAAAAATTGGGCCCATTTGTGGGGTCCCCACATGGGGCCCACCAGTGGGGCCCGCGTGGGCCCTAATGGTGGGCCTAATTTTTTTTTGGAAATTCTTAGTGCAAAGGTAACATACATATTGTGATACTATAGACATAGATTGATGTTACCTTTGACAGCTATTGTAACACAAATGTGAATGTTACACCAGGGCAAAAGTAATGTTACCTTAGGGGCCAAAGGTAACTCGAAAAAAAACAACTTAATTTTTATGATACCTTAGGGCTTTTTCTGGCTGTGGTAACATTTTTTTGGGTCTGTTGTAACATTTTCTTGATGTTGCTATAGGCCATTTATGGTGTAGTGTAATTAATTAGTCAATTAATTTAAATATTAATTAATTAATTAGTTTAATTATTTATTAATTAATTTTAATTGATTATTTAATTAGATTTAATTATTCATTTGGATTTAAAAGTTCCGAAAAATAGTTTCGAGCTTTAAAATATTATTTTAAATTATTTTCAAGGCTCGATAATTATTATAAAATTATTTTAAAGCTAGATTCGGGTATTCGAACCCTATTATTTAATTATAAAATGATTCAGAGTCCCGTTTAAATTCTGAAAAATATTCAAAAATTTGTATTAAATACTTGAAAGATCATTTTAACCCCGAACCTTCTTTGAAAAATTATTTTGATCGAATATCTTACATGTTATGTGCGACGTGCTAACTGATTGATGTGTTATACGCCTATGTGGTTATGGTTTGACTATTTTAGTCATAACTTTCAATCCGTAAATCGGATTTGGGTAAAACGAAGGGTAGATAAAAGCTTATAACGTCTATGTGACGATTAGAATAATATGAGTTTGAGTATTGATAGATACTTGTGATGCCTAGCAGAGTAAACGAGGCATAGAAAAGAAAGCCAGTGATCAGAAAATAGAACTGAAACGTAGAAAGAGAAGGCGAGTGATTGATAAATAGAAGCAAGGCATAGAAAGAGAAGGAAAGTGGTTGATGAGTAAAACTGTTAAATGAGTACAAGTAAAGTGGAAATCATCAGTGATAAGGCAAGTACTTCTGAACCTTCTTCAAGATATATTGCAAATAGTTTCGAACTTTCTCATAACATGTCACTGTTATTCAAAATAACTCATGTTTTATATTGCAAGTGCTTTAAACTATTTAACCTTGAACCCTGATTCTTATTGATCTTGAGCCATAAGCCTTATTTTTCATAAACCGTTGATTGTTGAATTCCCAGATACGAGCCAAACACATATGATACAACTCCACAAATACATATCTACGGCATACTGATTTCTGATATTGAATTGTTTGACATATTAACCATTATTCCTTGTTTAACAGAAGACCAATCCTTGGAACCCTTGGTATTCTACTTTCTGATTCTTTCCTTGATTGAAAGCCAATTTTTTTGAATTCCTTGTTATACCTTCATGGTATTGTGAATCACCCTATATATGATTCAGCTTATTGAATTACATTGGTTATCATATTGAATTATTTTAGAGTTGGATGGTTTTATAAATGTGGACCAGATTCGTGGTCGGACCAGATTCGTGGTCATAATAGGCTAATGCGTGCCTTGGATCCAGTATATAGAGCAAAGCTGGGAGCCTTGCTCGAGGTTAGTGCGTGACTGATCAGCAGCCTAATCTTGGTTTTTAAAATAAAAAGTGAAATATCCAATTCTAATCATTGATTATTCAGAAACTTGATTCTTCTGAATCATTTCAATTGGTTATTGTTTAACCTCAGTTATTGCTATTATGACTTGCTGAGCTAGTTAGCTCACTCTTGCAAACCTTTTTATGTTTTCAACAGTTAAAAAGGAAATTGTTGGTAACGAGGATTCCCAGTCCAGTGTGCAAGCTAGAATTCCAGGTTAAGTTGGATCGAGCTAGCAGGAGCTTTATATTGTAGATGAGTTATGCAAGATTTTAAGAACGATAGTATTATCAGTTATAAGTTGAACTAGTTGGGATTTGGTACGATGTAATAAAATATAAGGTTGTGGCGTTTTTTCATACTTTAACCTATTGCAATCCGTGGTTGTGTAAAGAAGGGTCCGTGCATATAATATTTTATATACAGGTTTATATATTGTGTGTGTGTGTTGTGAGTCCCAAACTTCTGACCCGGTTTCGAGGGTATTACACAAACCCAAGCCCAAACATGAACAAACCAAAACCTCCACCACCAAAACTCTCAAACCCATCAAACTCCAAAAAGTTTCTTGAGCTAATCAAAAATATCCAACCTGGCACTTGTGTGGATCTTAAAGGTGAAGTGGAGTTCATAATTAGAAGGGCTAAGTGGGATAGTCTAATGTACAATCTAGGAAAGCAGTATTTCATTCATCTCATGGGGGAATTTTATTGTAACATGAGCATAATAAAATGGGTAGAGGGCATCTTGCATTGCACTACTATAGTGAATAGGAAAGTTATTTGTGTTGATAACAAGAGCATCAATAGAGAACTACATTTACCTCTTCATCTGTGTGAGTTGCCTTGTGAGGACATCTTTTCTCTATTTGTGTTTAGTAAGTCTGAATTAGAACTTATGGTTGGTATATTTTGTAAGTCTGATGTGCCTGATGGTCTCTGTGATGTTAACTGTGGGAATCACTTTAATCATTTCACTAACACTTTCCGACATCTTGCTCTTATCATTAGGTCAAATATTATGCCTAAACCTAATCAAAGTAAGTACTTTAATTTCTTTGATATGAAAATTATGCATCTTCTCTACAATAACAAAATCAATTTCAGTATCTCTTATTTCATTCTTCTGAATATGATTAATGCTCATCTTGTTGATTATATTCCATATGGTATGTTGATGTCTTCTCTCTTTGCAATCAACAACATTCCCATGCCTGAAAACTTTACAAATATGGATGATTCTCAAATCACCAGTGACCACTTTAGGCCACAAATGCCTCTAATGCACTGTGAACCTCAAGAGGTTACTCCTGTTGTCATTCCTCAGTTCATCAGAGAGGAATATGTATTTCTCTCTAAGTTAGAGTCTGTCAAAACAATGTTTAATGAACAAAAACTTGTACTTAAAAGGGTTAATGATGAAAATGCTGAGATTAAGGAAAAAGTTGGAGAGTTTGAGAGTCTTACTGCCTCTTGCAAACATAGCATTGCATACTTAGAAAATCTAGCTGCATCTACTCCAGGAACAAATTGCATGATTGATCAAGAAATTGTCAATTCCTATCAAGTCCCTATGAATGATAATGCTGCTTGATAAGTGAATTTTATATCTACTTGGAACACTTCATTACAAGCTTAATTTGGTATTTTGGACTCAAGTTGTTGGTATTTTTGATGTGTTTTTGTGTTATTACATTTCAGGCATCAGTTAAAGGAAGAAATAAGCTTTTCAAAGAATTATGCTGAAAAACGATCAGAATTGGAAGCCTAGGCCATTCTCAAGTTGTAGATAATCTCGTTAGCTTCGCGTGGGCAGTTAAATCACCTAATTCTGACGAGCATAACTCAAGATACGGCCAAAAGAAGAATTGCCAGCATTTTTCCAGAATGTCAGCGCGGCCGCGCCAGAACCAGCGCGCCCGCACCGCTGAAAACACTATTCCAGCGCGGCCGCGCCCGAAAACAGCGTGCCCTGTTTCTACCCCAGAATCCTGATTTTAGTCGAAATTGAAGATTTTGAGAGTCCTGGTCATCCTGGAGCCTATATATACCAATAAAAAGACGTTTTCAACAAGAATGAGACCTGGGAAAACAATAAGAAGACCTAGAGAGCACGAGAAGGCTACGAAGAAGAAGACATTAGTTTTCTTTAATATAGTTGATACTTGGATGCTTGTTTTCGATTTGTCTTTGAACCCTAGTACTCTTATATTGTTTATTATCATGCTTTTATTGGAACCCATGGTGATGATGAGTTCGATTATGAACTAATCATTATCTTGAGGTTCTAACGGATTTACTTATAGATTTTTATAGTTAAATTGTTTCGATACCTTAGCGTGTGGTGATTGTATGATAACCTAGTATTAGTTGTGCTTATTCGTCTTATATGTGTAGCTAACATATAAGATTACGTGTTAATCTCTATTGAAGCGACAGTGAATATAGAGATTTAAAACTTGCCATGCTAGCATAGGTTCATGTATTTATATGCATGATTCGTAGGTAATTTTAACCATCTTACTTGCCCTATGTAATCATGATAGATAACTTGCGTATTAAACCGCTATGTTCTCAATTCCATGTAAGGACTAAGTATAATTGGTGTCTATTCAACTTCTATCTCTTTTTTGGATGCTTGGTAGTAGGGTATTCATACCAGAAAGTTGACGTATACTAATTTCGTGTTATCTGACATCACCATTACATGCGAAGGTTAAGAATAAAAAGGCTATTGAATGAAGTATTTAATGAAGTTAGCATCCCATGTTTATCATATATATTAATTCTACGATTCTTGTGTTCTTAGTTATTATTTTTACTTTAATTCTTAGTTATAAACAATCTCAACTTGTTATTTGTCTTAACATTGGATAATAACCATATCATTATTGCATAGGTGCATATTCTTAAATTAACAAAAGAGTTTCTGTGGGAACGAATCTGATTTATATCTTATACTACTTGCGAACGCGTATACTTGCGTGAATGTGTTTATGCATAATTGATCAAGAGTGAGCTCTTTAATACTCGAGTTATTAAGTTCTAGGGGACTTTGTGCCTAGTGACATAAAACTTTTATAGTCTGGGATCCTCTAACCTAACGCTCGCTACATGGGTATTATTGCATAAGTCTTTTGGGACCTCATTCATTGCACGGTCAAGTAAGCATCTTTATTATTTGTTCAATAATAGCATGAATCTTTGTATAACTCTAGTCGAAAGGAGGTGTTGTGAGTCAGTATGTGTTTAACGTCTATTCTAGGTATAAACTTGTGATTGTTTTGATGAAAGATAAGTTATGGTTATTGATCTAATATCGAGAGTATATTTGTTAAGCATCCCACACACGCACGTTTCTGGTTTGTGAGTTGGTTTGTGGGACTTATTCTAGCTCTGTTTTGAGTCAATGCATTCTTAGAGGCATAGGTTTATTCATTTGGTTATGGTTATTCTGAGGGGATCGATTTCATTTTCATTTAGTTACATTCACGTAGTTGCATTCATGCATTAGGTTTGTTTTGTAGTTTTGAGTCTATTTATGCTTGAGGACAAGCATCGATTCAAGTTTGTGGGTGTGATAAGTGAATTTTATATCTACTTGGAATGCTTCATTACAAGCTTAAGTTGGTTTTTTGGACCCAAGTTGTTGGTATTTTTGATGTGTTTTTGTGTTATTGCATTTCAGGCATCAGTTAAAGGAAGAAAGAAGCTTTTCAAAGAATTATGCTAAAAAAAAGATCAGAATTGGAAGCCTAGGCCATTATCAAGTTGTAGAGAATCTCGTTAGCTTCGCGTGGGCAGTTGAATCGCCTAAGTCCTTATATGTCTATAAGAATTGAAAACATAATGGTTTCTCTACAACTTAAGAATGGCCTAGGCTTCCAATTCTGATCTTTTTTCAGCATAATTCTTTGAAAAGCTTCTTTCTTCCTTTAACTGATGCCTGAAATGCAATAACACAAAAACACATCAAAAATACCAAAACTTGAGTCCAAAACACGAACTTAAGCTTGTAATGAAGCGTTCCAAGTAGATATAAAATTCACTTATCACACCCCCAAACTTGAATCGATGCTTGTCCTCAAGCATAAACATACTCAAAACTACAAAACAAACCTAATGCATGAATGCAACTACGTGAATGCAACTAAATGACAATGCAATCGATCTCCTCAGAATAACCATAACCAAATGAATAAGTCGATGCCTCTAAGAATGCAATGACTCAAAATAGAGCTCGAATAAATCCCACAAACCAACTTACAAACCAGAAATGTGCGTGTGTCAGATGCTTAACAGATATACTCTCGATACTAGATCAATAACCATAACTTATCTTTCATCAAAACAATCACAAGTTTATACCTAGAATAGACGTTAAACGCATAATGCCTCACAACACCTCCTTTCTACTAGAGTTATACAAGGATTCATGCTATTATTGAACACATAACAAAGATGCTTACTTGATCGTGCAATGAATGAGGTCCCAAAAGACTTATTCAATAATACTCATGTAGCGAGCGTTAGGTTGGCAGATCCTAGACTATAAAAGTCTCAGGTCACTAGGCACAAAGTCCCCTAGAACTTAATAACTCGAGTTTTAAAGATCTCACTCTTGATCAATTATGCATAAACACATACTTTTTTTTCTTTTTTTTCTCCTTTTTTTTATTTTTTTCAACAATTTCTGAATGAGTGTGTTTCGCTCTATCTCATGCAACCCTAGACTACTCATAAAAATATGAGCCGGCTACTAGCCATTTGACGCCTAGCCTTACAACAACTAGCAATGAAATCAAGCTTTTCTCTAATTTTAAAAATTCAGTGTTCTTTTATCATTACGAGAATACCAAAAATTCTAAATATAACCAAGTGATTAAATCTCAACAACAAACAATTATGATCATGATCTAGATCAAAAACAACCCTATAAGACTTTATGAAAATATTTGTTTCTGGCATGCAAATCAATTCATTAGGACTTAAACATCCCTCTATGCGTCATCACCACACTCAAATGAACATCAACTTCTCAAATAGCATAGTTCAACTTAAGGGATCATGCTAAATATGTATGCAAATACAACTATATGAAATCACATAAAAAATAAACAAATCTGTCTTATATGAACAATCATGTAAAAATATGACTGAAATACAACTAAACATGCAATATAAATCTATATGAACTATATGGACACACACAAACTAATCCTTACATTATCACCCCCAAACTTAAAATATTTAATGTCCTCATTGAAGGTAATAATAAGGATTCCAGGCATACCTAGTCGTTAGAAAGATCACCCTCCTCGGGTGCAGGATCAGGTGGCCAATCAACCTCGACACCAGTGGCTCGGAAAATAGTGCCCAAAGCCTGTGTCAAATCTGCAGCAAAACGACGATGAATGTCGTGCATGGCCTCCATACGCCTAGTCACTCACCTTTACTGCTTATCACCAACACCGGTCCTATAAACTACCTGCTGCACATGAGAAGAACCCTCTGTAGGCACGGGAAGATCCATCCAGCCACTCTCTACATCATCAAAAATATATCCCAAACCCTTATAATGGGGTACACCGAAGAATGAATAACTCAAGTGATCTGGCAGTCGGTTGAGCTCAAGTGTGGGAGCATCTTCAATAGACAGCTCGAGACGCTTCTGAGAAATTTTCAGCTCTACTAACCCAAGAGAATCGAATGGCATATCCAACTTCCTCTTCCACAGGGGTGCATTCAAAACCTGCATTTTCTCTGCTCCTTCATCTTTAATAACTGATTCCCCTATTAAGGATCTCTCTAAGGTATCTGACTTTGGCAGTTGCTCAGGCTCTGAATTCATGACAGAGTCGACCCACTCTACTTTAAAGCACTCCTCTTTAGCTGTGGGTAACTTTATTGTCTTGAACACATTAAAAGTGACCTTTTAATCGTGAACCTTCATCGTAAGCTCTCCTTTTTGTAAATCGATCATAGTTCGGCTAGTAGCTAAGAATGGTCTCCCTAAGATAATGGGAATATTCTTATCCTCCTCAAAGTCAAGAATTATATAATCAGCAGGAAAGATATGTTTGTCCACCTTGACTAACACATCCTCCACAATGCCTCGTGGATATGTAATAGAACGATCGGCCAACTGCAAGGACATATTTGTCGGTTTCGGATCAGGTAGTCCAAGCTTCTTGAAGATAGACAAGGGCAACAGATTGATGCTAGCTCCCAAATTACATAAACACTTTTCGAACGATAAGTTTCTGATGGTGCTAGGAATAGTGATGCTTCCAAGATCTTTAAGCTTCGGAGGTAACTTCTGTTGCAGCACAGCATTGCATTCCTTCGTAAGAGCAACGGTCTCTAAGTCATCGAGCTTCACTTTCTGAGAGGGAATATCTTTCATAAACCTCGAATAGCTTGGGATCTATTCAAGAGCTTCAGCAAAAGGTATGTTGATATGAAGTTTCTTGAACACCTCCAGAAACTTAGCAAATTGCTTATCCAACTTCTGCTTCTGCAGCCTCTTAGGAAAATGAGGTGGAGGATAGACCTATTTCTCCCCTGTATTACCCTCAGAAGGAGTGTGTTCCATAGTTTTCTTCCTTGATTCCACTTCTGCTTCCTTCTGCACATCTTTTTCAGCCACAACTGTATTTGCTGAAACTTGAGATTTTTCAGGCTCTTTATCTTGCTGAATTTGGGGGCTTGCGACCTTTCCAGACCTCAAGGTGATGGCATTCACCTGTTCTTTAACTTCCCTTTTGCCTAGATTGGCTTCTGTATCACTAAGAAGGATTCCTGGTGGTCGATTCAATAAGGCATTAGCAATTTACCTTATTTGGTCCTCTAGAGTCTTGATAAAATAGCCTGGCTTTGGCATATAAGATCCTGTTTTTTGCACATAAGCCTCAACTCCTCCAATTCAGATTTTTCATTAGCAGATTGATCGACACTTCCATGCAGGTAGTGTTGAAGTTGGAGTTGTTGTATTGGTGCATACTGTTGTTGAAAACCAGGAGGATTGAATTGATTATTTCCAAACTGCTGGAACGGCTATTGCATCGCATTCTGATTGTTGCTCCAGCTGAAGTAGGATAATTCCAGTTGTCAAGACGATAAGTGTCTGAAACTGGTTGCTCCCAAACTGAGCTGATTCACTAGATATATTGCATTGCTTCGTCACACGCGAACCTGCACAAAGCTCACAAATACTTGTCTTCTGATAAACTCCATAGTTAGCCAGCGAATCAATCTTTATAGACAACGCCTTTAGTTGAGCAGTGATAACCGTAGCTGTATTCACTTCAAGAATTCATGCTACCTTGCTATGTGGCAATCTCTGGGTTGGATACTAATATTCATTAGCAGCCATCAGTTCAATTAGATCATAAGTGTAACACCCCCAGATCCGGGGTCGGGGATCCGGGTCGTCACGGTCTTTCTTTCCATAATATTACTTCACTTAATTAATAATAAATAACCTTATGCTGTGACCCCACACTAACACACACCACAACCCGTTATAGTCTCAGAGATGAAATTGAAATAAGTACAAGTCTTTGAATCCACAATTTAAAAGTTATTACAACCCAAAATGATTACTTGATAAATTTACAGTTAATTGCCATTATCTGCCATAAGTTATAATTTTACATAATTGATTCTCAAAAGTAAATGGTCTGATCTATAATAGATCTACCTCTGCAGCTATAGCAGCTACAACATCATCGGGAAGACGCGGGACGCTTCCCACGCGCTTGCGCTGGGTCTGCTGGAGTCTGGCCATCTTTCCTAACTGTTGTTGTGTGATGAAGAAATAAAGCAAGAGTGAGCCTTACAGCTCGCAAGATAATATATAGTGATAACAATAATATAAGTATCTAAATGGATACTTACTAGAATCTTTTATCATGTGTAAGATAATTACTTACTAGATATAAGTAGAAACAAGGGATGAAGTTACCAAATACTTCACTACACTTATATCATTTATAAAGCTACTTGAACTACCACTGTTCAAAGTATAATGAACTTTCAACAGTTCATCACATAGATGAGACTACCAGACAAGATTTGAATAGATTAAATCTTTGAAATATTATTAAAGGAAATGAAGGTATGATATACTTCATTTAGTTCTGATATATATATATATATATATATATATATCCACATATACATCTTCTTTATACATTTCCTGAAAACCTCTGTCATGTAAAGTATGAACAGAATTGCAATATCCAATAAATTTGGAAAGGAAAAGAATTTTGGCATAAACCTGATATCTTGCTGATCAGGCAAAGATACCAATAAGTAACCTTTTCTACTAGTAGATGGACGAATTCC
This sequence comes from Apium graveolens, assembly GCF_009905375.1. Classification (NCBI taxonomy): domain Eukaryota; kingdom Viridiplantae; phylum Streptophyta; class Magnoliopsida; order Apiales; family Apiaceae; genus Apium; species Apium graveolens. The sequence continues at coordinate 46,310,444 of NC_133656.1, read as the reverse complement.
CCACTGGTCATCACCCTGGTCTCAATAGGACCTTATGCTGGACTGCCACTCAGCCACTTATGCATTTGATGGACTCCCACTGAGCCACTTACACTATCATGGACGCCCACTGAGCCCATGTTGCTTATGCCGACTCAATAGATGGACTTACTTCCCGAACGTTGGGTAATTAATTAATTCATTTACCAAAACTGCAACCTTGTTGCGAATATAAAATACACCACAGAGCCGGATCCCTTAGATTTTTGAGCGAGTATTCAAGTCCCCTTAAAATGGAAGATCTTGAATTTGAAAACAAGTTTTGGGATCCGCTCTAACCTTTTAAATTCATTTTGAAGACTCGAAAACATTTTTAAGAATGTTTGGAGTAATGCTGATTTAATAAAATAAATCAGTCCCGATATGAAAGAAATATCTGAATATTATTATTTAAATAATATTCCCATAAGAATAATTGAGGTAGAAGTTGGAAAACTTATATTCGAATGAATAGCAAAGAATCAAAGATACACTTATACGAAAGTAATATCTTTATTCGAATAATCAAAAATAATTTTGATTATCGACACCTTATTCTTTAATACAATAAAGAATATTATTAAGTAATAAGCGGAGTCATAATACCTCGAATGAATACTATAAATAATATTCATAAAATAAAGGAGTCATACATCCTCAAATGAATATCCAAGTAATATTCAATAATAATATAAACTGAGTCATAACCCTCGAATGAATATTCAAATAATATTCAAATAATAAAATGAACTGAGTCATAAGCCCTCGAATGAATACTCGAATTAATATTCAATTAAGTAAAATAAAGGTATCGAATAAACCTTATTCGATCAATAGTTTTAAAAACTATAACCATATATATATATATAAATATATGTATATATATATATAATATCCTCGGGAACATCGACTCCCGGTTTAGAAATATGTTCACCTTTTATCCCCTATACTAAGGGTACGCAACTACTTGCTTATTTCTAGCATAGGTATTATGCAACTATAAGCATTGAAATCAACAGATAGATAACCAGTTTACGAAACAGACATGCATATATACCATATCAGCATGCTCCAATATATCGCAAAATTTGCTAATAACAATCATGCACTATCACAAGATAATGCATATACATATATACATCACCACAACAGTATAACGGGTAGAAAACTTGCCTGAGCGACTGGGGGTTACGAATGGCTCGGGACGAGTCTGGTAACCTATAAACAATAAGTAAGTTGGAATTAAACCAAAGTCACTTGTAAATCTATACTTTAACTAACTTTGACTCTAACGCTTGTTTTGCGCTTACTGATTCTCTTAAGTCACTCGAGTACCCTCGGCTCCACCATTTTTAATAATTTAACCTTTACGAGTTTTAAGGTGATTCCTTCGCGAGTGTCTTACCAACTGCCTAACACACTTACCATAAATGTTTCATACATTAATTAACCCTTTTTGGTCTTTAACCTATGTTTCAAAGTAAGGCGAGGGGAAATGTTTCGTTCGCGAAACGCCGTTACTTGAAACGGTCGTTTCTCCTAAACCGTGCATCGGAATCGAACGAACTACATATCAAAACGAAGCTCGTAACATGAGCTATCTAAACATGGCAATGGTAATAATCTAGCAGGGGGTTCTCGGGTCCTAATGTTATGCACAAAAACAGTCTAAAGAAAATCGGACGTTACGACGGCTATGTTTACGCGATTTCCCAATTTAAAACCATTCAAAACCAACCCAATTCAACCTCAAATCCAACATACAACCAACATCCATCCTTATCACATCATAACAACCCCAACCAATTCAATTTTAACATTCATACTTATGCCTAAGCTTGAATTTAACTATACTACATTCTTTTAACCAAAATAACAAGATTTACCAATCCGATTCAATACCATTTCAATCCCAAACTCTAAATCACAAACATCAAGCTACAATATCACCCTACTAATAAAAATCATCTTATAATACATAGGAATCTAGGGTTTGGAGATGATATACCTTCCTTGAAGTGGTGGGAGGAGCTAGGAAGCCTTAAGAAGCTTTGAGAAGTCTTAGGAATGCTTGGATCTTCAAGGAAATCAAGAAAAATTTCAAGTTAAAAACTTGAAAACACTATTCATTGTCTTCTTCTTTGATTAAATGAAGAAGATTGAGAAGGAATTGATGGCTTAAACTCATGATATAGCCCTAACTAAGCATAAGGATGATTAGGGAATTATCTTACCAATTTAGGAGGCTTGGATCTTGAGTTTTGAAATTCCTTGCCTTTGGAATAGTAAAAAGCCGAGAGCATGAAGAACAATGCCTTGGTTTCTTTTTGATTTTGATGAAAAATGATTTGCTTGGCTTGGTTGGTTTGATTTTTATGTTTGTTTTAGTTAATTACCTAGTTGCCCTTGATTTTGTGTGGTTAAAAAGCCACCACATCTCCTTCCTTCCCATGTCATGCCTATGTCATGCTATGATGTCATCTTTCCCTCCTTGTCCTCTTCTCATTGGTTGGGTGACATCATCCTCTCTAATCCCTTTAATTAATTCCCTAATTGTTTGCCTAATGACCGCTGATCTGTTATACGGTTCGCTAAACTTTCGTTTTCGTTTATCTTTTGAGGGATCATATCCGGGATCTTATTACTTAGGCTCCCTTAACCTTTCTCAATACATTATATTCCTTTTTATGATCCTCTATTATAATCCTTTAATTTAAATCCTTTTTATCCTGTTACCTTATACTCAATTTTCTCCGTATCTAGTGTATTTCCGGGAAAATCAAAGTGTTCGGATTTGGATTCTGACGATCTTTACATACACTTATATCCCATATAAAGTACTAATAAAATCTCAGAATATCCATATCAGAACTCCTACATAGTGTGGCATGAAAAGTTTTCTCATTCAGCAAAAACACTATTCATAAGGGTTTCAAAGTTTCCCAAAAATTGGGGTTATTACAGTCTCCCCTCCTTAAAAGGATTCCGTCCCGGAATCAAATTGAAAATAAATAGGGATACTCTCTTAGCATTGCATTTTCTAACTCTCGAGTAAATTTTCCCACATTGTGGTCCTACCACCAAACTCCACCTAGTTTGATAACCCTTCTCCTAAGTACTTGTTCCTTTTTACTCTATAACCCTTCCTGGTTGCTCCATATAGGTTACGTCGGGTTGCATGTCTATGCACTCATATGCCCCTATTTATCTGGCATCCGAATTACACTTCCTTAACATTGATACGCGGAACACATTATGACTTGCTACATGTTCTGGGGTAAGGCTAGCTCATATGCTAACTTCCCAATACTTCTTAATATATCCAAGGGTCCGACAATTTGTGGACTTAGCTTTCCTTTCTTTCCGAATCTCATCAGTCCTTTCCAAGGGTTTCCAAGGGAATACCTTTAACAACACTAGGTCCCCTACTTCCTATTCTTTGTCCTTTCGTGTCAAATCAACATACTTCTTATGTCCATCTTGGGCTACTACCAGCCGTCCTCTGATTAGATCTATTATATCCCTGGTCCTTTGGACTACTGCGGGTCCGAGCATCTTGCGCTCTACAACTTCATCCTAACATAAGGGAGATCGACATTGTCTTCCCTCAAGGATCTCATAAGGCGACATCTCAATAATGACATATGATCTATTATCGTAAGATAACTTAATCCGCGTTAAGTGATCATTCCAAATTCTTTCAAGTCTATTACACAGACTCTCATCATAGCTTCTAATATTATAGCTTTTGCTTCTCAATACCCATTCTTTTCCAGTTCGTAATCGCTATCACCTTCCGTTCCTAATATTATACTGGTTATACTTTTGCTCGTTAGCGTTCTATAACCTTTTAATAACCACGTCAACCTTAGTATCACGAATGTGTTTCCATCCCGAATACTATCACAATTTTATTATCCTTTTTCAGCTGCTTCTATCTTCGAAAGCTTAATCCTTCATATAGAAGTAAAAGAATTTATTGAGAGATCACTATGATCATGAACACTTGTTATATCGCATAGTTAGTACAGAAGGTGGCCAGCCTTTAGTACTTGACAAGCAATTAAATAATAGATGGTATCCTACTAGGCTTCTATCACACAGATAGATAGTCATTCGGCAATACCTCCCCTTTCTGGAAGGGTTGTTCTTCTCAGCTTACATGAAATGAAAAGAAGAGAAAAGAACGAATTGAAGAGAATTGTATATATGAAAAAAAATATACTGCCACAAAATATCTGGCTTGGAACCTACCTCTGAACTATAGAGGTTTGTCATAGGAGAACAAATCATATACGTATATAAATCAACATTAAGCATTATAGCATCGTATTTCCCATGCCTAAATATTTTCGCTATCCCGTCCATCATTCTATGGACCCACACTCTTCCTCGAGCTTATACACAATCACCTTTGAAACTCCCTCGACATCGAAAATCGAATCTGGGATCTCATTCTATACATCATCGTTACTAGAATTCTATGCTTGCACCGCAACCTTCCTCGTATAATAATACGACTCTCTATTGATAAGAAAGAATAATTATTCACTAGGTAGATACTCTACTTAATTAGTCTATCAATGATAACTTATACACTACCACGACCCGATTAGTGGTACTCAATCTCAACACCCATTCCAATACAACTCTCACGGTTGTATTCAGCTCAATACTCGTAGAATCATTGCTGCCTTACTATGGTCCACCACTGACCTACTGTAGTCATTCATTTTCCATGAAGTCTTAATATCTAACCATACGGAGTCCATACATGTCGTATCAAATCCTTCTAAGGAGGTAACATAATCACCATTCATGATTCATGGAGTACACTCCTGATTCTGACATACATACATGACATGAAGCAGATAAAATTGCAGAAGAGTTTCGCTCAAAGGAACGATAGCAGGTTAATACCATTCTTAATCATATGCCTTCAATAGAAGACTTAACTCAAAGGTTTGTTTAGTCCTTTTTGAAATATGGTCCTGGCTTATCTCAAGATAGGACCTTCTAAGATAGATAGCCCGTTCATGGCGATTACACGAATTAAACCTTTACCAACTACTATTACGGTTGGGTATTGCACAGTCATCAGAAGGAATGTCAATCTTCTAAACCATAATACAACCTTCACAGCTTTAACCATCATCACTATATTCTTCGGCACAAGTGCCTACAATTATCCTTTTACCGTTAAAGTGTCGGCCACCTCTTTGGCCTTTCCTGATAGTAATAGTTCCTTATAATCAATGTCTTTTAACCACCTTCAACTAAATTTTCTACCTCATTTCCATCACAGCTGATGTGAAGATGTTTTCATTAAAATCTAATGAGTAAAAAAAAAATCACCATTTTTCCATAAGTTATTGCCTCAGTCTTTAGAGGTTAATCACTGTCGCGACTGACTCTCGATCGTACTTAGAACATCTTTTGTCTTAGGTCCTAATTGCCCTCAACAATTTCGACCTTTACTGGTTCGATCCATACTTTCTCGTGGTTTAACACGTGCCCCACTTGGCATCATTATAATTACGTCATATTCCTTTTATCAACATTTTTATTCTTGAGAAATTTGAATATTACCTATCTCCATGCAAAACCTCTAAGGTTATCTTTCAATAGTTCCTCCTGTATTCCCTAGATACAGGGCATATCGAAATACCATTTACTATTACTAGAACCATTGTCTATATACTTCTGAAAAATTTCTCCACTGATTCTTAAAGGTTGTTATTACCTTAATCCTTTCCAATTCATCCTGTCAAAACTCATACTGTCCCTATTAAGGGTGAAATGCCAACCTTTATGCATTCCCCTAGGATTCATTTTAAGTTACCGATGTTCTATTCTTAATTCCACCTTTAAAAGGTACCTGCATCCTTTCATGGATAAATCAAGTCATATATCCCTGATAAGGGTGTCTTATTCAATCATTCCCACCTCGATAATATATGCCTAATTTCACAATAACATCTGTATACAAAATGAGATTAATCAAAATGGCCTCCAAAAGATAACAACGGTTATCCGCTTTTCTTGCCTAATCTGGTAACGATAACAAGGATGTTCTGGAAGATATTGGTCGTGTTCAACATGAACTTCTTCTTAATAATTCCTTATTTACTTTTGTTGTTTATCTCAATAGTCACCTCAATGTTGGGATATCTTTCATATCTGGCATCTCCCTTTCTGGGTATCATGCCACCGGTCTTACACTTCACCTTCTTGAAGGTCACTTCCTTCATCCAATTTTCTTAATTTCTTACTTTCTTGTCTCCTCAGTCTATCCGCGTCTCATTATTTATCCTTCGAATTATCTCAAGGTTTCCTCGAATCTTCCCAACTTACAGGGGATAAAATATATGTATCTCTTATGCCCTCAACCATCAACTTTAACTCATGGTGAATCACCCTCATCCTGACAATTACATGCTTTTCTATTTCTATTGCTATGAGTCTTTAGGGTTTCCTCATACCCAACTCCCTTATCATTTCTCAAACTCTATTGCCTTTATATTCCTTTCCACTTCAGTTTCTATTTATTTTCCTTTCTCTTATCATTATTTCACGAACCAATCACAACATAAGCATTGATTTCAAACATCCCGTCATTCCGGATTCGTGTCCTCAGAACGAATCTTGATAACTTTTACAACTTAGATTCCTAATTCATCGTACTCGTCTGCCTTTGTTCTGGCTCTAAAGCTTTTACACTATCTCCATAACCTTGGGAATTACTTTCTCAAAAACAATTGATTGAACTTTAATCAGTTTATTCTAACCCCTGGCTCCGTGCCTTCCTTGTCCTTTCACCAGCGGGTGGTCTCTCTCTTAGGAGGGTAAGTGACAAAAACAGTCTTTTGTGGTTCGTCAATCATTTAGAATCTAAAATGATTCCTATATTTCCTTTAGCCAGGCTCTTGCCTCGACTGGGTCAGCTTGTTCCTTAGAACTCTAAGAGCTTAGCGACTTAAAGGTCATGAAAGAATTTCCTACCGCATTGTTTCCTCAAGGTGGTGGTTGGGGATAATAGTCTAAGTTCTTTTTAGACAGGTCCATGAATTGTCGTATAGGAGTACCGTCTCGGGTCTCCTTATCTCGCTCGACTTCTGCTTTCTTAGTCTAAATATTTCTTCCTTCTCCCATACTTGGGGTTATCTTATACGTTAAAATCCTCATTTTCCACTTCATTATGTTATGGGTTCCTTCTATCTTGATGGCGTCCTCCCTGACTATCAGGTTCAGGGTTTGCTCTAAATTTTATTCCTCAAACTAGCTTTCATCTAAGATCGCATCTTTAAGCTCTTGAACATTTGGAACCCAAATTCTGTAGGAATACCTTATTATTCCCTTCTCATCTTTCTCGGTATTAATCTTTGATCTAATTGTTGGCTCTTTGCCTTCCTTCATCACTTTTTCTGGCACAGTATATTCTTTTCCAATAATTCGGACTGTATTGCAATCTCAAACAGCTTTTCGGTACCGGCTCCGGTTACCTTCACTTCTATTTCCATTTTCTCAAAATCTCTTATAAACTATCCCAAAGACATTATCATCTTGGGTCTCTCCTTTTTACTAAGGGCATCAGCCACCACATTGGCTTTCCCCGAATGATAAAGAATCTCCCAATCATAATTCTTGATTAGCTCTAACCGCCTCCTCTGGCGTATGTTGAGTTCTTTCTACGTAAAAATGTACTAGAGCTCCTATGGTTTATGAATCTCACCCTTCTCTCCATACAAGTAGTGCCTCAAATCTTTAGGGCAAAACTATTGCCATGAGCCCAAGCTCATGGGTGGGGATATCGAATTTCATATTACCTTAATTGTCTTGACATGTACGCGATTACCTTACCGTGCTGCATAAGCACGCACCCTAAGCCCTTGTGCGAAGCGTCACTACACTTCACATAATCTCCTTTTCCATCTGACAACGCCAGCATAGGGGCCGTCACCAACCTTTGCTTCAGTTTTTGAAAGCTGTTCTCGCATTTCTCTGTCCATTCGAACTTCTCAGTCTTACGAGTAAGCCGCGTTAAAGGGGCTACTATCTTTACAAACTTGAACGAACCTCCGGTAGTGACCGACCAATCCTACCTCTGGTAGTCGACCTAACCATGGTCATCAATTCATCAGTGGTCCTTTATTCATTCTTGTCAGGATCCTCCATGGGATCCTCCTCAGCAACTATCCCTTCTAGGACAACATCCTCAACCGCTACATCCTCAATATCAACATCATCCGGTCCTGCATTAGGACACTCTATCGGATCCACAATCCGATCTCCAATTAGTAATAAACATCATCGCGCTGTTGCTCCTCAACCTCAGGGTTCGGAGTCCCGCTACCATCTACGATAACGAACTACGCTTCTATCACGATATTTATAAGGGTTCCCATAAGGGTTTTAACTGTCAGTACTACGTTAGGTAGTTCGACTATGAACTTGGCAAGAGTTCTTATTATCTTAGTGAACTTATTATCTTAACGTCACATCATCTCTGAGGTTTATAACCCTTAGCTCTGATACCATTTCTGTAACACCCCCAGATCCGGGGTCGGGGATCCGGGTCGTCACGGTCTTTCTTTCCACAATATCACTTCACTTAATTAATAATAAATAACCTTATGCTGTGACCCCACACTAACACACACCACAACCCGTTATAGTCTCAGAGATGAAATTGAAATAAGTACAAGTCTTTGAATCCACAATTTAAAAGTTATTACAACCCAAAATGATTACTTGATAAATTTACAGTTAATTGCCATTATCTGCCACAAGTTATAATTATACATAATTGATTCTCAAAAGTAGATGGTCTGATCTACAATAGATCTACCTCTGCAGCTATAGCAGCTACAACATCATCGGGAAGACGCGGGACGCTTCCCACGCGCTTGCGCTGGGTCTGCTGGAGTCTGACCATCTTTCCTAACTGTTGTTGTGTGATGAAGAAATAAAGCAAGAGTGAGCCTTACAGCTCGCAAGATAATATATAGTGATAACAATAATATAAGTATCTAAATGGATACTTACTAGAATCTTTTATCATGTGTAAGATAATTACTTACTAGATATAAGTAGAAACAAGGGATGAAGTTACCAAATACTTCACTACACTTATATCATTTATAAAGCTACTTGAACTACCACTGTTCAAAGTATAATGAGCTTTCAACAGTTCATCACATAGATGAGACTACCAGACAAGATTTGAATAGATTAAATCTTTGAAATATTATTAAAGGAAATGAAGTTATGATATACTTCATTTAGTTCTGATATATATATATATATATATATATATATATCCACATATACATCTTCTTTATACATTTCCTGAAAACCTCTGTCATGTAAAGTATGAACAGAATTGCAATATCCAATAAATTTGGAAAGGAAAAGAATTTTGGCATAAACCTGATATCTTGCTGATCAGGCAAAGATACCAATAAGTAACCTTTTCTACTAGTAGATGGACGAATTCCCCACTGGTCATCACCCTGGTCTCAATAGGACCTTATGCTGGACTGCCACTCATCCACTTATGCATTTGATGGACTCCCACTGAGCCACTTACACTATCATGGACGCCCACTGAGCCCATGTTGCTTATGCCGACTCAATAGATGGACTTACTTCCCGAACGTTGGGTAAGTAATTAATTCATTTACCAAAACTGCAACCTTGTTGCGAATATAAAATACACCACAGAGCCGGATCCCTTAGATTTTTGAGCGAGTATTCAAGTCCCCTTAAAATGGAAGATCTTGAATTTGAAAACAAGTTTTGGGATCCGCTCTAACCTTTTAAATTCATTTTGAAGACTCGAAAACATTTTTAAGAATGTTTGGAGTAATGCTGATTTAATAAAATAAATCAGTCCCGATATGAAAGAAATATCTGAATATTATTATTTAAATAATATTCCCATAAGAATAATTGAGGTAGAAATTGGAAAACTTATACTCGAATGAATAGCAAAGAATCAAAGATACACTTATACGAAAGTAATATCTATATTCGAATAATCAAAAATAAGTTTGATTATCGACACCTTATTCTTTAATACAATAAAGAATATTATTAAGTAATAAGCGGAGTCATAATACCTCGAATGAATACTATAAATAATATTCATAAAATAAAGGAGTCATACATCCTCAAATGAATATCCAAGTAATATTCAATAATAATATAAACTGAGTCATAAGCCCTCGAATGAATATTCAAATAATATTCAAATAATAAAATGAACTGAGTCATAAGTCCTCGAATGAATACTCGAATTAATATTCAATTAAGTAAAATAAAGGTATCGAATAAACCTTATTCGATCAATAGTTTTAAAAACTATAACCATATATATATAAATATATGTATATATATATAATATCCTCGGGAACATCGACTCCCGGTTTAGAAATATGTTCACCTTTTATCCCCTATACTAAGGGTATACGCAACTACTTGCTTATTTCTAGCATAGGTATTATGCAACTATAAGCATTGAAATCAACAGATAGATAACCAGTTTACGAAATAGACATGCATATATACCATATCAGCATGCTCCAATATATCGCAAAATTTGCTAATAACAATCATGCACTATCACAAGATAATGCATATACATATATACATCACCACAACAGTATAACGGGTAGAAAACTTGCCTGAGCGACTGGGGGTTACGAATGGCTCGGGACGAGTCTGGTAACCTATAAACAATAAGTAAGTTGGAATTAAACCAAAGTCACTTGTAAATCTATACTTTAACTAACTTTGACTCTAACGCTTGTTTTGCGCTTACTGATTCTCTTAAGTCACTCGAGTACCCTCGGCTCCACCATTTTTAATAATTTAACCTTTACGAGTTTTAAGGTGATTCCTTCGCGAGTGTCTTACCAACTGCCTAACACACTTACCATAAATGTTTCATACATTAATTAACCCTTTTTGGTCTTTAACCTATGTTTCAAAGTAAGGCGAGGGGAAATGTTTCGTTCGCGAAACGCCGTTACTTGAAACGGTCGTTTCTCCTAAACCGTGCATCGGAATCGAACGAACTACATATCAAAACGAAGCTCGTAACATGAGCTATCTAAACATGGCAATGGTAATAATCTAGCAGGGGGTTCTCGGGTCCTAATGTTATGCACAAAAACAGTCTAAAGAAAATCGGACGTTACGACGGCTATGTTTACGCGATTTCCCAATTTAAAACCATTCAAAACCAACCCAATTCAACCTCAAATCCAACATACAACCAACATCCATCCTTATCACATCATAACAACCCCAACCAATTCAATTTTAACATTCATACTTATGCCTAAGCTTGAATTTAACTATACTACATTCTTTTAACCAAAATAACAAGATTTACCAATCCGATTCAATACCATTTCAATCCCAAACTCTAAATCACAAAATCAAGCTACAATATCACCCTACTAATCAAAATCATCTTATAATACATAGGAATCTAGGGTTTGGAGATGATATACCTTCCTTGAAGTGGTGGGAGGAGCTAGGAAGCCTTAAGAAGCTTTGAGAAGTCTTAGGAATGCTTGGATCTTCAAGGAAATCAAGAAAAATTTCAAGTTAAAAACTTGAAAACACTATTCATTGTCTTCTTCTTTGATTAAATGAAGAAGATTGAGAAGGAATTGATGGCTTAAACTCATGATATAGCCCTAACTAAGCATAAGGATGATTAGGGAATTATCTTACCAATTTAGGAGGCTAGGATCTTGAGTTTTGAAATTCCTTGCCTTTGGAATAGTAAAAAGCCGAGAGCATGAAGAACAATGCCTTGGTTTCTTTTTGATTTTGATGAAAAATGATTTGCTCGGCTTGGTTGGTTTGATTTTTGTGTTTTTTTTAGTTAATTACCTAGTTGCCCTTGATTTTGTGTGGTTAAAAAGCCACCACATCTCCTTCCTTCCCATGTCATGCCTATGTCATGCTATGATGTCATCTTTCCCTCCTTGTCCTCTTCTCATTGGTTGGGTGACATCATCCTCTCTAATCCCTTTAATTAATTCCCTAATTGTTTGCCTAATGACCGCTGATCTGTTATACGGTTCGCTTAACTTTCGTTTTTGTTTATCGTTTGAGGGATCATACCCGGGATCTTATTACTTAGGTTCCCTTAACCTTTCTCAATACATTATATTACTTTTTATGATCCTCTATTATAATCCTTTAATTTAAATCCTTTTTATCCTGTTACCTTATACTCAATTCTCTCCGTATCTAGTGTATTTCCGGGAAAATCAAAGTGTTCGGATTTGGATTCTGACGATCTTTACATACACTTATATCCCATATAAAGTACTAATAAAATCTCAGAATATCCATATCAGAACCCCTACATAGTGTGGCATGAAAAGTTTTCTCATTCAGCAAAAACACTATTCATAAGGGTTTCAAAATTTCCCAAAAATTGGGGTTATTACAATAAGCTTCATCATAGCTCTTAGCCCATAATGCTCCACCTGATGCTACATCGAGCATGGGTCTTGATTGTGCTCCCAAACCGTTATAGAAGTAATTGATGATCATCCAATCAGGCATTCCATGATGAGGACACTTCCTAAGCATCTCCTTGTAGAGCTCCCAAGTTTCATATAAAGATTCTCCTGATTACTGCGCAAATTGCGTAAGAGCATTCCTGATTGCAGCTGTCTTTTCCATATGGAAGAATTTAGTGAGAAACTTTTGAGCAAGATCTTCCCAAGTAGTAATCGAACCTGCTGGTAGAGAATGTAACCAACATTTAGCTTTATCCCTCAGAGAAAATGGAAAAAGCCTCAACTTAATAGCATCTTCAGAAACACCGTTGAACTTGAAGATGTCGCAGATCTCAATGAAATCCCTAATGTGCATATTTGGATCTTCTGTTGGAGAACCCCCAAACTGGATTGAATTATGCACCCATTGAAATTATGCCAGGCTTGATCTCAAAGATATTAGCTGTGATAGCTGGCCTGCCAATGCTAGATTGAATGTCATTGATCTTGGGTTGAGAAAAATCCATCAAGGCTTTCGTTCGTGCTGCTGGATCTCCCATTATAATGAGTACCTGAAACACAAATAAATAAACCGTGAAAGTAAAAGAATCTGAGTCAGTGAACTTTAACGACCACTGATGACAAGCACATAAATAAAAATTAACACCGAGTCCCCGGCAGCGGCGCCAAAAACTTGTTAGGACGAAAACACGCGCTAAAATTCACGGAAGTATACGTGTTCGCAAGTAGTATAAGATATAAATCCGATTCGTTCCCACAGAGACTTTTTGGTTATTTAAGAATTTACACCTATGCAACAATGATATGGTTATTATCCGATTCTAAGACAAATAACAAGTTGAGATTGTTTATAACTTAGAATTAAACTAACAATTATAACTAAGAGAACAAATATGGTTGAATTAATATATATGTCAAACATGGGATCCCAACTTCATTAAATACTTCATTCAATACCCTTTTTGTTCTTAACCTTAGCATGTAATGGTGATGACACCAATCAGATAACATGAAACTAGTAGACGCCAACTTTCGTTGTACGAATACCCTACTACCAAGCATCCACAAAAGAGATAGACGTTGAATAGACACCAATTATGCTTAGTCCATATATGTCTATAAGAATTGAAAACATAACGGTTAATGCACAAGTTATCTATCATGATTACATAGGGCAAGTAAGATGGTTAAAATTACCTATGAATCATGCATATAAATACATAAACCTATGCTAGCATGGCAAGTTCTAAATCTCTATATTCACTGTCGCTTCAATAGAGATTAAAACGTAATCTTATATATTAGCTATGCACATAAGATGAATGAGCACAACCAATACTAGGTTATCATACAATCACCACACACTAAGATATCGAAATAATTTAACTATAGAAATCCATAAGTAAATCCGTTAGAACCCCACAATAACGATTAGTTCATAATCGAACTCATCATCACCATGGGTTCCAATGAAATAATGATAATAAATAATATAAGAGTACTAGGGTTCAAAGACAAATTAAAAACAAGCATCCAAGTATCAACTATATTAAAGAAAACAAAAGTCTTCTTCTTCCTAGCATTCGCATGCTCTCTAGGTCTTCTTATTGCTCTCCCAGGTCTCCTTGTTAAAAACGTCTTTTTATTGGTATATATAGGCTCCAGGATGACCAGGACTCTCAAAATCTTTAATTTCGACTAAAATCAGGATTCTAGGGCAGAAATAGGGCGTGGGTGCGCTGTTTTTGGGCGCGGCCATGCTGGAATAGTGTTTTCAGTGGTGCGGGCGCGTTGTTTCTAGCGCGGGCGCGCTGGTTCTGGCACGGGCGCGCTGGTTCTGGCGCGACCGCGCTGACATTCTGGAAAAATTCTGACAATACTTGTTTTGGCCGTATCTGGAGTTCTGCTAGTCAGAATTAGGCGATTCAACTGCCCACGCGAAGCTAAAGAGATTCTATACAACTTAAGAATGGCGTAGGCTTCCAATTCTGATCTTTTTTCAGCATAATTTTTTAAAAAGCTTCTTTCTTCCTTTAACTGATGCCTGAAATGCAATAACACAAAAAACAGATCAAAAATACCAACAACTTGAGTCCAAAACACCAACTCAAGCTTCTAATGAAGCGTTCTAAGTAGATATAAAATTCACTTATTACTGCTGTGATTCAAGAGTTAGAAGAAGTAGGTGTGGGTGATAGAGGTCAAATGTTTGATAATCTACCTGATTTGATTCATATCTGTGATGCTGATGAAAATCTGATTGGTTGATTCTGCTTGTTGCTGCTGTTTGCTGGATGCTTCTATTTAACTGTTTTTGTAGCTTATTGTATAATCTTGATGTAACTTTGAGAACTATGTGATCTTTCAAGTTGATTTGGTATGTACTATTTAGTTATTGGGATGATTATAATAACTTTTCTATTTGGTACTTGAATTTAAGAAGTGGATGCACTTATAATGGTTTGTAACTTATACAGGTGCAGAATTTTGTTCTAATTAATCAGTGAATCTATCACAACCCGAAAATATGACTAAAAGATAACAACTGATAAATATAAGTTATAACAAATGGTTGTTTACAACAACATCCAAGATCGCAAAGGTTCATTATTTGAACAGTCCAACACTAACACTATTACATCTTTTACATAACTACCAGTCCTCACACAATTGTCGGTTATACTACCTGAGCTCTCACATAAGCCTCAGCATCTCCAGAGGACTTACGAGCAGTCTGCTTGAATCTAACCATACTTGCTAGTTGATATAACATGAATAAATAGCAAGAAGTGAGCCAAATGCTAAGCAAGATATATAATAAAACAAAATTTAACAATATAGAAATTTGCAATTCAAAGTTGGGGTGGATGGCATCATTATTCAAGTCAAAATCATTTTCAAAATGAATCATTGCTCAAAAATCATTTATGATGCTACTAATTACAACCGGTGATCAGTCGCGAAGTAATCCTGAACCTCGTCGGGTTCTAACAAATTTTAATTGGGATCCCTAGCAAACTTTTAAGCCTAATATCATAAATGTAAAAGGGACTTGCGTCTTAGTCTAATTCACTAATCTCACAAAAAAAATTTGGTTTTGAAAATATCTTTTAAGCAATTGTCGTTTATAAAATTAATGCCAGAGGGAAATTTCAAGGATTCTAAGTAAAGATATCAATTTATTCCATTATCAAGGGAAACTATCTCTCACTAGTGGGGTCATCAAGGATAAATATCAATGATTCAATGACTAAGGAGGAAAGTATCAAAAAGGATCATTACGATAATCAATAGGATATGCCACAACAGTTGCATAAGGTAAGTTTGAAAGGGAACATCACTTGAAATAGTTATAAGTGGGATAGTAAGGTACTTGCATACGGAATTTAAAAGCATCAATAAGTATAAGCATTTCCTTGTGAAAGTAAATTGGAATCGCGGATGATAAGGTTGAGAGACTTGCATAATATAGGTTTAACAGGGGAAAACATTTGCATAATATGTGTATGAAAGAGGGCTATTTTCTTAAATAAATTTGAAAGTAGTAGAACACTTGCATAAAATAAGTTATGAAGGGGAGGTGCACTTGCCTCTCTTAACGACCTTAGCTACACAAAAGTAACCTTGAGCTTCCCTACTCGAATTTGATGTCAAGAGTCTTTCCTTTAACTTCTCTTGAGCCTTAGCTACCATTTAGTGCATATAATCACATATCATTATAAATAGTCACATAGCAACATGGAACATAATTCACATAATCATACGAGTATCGAATGATCTCAAGACACTCTACCCTTGACCACTCGATCTTTTCTATTCCTCATTCTTAGACACCAACCCTTGAAATTCCTAGGTACTATAAATCCAATTATTTTTAGACTTCTTAGCACATTCCCTTCTAATGACCTTTAACTATCTTACACATAACTAAAAACACATAGGCCTCACCTAATTGAATTCACAAACACCTCACATAAGCCTAACCTTCCTGAGAGCACCATTCGGCACCACGTTGTATGCCTTGGCAAAGTCGAACCTTTATACTTAGTGCATTCACTAAAATCTAATTTTTCCTAAATCCTTACTCATAAAACTAACTTCCAAACTTGGTTTGACACTAAGGCCTCACTTGGGATCACCTATGGCTTCCTATGAAGTTGACACATTTCTGCAGATTGCAATTTGCAAACTGCCTTGTTTTACCCAACTTAAAACCCCTTACTCTTGCTCTAAGGTTGGTTCTAATGAAAAAATAAGCTTCCCTAAACTCCATTACATATTTACCTATCAAGGCCCGAGTTTACTTATCCAAAACCAATCCTAAATTGGACCCTAAACACACTAACTCCAAAACTGTCTCTGTTTTGGGTTAATCTCGGTTTTACACCAATGCACCCACCAAAACCAAAGCATTTCCTCTACTTAAGGCTACTGAAATAAATCCTATACTATTTCTCAACATTCTGGAGCTTGGGCCTCCTAGGGCCTCACAAATGCTCACTCAAAACACTCCAATCGTTTGACCAATACCTCAACTCAACACTCAAGCTAAACTACCCTTCATTCCTTACTCCCATTTGACCCTAAACACTTCACCACAAGAGTCAACAGAACTAAATCACACTCCCTCTTATTCACCCTACCATCTACTGAAGAGATCATTCCATACTCTAAAAATCATAATAACCAATGATATATAAATACAACTATGCACACATGACAATTAACTTCATTTCCAAACTTAACAATCATATATTTGAATTTTTAACTTCAAACCAAGTCATGATACCCACGAATTATGCTCCATTACCAACTTATCATACTTTAATATAGCAAGGCAATCATTACCTAGTGCATGCAATGCAATATCAAGACTAAAACCTCATAAATTTGAACATAGAGCCAATAAATCATTTAAACTTGATAGTATTGTACTAATATCTTTAAATCACAACCTAAAACTTACATGTAAGCATTTATATCATTATATGTCAAGAAAAACGTATCATGCATGAGTTTATACTAACATGCAAGATTTGGAAACAGGGGGATCATTGACATGCATGAACTTAAATCAAGAGATAAGATTGAAAACATGATCATGGCTCCTTTTTAAGCCATTGCCGAATGGTGAGGAGGGGAATTGTGGGCGTATAACACTTCACACACCATTAAATTCTCCAAAAACAATGTATCTCATGGTTTGGACCTTAAGTTCATAAGAACCAAAGTCTTCCACTTGAGTTGTTAAATAACCTAGGCATGCAACACTTAATCACTTAAATTCTTGCACAAAACATATAAATATAACTTGAACAAAGGTATGAGGATTAGATTACACTAAGATCTTTAAGAATTGAATGAAATTTGAGTGTGTGTGTGTGTGTGCACGTTTGTTTGGGTTCGGCCGAGAGAGAGGAAGAAGAAAGAGAAGGGAGAGAAAGAAGTAGCTTGGTTGAGTGGTTAATCTTTAAAAATGATTCACTTGATGTGGTTTTGGATTTTTATGTGTTACTTGGATAGTGGAGTGGGTAAATACTAAACTAACCTTCTCCCAAAATAACCAAATTTTTGCATGCAGGGCTATTCTAGTATATTGGTTAATAAAAAGAAGTTAGTGGGGTTGGAAATGACTTTGGTACCTATCTCTCTTTTTGGATATTCAAATGCATGCAGAGGCAAATGTGTAATCAACAAATCTTTATTCAAAATTCTAAATATCATTTAAAAGAATGACTCTTATAAATAAAAATAAAATTCCATAAATTTCAAGAATTATACTATAAAATAGCTTGGAATTTTAGAAATTTTATAGGATCACATTTATAATTTTAGAGAAAATATATTTTTTAAAAGTAGATTTCATCAACTTATAAAATCTTGAAAATCACGCAAAAAATTCCAGATAAAATACTTTGCTCATCGATTAATCATAATCTGCTATATTTGGTCGCATAAACATTTAATCGGCACGTAATCGTGCAAGCTTACAATAATTACACATAAATATCCCAGTACAACTCAATTACATGTACTTAAATATCGGTCGTAACAACCTCTCCCCCTTAAAGGATTATGTCCTAAGACTCTAGGAGAATAAATGAGGATATTGCACCCGCATATCAGACTCTAACTCCCACGTTGATTCCTTAACCTTGAGATCTCCAAAGTACTTTCATTAATCTCACTGATTTATTCTTAAGACTCTTTTCTTTCCAGTCGAGTATCTTGACGGGTTGCTCTACATAAGACATATCTGCTAGAATTTCTATTGGCTTAAACTCTGTCACATGCTTGACATCTGGGTTATACTTCTTGAGTAATGATACATGGAATGCATTATGAACATGCTGATACTGTGGCGGCAAATCTAGCTTGTAAGTAACTTTCCCCACTTGACCCAAATTTTTAAAGGGACCAATGTATCGCGGTGCTAATTTTCCTTTCTTCCCAAATCTGGTCAATCCTTTCCATGGCGATACTTTTAACAATAGCTCTTCGCCTTCTTGGAAATTCACGTATTTTCGAGCTGAGTCGGCGTACTTCCGTTTCCTGTCTTGAGCAGCAAGCAATCTCTTCTGGATCAATTTGACTATTTCCTTCATCTGTTGAACCATTTCGGGGCCGAGAATCTTTCCTTCTCTAACTTCGTCCCAATTCGTTGGTGATCCGCACTTCCTTCCATATAGAGCTTCATATGGTGGCATGCCGATATTGGAATGATAACTGTTATTTTAAGAGAATTCTACAAGCGGTAGATGATCGTCCCAACTTCATGCGAAATTGATTGCACAACTACGCAATATGTCTTCGATTGTCTAAATAGTCCGCTCGCTTTGACCGTCCATTTGCGGATGATACGCCGTGCTCATGTTCAACTTTGTGCCAAGATCTTCTTGAAATTGTATCAAAAATCTCGAATTAAATCACAGGTCTCGATCCAAAACTATCGACACGGGTACTATAACGACTCGTGTATTTTTATATTATTTGAATCCCTAATTATGGAATTATTAAATGAATAATATATGTGTATAGCTTCTGTCAGCTATGGGTTTTATCTGTATAGGTGATTATGGTATACAGGATTGTTCGTGTAATTAATTATTAAGTATACTGAATTGTTTTCACTTTTAAAAGTGGATTTAATACAAATTTATTTGTATAAATACTTAGAATGTCTTTAAAATTATTTTACTGGCTTTATAATTTCAATATTTATTTTTGAGATTTTATAAAATTTAGAAATCAATATTTCATCAAATATTTAACCCTGTATGATTTTCTGATTGCATTTATTTGTAAAATCTGTATTTAATTCCTGAATTCTTCAAAAATTATAAAACTCAAATTTATTTAAGTTTGGAATATTCGGAGAATTTTAAAATTATTTTGGGAATTTTCGGGATTAATTTCACCCGCGTGTTGATTCGTTTAATCTATAAAAGCGGGTATAAGTGGCACTTCAAAAATTATTTTAAAATTTCGAAATTTATGTTTTTATAACTTCGGGATATTTGTAATATTTTAAGATTATTTTTGATAATTTTCCGAGATCTTTTATGTGCAACATGGTTCGTTAAAATTCAAAGTACGGGTCAGAGCCGGACAGAAAAAAAATAGAATGTTTATCCTGAATCAGCTACGTGTCAATATCTTAGAAATTGGTTGGACACGTGTTGTGCTGCCATCACTCAACTCAGCAAAGTAAAATAAGTAAACACAAAAAAAATAGATTGGCAGGACATTCATCTCTCTAATCTTTCTGGTTATTTTCCTCATAATCTCTCTATCTCCCTTGAAATCTATTTCTCTCTCTCAAGTGCCCTGTTTTTCTTTCTCTCTGTGGTTCTTCGGTGCCGCCGTGACTCCGATTCCGGTAACCGCCTGAGCTCCGCCATTTGTTTCTCTGATTGTGTTGATTCTGTATATATACACACGTGTGTATGCGTGTGTGTGTATCGATTTGGTCCTTGTGTGTGTGTTGGTGGTCTGTGTGCATTTTGTGGTTCTTTTACTCTGGTCGATGTTCTCTGTTGGCCGCTTTCGGCTTTTCCGATTGTGGCTGTGTTGTGCACGTAGGGAGGCGCGTGTGCTGTTGTTTTATTTTTATTAATTAACTTAATTATTATCTGCAGGAAATTTGTTTGATTGGATTTCATAAAATAAAATATTCTCGTGCATAAATTATTATTAATCGGTGGAGTTCGCGTCGGAAACCCGAACTAATCGGGTACCCGCGGATTTTACCGCGTCCTTGATGAATTTCGACGAGCGGACGGTGGACCGTGATGAATTAATCTGAGTCCTGAATTATAAAATAATTAATTAGTTTATAAAATTATTTTTTTCGGTACGATAATTAATTGTTGTAAATCGAAGTCGGACACATAATTTGGATTGTGATTGGTGATTGTTGTTGGATTGCCTGTTTGATTGGTTATTGTGATGTCGAGTTGTTCGACGGGTAGGCCGATAAACAGTGGAGGTGCTGCCCGAATTTTTGGAAATTAAATTCAGAAATTTGGGCATACCCTATAATTATCGGAACGTCGAACGAGTATAAATAAGTATATATATATATTCTGTGCAGAACCTGATTGTATGTTGTGGTGAATGTTTTGTCAAAATCCAGTAACCCTAATTTCGTAAATGACGAGTATACGTATTTTCTGAAAGCAAACACCAAACCGATTTTGAGAACGTGAACCCTAATTGTTGTGTGTGTTATTATAATATGTGTAATTACGAGTCGGGATTTGATATCGAATGGGTAGGTTATTAGCGGGGATATGTCAAGCATACCTAGACGTCTAACGTAGGGCATTTTGGCTCTATAGGTTCTGGTCGAAGGACTCAAGAATTGAAGTCGAACTAAAGATAACCTAGTGATCAGTCGATAAGTATAGCGAGGTTCCAAGCGAAGGACCTGAACGTTGAAGTCGGATCCAGGATAGTCTGATAGTAAGGCGATAAAGCCGAGTGTCCAAGTTAGTCCAAGGTCAATCAGTAATAGTGGTAAAGCTCTGCAAGGCAAGTACCCCTGACCATTCTTTTATGGTTCAGTATATGTGAATAACTAAATGTTTTACTTTCGTAATGGAATATAAACATTTTAAGTTACGTATCCCCTGTATTTGAAAATGTTGTTTAAAAATTATGTTTTAGGGAAAAATAACTTCTGAAAACACCTATCTCTAAACGTGATTTAAATGAAAGGAGTTTTGAATAGTATGCTGTGACAGAATTGATTTTGAAAAAGAGATAGGTCACAGTGATTTTGAAAACTGGATAAACAGAATGTTTTAATCCACCTATGTCGTGGAAGGTTTTGATCCACCTATGTCGTGGAATTTTGGAAAGAGACGAAAAAGGGAATTCAGTTGATCTATTGGAGTTGCGTAAGAGGCCCGTTATTCGGTAACGGCCCAGCATGAGGTTGCGTAAGTGGCTAATTGGGTTGTACATTCTGTTTAACCGATTAGTACAGCGTGGGGGAAAGACCTAGCTAGTCTTTTCCCAAGTTCCGGAACACATTCTATTTCTGGACGGCCGCTAGTCGCTGTCCGGTGAGGGTAGACTGATAAACTATCTTCACCCGTTAAACGTCCAATAGATTTGATTGATTCAGTTTTGAAATTGGTTAACAAATCAAAGTGATTTAGAGGTTCCCGGAGAGGAACAAGTTTTATAGGTCCTGTGATGGGACAAGTTTTATGGTTCCCGTAACGGAACAAATGATTTTGGGTCCCCGTAATGGGAAAGATGGTTTTATGGTTCCTGTAATGGAACAGAGAGTTTGAAAATGGAAATGGCATGCTAAAACTTAATTATGGTTTTTATGCACAGCACACGACTGTTGATTTTGTATTACAGAGCATGCTAGTTTTGATACCCAGTTTATACTTGTTTTACACATTTCTGGCAAGTTATAAACTCTGTTCCTATAACTATTTTACTTTAAACTGTTTTACTTGTTATTCATATAGTGGTGCTGCTGAGCAAGCAATTGCTCACCCTTGCAGAATATTTTATATGTATTACAGAGGCCTAAGAGATTCTTGCGCGGTAGTCAGGGCAAAGTTCCAGCTCCTTTCGTGTCAGGTTCCTCTGAGGTAGTTATGTCCAAACCAGATGAGGTCTGTTGAGTTGCTGTATTGAATTAGTGGTCAGGATTGTGTAAGGTAATTTGGGTTGTGTTAGTTGAGTAACCTAAGTCATACTTAAACCTGGAAAAGATCTTGGCAAAGGGTTCGTAGTTATATCCTGTTATTGACTTGTTTATCTCTTGGTTGTGGTTGATGACGTCAATTCCTGACCCCGGGATTGAGGCCGTCACAGTTGGTATCAGAGCTACAGGTTTGAGTCCCTGACTTAGGTTAGGAGCGGAGTCAAAAGAGTGTAGAAAGGTATGTATATAGGTGTGAGTCAGCAACTCAATCAGAGGATCAAGTCTATGAGTTTAGTCAAGGGTTTCAGAAGCGTAATGCTGACGTTTGTTGAGGATTGACTGGAACTGCCCTAGTTTAGAGTACATCTCCTTCGTATATGTATTATTAGTAATATTCGATAGAGATTTCTAGTTTTCCCTCTCGAGAATTCGAGTCTGATTACGAGGATTCAGCGTTGAGCGGGTCTTTATCGTGCCAACTACGCCAACGTTATTTCTAAATATTCCCTTTTCCATGTCAAGGAATGTTATTGGCCCGATTGTGTGAACTTTGTGAGTTGAATAGTATGATAATAGTCGGTGGCTGCTATTACGGTCAAGTTTTATAGTGAATGTGGATCAGAACGAGAGGTGTTATCTTTGAACCCTTATACTTCTTGCTGGAAGCGCATTTTTATTTTCAGAGTCATTGTTTATTATTCTATAAGTTGTGAACCCGATGTAAGCTACTTAGGGTTCTGTTGATCTCATTACAAATCAGATCCACCCTTTCTTATTTCTGAATTTTCTTTCGAACCTTGCTTCTTCTCTCGGAAATTCTATTGGTTGATTGGGGCAAACAATTCATATGAGATGACCATTTGTCTGTGTGGCAAAAAGGGTCTGGTGGGACGCCACTGAATTATGTGTTGTGACCGTATGGTACTAAGACTGGCCATCTTATGTACTTGTATGGTTGCTCCCAGTCATACCTACATTTTCTTCTTCACTGCTTCTTCTTATTCGATTCCCTCGAGCCGGAAATTTTGATTTTCTATGGTAATGAATTTTTGCGATTAGATGGTCCTTGTTATTGAAAGCAAGTAAGAGCGAATGTTGAGAAGAACGAGAGTCCAATATCAGGATATCATTTAAGAATAATGGTAATCGTGAGAGTTTAGGACCTAATGATGGAATTATAGCCTCAGGTAAATCAATGGTTGATGGGTTACTTGCGGGTGACAAGAAATCATCCTTGGAAGAAGGGTTGGTTGAAACATGAACGATGGTGCTTAGTGGAGTCAATGTCCCTTAAGCTTGACTCGGATTATCGGCTTGTTCTACATAGTGTGTGACTAATATATCCAGCCGACTTTTGTGGTATGTTGGAGAAAATTTAGCTGCTATACCTGAGTAGTGATGGGAAGTTGGTTAGTTGCTTTATAGTGAGGAACCGTGCTATGATATTTAGTTTTTTTGTATTTTAGATTTCCTGAACTGTTGTTGATTCTGTTACTGTTATTGTTGCTATGATTACTAGTGTTGTTAATATGCTATCTTTGATAAATGGACCCCGATATTAAATACTTGGGTATTGTGGTTGGGCAGCATTTTCCTGATACAGGTGCACCGTTTAAACGGTGATACCTTTTGTCAAATAATTTTTGTTATATTTTGAATAAACTCATTTATATATTTCAGGAAGATGCCACCCAAGAAAGCTACCCAGTCTGAAGGAAATAGTTGTAGTTTTACGGAGGGTCCAGCTATAAATGAAATTCTAGACTTGTTACGCCAGCAACATCAACAACAGTTACAGTTAATCCAACAGGTTCAGCAGCAGCAATTACTGTTGCAGCAGTAACAACAAGGAGTGAACCAAAGTGCTAGTTTCAAATCCTTTCAGAATATTAACCCTCCTGAGTTTAAAGGTGAACCTAATCCAGTAGCTGCTGGAGCATGGTTAAAAGAGATGGAGAAAGCTTTCAATCTTGTTCAAGTAAGTGAGAATCTTAAGACGGATTATGCAAGCTATTTCTTGAAAAATGAAGCGAATTATTGGTGGGAGTCAACCAGGGCGTTAGAAGGAGAAGGCCCTATTCCATGGGCTAGGTTTACTGAGTTATTTTTGGAAAAGTATTTTCCTGACTGCGTGAAAAATCAAATGGAGATTGAGTTTCTAGAACTGAAGCAAGGTGACAGAAGTATAGCTGAGTATGAGGCTAAGTTCACAGAGTTGGCTAGATTTGTACCAGATTATGTGTGCTCTAAAGCTCAGAAGGCAAGGAGGTTTCAACAAGGATTGAAGCCTGAAATTCGCAGTGGAGTGGTGGCATTGCAACTCAAGATGTATCCTTCCGTAGTTCAGGCCGCCTTAGTAATTGAATTTGATCAGAAGTTAGCCGCTAGAGAACGAGAAGATAAGAAGCGAAAGATTGATAATATGGAAGAAGCATCAGGTCAAGAAGGATCCAGTCAGAAGTCTCATAAAAAGGTCGAAAGGAGTAAGAATAAAGAATTTAGAGAGAAAAGTATTTCTTTAAATAGAATTAGTAACACCTCAGCCAGCTCTAATCTGGCCAATTCGGTTAAATCGCCTATATCGGAATGTAAGCAATGCGGTAGGAGACATGGTGAAAGGTGTAAAGCAAATATTGAATGTTTTAGGTGTAGTCAGAAGGGACATTATGCATCAAAATGTAAGGTGGAAAATCCAAGAGTCGTCTGTTATAACTGTGGTAAGGTAGGGCATGTTGCCAAGAATTGTAGAAGTACTCCCCGAGATAGCATTGGAGGTAGTGCATCAAAAGGGTTGACGTCCAGTACAACCAAGGCTAAGACTTATAATATGATTAAAAGTTTAGCTGCTCAGGACCCTGATAAGGAACCAAGGAAATAATTGATTACCGGAAGAAGCAAACAATAATCTCTACGGAAGCTAATATTGGAATAAGTATTCAAGGACATAAGCAAGAAGATAAGGCGTAACTAGTGCATATAAGGGATATTAAGAAAGAAACTTTAGAATTGTGGGATGAAAGAATAATGAGACAAGGTGCATTCCGTATTATGCACTGAGGTGATTTATAGGAAAGAAGGATGGATGTATGAAGTTGCGGGATAATTATCAGAAGTTAGAAAGGTTGACGAATAGGAATAAGTATTCCTGCATAGAATGGGTTAAGAGTGTTATAAGTTTTGGTGATAATGGGCGGAATAACGAGTGTATTAGTTGTCTATAAAGAAATAAGGAATATGGTGTATCAAGAGTGCTTGCATGGTATAATTGTATTTATTGATAACATTCTCTCCATCTAAGGGCTAAGGAAGGCCAAGTTGAAAACCGAAAGAAATGCCACGAAAAGTTGCACAATAGCAATTGTATATTAAACCTTAAGGGTATGAAGTTCTGGTCAGGAGCCCAGTTGTTTGAGTAACTACCAACCAAGCAAGGTCCATTTAGGGATCGATGTCTTGAATAGAAGAGAAGAAATGAATATGATTAAGATTACTGAGGAATTAATAGAAGGATTGGAAAGAGTAAAAGTTGGAGTTCGAATACCTAAAGGTGATAAGAAGTGAATATATTAGATTACTTTCTAACCTTAGCGGACGAGAATAAGTAAGAGGTGTTCAAATGATTGGAACTAAGTTCAAAATGAGTACTGCCTATCATCCTTATATGGGTCAAAGTGAGAAGGTGATTCAGACAATATAAGATATGTGGAGAGTATATATGATGGGTCTAAAAAGGGAACTGCGGTAATCACCTACCATGGATTGAGTTTTCTATGATAATAGTTATCATGTTAGTAAGATAATGCTACTTTGCGAAGTGTTGTATGGACATAAGCGTGGGTCCTCACTATATTGAGATAGTGTTAAGTCCTGAACTAATTCAGTACATCCAGAGTGTGGTGGTGTTGACTCATAAAAGAATTGAAACAGCTCGGGATAGATAAAGAGAGAAAGCAAATTTGCATCGAAAGAATATGAATATATAGAATGAGGATCGTGGTATAGGCAAAAGCTTTACCTTAAAAGAGATTGGTTAAGTTTGAATAGAAGGGGCAAGTAAATTCTTAATTTTACTGAACCATTCGAAGTATAAAGAATATAGGTAAAGTTGTCTATAAGTTAGTGTCACCGCAGTAATCGCAGTATATATATAAATAATATGTTATACGTGTCAATGCGATATGTACCTGATTTGGACTAAGTCACTGATTGAGAGTCAAGAGGCTCTCATATGAATTGTTTTGCGTGAAACGATCAATCCAAATTCTAGATCGTTAAGAGCGAGTCCTTGGTAATGAGTTTATGTCTATAGTGGGTATGCGATGAATAAATCCTCGAATAAAAGAGTCTACCTGAAAGTTAGAGTCAGATTTGCTTGATAAATATCCTCACTTGTTTAGTTAGATCAGATTCTGAGGACATAATCTTTTTAAGGGGGGAAGGATATAACGACTCGTGTATTTTTATATTATTTAAATGCGTAATTATGGAATTATTAAATGAATAATATATGTGTATCGCTTCTGTCAGCTATGGGTTTTATCTGTATAGGTGATTATGGTATACAGGATTGTTCGTGTAATTAATTATTAAGTATACTGAATTATTTTCACTTTTAAAAGTGGATTTAATGCAAATTTATTTGCATAAATACTTGGAATGTCTTTAAAATTATTTTATTGGCTTTATAATTTCAATATTTATTTTTGGGATTTTATAAAATTTAGAAATCAATATTTCATTAAATATTTAACCCTGTATGATTTTCTGCTTGCATTTATTTGTAAAATCTGTATTTAATTCCCGAATTCTTCAAAAATTATGAAACTCATATTTATTTAAGTTTGGAATATTCGGAGAATTTTAAAATTATTTTGGGAATTTTCGGGATTAATTTCACCCGCGTATTGATTCGTTTAATCTATAAAAGCGGGTATAAGTGGCACTTCAGAAATTATTTTAAAATTTCGAAATTTATATTTTTATAAACTTCGGGATATTTGTAATATTTTAAGATTTTTTTGATAATTTTCCGAGATCTTTTATATGCGACATGGTTCGTTAAAATTCAAAGTACGGTCAGAGCCGGACAGAAAAAAATAGAATGTTTATCCTAAATCAGCTACGTATCAATATCTTAGAAATTGGTTGGACACATGTTGTGCTGCCATCACTCAACTCAGCAAAGTAAAATAAGTAAACACAAAAAAATAGATTGGCAGGACATTCATCTCTCTAATCTTTCTGGTTATTTTCCTCATAATCTCTCTATCTCCCTTGAAATCTATTTCTCTCTCTCGAGTGCCCTGTTTTTCTTTCTCTCTGTGGTTATCCGGTGCCGCCGTGACTCCGATTCCGGTAACCGCCTGAGCTCCGCCGTTTGTTTCTCTGATTGTGTTGATTCTGTGTTCATACACACGCGTGTATGCGTGTGTGTGTGTATCGATTTGGTCCTTGTGTGTGTGTTGGTGGTTTGCGTGCATTTTATGGTTGTTTTGCTCTGGTCGATGTTATCTGTTGGCCGCTTTCGGCTTTTCCGATTGTGGCTGTGTTGTGCGCGTATGGAGGCGCGTGTGCTATTGTTTTCTTTTTATTAATTAACTTAATTATTATCTGCAGGAAATTTGTTTGATTGGATTTCATGAAATAAAATATTCTCGTGCAGAAATTTTTATTAATCGGTGGAGTTCGCGTCGGAAACCCGAACTAATCGGGTACCCGCGGATTTTACCGCCGTCCGCGATGAATTTCGACGAGCGGACAGTGGACCGTGATGAATTAATTCTGAGTCCTAATTTAAAAAACAATTAATTAGTTTATAAAATTATTTTTTCGGTACGATAATTAATTATTGTAAATCGAAGTCGGACACATAATTTGGATTGTGATTGGTGATTGTTGTTGGATTGCCTGTTTGATTGGTTATTGTGATGTCGAGTTGTTCGACGGGTAGGCCGATAAACAATGGAGGTGATGCCCGAATTTTTGGAAATTAAATTCAGAAATTCGGGACATATCCTGTAATTATCGGAACGTCGAATGAGTATAAATAAGTATATATATATTATGTGCAGAACCTAATTGTATGTTGTGGTGAATGTTTTGTCAAAATCTAGTAACCCTAATTTCGTAAATGACGAGTATACATATTTTCTGAAAGCGAACACCAAACTGATTTTGAGAACGTGAACCCTAATTGTTGTGTGTGTTATTATAATATGTGTAATTACGAGTCGGGATTTGATATCGAATGGGTAGGTTATTAGCGGGGATATGTCAAGCATACATAAACATCTAATGTAGGGCATTTCGGCTATGTAGGTTCTGGTCGAAGGACTCAAGAATTGAAGTCGAACTAAAGATAACCTAGTGATCAGTCGACAAGCGTAGCGAGGTTCCAAGCGAAGGACCTGAACGTTGAAGTCGGATCCAGGATAGTCTGATAGTAAGGCGATAAAGCTGAGTGTCCAAGTTAGTCCAAGGTCAATCAGCAATAGTGGTAAAGCTCTGCAAGGCAAGTACCACTGACCATTCTTTTTTTGTTCAGTATATGTGAATAACTAAATGTTTTACTTTCATAATGGAACAGAAACGTTTTAAGTTACGTATCCCCTGTATTTGAAAATGTTGTTTAAAAATTATGTTGTGGGGAAAAGTAACTTCTGAAAACACCTATCTCTAAACGTGATTTAAATGAAAGGAGTTTTGAATAGTGTGCTGTGACAGAATTGATTTTGAAAAAGAGATAGGTGATAGTGATTTTGAAAACTGGATAAAGAGATTGTTTTAATCCACCTATGTCATGGAAGGTTTTGATCCACCTATGTCGTGGAATTTTGGAAAGAGACAAAAAAGGGAATTCAGTTGAACTATTGGAGTTGCGTAAGAGGCCCGTTATTCGGTAACGGCCCATCATGAGGTTGCATAAGTGGTTAATTGGGTTGTGCATTCTATTTAACCGATTAGTCCAGCGTGGGGGAAAGACCTGGCTAGTCTTTTAACATGTTCCGGAACATATTCTATTTCTGGACGGCCGCTAGTCGCTGTCCGGTGAGAGTAGATTGATCAGCTATCTTCACCCGTTAAACATCCAATAGATTTGATTGATTCAGTTTTGAAATTGGTTAACAAATCAAAGTGATTTAGAGGTTCCCGGAGAGGAACAAGTTTTATAGGTCCTGTGATGGGACAAGTTTTATGGAACCCGTAACGGAACAAATGATTTTGGGTCCCCGTAACGGGACAGATGGTTTTGTGGTTCCTGTAATGGAACAGAAAGTTTGAAAATGGAAATGGCATGCTAAAACTTAACTATGGTTTTTATGCACAGCACACGACTGTTGATTTTGTATTACAGAGCATGCTAGTGTTGATATCCAGTTTATACTTGTTTTACACGTTTCTGGCAAGTTATAAACTCTGTTCCTATAACTGTTTTACTTTAAACTGTTTTACTTGTTATTCATATAGTGGTGCTGCTGAGCAAGCAATTGCTCACCCTTGTAGAATATTTTATATGTATTGTAGAGGCCTAGGAGATTCTTGCGCGGTAGTCAGGGCAAAGTTCCAGCTCCTTTCGTGTCAGGCTCCTCTGAGGTAGTTATGTCCAGACCATATGAGGTATGTTGAGTTGCTGTATTGAATTAGTGGTCAGGATTGTGTAAGGTAATTTGGGTTGTGTTAGTTGAGTAACCTAAGTCATACTTAAACCTGGAAAAGATCTTGGCAAAGGGGTCGTAGTTATATCATGTTATTGATTTGTTTATCTTTTGGTTGTGGTTGATGACGTCAATTTCTGACCCCGGGATTGAGGCCGTCACAGGTACGCCGTGGCATAATACGATCTCGCGCACATACAAGTGAACCAATTTATCGAACGAAGACCTTTTATTGATTGGAAGAAAATACGCTGACTTCGTAAGGAGATCAACTATAACCCATATAGCATTGTGTTCGGATTTTGTTCGAGGCAATCCTACTATGAAATCCAAAGCAATATTATCCCACTTCTATTCTGGAATCTTTAAAAGCTGAATTAAACCACTAGGTATCTGATGTTCCGCCTTCACCCTTTGACAGGTGTAACACTTGGTGACCCATTCTGTAATTTCTCTTTTCATATTTGGCCACCAGAACTTCTTCTTCAAATCCTAGTACATTTTCGTGCTTCCGGGATGAATTGAAAATCTTGAGTTGTGAGCTTCTTACAATATCTCGTTCTTTAGTTCAGTAACCTGAGGAATCCGGATTCTTGATGAAAATATAACTACACCTTGATCATCTTTTTGCGTGCACAATATTTCTCATTGCTCAATACCTCTTCCTGACATCTCCTTATCTTTTCCAACAATTCTGGCTAAGAGGTAATAGATTGACACATTTCCCCCATTCTTCTACCAATACAAAGTTCTAGTTGAAATTCCTCAATCTCCTTAAACAATTTCTTTGACATTGCCATTATATTAAACTTATCCTTTCTACTCAAAGCATCGACTACCACATTTGTTTTTCCCGGGTGATAGCGTATCGAGCAATCATATTCCTTAATTAGTTCCAATCATCTCTATTGCCTCATGTTGAGTTTCTTTTGCATAAATATATATTTCAGGCTCTTATGATCTGTGTAAATTTCACATCTTTCTCCATATAAATTGTGTCTCCAAATCTTGAGCGCGAATATAATGGCTGCTAATTCCAAATCGCGCGTAGGGTACTTCAGCTCATGATGTTTAAGTTGTCTTGATGCATATGCAATCACCTTATTGTGTTATATTAGCACACAACCCAATCCTTTATGTGAAGTGTAACATCCGGGAAATATCGTGTTATTTGTATCAAAATATGATTATTATGTGAATATTATATGAATTTTTGGTGAATTATCTGATGGTTGATAATAATATTTGGATGTTTGTATATAATAAAATGTGAGTATGTTAATTTTAATATGTTCAGAATAAAATATAGATAATTAAGGTTTTTTTCTGGTAATTTTTGGAGTGTTATATCATTTTATAATGATTTATGAATTTATTAATTATTTTCTAAATAATTACAAAATTATTTTATAAAGCCGGGAATCGTCAGACTTCAACCGTTTTTACATTTTTACAACCCGAAATTCTTCTAAAAACTCCTTCCTAACCTAATCTGGTGATTCCGGACATTTTCCGTGTTTTGACGATCCGCATTACGGTTTGACCCGTGCGCGGCCCGGCGCAAGATTTTCGATACGATAATCATTTCGGCAAATCAACAAAACCCGTATTCTCAAAAGACGGGATAACATTATATTATTTTCATATAAAGTGTTTTATAAAAAGCCCGGTTGGGATAATTATCTAAAATTGATATCAAATTGGATCGTTATTGCAGTTACTTAGCGGCTAAGCAACTAATTTAACGATCCAAAATGATCCAGAACGAACCAATATTCCGTAAATATAAATAGCATATTTCTTATTTCATTTTATTCGTTTATTCATTTACAACCAGTAAAAGTATAGTAAATATGGTGTTTAGGACCCTGATAAGGAACCAGCGAGTTCTAACTCGTCTATGGTGTTTGTGCTCGTGCTGAGTTGCTCGATTCTGGATGAATGGGCTGGGAACGAAATTCGTGAGGAAGAGAGTTGTTTCGGGCCTGAATTGAACTCGCCGGAGTTCGGCAAGAACCACTGGATTCTGGGCAATTCGACCGGTGTTCTTGAGGACCCGGTAGTGTTCATGCCCGAACCATTTTGCACCCAACTGTGACCCAGATTTAATCTGATTTCCCCTAAAATCTATTTCTGTCAACTGGTTTTGGAATTTCGTATTTTAAAATTTATTCAAAAATCCTATTCTAATTCTAAAAATCAACATTTGTAATTCTAAAATTATTTTAAATACGAAATTAAATCTTAATTATTTAATTAATTAATTTTAAGTGATAATTAATTATTTAATTAATCAATTAATTTAATTATTAATTGGTTAATTATTTTAATTTAATAATTAATTAATCTTAATTGATTTAATAATTAGATTTAATTATTTATTTATGATTTAAAAATTCTGAAAAATAGTTTTAAGCTTTAAAATATTATTCTAAATTATCTTCAAGACTCGATAATTACTATAAAATTATTTTAAAGCCAAATTCGGGTATTCGAACCCTATTATTTAATTATTAAATGATTCAGAGACCGTTTTAATTCCGGAAAATGTTCAAAAAATTCATAATAAATCAACCGTTCATCCGTTTAATACGAAACGAACGCCTCTAGACTCAGAAAAATATTTTGCTTCTATTAAAAATATTGTCGAGACCTAAATTCCTTTATATCTAAAGGACGTTTATTTTATGGATCCTTCTGAGTCGGTTATTGATCAATACAATACTCTTTTGACCCAATTTCAATTTTAAACATATCGAGACCTATCTTTTGCTACATGAATTACGTGATTATGTGTTATATGGATACTATGATTACATGCCCTATGTGTACGTATTATGTGAATAATGAGTCAGCGTGTCTTTTAAACGTTATCTGAATGAAATGTGATTCTTATCTATTATTATCGGGCGGGTAGACGATATGTATAAGTGTATAGACTAGTCAATTATATATTGTCAGTTCATGGAATAGTATTATTTGTGATAGATGCACATAGTGCGAGACGTTCAAAGCCAGATAGAGACTGTAAAAGTAAAGCCTGATTGCGTGTAGTACTGAAACGAGTGAATTCAGAATAAAGATAAACCTAAGAGGGTAAATGATAAGAAAGATCAAGTAGCCCGTCAAGGGTAATACAGATGCGACCTGACTGAGTGATATGGCAGCTAGTTAATGATCGGATGATTATCAATTGAGGCAAGTATTCATAACCTTTCTCCTAAAATACTTCAAATATTTATTCGCTCCTATTCTAAGTTCAAAATAGTTAATTGTTTTATATTTCGCTGCAATTACTCTTACTATGCCAGTTCTTTTCATTATTGTTCCCATAATTCGATTGCTCTCTTGAGCAAGTAACCATTCGTTCGGGTTATTTACGAACCCTGATTTGGGATGTTTTGAAATCAAAATGATTTCATATCAAAATATTCTACGGGCTGGACGGTTATTATGAGGACCGGTGATGAGATGGATTCTATGGGTCGGGCATGGACCGGACCCTTAGGCCATAGTTGCCTGGGTACCCCATATGTTGGTTGGGTCTATGCCGTTGAGTATAAATCCGCACTATCTCCTAACTGATCAACAGGTTATAGTGCATATGTTGGTTTCTAGTGTCCAGTCTAATTTATTGTTGATCACCATAACGGCATTCCTTTCCGAGTAGTTCATAACTACAAACTCACACCAAGATTTAATTTAAAAGAATGAAATATTGAAACAATTACTTTCCTTTTTCGGAAAAATGTGATTTATGTTTAAAGGCCAATGAGGGCCAATGTTTTGTTCGCTCAACTATTTAAATATGTAAAAACATTTTTAAAATCATTCAACCAACTTTTCCAGGAGTTTTCTGATCTGATACCTGGAAATCATTTATGATACTTGCTGGGCATTTTTGGCTCACTCTTACTTTGTGAACTCTTATTTCTTTCAGTATCAAATGAGGGCAAAGTGAATAGGTTTTAATAGATAGCGAAAGTGGTGAGATTCCAGCTGAAGAAATTTGGAGATGTCAGAGTGATCAATACAAGGACATTAGTAATGAGGTAATGAAATTGTATCTAGACAATGTAACTTTAGAAGGTTAGATTTTTGTTTCATACTATAACCTGTAAGAGATCCTGAATATGAGGGGTTATCTGTATATTTATTTTAATATACAGGTTTTATTATTATATAAATTTGTGTAGTGACACCCAATCCTGACCCCGGATTTGGGGGCGTCACAGCTGGTATCAGAGCTACAGGTTATTGGTCACTGAAATAAGAATAGGTGAGGGTAAGAATGATAGGTCATATGAGATAGGAAAAACCCTAGGCATACTCATTTTAAGTTCAAATTGAGTGTGAATGAGGATTGGCAGGTCCGATACGAAATTGGTAATCCAAGATTGTTGAGGGAAGTGTACGGAGAATATCGCAACGCTATAGGTATATTGAGTTCTCCGATCCTACAGTGATGAGGAATCGATAGATCGACAGAGACTGGATATGTTACCCTACGTTTCATGCGGTTTTGAAGAAGATGCGATTGAGTCTTGTAAGAACTTCGCGTAAGAGAGGCTAGGTGAGTTTTGGGTACGATTTCACTTAGAATTAGGCAGTAGGACGAGCTTCACGCTGGAGGCAACAAGTTGATGGAAGCTGATAAAGAACCAACATCACACATTTCGAAGGCACCACCGCTACAAGGAATGATATCTACCTTACTAGGTATAGGTAAGACTAACAAGAAGATGCGACCCTATCTATAGACTGAACATCAAATCGCCTGCGTGGTTGTAAGCATAGCATCAAGGATGATGACAAGAATGTCAAAGACAATACTAAATGTCAACATTGCAGCAGGATTGCAAAATGATATACATCGGTAAATGAAGTTTCGTTGACTAATAAGTGCGAGCAGAATCCAAGAAAGAATAGAAGATGTACCAAAATGGAGAGACCCTTATATGGGCATTCCTTTAATTAGATATTTCATTAGCAGATCAAGTGAATAGCAAGTAACTTATGTAGTAATAACAACCAAATAATTGATTTTCAAAATTTTAAAATGAGATTACGCAGAAGATTTTCTTAATCACCTTTCAGAAGATTTTTGGTATGAAATGAGTTTTACAATTTGGTTGTCGAATTACTGTTTATGTTCTTGTTATTATAAACAGAAAATGACCTAAAAAGAAGAATGGAAGTAGACTTAGTATTATTAATCTGAAGGACCAAGTAGACCCACTAGTGAGAAGAAAGTTTAAAGTTTTTCGTGAAACATGAACATAAAGTTTGTTTAATATTAATGATTAAATCGACTTGTGAAAACATTATTTACCCAATTCATGAAATTGTTAAAATTTAACGAGATTCGTAATTTGAACGGACATCGGATGACTGAAGGAAATGGAAGAATTTTCCAGATAATTGGAGATTAATAGTATTTCTATCGACGGAGTGGAGACGTTGCGGGATCGACTGTTACCTTACGTGGCATAAAGGAAATCGGAAGTAACAATTATAAATTTTGTAGGAACGCGATTACGATCAAATCATTAAAGCATTTGATATGGAGTCATTTCTAAATGACATTTTGAAAATATAATGTGACCTAAATTGTGAATCTCTCATTCGACTGGGTTCTAAAGGCATAATTAGGTGAAGCGTGGAAGGTGATCATCATCGAAATTCCTCTTCTTAATACGATAGTGTATGTTATTCTTGATTCTTGGATACATATAAGTTTCTTCTGTGGATAAATCATATGAGGTGAAGATGAAAGAAAATTTGTTGTATTCCTTCTGAATTGTTTCTCTCCTCAAATCACTAATTTCTGAATAAGACAAGCAGTGTTGTGGTATGACGCTTTGTCGAAATGATGAAGAGTCGGGTGGGACGCCACCTAATCATGTGCTATATGCCATATAGTATGAAAGACTGGCCATCTTGAGTATGAACATGGTTCTCTCATTCACATCTAAATTTTCACTCATTCTTCTTCCTTCAATTTACTGAATTACAAGTTCTCCCAATCTTTTGTGGCATTGTTATTCCTTATTCAGTTTTCAATCAAAGTCGTATTCGCAAACTCTCCTCTTGCGTAAAATCTGTTCTTTGACGATTTCAAAAGAAAAACAATAGTGTGGGACATGGAAGCATACAACAAACATAGATACGATGGCAAACCGATAAATGGTGGACATCTGCGGATAAGGAAGAAGGAATTCATCAATAACATGGACATGGTGAAGACATCAAGTTTGACAACTGTTCGTGTTACGAGGATCTCATTAGTAAGATAGATTGCGTAAACATTACGCCCTTCAAATCAAAGGATTTTGACGTGAAATGAGTGATTAGCAAACCGTAATAAATAAATTATTTATAAAATAAGGAAGTAAGGCTATATACAAAGCAAACGAGTGTCAGGACAATAATCGAAGACCAAGGGAATTCTGAACACTGAATCAGTCAGGAAATTAATACGTGAAGCATCCCTTCATCATGGAAAGATATTTGTCGTGAAGATTCAAGATTAAAGAAATCTTAATTGTAAACAAACTTTGAACGTGTTCTTCAAGAGATTGTGAAGTTCTCTACGTTGAGTAAATAAGTTATGATGAATTTAATACCCTTAACCGGGTTGGTGACAAAAGTTCGATACGAGAACATAAGTGGAGATAGAGTAATGGGGATTCGACTGCGAGACCTTTTAAGAAAAAATGAACTGATGATGGAGTTTTCACCTAATTGTGACGATGATAATTAAGACCCTGCGTGGTTATTAAAAGATAAACAAACTCACTAATGAAATTGAGTGTGTATTATCAAAAAAGGAGTATTGGTGTAGTTCGTTGAAGGATGCGGCATAATTTTTAAAAGTAACTATACCCAATTAGTAATGGTAAGGGATAAATTAAGAAACTTGCGAAATAGAATTTTTAGAAACAACAAGATAAATTTTAAAGTTCGCTAATAAAATTTTGTGATATTCTGAAAGAACTGAGAAAAGTGTGGTTATAGTAATCATTGTTGGTTTAAGACCTTAAGTCTCATTTCAAAAGATATATGTTATGTCAATTAATCATACTTATACTAATCAAAATGATATAGTTCGAACTATGGTGGATGGATGAATTTGGTTGATGGAAGTGGATGGATATGATTGCGGACGATTTGGTAGATTGATGGTGTCGGCTTGAGTCCGACTGGTAGTCGATGGTATAGGGGAGGTGCTGCCCAAATTTTCAGAAATTACCCTACATGTAAGTATAAAGAAGTATATTCTCATTCCCAGTTGTTCTCTAAATGGTTGTGATTTCGGTTCTTGAGGAAGAATGTTATGATCAAATCGACTTTATGTAATTGGTCTTTGATTCCAGTTAGCTAGTCTTCACTTGGTTTAAGTGATCAGTTAAAAGAATTAATTGATCAACTTTACCAACTAATGGTTAGTTAAATGGAGATCGATTCCAATTAGATTGAGTCAAGCTCTAACATGATTTTCAGATCCAAAATCAAAGCGGTTAGCAAGTTGAAGGAAGTGATGGCAGTAGCGGGAATCGAAAGTTTAGTAGAATTAGCATGATGTTACCATATTTATGTGTAAGATTTTATCTAGATGAATACGCTCTTTTTGAAAAACAAGAGGAACAGAAAGTAATTGGTACATGGTAGTAAGAAGAAAATTTTCAAGAACTAAAGGTTCAAGATAAAGCAAAGATATTCTATCATCTGTAATAGCATTGCAGGAAGGACTTGAAAGTATACCCATGTTAAATGACGATGGAATAAAAGTTTTCGAAAGCTCATAAATTCAAGTATCCGATGTAAGACGAAGACTAACAGAGTACACATGTGAACTTGGGAAGAAGAAATGTTGAACAATTGGAAAAAGCCAAATATGCGATATATGATGATTTAAGTGAGGTTAAGGAAGTAACATCGGTGAATTTGATAATTTTGTCAATAAGAACTTAAATATTATAAATAAAAGCCTTTTATTAACTTCAGAACTGGTTTATCTAATAACGCACATATTAATATTATCAAGAAAAAGACATTCCTTATGTTAAAAAAGTTAATGAGTAATGAGAATGAAGAACAAAATAAGAAAGGAAGTGGAATCAAAATGGTGATAAAGAAATTCTATAAAATAGTTCAGGATAAGCAAGTGGTGATCGTCAGCTGTGTCAGAACTAATAGGAGAATGAAGTGAAGCGCCGATAATTGAAGATAGAAATTTCATTCAAAGAATACAAGTAAGCAGGGAAGATTAAACAACAATATTCGTGGAAAACTATTAGAGAAGAACGATACAATGAATCTCATATCGGAATTCTCCATAATTAAAGTGAAGTCCCAAAGATTCTAACGAATGATTTACCAAGGTTACCTCGGGAAATGAGGTAAGAATTTCCATCAGTTACTGTATGAGTCGAGCTGGTGTCAAAAGCCCTGTATCGTATAACCCAGTAGAAATGAGATATTGAGTGTAGGAAAACTTCAGAAATGTGGAATGCAAGAATAATGAAATAAAAGGGTTACCTCACGCTATACACAAAAGTGATCATGGAGAAAAGAGAAAGGATGTATGAAGTCACGCATCGCTTATCAGAATTTTTAAGCCTGAAGATTAAATGAACATAATGCATAAGAAGTAATTGGATAGTGTAATTGTATTTATAACATTCTCGCCCATTCAAGAATTAAGGAAGACCAAGTTGAACACCTGGAGATATGCATGCGAAGGGTAAAAGATTAGCAACTGCGGTATAAGCTACAAAGGTATGAACTCTGGCTATAATTACTTATAAGCTACAGAAGTATGGTTAATTACCAACAAAGAAAGATCCATTCAGAGACAGATGTCTTGAGTAGAAAAGAAAGAGTGAGCATCACTAAGATTGTTAGAAAGTGGATAAAGGAATTTTAAAAGTTAGGGATTGAGAACAGGTTTTGATCCAACTTCTGGATTATACCGATACTTACTTTGTTGTTAGATATTAAATGTGGTATTACTATAGATGATTGATGTTGACTTCAGTATGGAATGTTGTGAGCAATAAAGTTCATATTGATATCTAATTTGATATGACAACAAAATTAGTATTAGTATCAAGAGTTCGGTTTTGAATAAAATTATGGTTCATTCTAAACTAATATTTCCTTTCAGATAGTAAAAGATTTCGCTCGATGAATATACTTGTTAGTGATTGAAAAGAAATTGAAAAATACTATGAAGTGATGAGTTAAATGCAAATGTCGAGATTTTCTTTTAATTTTTAGTTTTGAATAGATTTAGAACATTTCGAAGCGTCAGACGCCATGAGCTCAGTATATCGGGCGCAGACGGATTGAAAGTACAAGAGACCAACTAAAGGTTCTCGAATACGATTGAAAGCGATCATAGGCCAGACTAACAAAACAGAAGGAGACGCGAGAAGTAAAGTAGAACAGTCAGGAAAATGGAAGGTGCATATCACAAATTATTAATTAGAAAGAAAATCAGATTGGTATAAATTAAGTTAGTCCATCAAGACAATGAGATAGATAGAACGATTACGAAAGAGTTGGCCTTGTTGTTACAGGCATTACGAGTTCATAAGATGTTCGAATGTATATGACTAAGAAAGGTAATTTAGATCCCTATGTATAAAATGAAGGTTGATTTGAGTTACGAGAATGACAGAAAGCAAAATATGCCTTGGTCTCAGTACATCATTTACAAATAAAGAATAAGATTACAGAAACGGTTAAAGAGCCTCGAATGCGATGGGAAGCGATTACAAAGTAGGTTATTTGAACGAAGAAACATATGAGGACGAGGTTTAACACCGAGTAACAGTTGGAAACGTATATAAGCACAAGTTACTAGAATTAGAAAGAAAAAAAAAGAATTAAGATGTGTTATGCTGGTCCCTCCTAGGTAGTAAAATAGACAGGATAAATAGAAGTGAGTTGGCTTCACCGCTACCCGTATAGCGAATTTATAGGGCATTTATATGTACATATCCAGAAGAAGTAAGTTAGCTCCATTATATATATAGGAGATGAAGAGTTGAATTGAGTTATACAAGCAACAAATAGAATATGATGTTAGCGAGAGGCTATTAAGGAAAGATTGATATTATACATTAAAGTTATGAAAAAAATTATAAGGTTGAGAGATTAACCTGAAAAATATGAAAGTTATATACTTGAAAAGTATCAGTATTATTCCTTAGCGTGATTTTGAGGACAGAATCCTTTTAAGGGGGGGAAGGATGTAACATCCGGAAAATATCGTGTAATTATTTGTATCAATATATGATTATTATGTGAATATTATATAAATTTTTGGTGAATTATCTGATGGTTGATAATAATATTTGGATGTTTGTATATAATAAAATGTGAGTATGTTAATTTTAATATGTCCAGAATAAGATATAGATAATTAAGGTATTTTTCTGGTAATTTTTGGAGTGTTATATCATTTTATAATGATTTATGAATTTATTAATTATTTTCTGAATAATTACAAAATTATTTTATAAAGTCGGGAATCGTCAGACTTCAACCGTTTTTACGTTTTTACAACTCGAAATTCTTCCGAAAACTCCTTCCTAACCTAATCTGGTGATTCCAGACATTTTCCGTGTTTTGATTTTTTCGATCCGGATTATGGTTTGACCCGTGCGGGGCCCAACGCAAGATTTTCGATACGATAATCATTTCGGCAAATCAACAAAACTCGTATTCTCAAAAGACGGGATAACATTACATTATTTTCATATAAAGTGTTTTATAAAAAGCCCGGTTGGGATAATTATCCAAAACTGATATTAAATCAGATCGTTATTGCAGTTACTTAGCGGCTAAGCAACTAATTTAACGATCCAAAATGATCCAGAACGAACCAATATTCCGTAAATATAAATAGCATATTTCTTATTTCATTTTATTCGTTTATTCATTTATAACCAGTAAAAATACAGTAAATACAGAGAAAAACCCTAAAAACGATACGTTCCTGATAATCAAACGCATGAACGAGGACTTTACCGAACTCCGATTTAGGCGTGTAATATATCAAAACGAAGCTCTCAAAAAATACTTTCATAATCAATCATTTGTTTTTATGCAGTAATTAAGGTATTTTTCATATTTATTTGTTTTAATTCGAATTATTTAAAGATTAAATTAAGAAAATTTGTTCTTGATGTTGTTGATATGATTTGATGATTCCATCGTGTAGATAATATTTTTATGGTCAATTTGATATATTATATGTCAAAAACCAAGTTCAATAACATATAGAAATCGAGGTTTGATTTTTCTGAAAATTTAAAAATTAGGGTTCTTGGTGTTCTTGAGTCGAAATTTGGGGGTTTTTGTTTGAATGATTAGTGATTCGATTTGATATTACAGTCAGCTTTGTCTTTTTAATTTCCAGTCGATTTATGTTCACTAATTGAGTGTTCTATTACAGGAAGTATCAACCTGAGTTCATGGGTTTATGTATATTTTTTATTCAATTTTATGTTCTTATCATGGCTTAACTGTTGATAGGAGTTTAGGGGTCTAATTGTATATGATACACGCTTTATTTTCGTATATAAATCGGCTTTGTTTGCTAAGAAACGAACGAATTCGTCATTCGCCGGAAAGCTTCGACTTCCGCCGGCGTTCATGGATTTTTCGGCCGGAACCAGCGAGTTCTGACTCGTCTATGGTGTTTGTGATCGTGCTGAGTTGCTCGATTCTGGATGA
The DNA here is from genome assembly GCF_009905375.1 of Apium graveolens. NCBI lineage: Eukaryota > Viridiplantae > Streptophyta > Magnoliopsida > Apiales > Apiaceae > Apium > Apium graveolens. The sequence continues at coordinate 46,268,304 of NC_133656.1, read as the reverse complement.
ATTGGTTGGGAACGAAATTCGTGAGGAAGAGAGCTGTTTCAGGCCTGAATTAAACTCGTTGGAGTCCGGCAAGAACCACCGGATTCGTGCCAGAAGAATACAGTGATAATGGTTAAAGCCGTGAAGATTGTATTATGGTTTGAAAGATTGACATTCCTTCTGATGATTGTGCGATACTCAATCGTGATAGTAGTTTGGTAAAGATTTAATTTATGAAATCGCCGTGAGCGGGCTATCTATCTTATAAGGTCATATCTTGAGATAAGCCAGGACCATGTTACGAAAGGACTAAATGAACCTTTGAACTTCATGTCTCCTAATATGGACATATGATTAAAAATGGTATTAACCTGTTATCGTTGCTTTTATTGAAACTCTTCTGCAATTTTATCTGCTTCATGTCATATGTACACCAAGTTCAGGAGTGTTCTTCATGAATCATGTAATGGCGATTATGTTTCCTCTCTAGAAGATTTTGGTACGGCAGGAATGGACTCCGTATGATTAACTATTAAGATCCAAGGAAAACGAATGACTATAGTAGGTCTGTGGTGGACTATAGTAATGCATTAACGATTCTTTGAATAATGAGCCGATTATAACCGTGAGAGTTGTATTAGAATGGATGTTGAGATTGAGTACCACTAATCGGGTCGTGGTGATGTATAATTTATCATTGATAGACCGATTAAGTCGATTATCTACCTATTGAATATTTATTCCTTCTTATCAATAGAGGGTCGTATTACTATACGAGGAAGGTTGCGATGCAAGCATAGAATTCTAATAACGATGATGTCTAGAATGAAATCCCAGATTTGATTTTCGATGTCGAGGCAGTTTCAAAGGTGACTGTTTATAAGCTCGAGCAAGAGCATGGGACCATAGAATGATGGACGGAATAGTAGATATTCAGGAGCGTGAAATGCGATGCTATAATACTTGATGTTGATATATATACGCATATGTTTTGTTCTCCTATGACAAACCTGAAGGATTTTTAGCACATAAACGCAGCGAAAACGTAAATTTAATCTTAAAAAAAATGAAACCCTCCGCAGGATCCATGCGAAAAATAATATTTAATTCGTAGTTCAGTATGTTTACCTTAAGAAGCTTTACGTTAATGGAAAGATGGAGTTCTTTAATAGCGATCCAAGAACGATGAACGGAGATCCTTAGCAGCTGCTCCTCAAGTGTGAAGCACTCCACCGGTATCCACCAAGAAAACGATGTAATGGAGGAGGAGATGGAGAGAATTAGGGTTTTGTAAATCTTTTTGGTTGAGGCAAAAATAGGGTTTATAATAGTATATTTATAGGCAAAATTTTCAGTGGGCAATTTTCCCATAAAATATTATTATTATTAACCCTTTATTATTTTCACTAATAATTAAAACACCTTTTATTATTAATCCTTTTTCTAAACTCTTTAAAAATAATTCTCTCACTTGATTTAGTTTCCAAAAATTAAATTCTTAATTAATAATATTAAGAACCTTTTCTTAATTAATTTATAATCAATTAAATCTCATTTAATCAATTATTAAATTTGCCAATTAATTATTTATTTCATAAATAAATAATTATCAACCATTATTAATTAATTTCTCCACCATTAAATCATTTTCTTTTATGGTGTGACCCTGTAGGTTCAATATTAAGCTGGTAGTAGAAATAAATAATAATAAAACTATTTTATCATTATTTATATAAATTCTCTAATTCATTAAATATGAGTAATTAATTAATCATATTTATTCTACATCGTGAGGGATACTTCTCAGCATATCGCGACTATCCGGATAATACGAATTCACTGCTTAGAATACCAAGAACCTATTCAGTGAGTAGTTACCGTACAATTAATTCCTTCTACCCTGCAATGTCATGATTAAATACAAGGCATGGAACTTGTGTCAAGCCTATCTTATTTAATCACTTGCTTTCCCATTCACTATGATTAGTTCTATTTAATGTAAATTAGAAACACCTTTCTAATTTCATTCACTCTGGCCAGAGATTCCTGAACTAATATAAGTGGATCAACATTGAACATTCTCTTTCTACACTGGAAGGGGTAGATCCTTTATTGATCATATACTATCTTCGTGTACAAATTCCTATACCCAGTAGAGCCCTTATAATTGTCCCTTGAGACTAAGAACTAAACCAAAGCATAGTTCAATTTACACAAGATGACTATGATGACCTTAAGTCTAAGGATACTTGTACAACTATCACTATGTGAACAACTGCTGACACGTGAGTGAACTCCATCAGTTGTTCAGCTGTGTGAGTCATGTTCAGTTAACTTATTCTATAATAAGCACCTACATACTAGCTATAGTGTCACCACACAAATGTCTATGAGAACAGATATCCTTCATAATGAAGCAAGCATAGTATGTACCGATCTTTGCGGATTATTAATTAACAGTTAGTAATCCTACGACCAGGAACTATTTAAGTTTAGAGTTATCATCTTTTAGGTCTCATTATTATGATCTCATCACAATCCATAAAAAGCTTTACTCTAAACTGTGGTATATCTTATTTAAACATTTAAATAGACAGAGCCCGCAATAAAAACAAAACAAGCCTTTTATTAATATCAATGAAATCAAAACAAATTACATAAAAGTTATTCCTAAATCCTCATACATGATTGGACTTAGGACATATCTCTTTCAATCTCCCACTTGTACTAAAGCCAATCACACTGGTATCAAATACCCATCTTGTCTTTATGACGATCAAAGTGACTCTGAGAAAGTGGCTTTGTGAGTGGGTCTGCTACGTTGTTATGTGTGTCAACTCTCTCGACGTTGACATCTCCTCTTTCAACAATCTGAATTGCACCACCATTCAGAGTAAACACGTACCCTGACATGGATTTGCTATCACTTTCTGATTGAAAACTAGAGTCAGTATAACCCTCTATTTTCAACTCAGATTCACCACCAAAAACAAGAAAAATGTCCTGAGTCCTTCGCAAGTACTTAAGGATGTTTTTCACTGCTTTCCAGTGGTCTTCACCTGGATTGGACTGATATCTGCTCGTCACACTAATTGAACAAGCAACATCAGGCCTTGTACACAACATCACGTACATGATAGATCCTATTGCTGAAGCATAAGGAATCTTACTCATACGCTCTCTTTCCTCAGGTGTCTTAGGAGACATTTTTTCGGAAAGGGACACTCCATGGCTCATCGGTATGAGACCTCTTTTGGAGTTTTCCATGCTAAACCTTTTAAGCACTTTCTGGATGTATGTACCCTGGGTAAGACCTATCATTCTTCTAGACCTATCATTCTTCTAGATCTATCTCTATAGATCTTCATACCGAGAATGTAGGATGCTTCTCCCAAGTCCTTCATGGTGAAGTTCTTTGATAGCCATACTTTGACTGATTGTAGTATCGGTATATCATTTCCTATAAGAAGTATGTCATCCACATACAATACAAGAAATGTTACCGCACTCCTACTAACCTTCTTGTAGACACATGATTCATCTATGTTTTTGATAAAACCAAACTCTTTGGTTGTCTCATCAAAATGGATGTTCCATCTATGAGAAGCTTGCCTGAAACCATATATGGTTCGCAGCAGCTTATACACTAGGTGTTTATTTCCCTTGAAAAGAAAACCCTCGGGCTGTGTCATATACACTTCCTCCTCAAGTTCCCCATTGAGGAAAGTCGTTTTCACGTCCATTTGCCAGATCTCATAGTCGTAGTAAGCAGCAATCGCAAGCAAAATCCGAATTGATTTTAACAGGGCTACAGGCGAAAAAGTTTCATCAAAATCAATCCCTTGCCTTTGTTTGAATCCTTTTTCCACGAGCCTGGCCTTATAGGTCTCCACCTGGCCATCTGCTCCAATCTTTCTTTTGTATACCCACTTGCACCCAATAGGCTTAACACCTTCAGGCGCCTCAACTAGAGTCCATACTTGGTTGGTATACATAGATTCCATTTCGGATTTCATGGCACTATGCCATTTCTCTGAGTCAACACTACTCATAGCCTCATTATAGGTCACAGGGTTGTCATCATCAATGATTGACAACTCATTGTCATTCTCAATGACAAGGCCATAATACCTCTCAGGTTGGCGAGACACTCTCCTTGTCCTACGAATGGGTTGTTCCACAGAAGGTTGTTCAATCTGAACAGGTGTTTCCACTTGATCCGTAGTAGTTTGTGCTTCTTGAACTTCATCAAGTTCAATTTTGCTCCCACTGTTTCCTTCAAGGATAAACTCCTTTTCCAAGAAGGTAGCATGTCTGGAGACAAACACCCGATGATCGGTGTAAAAGTAATACCCCAAAGTCTCTTTAGGATATCCCACAAAATTACATTTTACGGATCGAGATTCCAGCTTATCTGGGTCAACTTTCTTGACATAAGTTGGACATCCCCAAATCTTAACGTGTTTAAGACTCGGTTTCCATTCTTTCCATATCTCATATGGTGTTTGAGGAACAGATTTGGAAGGCACCTTATTCAGTAAATATGCTGAGGTTTCCAATGCATAACCCCATAGGAATACTGGAAGATTCGCATATCTCATCATGGACCGAACCATGTCTAACAAAGTTCGATTTCTCCTTTCAGATACCCCATTTAACTGTGGAGTATATGGAGGAGTCCACTGGGAGACTATACCATTTTCTTTGAGATAATCTAGAAACTCTCCATTCAAGTATTCACCACCTCGATCTGATCGAAGAGTTATAATACTGTGTTTGGTTTATTTCTCCACTTCATGTTTATATTCTTTGAACTTTTCAAAGGCTTCAGACTTGTGTTTCATCAAATAAACATATCCGAATCTAGATCCATCATCTATGAAATTAATGAAGTACGAAAATCCACCCATGACTTGCGTAGACATTGGTCCACATACATCTGTGTGTACCAATCCTAGCAAATATGCAGCCCTCTCTCCATGTCCACTAAATGGAGATTTGGTCATTTTACCCAATAGACAAGACTCGCATGTAGGATATGATTCAAAATCAAAGGGGTCAAGTAACCCTTCCTTATGCAATGTCCGCAGTCTATTTTCACTAATATGACTTAGCCTACAGTGCCATAAATAGGTCAGATTTTCATCATCTCGTTTTCTTTTATTAGTTTGTTCAATCTGAAGTAAATCATGCTCTACGTCACATATATACGGACCATTATTTAAAATGTCACGTCCAAAAAGAACATTATCTCTAAGGATAGAACATTCATTATTCTTAATAATAAATGAAAAACCATCCACATCCAACATAGGAATAGAAATAATATTCCTCACAATAGAGGTAACGTAATAACAATTATTCAAAATAATAGTCTTGCCCGTAGGCATATGTAGACTATATGATCCTACAGATATGGCCGCAACCCTTGCTCAATTGCCCATACGTAGAATCACCTCATCTTTTTCAAAAGTCCTACTTCCCTTTAGTCCTTGCAACGAATTGCAAATATGAGAACCATAGGCGGTATCTAATACCCAAGTAGAAATTTGACCTAGTGACATATTAACTTCAATCATGAAGATGCCTGAATCAGAAGCGGTAGTCTCACTACCCTTCTTCTTCAATTCTGCAAGGTAAACCTTGCAGTTCCTCTTCCAGTGCCCCAACTTGTTACAGTGAAAACAAACAGCTAAATTAGGACCAGTCAACTTGTGAGCATCTAGTATGCTCCGGAGTGATAGTGCAGAAGACATGACGAATATAGTAAATCTGTAAATGATAAACACATAACAACACTTAGCAAATATTCAATTTTATTTCAAAACACTATATGAATCGGGTCTTTATTCATAAGTGTCTCCCACTAGTTTATCTAATTTTTTCAACCCCCTAAGTGAAAATTAAACATTCATAATGCTAGTGGGAATAGGAATCCTACATTCCATCACACAACCTCGGCTGTGGCACGAAACGTCATGTGATGTTCAATAGGCAGACAACTCTTGTCAATTACATCTTATGTTATTCCCTAATATAAGTTTAGCCTCTTGAATAATTGAGTCACGACTGTGGCACGACAAACTCAATATTCTAAGTCAAGTCTAACCCAACATTTCGTATAATTGAATCAGTCTCCAACGGCCCACGGCTGTAGCACGTACCGACCTTTAGATTCTAATTCAATGTACACATCTCTATGTAATAGACAAGTATTTCTTATTTCGAGATCAAAGCCCTCGGCTGTAGCACGAAATGACAATGATTTAAAAATAAGAACCACTTTCTACCATGTTGGAAGGCTATGACCAACACAAGCCCGTTGTGTCATTGGCCAATTACTACTTGATATTATTTAATTTTAGAGGGATTATATTACGTTACAATCATAATCATATTATAAAGAGATTCTTCCTTTTTAATTAAATATTTCAAATCAATAATCGATAATCAGATGATTCCCAGATCGGGTGGAGCATTGTCAAGAGGCGTCACTTAATAACCCTTTCTTACAGATAGAAATCTGTTGTTGACAGAATCATCCTTTCTCTCAATATTAAAAATTCATATTCAATTACGTGTTTCATAAACACAAGAATCTCATGATCGTATTCATAATATTTATTGTTAAGGCAAGAAACGATTCCTATTCTAGATTTTCTAGAGCACGCCTTATATTGATTTAAGTTCACCTAAATCTATCATTGCATGGTAAACATAGACATATATCTCATATATAAAATTAAATAAACAAGTAAATGTAAAGTGCAATAAAGTAAATGTGTTTGGTTATGGCCCCATCCTATGTGATCTTTATCAAGCTCATGATAAAGATCAAGGTCAATCTAATATGGTGATGGAAATAAATACAACTACTTATTACATAAGTCTTCTTCTTTGTTTAGACTTCTTGTATGCCTCGTCTTCTTCTTTGTATCACCTCCATTGGATAACCTTCTTGAGTCTTAAATTACATGACATGATTAAAATTAAAACTAATCTAATGAACTTACAAGAATAACTCGAGTTACATTCGAGATTTATGATTACAAAGATTGACGACATGCAAGTCGTATTTAAAACCAAAACCAAAACCATTACATTAAGGTCGAAAGGCCATAACCATCCACCATGCTCATAAAACACATAAAATCATGTTAAAACACATAATCTGATCTTAACATATCATATTATCCATGATCTAATCATAAAAAGAAAATATGACAAAAATCAGAAAAATCAGAATCAAATCAGAAAAACATGAATCACTGTTTACGGGCAGTAAACGACCTCAAACGCCTTACAGATGAATCGTTGATAGCTTTAGCTATCAGTTTTGTTCAGACGCTTGTGTACCTATGGAATAGGGTATTCGTTTGCGTAAATCGGACACACAGACTAATATTTCAGCAAATCTGCAGCAGCCAATTCAGAATCCGTATCTAATATGATTCTCATAATTAGAACAAACATAAATCATGTATATATCAGTATATATACAGATTACATAATCATCTTATGATTATACAACTCACATGAATATCATATATTCAAAACCATACATATATAAGCATATTATATCAACATCAAATCATGGCGAATCACGTACATGCTCATATATCGAAAACAGTTAAACACATAAACGAATTAAAAACTTTTCGCAAGTAGCTCTAATACCATTGAAGGGTTTTTAGCACATAAACGCAGCGAAAACGTAAATTTAATCTTAAAAAAAATGAAACCCTCTGCAGGATCCATGCGAAAAATAATATTTAATTTGTAGTTCAGTATGTTTACCTTAAGAAGCTTTACGTTAATGGAAAGATGGAGGTCTTTAATAGCGATCCAAGAACGATGAACGGAGATCTTTAACAGCTGCTCCTCAAGTGTGAAGCACTCAACCGGTATCCACCAAGAAAACGATGTAATGAAGGAGGAGGAGATGGAGAGAATTAGGGTTTTGTAAATCTTTTTGGTTGAGGCAAAAATAGGGTTTATAATAGTATATATTTATAGGCAAAATTTTCAGCTGAAAATTTTCCCATAAAATATTATTATTATTAACCCTTTATTATTCTGACTAATAATTAAAACACCTTTTAATTATTAATCCTTTTTCTAAACTCTTTAGAAATAATTCTCTCACTTGATTTAATTTCCAAAAATTAAATTCTTAATTAATAATATTAAGAACCTTTTCTTAATTAATTTATAATCAATTAAATCTCATTTAATCAATTATTAAATTTGCCAATTAATTATTTATTTTATAAATAAATAATTATCAGCCATTATTAATTAATTCCTCCACCATTAAATCATTCTCTTTTATGGTGTGACCCTGTAGGTTCAATATTAAGCCGGTAGTAGAAATAAATAATAATAAAACTATTTTATTATTATTTATATAAATTCTCTAATTCATTAAATATGATTAATTAATTAATCATATTTATTCTACATCGTGAGAGATACTGCTCATCATATCGCGACTATCCGGATAATACGAATTCACTGCTTAGAATACCAAGAACCTATTCAGTGAGTAGTTACCGTACAATTAATTCCTTCTTCCCTGCAATGTCACGATTAAATACAAGGCATGGAACTTGTGTCAAGCCTATCTTATTTAATCACTTGCTTTCCCATTCACTATGCTTAGTTCTATTTAATGTAAATTAGAAAACTCCTTTCTAATTTGATTCACTCTGGCCAGAGATTCCTGAACTAACATAAGTGGATCAGCATTGAACATTCTCTTCCTACACTGGAAGGGATAGATCCTTTATTGATCATACACTATCTTCGTGTACAAATTCCTATACCCCGTAGAGCCCTTATAATTGTCCCTTGAGACTAAGAACTAAACTAAAGCATAGTTCAGTGTACACAAGATGACTATGATGACCTCAAGTCTAAGGATACATGTACAACTATCACTATGTGAACAACTGCTGATACGTGAGTGAACTCCATCAGTTGTTCAGCTGTGTAAGTCATGTTCAGTGAACTTATTCTATAATAAGCACCTACATACTATCTATAGTGTCACCACACAAATGTCTATGAGAACAGACATCCTTCATAATGAAGCAAGCATAGTATGTACCGATCTTTGCGGATTGTTAATTACCAGTTAGTAATCCTATGACCAGGAACTATTTAAGTTTAGAGTTATCATCTTTTAGGTCTCATTATTATGATCTCATCACAATCCATAAAAAGCTTTACTCTAAACTGTGGTATATCTTATTTAAACATTTAAATAGACAGAGCCCGCAATAAAAACAAAACAAACCTTTTATTAATATTAATGAAATCAAAAAAGATTACATAAAAGTTATTCCTAAATGATCATACATGATTGGACTTAGGACATATATCTTTCAAACCTCTATAGTTCAGAGGTAGGTTCCAAGCCAGATATTTGTGGCAGTATTTTTTTCATATACAATTCTCTTCAATTCGTTCTTTTCTCTCCTTTTCATTTTGTATAAGCTGAGAAGAACAACCCTTCCAGAAGGGGAGGTATTTCCGAATGACTATCTATCTGTGTGATAGAAGCCTAGTAGGATACCACATGTTGTTTAATTGCTTGTCAAGTACTAAAGGCTGGCCACCTTCTGTACTAACTATGCAATAGAACAAGTGTTTGTGATCATAGTGATCTCTCAATAAATTCTTTTACTTCTATACGAAGGACCAAGCTTTCGAAGATGGAGGCAGCTAGAGATGAAGTCGTACCAAGTACGGTGGTATTCCGATTCTAACGCGTTCGTGATACTAAGGTTGACGCAATTATTAAAAGGTTATAAAACTCTAGCGAGTGTACAGAAGATAATAACGATTACGAACTGGAAAAGAATGGGTATTGAGAAGAAAAAGCTATAATGCTAGAAGCTATGATGAGACTCTGTGCAATAAACTTGAAAGAATTTGGAATGATCACATTACGCGTATTGAGTTTTCTTACGATAATAGATCATATGTCATTATCGAGATGTCGCCTTATGAGATCCTTGAGGGAAGACAATGTCGATCTCCCTTATATTAGGATGAAATTGTAGAGCGCAAGATGCTCAGACCAGCAGTAGTCCAAAGGACCAAGGATATAATAGATCTAATCAGAGAACGGCTGGTAGTAGCCCAAGATGGACATAAGAAGTATGTTGATTTGACACGAAAGGACAAAGAATAGGAAGTAGGGGACCTAGTGTTGTTATAGGTATTCCCTTGGAAAGGATGGATGAGGTTCGGGAAGAAAGGAAAGCTAAGCCCACGAATTGTTGGACCCTTGGTATATTAAGACGTATTGGGAAGTTAGCATATGAGCTAGCCCTACCCCCGAACCTGTAGCAAGTTCATAACGTGTTCCACGTATCAATGATAAGGAAGTATAATCCGGATGCGAGACAAATAGGGGCATATGAGCGTATAGGCATGCAACCAAACGTAACCTCTATGGAGCAACCAGGAAGGGTTATAGATCGAAAAGGAACAAGTGCTTAGGAGAAAGGTTATCGTGCTAGTCAGGGTTTTGTGGCAGAACCATAATGTGGGAAAAATTGACTTGAGAGTTAGAAGGCACAATGCTAGAAAAGTACCCCCATTTGTTTTCTATCTGATTCCAGGACGGAATCCTTTTAAGGAGGGGAGACTGTAATAACCCCAAAAGTAAATGAGTGTATATCAGACCACACTATATAGGGGTACTGTTATGGAAATTCTAAGATCGTATTAGTATTCCATAAAGTAAATGAGTGTATGTAAAGGTCGTTAGAATTCGAATCCGGACACTTTGATTTTTACCGAAAATCCACCAGATACCGAAAGAAATGAGTATAAGATAACATGATTAAAAGGATTTAAATTCAAGGATTATAAGAGAGGATCATAAAAGGAATATAAAATATTGAGAAAGCTTTAGGGGAACCCAAGTAATAAGATCCCGGATATGATCCCTCAAACGAAGAACGAGAACGAAAGTTAAGCGAACCGTAAATCAAATAAGCGACCAAGAGACAAGCTTGTACAAGAAGCCAAGGATTGTGACATCATCAAACCACAAGACAAAGACATGTGGAAAATGGATGACATAAGAAAGGTGACATAAGCATGACAAGTGAGATTGTTTTGTTGGTTGATTTATAGCCAAACATTATTTACCATGGTAAATTCTAAACTAACCAAGCTAACAAAACACCACACAAATACACCAAGCAAGCAAACAATTCATTTTCTCCCTTTTCTTCATGAAGCTCTCAGCTTCTTTCTTAGCAAAAGGGAAGTCCAAGCTCCTCCACTTGCTAATTTACAAGGTAATTATCCTAGCTTCTCCTAGTTAAGTTACATACTTCCTAGGAATCTTAGCTTCAAAATCCTTTCCTAGCATTTCCTATAAATCATTCAAGAAGATGGTGAATAGTACTTTCTTGAAATTAATTTTGTGTTATTGATTTCTTTGGAAAGATCAAGCTAGTAGGAGGATAGATCAAGGCTCCCTAAGGCTTCCTAGGAACTTATCACTCACCAAGGAAGGTAAAACCTCATACCCTAAGCTTTACTTTGAATGTTTAGGAGTGGTTTTGATTGTTATAGTATATAAGAAACATGGTGCTTGTGTGTTTCAAGTTTGGTTGGGTTCATAGTAATTTGGATGATTGAATCTTGTTTATTAGTTAATGAACCTTAGTATGGTTAGTAGCACTTGTTTGTGATTGAATGGATTAGGGAAATCATGAGTTTATGGACTGATGTAGGGAGGGTTGGATGGATTTTGGTTGTAATGTTGGTTGTAAGTTGGTTTGTGATTGATTTGGAGTTGTATAAACTTTGGTAATCGCGTAAACATAGCCGTCGTAATGCCCGATTTACCTTAGATTGTTTTTGTTCCTAACTTCAGGACCCGTGAACTAACTGTTAGATTCTGACCATTGCAATTTTTAGATAGTTCATATTACGAGCTTCATTTTGATATGTGGTTCGCTTGAATCCAATGTACAGTTTAGGAGAAACGACCGTTTTAAGTAACGGCGTTTCGCGAACGAACCATTACCCCTCTCCTTACTTTGAAACCTTGGTTAAGGCCCTTAAATGACTAATTGGAGTATGAAACAATTATGTAACGTGGATTAGGCAGTTAGTAGGATACTCACGAAAGAATCGCCTTAAAATTCTTAATGATTAATTTATTAAAAATAGTGGAGCCGAGGGTACTCGAATGACTTATGTGATTCGTTAAGCATAGAAGCGACCATAAGCGAACGTTAGGGTTCAATTGGTTAAAGTCTAGTTTCTTAAGAGATCGGGGTTTAATTCCGACTTATGTTGTTGTTCATAGGTTATCGGACCCACACTAAGCTTAAATCTATCCGGGAACACTCAGGCAAGTTTTCTACCCGTATAACTGTTGTTGTGATGTATATATGTATAGGCATTATCTTGTGATAAGTGCATGATTATTATTAGCAAAGTCTTGTGATATATTGGAGCATGTGATATGACATTTATATGCATGCCTGTTTCGTAATCTTGATATCTAACTGTTGATTCAAATTCTTATAAGTTGCATAATACCTATGCTAGAGATAAGCAGTAGTTGTGCATACCCTTAGTATAGGGGACCCAAAGGTGAACATATTTCTAATCCGGGAGTCGATGTTCCCGAGTATAATATATATATATATATAAATATATATATATAAATATAGTTTTCAAAACTATTAATCGAATAAGGATTATTCGATAACTTTATTTTATTTAATGAATATTATTTTGAATATTCATTCGAGGACTTATGACTCCGCTTCTTTTATTAAATAATATTCTTTATTTTATTAAAGAATAATGTTTCGATAATCAAACTTATTTTCGATTATTCAAATAAAGATCGTACTTTCGTATAAGTATATCTTTGGTTATTTATTATTCATTTCAAGTATAAGTTTTAAAACTTCTACTTCAATTGTTTTTATAAGGATTATCCTTATGGGAATATTATTTAAATAATAATATTCATATATTTTCTAATATATCAGGACTGATTTATTTCATTAAATCAGCATTACTCCAAACATTCTTAAAAATGTTTTCGAGTCTTCAAAATGATTTTAAAAGTTAGAGCGGGTCCCAAAACTCGTTTTCAAATTTAAGATCTTCCTTTCGAAAGGGATTTAAATACTCGCTTAAAAATTGAGGGATCCGGCTCTGTGGTGTATTTTATATTCGCAACGAGGTTATTATTTTGATAAATGAATTGATTACTTACCCAACGTTCGGGAAGTAAGTCCATCTAATTGAGTCGGCATAAGCGACAGGCCGGGGTACGGTCTATCAAAGTGTAAGTGCTGGGTGGCAGTCCATCAACGCGTAAGAGGCCGGGTGGCGGTCCAACACAAGGTTTAATATGGCCAGGGTGATGATCGGTGGGGGATTCATCCATCTACTAGTAGAAAAGGTTACTTATTGGTATCTTTGCCTGATCAGCAAGATATCAGGTTTATGCCAAGGTTTTCTTCTTTCCAAATTCATTGGATATTATAACTCTGTTTATACTTTTCATAACAGAGGTTTCCAATGAAAGTATGAGATATATATAGGTGTATATATATATCGGGACTTAATGAAGTATCTCGTAACTTCATTTCTTTTGAATGATATTTCAAAGATTAAATCTATTCAAATCTTATCTTGTAGTCTCATCTATGTGACGGACTTTTGAAACTGATTATACCTTGAACGGTGGTAGTTCAAGTAGTATTCGGAAAAGATATAAGTATATTGGAGTATCTTGTAACTTCATCTTTTCAACTTATATCTGGTTAATGATTATCTTATGCATGACAAAGATTTTCACAAAAATATTGAGACGAGGTTTTATATATGAGATCACCTTGCAATGATATTTTTATACAGTTATAAACTGGAACTCTGTGTATATTATGCATGGAAGAGGACTTCCAAGATTTTGAAAAGTATATATACATATATACTGAATATTTTGCGACTTGGTCGCGTTAAGATATCAAACTTGGTTCATTTTTACTTGACCAAGACTTTCATTAGTACTAGGAGAATGCTCATATTTTGTTAATTATTATACATATTATTTCGGTAGGCTTGTTGCTCACCCTTGCTTCTTCTTTCATCATACAACAACAGATAGACAAGATGAACAGGACCAAGCTCCCAATTCGTGAGCGGATAGGAAACGTTGCGCAGTTTCCTGTAGGCATTGATGCCACTGTAGCTGAGGTGGGAACTACCAATAGGCTAGGTTTTCAACTGTTGATGTACCATACTTATGTATATTATGAATTGTAATAATGGCAAAGAATATGTAAATTTATTCAGAAACTCTTTTAAGGTGTAATGGTTTATAATTGTGGAATAAAATGACTTGTGTTATTTTTTTTGGTATTCATCTCTGAGACTATAACTTGTGGTGTGTGTGTATATTGTGGGGTCAAGGTACGCAGTCGTTGGTTGTTTATAAAGATTGAGTGTTATTAAGGGAAATGGAACTCGTGACAACCCGGATCCCCGACCCCGGATTTGGGGGTGTTACATCAGTAGATATTACTAACTACAGAGGTATGATTGGCTCTTTACTCTATTTAACTGCAAGTAGACCTGATATCATGTATGCTACCTGTCTTTGTGCAAGATTTCAGGCCGATCCAAGAGAACCTCACTTAATAGCTGTGAAAAGAATTTTCAAGTACCTTAAGGGTATAGCTGATCTGGGATTGTGGTATCCTAGAGAATCAGATTTTAAGCTAATAGGTTACTCAGATGCAGATTTTGTAGGATGCAAAATAGACAGGAAAAGCACTAGTGGAAGCTGCCAATTTCTTAGAGGCATATTGGTTTCTTGGTTTAGCAAGAAACATAAGTCAATTTCCACATCAACTGCAGAAGCATAATATATTGTTGCAGGAAGCTGTTGTGCACAGATTCTTTGGATGAAGAATCAGTTGCTGGATTATGGGTTAGAATTTTCTAAGATCACTATTTACTGTGATAATCAAAGTGCTATTGCTATGACAGGTAATCCAGTTCAACACTCAATGATAAAGCACATCGACATTAGGTACCATTTCATAAGGGAACATGTGATGGAAGGTACAGTGGAATTGCATTTTGTTCCAACAGATCAACAACTAGCAGATATCTTCAGCAAACCACTATGTGAAGCTACTTTTACAAGACATGTAAATGAACTTAGAATGGTTTCAGGTTCTTTCTCTAAATCTGCTTAGTTTTTGTTTTCATGCATCAAACTTTATGATCAGTGTTTACAGATTGTTTTATCTTCATGAAATATGTTCTTTAATTGAAATTCATTAAATACTGATTGTTATCTGATGTGGATCTTTAAACTCTGATAGTATTTTGAATGTTCTGTGACTATCCAATCCAGTGAGGATAACTGTGCTAGATGCTGACCTAGTAGTCTTTAACATACTAGAAATCACATGTTTAAAGTAGTTGTTTATGTGGAAACTCATTAACACAAGCAAATTCTGATTTTGAGCTTAATCAAGTTTACTTTGTGTATCTTATTACTAAGTCACAAACTAGATTCTTGCTTCTTATCTGTTAGATTCTGATGTCAGTAAATCTTAAGAATGAACTAAATGCTGATAAGCCTCACTTATCAAAAGAAAAGAAAAGAGAAGAAAAGAAAAGTCAGGTACTCCTTTGAGATCTAGAGTAAATATGTGGAAGGGAAGACCCAAGTGCATTGTTGGTATTAAGTAATATGCATTAGAAAAGTAAATAAATTTTCTTGGTGACTTTTCACAGTCTCTGATTACTGAAGAAATACTATGACAACAGCATAAATTCTGATAAGCAGTCATGAATCACTTACATTGAGAAGCCACTGTAAAAAGGAATTTCAAAAGATGCATAAAATGAGCACAAACAGTTGAGGTGGACTCTTGCATAAATTTGTTCTATAGTAGACTTCATGATTGATGACAGATTTTAACCATTTTTCTGAGTTATGCTTTACTTCTAAGATGTACTGAAGTTTATCAGACTTTAATCTTTATCTGATATTCTGCTGAATGCACACACTTTCACTCCATATGAATGATGAAAATTACTGTGGTGATTAAGTTGTTTTTGACAAACAGTTAAGTGTCATTTGCATAATTTCTGAGGACAAGTTCTGATGGAAGTTCTGATGATTACACTCTAAAGAATTAAGTCAGTATTTGTATGAATATTAACTTTTTGAGTTCAGAAGCCATATTCTGATGACCGTTAAAATCTGATATAAGTTAAGTTCTGATATTAAATCCTGATGGAATCCTTGATGCTTACTTGGCATTTTTCTTTACTTGACTTATTTGTGGTAAAATCTGAAACAGTCATATTTAAATCAGAATATATTTAGGTAAGATAAAAATAGTCATAATCATTATGGGTTAGTGATAAACGTGTTTGTCTTGAAAAACTGCATGTGCACAGTAATTATTGTTTATTTTACGTGCTCATTAACTCTTGCTTTAACTTTTTACAAACTGTTATTATTACACATCGGTCTAGGGAGTTGAGGCATCATTATTTTTACTCTTAATCATTAAACAGTCCTCGCGTCCCTTGGTATTCCATTGGCTATTTGAATGACTGATCATTCATCAGTAAAATCACATCTTTTCATTTCTCTCAAACAATGGCACATTTTAGTTGGTTTTACTATTATGGCACAGACACTGTGACCATTTTTCGAAATGGAATTTTTCGAAATGGAATTCCGACTTCATATCCTATCAACAACATTCCATTTGACATCTGGATTCAACTTCCAGACAACATTAAAAATGATCTGTTGTCTTTCCAAAGAGAAGTTTATCTTCGTATTCTTAAACAGCAGGAGAAAATCATTCGTCTTGTTGTTCTCTTTGTGGAAAGTAGGAAGAATAATTAAATGTCATCCATCTATTTCTTTTCACCATCAGCTTTGTCAGGCTTCTTAGACTAAGGCTGTTGATGTTAAGAATCTTAGAATAGGACTATCTTGTAATTTTTGCATGTAATCGATAAATTTCATGAAATGTACTCGTTTGATATATTAATGAAATTTCCTTTAATTGTAAGATTTAGTCTCTGTTTCTCAAATTATGTGACTGTGCATGTTTTATTTGTAATTTATTAATCTTTACTTCATCTATTTTCAACTTTATCCTTTGATGAATATTTTGATTACAATTATGGTCAATAATAAATTTTGTTGATTTGAGGAAACAATTGAAGCACGGGTTCATGCATCAGAACTTGTGATAGTTGGAGCTGAGAATGTTACTTCTCAGAAAGAAACTGCAGCTCAAAGTTCTGATACTTTGAAGAAGAAATCTGTAAGTTCTGAAGCTGCTAAAGCAACTCCTTCATTGGCAAGGAGATTGAAGAAAATGAAGGCTAGGAGGTATTTGGCTAAGGCTCCATCAGAAGATACTGAAGAAGCTGAGGAAGGGGATCAGGAATCTCTGATCTCACAAGAACCAATTGATATTGAAGCCCTTCCAGCTCAAGCCAAAGACACTGCTACTGATATAGTTGTAACCCCTCCTATCTCACCTATTCAAGCTACAGATGATGCTAAAGAACAAACTGAAAATTCTGAAATAAATATTCATAATTTGAATATACCAAATGTTCTTTATCTGGAAGCTCCATCTACAGAAGCTCAGCAATTTTCAACTCATTTTCCAATTTTAAATGCTGAGATACCATCTACATCAACCACACCAGCTCTGGAGATAAATTCTGATGTTCAGAATTTAAATGAAGTTGTTCCTGAATCTCCAGTTGCTTCAAACACTGTTGTGCTGTCAGAACATGATAAGTCTACCTCAAGTTCTGAAGACAATATTTCTGCTGAGACTCCAGTTCCTATACTAGGAAAGGAAGAATTGGTCAAGAAATTTGTTGAAAAGGAAGCACCTATTCCTTGGGAGGATACTCACAGAGCTGTGGAGTGGATCAAGAAGTGGAATGACACTGATTTCATTCCAAGTTCTAACATTCTGACAAAGCATATTGCTAAAGCTGATGAGTTGCTCACAAATGCTGATTTAAAGACACAACTCCAGATCACTGCTCTATCTACGAAACATCTTCAAGGTCTACATACTTCTACTCATGAGAAGGTTGATACACTAAAGGAACATGCCGATAAGCTAGATCTACAGCTTAATCTTGAATTTTTTTTTGAGAAGATTCAAGAGAAGCAACATGCCCAAATTGATGTGGTCCTGGCTAACCAAGTTTCTCAGAAAGCTCAATTGGAAGAAATCCAATCTTTAGTTGAACTTCTTCTTTCTCTCTTACTTCTTGATGATGCCAAAAAGGGGGAGAAGGTAGTTAAGTCCAAATGCTCACCTACTGAAATACTGAAGAAAAAGGATGATAAAGGTGATGACCAGGGAAACTTTGATAACAATAGAGGTCAAGGAAAAGTTCAAGGAAAATCTTCTACACAGTTGAAGTCAAGTTATGATGCTGTGAATGCTAAAAGTCTAAAGTCAAGTTCTGATAAACAAAGTCTGATGTCAAGTACTAATATTCTGATTTAGTCAGGATCTAAAGACTCTCAGAAGTTTTTACAAACTCTGAAGCTAAAGGGGAAGCAGACTATTGTTTATTACAAAAATCCTAAAATCCAGACACTTGATGAGGAGATAGCTAGAAGATTATTTCTGAAACAAAATCTAGGAATGGATTCGGAAACTCTTAAGGAGGAAGAAGCTAGATTTGTTGCTGAGAAGACAAATCTTAAGTCTAAAGCTTCTGATACAAAGAAACCTTCAGGGACTAAGGAAAAAGGTATTGTGATCAGGGAAAAGTCAAATTCTGAGACTTCAAAATCCAAGTCTAGATCACAAACTAAGATTGATCATAAGTCAAAAGGGAAAGAAAAGGTTGGTGAACCTTTAAAGATTGAGAAAAAGATAAGTTCTTCCATTCTAGTATATCAACTACAATGCATGATGATGATTTGATAAAAGATGAAACTGTTCAAATTATGAAAAGAAGAAAGGTAATTGAAGAATATAAAACAACCTCTGACACTGCTCAAGTTGTTCAGAATAGAGAACGGAAAGATACAGAAGAAACAGTAAATTCTGATCAAGTTAATTTGGAAAAGATGACAATTCCTAATAAGAAGAAGCTGTTATGGAAGAAAGCTACTCCAGTTGAACCAAAATCCAATCTCTTGATGAATCAACTCACAACATTTGGATTGAGATCCAAGCAACCTAGAGATAAAGCTGGATTAGGTTCTGATGAAGAGAAAATACAAACAGGAGTAGAAGTTACTCTAAGAGATCCTTTCATGCTGACAGACAAACCATATGAACAAATCAAACAAAAGCACATTGACAAGGTGTTGTCTGCTCAAATTGTGATAGATGCTCATGATAAGGAAAATCTAAAAGAGAAATTGATTTTATTTCTCTATGATGGATTAACTTACAGACTAGCTGATACTGATGTGCTAAAGAAGTCTGTCAGAGAACTTCAACATATTCACTATCTTCTAGAAGTAAAATTTGATGTTACAAGAAGATGGTCAGAATACATTTTGAAGGCTATAAGAGATCTATTTAGAATCTCTGGTACAAAGACTTCTCAGTATATACCAATGATTACTGAAGATGATGAAAGAGAAATTCATATGCTGAAGAAACCCTGCTAAGGTAGAAGTTATTCTGAAAGAAAAATGCTTATGTTATAATGAAAACTCTTCACATCCTAGAGTTATCAGACTTGGTGATGGACTTGAAAGAACATCAATTCAAGCTCTCAGAAGAGCCATTTATCAGATTGGTGATAGTAAAGATGAAGAACTGATGCAGGTCAAAGCACAGTTAGTTGAAATTCTGAGGAAAGATGAAGACAAGCTAGTAAGAGATTTTGTTAAGAATCATTATGGATTCAGATTGATCCAGTGAAGTTGGTAAAGCTAAAAGGACTTTAAGTTGTAGTTAATAGTCTTATTAAACTCTTATTGCATTTGAACTTAAATGTTTTTGACATCATCAAATCTATTAACTTGTATATTTTGCATAATTTACAAGTTGGGGGAGATTGTTAGATATAATTGAGATGTCATGTCTAATATGTTTCATATTTAGTTTTCCGATCTTAACAAACAGGAAATATCAGTACTTACTGGAATCAGTACTTACTAGAAGTCAAAACTTAAGGATATCAGGACTTAGATTATCAGAAGATAATATCAGAAGATGGATATCAGAACTTAAGTACTGGAGGACTAACAGTTAAGGAAGGAAGCTGATTTACAGGAAAGAAGATCGAGACTAATACAAAAAGAAGATATGCATGGAAAGAGTTAGAGGACTTAAAGACTTGTATAAGATATCTGATTGATATATTTTAGGAGACAGAATTATATTTCATATCAATTAGAAGTTATCTTGTAACTATGTACTATATAAACACAGATATAGGTTTACACTATATATATTATCATTATCGAGAAGATCATCTTTGACATAGCAGCTCTCGTGATATTTGTTCATCACTGAGAGAGAACAGTTCCATTGTAACAGAGTTTATTATAACGAATATATCTGTTTACTATTACTTGTGTTCGAAATTGATTTGATTGTATTCTACACTGTATTCAACCCCCTTCTACAGTGTTGTGTTACCTAAAAATATAAATACAACTATGTACGCATGACAATTAACTTCATTTTCGTACTTAACATGCATATATTCAAATTTTTAACTTCAAACCAAGTCATGATACCCATGAATTATTCCCCCTTAACAATTATTCACTGGATGTGGTTTTGTATTTTTATATGCTACTTGGATAGTGGAGTGGGTAAGTACTAAACTAATCTTCTCCCAAAACAACCAAGTTTTTTCATGCAAGGCTATTCTAGTAAATTGGTTAATAGAAAGAAGTTAGTGGGGTTGGAAATGACTTTGGTACCCCTCTCTCCTTTTGGATGTTCAAATGCATGTAAGGGCAAATGGGTAATCAACAAATCTCTATTTAAAATTCTAAATATCATTTAAAAGAATGCCTTTTATAAATAAAAATAAAATTCCATAAATTACAAGAATTATACTATAAAATATATTGGAATTTTAGAAATTTTATAAGATCACTTTTATAATTTTAGAGAAAATATATTTTTGAAAAGTAGATTTCATTAACTTATAAAATCTTGAAAATCACACACAAAATTCCAGATAAAACACTTTGCTCATCAATTTATCATAATCTGCTATATTTGGCCACACAAACATTTAATCGACACATAATCATGCAAGCTTATAATAATTACACACAAATATCCCAATACGAGTCAATTACAAGTACTTAAATACCAGTCGTAACAGAACCAAACTAATTGATAAGAACATTTTTGTTCACTATATTATATCTGGCATGGTTGCTTTAAACTGATCTACTATTGCATTCTCTAAGAAGTTGTTGTAGGAATCAGATTAGACTAAATACAACATTTGGTATACTTGATGAATTCTGGCCTAATAGTTTAAGATAACTTGACATCTTTATCTTTGTTATAATTTGATATGTAAATTCCAGTTGCTTTACAAATTCTGATGTCATAAAAGTTAAAATATAGAAATGAGATACTATGGTGTATGTTCTTATGTTTACATGTTCAAATTGAAAATTACAAACATAAATTCAAAGTTTTGTTTTGGTTAAAACTAAGATACATATAATTTTATATGTCCCTGTACTTTACTACTAATCTTCAATGCACTTAGTAATTCATGCTGAAATCTGTGACTTAATTAGCTTTATTCACTTGCTCTTGAACCTTATACTAATATTTTTAATCTAAACAGATATATCACTAATCAAATCTATGCTGGAACATGAGTTAGTTGATAATGTTAAGTTGAGATTGCAGGAAATAGATAACTGCTATTCTTGTGCCATCTAATTTAAACTGCAGGTCAACCAAATGCAACTAATAAGCTTCAAATGAAAGTCTAATCAGCTCAGTTTCCTCAAGCACTAAGATTAAATCAGCAATCCCTACTCTTAGACCTCTCATCTAAGGTATGAAAGGTAATTTCTTCAATCCTTTTTGTTCTTATTTCCCTGTTCTCACGAGACTGATATATTGGATTTTAAAATCAAACCAACCCTACATTGTATCTTGAGTTAATAGAATGTATTAGAAGAAATTTTGTGCATGATTTCTGGATTTAACAGTTTATACTACTGATAATATATGTTTAGTAAATCAGTTAACTTAGAATATAGTAGGTGCTCAGATTTGTAAACTACTCTGGGCCTTAGTCATTGATTTGTACCAATTTGAGACAAAAATTCTAGATTGTAGTAGACTTTGTGAAATGTAGTTATATCAACTAGAATGTATTAGTTTCTCAAGGCTGTAAAAATCCATATTTACATAAAGTACCGTTTGTGCTAATTCCAAATCTATGTAACTTGAACTCGAAATGTAATTAGAACTAAAATTCTCTTATTGAACTCATGTTAACAATTCATTTCGAGCAGGTATAATACAATATATCATTATTTTTTGTTAAATCGAGTAAATTCTCTTAAGAAATAGAATTTTACAAAGTCCGAAATAATCTGCCATGCATAGTGTAAACACGTCTGTTCGTAATTGACTCAAAAGTACAAGTTAAAATGAATTATGTACCTAAACTGATTTTAAGTACTATCTATGCATTTGATAAAATTTATATTACGGATTATACCATCAAATCCTTTTGGAATACATCCTGAAAATGACTTTCTAGCATTACACCTGGTCACTATAATATCACTCACATTATAGTCCTCTTCTATAAAATATTAGTTTATTAATACTTGTTTTAATCAATTTGGTTAAATGTTAACACACATGATGACATGAATACATGAAATGGTGTTGCCATGCATACCTTGAACATAAATAGCATAACTGAATGCAATGCTTCTAAAGTTAATATATGATCATTGTTAAATTCTTCCACAAACATGCATTGATAACTCTGGTTATATTCTTTTTGGCATGTACCAAATAAAAGGGGAATATAACCCTAATTTTAAATTGTTCCAACTAGACAAGGATCTATTTGTGCTTCTATATTTTATTATACATCTAAGAAATTATTTTACGGGATTTTAAGAAAGAGCTTAAAATCTCTAAAGTGATTAAATATTTTATGTGCAAAATAATTTTCAAAAATTCATGCATACATCAAGGGGAAGCACACACTTGCAAAATTAAATTTTATATTCGTTTGGCAAATACCAAAAAGAGGAAGATTGAAATGATATCTTTGATTTATTATTTATTTTGGTATTTGTACGATTAAAAATAAAATTTAATTACACGTAGATCCTCTCCATTAGGAAATGAATTTATTTGATCCAAATCAAAGTCAAATGGTCAAACTAGCAAAATCATTTTCAAATATATTATATTGTAGATATAAATATAACAACGATATTTCAATATTCTGAATGATCAGTATCCATCTCTTATGGAATATATCTCTAAGGAAATATGATCAAAGAAGAAATATCAAGGCACGATATTTTTTAGATCAGTGTTGCAACATCAATATGGCAACAAACTCGAAAAAGGGATTTTACAGAAATATTCTTTAGAAGTCTCCTGCTATATCAAAATATTTTACTCTTCGCTTCAAAATATATTTCTACATCTGTCAAAAGAGTTTTTATTCAAATTTTATCAACATTCATGATTAGAATATTAATATCCAGTTATATAACTCATTTCATGTATACTAACAATAATTTTCTCCCGCTTCGTAAAATTAGCATTTCTCGGAGAAAATTATTCAAAAATACTCAAAAATATTTCCTACCAACCAAATATATTTTATATATTAGGAAATATATTTTTTAAGTATTTATTCAAGTCAAAACTTTGTTCAAAAGATCCATCTCTTTTATTTCAAGACCAATGGTATTTTTACTTGGAAGAAAAAACTGACAAAACCGTTTTAAATCTAGATAAAATACTTCCAGATATTAGAATGACTTGAATTTTTTTATGGATTATTTAAATGGTATTTTATAAGTATGGTAAAATTTTTGTAACATTTCAAAAATTTTGTCTGGGAAAAAAATCGAGACAGTTGGTCCCACAGTTCACCACGTTTGACTTAGTTACCATTGACTAAGGTTGACCAAAACTTGCAGGACATTATTTTATAATATTTAGATATTTATCATATTTTTTATGGTATTTATTTAGGAGTTTTTAAGGTGGTCATAATTATTGGTGTTTAATACTTAATTAAGTGATTAAACAAAGATTAAAAGAAAAAGGAAAATATATTATTATTTTCAAAAATCAGCTGAGTTTTGAACTCCATAAACTTGTTTGTCTCATATGTCAAAGTGCAAAGAAACACAACTAACACACTTTTCTTTCTATGTCATCAATCCATATGACTTACATTATCCACCATCCATTTTCCTCAAATCTCCACCATTCAATCCACCCAACTTCTCCTATAAATCTAATTAGTCACAAAGTTTCTGGGATTTTTTTAAGAAGTATCTCTCTTCATCTCTTTCAAATTTTAAACACATACTTCTTCTCAAAAACCTTCTCTCTCTTAGTTATATATACATAAACACAAGGTTGTTGAAATCCAATCTTAGATTCACCCAAACAAGATTCATCCCACCAAGTGAGCTCATCTACTACCACTCTCCGACGTCCCGAAGGGCTGCCCAAGTTTGACCAAAGTGCAAAATCCAGCCGAACCTCCGGCGAACCTTTCTGACCGTTTTTCAAAAGTGGTAACTTTTAGCTTCTTATTTGAGTTCTTTTTATTTTGAGCTTAGTTCTTAACTTCAATACTTAATCTTAAGCTTTAATACTAGATCTCTTATAAATAAAGTTCTCAAGTGAAAAGAGAATTAAGATTCGAACTCAGAATTCGAATAAGTACTTAATCTTCAAAAAATCATTTCAACAAGAAGATCTATAAAGAGAAGTACTTAATCTCCAAAGGTGAGATTATATTTGACACAACTTCATGAGTTAGAAAATCAATTTGAGGCTATTTAATTGGATCTTGGTTAATAAATATTCGTGCACATAAAATAATATGAAGTATCGTTTAATCCCTTTTAACATCTTTAGTGTTTCGGGGGATTATAAATCGATCTATAAACACTTCATAATTTGTCAAATATAAAAACGGATTAAGTTCACGAGTTAGTCAATTACTTTCACGTTGTTTAATTGGATCTTGACTAACAAATATCGTGCACATAAAATAATACAAAGTATAGTTTAATCCCTTCTAACATCTTTAGTGTTTCGGGGGATTACAACTCGATCTATAAACACTTCATAATAATTCATTATTTTTAAAGACGAATCCAATACACGAGTTAGCCAATAATTTCATACTATTTAACTGGATCTTGGCTAACACATATCGTGTAGATAAACAATTACGAGATATATCGTATAAACCCCTTCTAACATCTTTAGTATTCCGTGGGGTTATTATTGGATATGTATAAACTACTTATAATTATTCGTCTAAACTTCAAAAGCACAATCTTAAGTCAATTACTTGCACTTTATTTATTTGGATCTTGGCTAAGACTCATAAATCTTATAAACCGTGCTTGAAGTTAAAAATATACTATGACTACATAATTGTCAAAACATAAGTATACTAAAAATCTTAAGCCTAGGAGCTTAAAGGATAGTTACAATAAAAGATTGTAACTAAAGTATTCTATAAAGATTGTAACTAAAGTCTTAGACGTACTAACGGGGAGTTAGTAGTCTTCCTACCGTGAAGAAGAGGAAAGACCCAAGACGTGATCACTAAGAACCAAGATCGACAAAAGCTAAAGAATACAAGTCCACACAAAGGTTCTACATAAACTTTGAATAAATAGCGGGGAGTTCTTGTCTTGGTTAAGTTGTGTAGGCATTACATTTATTTTGAGGTAGTGACCCTTGTGTTACGAACTAAGACAAATACTTGTAAGGGTGTAAAGGCTTCTCCGCCTACTAAAGGAGCGAGTTTATTATAAAGAAAATCCCGAGTCCGGGAGACGAGCTCGGGGATTGGACGTAGGGGTGGGGGAATCTATTAGAGGTTGCGCCATCGCGAACCAGGATAAAATCACTGTGTGGTATTTTCTTTCCTTGCACTTTATTTTTAGTACATATAAACTGCATAACCACTCGGTAAAGTTTTAAAAAGGGATAAATTATTTTATATTGCCATAATAATTTTTAAATTGGTAATTATGCTATTTAACCCCCTCTTAGCTTAATATAGCCCTCTCACGGGACCTTACAATACAAAAATATGTGTAGATAATATATTAGACTTAATCAAAATTAATTTTTCAATATGGTGAAAAACAAAAATATTTTTCCTTACCCTTTTACTTTTCAATATGGTGAAAGATAATAATATTTTTTTTATATGGTAAAAATTACACGGCAAATGGCTTAGTAATATAGCCCGTGCTTTGCACACCGAGATTTCTTGTCATATACAAATTTATTAATCAAAATAATATTTTGATTATACATACAAAAGTTTAAATAAATTTAAATAAGGTAAATTTGAATAAAATTAATTTATATAAAATAAATCTATGTAATTATTTTCATTTACATAATAGAAGGATAATTATATAGCTCGTACTTTTCACTCACTAATTTTAATTTATAGAAATTATTCTTCGAGATTTTTATATAGAACATTATCTTTTTTATAAGTAAGTTTTATTCAAAATAAATAAGTTTCTAAGTTCAGCTACTCGAAATAGCTAATTTAAAATAATTATCAAATATAGCTTATATTTCTTTGAAAAAAAATTAAAATATTTTAATATTTTTTATTAGTAATATTAAATATTAAAAAGAAAGTAATGACATAATCGAACACTTATTGACTTATATATTAATTATTTAAATACGCATTTTAATATTTTATCAAAACACTACACAAAAATAACATAACTACCAAATTATATATATGTACAAATTTGATAAGTAATTCTTTTATATATTGCATATTTTTAAAATTTTAAAATTTGGGATAAGTTTTAAAGTATGAACTAAAATCCAAGAAAATTTGTTCAAGTTTGCGTATTTTCTTATTTAACGGAAAATATGCTAATCGTATTTATTATTTTATAAAATTTCACATTTAATTTCATAGAACGTATGTAATTTAAATTTCAAGACAAATTTATCTATTTAAAACTATCTTAATTTGGACATTTAATATAAAAACTATATAAATAAAATTACATCATTATTTGTATAAAGCTTATTTACGATAACAATATTAATGATCATTAAGACTACATTAGAAGTTCTGGAACATTGATTTAGTAACTCCAAAGACTATATAGATTTATTTGCATAGAACTGATTTACAATAACAATAAGGATCTTAAATACAATTATATAGAATAGTTGTAAACATTTAACTACCCTATAATCATCTAAATTTACAAATTTTTTAAGAAATGTATAATTTACAATTTCTAAATTACAGTTATAATTTAGTGTAATATCCGGGATATCGCGTGTAATTATTTTATCAATAAATGATTTTTATGTAATTATTATGTGAATTTTGGTGAATTATCTGTTGATTGATAATAATATTTAGATGTATATATGTGATAAAATATGAGTGTGTTAATTCTATTATGTCCAGAATAAAATATAGATAATTAAGGAATTTTTCTGGTAATTTTTGGAGTGTTATATGATTTTATAGTAATTTATGAATTTATTAATTATTTTCTGAATAAATACAAAATTATGTTAAAAAGCCGAAAATCGTCCAACCTCAACCGTTTTTACGTTTTTACAACCCGAAACTCGTCCGAAAACTCCTTCTCAACCTAATCTGGTAATTCCGGACATTTTCCGTGTTTTGACTTTTTCGATCCGGATTAGGGTTTGACCCGTATGCGTCCCGGCGTACAATTTTCAATACGATAATTGTTTCGATATATCAACAAAACCCGTATTCTCGAAAGATGGGATAATATTACATTATTTTCGGATAAAGTGTTTTTTATAAAAAGCCCGGTTGGGATAATTATCCAATACGGGTATTAAATCGGATCTTTTTGCAGTTACTTAGCGGCTAAGTAACTAATTTAACGATCCAAAACGATCCAACACGAACCAGTATTCCATAAATATATATAGCCCTTTTATTATTTTATTTTATTCGTAATAATCATAATCGATCTGTAAATAATAGGAAATACAGAGAAAAACCATAAAAACGACACGTTCTTGAGAATCAAACGTACAAACGAAGGCGTTATCGAACTCCGATTCGGGCGTGCAACATATCAAAACGAAGCTCTCGAAAACCTCTTTCTAAATCCACCATCTGTTTTGCCCATAAATCAAGGTATTTTTCTGATTTAATTATTTTAATTCGAATTAATTATGGATTAAATTATGAATTTTTGTTCTTGATATTTTTGATGGCATAATCATGTAGATCTTTTCTTCCTAGTCATTTTGGTATATTATATGTCAAAAAACGAGTTCAATAACATATAGAAAATTGAGTTTGATTCTCGAATTCAAAAATTGGGGTTTATAGCTATGAATGTTCTTAATTGAAAATTAGGTGTTTCTTTGTTAGGGGTTATTAGTTCAAATTGATTACACCAAGTTGTAGATCGTGGAAAGATAAGTCGATTGGTATATACGTGATAAACAAACGATAAAGGGAAGGGGATAATCGGAAAATTGATGCTAACGAAGGCGTAACTTTCCGGTTGAATTTCCGGCTTACTCGTTGATTGTTTGATCAAACTAATGGCATAATCGTGTTTCTGGAAGGTTGTAGTTTATTCCCTGTAAATTTCACGTGTTTCTGGGTTGTTTTGGTGGTGGCCGGAAAAGCTCCGAGCGGCAGCCATGGCCGCCGGCCGCCGGAGGTGGAAGAAGGATGAGGGAGATGGTAGAATTACCATTCTACCCTCCAAGTTTGTAAAACTTTATAAATTGGTCCCTGTGTTTTTAAAAACTTATAAAATTTAGATTTCTATTTATAAAAATTCCAAAAATCAGATTTCTGTTTAAATAATTACAAAAATTGTATTTTCTTTTTTTTTTTATATTATTTTCAGAAAATTGTTTTTAATTTCCGAAAATTCCAAAAATGTTTATTTTAATTCCGAAACTTTTTTTTAATTCAAAAATAAATTTAAATTATTTATTTAATTAATTTTAGTTATTAATTAATTAATTAATTAGTTAATTAATTGAAATATTAATTGATTAATTAGTTTGTTTATTTATTAATTCATTTTAATTATTTATTTAATTGGATTTAATTATTTAAAATTGATTTAAAATTTCTGAAAAATAGTTTCGAGCTTTAAAATATTATTTAAAATTATTTCAAGGCTTGATAATTATTATAAAATTATTTTAAAGCCAGATTCGGGTATTCAAACTCTGTTATTTAATTTTAAAATGATTCGGAGTCCCGTTTAAATTCCGAAAAATGTTCAAAAATTTATATTAAATACCTGGAAAATTATTTTAAGCCCGAATCTTCTTTGAAAAATTATTAGGATTAAATATATTACGTGCTATGTGTTATACGTGATCCAATTGCTGTGTAATATGACTGTATGTGCATTGTTTGACGGTTTTATTCATAATTTTCAATCCGTACGTCGGATTTGGGTGAAACGAAAGGTAGTTAGAAGTTTGTAACGAATTGAAGGTAATGAGAAGTAGTATTGATAAGTACATGTGATATGTAACAGAGGAAGTGAGACATAGAAAAGGAAAGCAGGTGGTCAGGGAGTGGGAACCACTTGACAAGTGCTAGTAAAGTGAAAGCGAATTGATAAGGCAAGTGTTTCTTTTCCTCTTAATTATATTGCAAGTATTTTGGAACGCCCTTCATTATGTAGCTATTATTCTAAACAATTAATATTCTATATTGCAAGTACTTTGAAGTACTTAACCTAAACCCTGATTTTTATTGATCTCGAGCCATCAGCCTGTTTCTTCATAAACCGTTGATTGTTGAATTCACATATACAAACCACACCTATACGATACTACTCCACAAATACATACCTACCACATACTGATTCCTGACATGAAATTGCTTATCATACCAACCCTTATATCTTATGTAACAGAAGACCAATTCTTGTAACTCTTGAACCCTTGAGTCTTCTGTTTTATGTTTCTTTCCTTGATTGAAACCCAACCTTTCTGATTTCCTTGTTATTTTATGGAATTACAGATCATCTTATGTTTCAAAATAAATGTTGTTTATGATTCAACTTTTGAGTTACATTAATTTTCATATTATCAATCTAAAATTGGATTTTTTTTTAATATAGACCAGATTCGTGGTCGGACCGGATCCGTGGTCATAATAGGCCAATGTGTGCCTTGGATCCAGTATATAGAGCAAAGCTGGGAGCCTTGCTCTGGGTTAGTGCGTGACTGATCAGCAGCCTAACCTTGGTTTTTAAAATAAAATGAATATCAAATTCTACTCATTGATTATCAGTAAACTTGATTCCTTATATCATTTCAACTGATCATTGTTAATCTCAGTTACTGTCAATGTGACTTGTTGAGCTAGTTAGCTCACTCTTGCCAATCTGTTTATATTTTTTTTCCAGTGAAAAAGGAAACTGGTGGTAGTGAGGATCCCCAAATAATTGTGCGAGCTAGGTATCCGGGTTTAAAGGGAATAGACTAGAAAATGATGTTTAGCTTGGTTGTGCTGATAGTTTGTAATAAAGTTTAAACTTCAGTTGTAAGATAAATAAACTGGGATTCGGTATGTTTGTGTAATGAATAAGATTGTGGCTTGTGGACATACTTTAAACTGCGTCGATCCATGGATAATGGTAAGTAGGGTCATTCATATATATTATTATATTCATAACAGGTTTAATAATGGTGTGTGTGTGTGTGTTGTGGGCCCCAAATTCCTGATCCGGGTTTGGAGGGCGTTACAGTTTGACATTAGAGCTATAATTTAAAGTCACTGCCACAAGCCTAGATTATCGGGAAGGGGGTAGAGGGTTAAGATTAGTATTAGGAAATAAAGAAATAGAATGTCAAGAAGTTGAATATGACTAAATAGTAGGTTTTAGTATGATTCGTGTCGAGATTCAGAATTTATATTGAGCAACGTGATTTTCGGATAGCAGCGATGGCAGATTCCTTTATTTCAATATCATCTGATTATTCGGAGCCTTTCATCGGAGGACCGTCATCTGATCCACATCTTGCTCTTCCGCCGGTGTCATCCATAATACCTGTTGCAATGGATGCACCAATGCGAACTATTCTACCTCTAAGTATGAGACCACCTATTCAAGGACCTCTACCTACGGATTCTGACTCTATTGGACATTCGGCTGCGGGTGCGTCTTAGGATTTTGTTGATCCCATTCTAAATCAGATTCTATCTTTCCCTACTTGTGAATTTTTCTATGTAAACATTTTTTCTTTTCTCGGTGATTCTATTGGACGATTGGGGCAAACAATGCATATACATTGACTATTTGTCTGTGTGACAAAAGGGTCTAGTGGGACGTCACCGAATTATATGTTGTGAACTATGCGGTACTAAGACTGGCCATCTTATGTACTTGTATGGTTGTTCTCAGTCGTACCTACATCTTCTTCACTATTCCTTCTTATTAGATTTCCTTGATTTTAAAATTTCATTTGGTATTTTATGATAACGAATTTCTTTAGTAATCTCTATTATGAGGCCATTCTTTTAGAATGAGAAACCCTGTTGTCACAGACCCGGGGATTTCAGCACATTATCAGGACTATAGATGTCGACAGAAATGTGAAGAAACTTCGGAATGAGATTCAGGTGACCCGGAGAGTACTTGAAACTAGACAACGGAGATGATAGGACAACTGATATAATAATGTGGGATATGTCAGACTTTTGGTGAGAATATAAGTAAACAAGACTTGTTGACTAATAGATAGGCATGTTGTACCTTTCCCTTCAATAAAACATTTTGTGCTTGTACCACCAAAGTTTGATATACACCAGTACCTTTCCTTTCTAGTATGGTCATCTACTTTACTATACCTATTTTATCTTACTGCACCAGTTATAAACTCTTGTGATAACATGTACCCTTTTCCCCTTAACTGTTTATATTCTGTAAAGAAGCATGCAATTTACTTAGTTTAATGATTGAAAATGTTTTCAAAAAGAGATGTTTCTATTTTAGAAAATCTTTTCATAAAAAGGATTTGATTTAAAGGATAAATAAGTTGTTTGATTCTTTACAGAAAATGCCTCCTAGAAGAAACACCCGTGCTACCAACCAAAATGAAGAAACCAACAACAACAACAATACCCAAGGTAGCAATAACCAGAATGTGAATCCAGGTCCCATAGACCCAACTGTAGCCCAGATTCTTCAGATCTTGGCCTAACAGACAGTCCACCTGACTCAATAACAGGAGAGGCAGACTAACCCTCAGGTAACTTTTAAGACCTTTCAGGCGGTGAACCCACCAGAGTTTAAAGGTTCTGTAGATCCGATTGAGGCTAGGGTCTGGTTGAAGGAGATTGAGAAAGAATTTGCTTTAGTTAAGGTAAAAGAGGAGCAAAAGACTGAATTTGCAAGTTACTATCGGAAGAATGAAGCCACCTACTTGTGGGAAACTGTTAAAGTGTTGGAAGGTACTGATGATGTTAAATAGGATAGATTCAAGGAATTGTTTCTCGAGAATCAAATGGAATTGAAATTTCTGGAGTTCAAGAAAGGGAATATGTCAGTGGCAGATTATGAAAGTAAGTTTGAGGAGTTATCCGGGTTTGTACCATCCTATGTAGACACTGATAGGAAGAAGGCTAAAAGGTTTCAGCAAGGACTCAAGCCATGGATCCGAGGGAAGGTGGCCATATTTGAATTTGGACATATATGCGGGAGTTGTACAAAAAGCTATGATTGCGGAGACAGAAAGTGAAATGTCTCAGAAAAAGAAGAAAGGTAAGAAAAAGAAGTTTGAAAGGAGCGAAGGATAGTTTCAAGCGGGGAGGTTTCCGAATTTCAATCAGAGGAAATGCAAGTTCCATCCCCGAAGAAATTTCAACAGACAAAATCCAGGCAATGGAGGACAAGGTAACCGTCCAGCCACTGGGAATCAGCCAACCCACCAGAGGCTAGCTATACCAGATTTCCAAGTCTGTGGAAAGAAACATGTTGGAGTTTGTAACAAGTTGAATGTGGTTTGCTACAGATACAACCAGAGGGGGAACTATTCAAGGGAGTGCCGTAATCAGCCGGCCAACAAGGATCAGCCTACCAAAAATCAGGCAGGAAAGGTTCTAGCAATTGGATATACCTGCTTCAAGTGCAGAAATCCAGGACACATAACAAGGGATTGCAAGGCACCAGTTTTAGTCAATAATACACTGTGAATTATGGGAGCCCCTCTAGTGGTGAATGAACCTCCCAGAGCTAGAGTTTATGACATGTCTGTGAATGATGTTATCATGGATACTGATGTTGTGGCAGGTACGCTTACTGTGAATTCCTTATGTGCTAAAGTGCTAGTAGATTCGGGAGCAACTCGATCATTTATTTCTCGAGATTTTGTTGATAAGTTGAATTGCCCAATTGAATTATTAAGTGAGATTATGACGGTAGAATTAGCAAATCAGGAGCGTGTATTTGTGAACCAAGTGTGTAAGGACTGTGAGATTGATATCTCTGGCAATAAGTTTAACGCTGACTTGATACCATTTAAGTTAGGAGAGTTCGACATTATTTTAAGAATGGACTGGCTATCTAAGCATAATGCTCAGATAGACTGTCATAATAACAAGGTAATTTTGAAGACGTCAGTCGAGAAGGCGGTGGCGTTTAAAGTTCAAAAGCAAGCAAAGAAGTTCTTGATGATGATTCAAGATGAGAAACTATTACGACAAGGATGTGAGCATTTCATTGCCTACGTGATAGATAGAAGTCAGGAGCCAGCAAAAATGGAAGACATTCCATTGGTAAATGAATTTCTAGACGTATTTCCAGACGAACTACCAGGACTTCCTCCAGATAGAGTAATTGAATTTGCAATCGACTTAGCACCTGAAACGAAACCAGTATCTAAGGCCCCATACAGAATGACGCTAGTTGAAATGAATGAGCTAGCAAAGCAATTACAAGAATTATTAAAACAAGGAGTGATTCGACCCAGCGTATCCCCGTGGGGTGCACCGGTGTTATTTGTTAAAAAGATAGATGGAGGTATGAGGCTGTGAATCGACTATCGAGAACTTAATAAGCTTATGATCAAGAACAAGTATCCAGCTGAAAGGAGCCAAGTACTTCTCTATGATTGATTTGAGATCCGGATATCACCAATTGAAAATCAAACCTAAAGATATACCAAAGACAGCTTTCAGAACAAGGTACGGTCATTATGAATTCCTAGTGATGTCTTTTAGATTGACCAATGCCCCAATAGCATTTATGGACTTGATGAACAGAATTTTCAAGAAATATTTGGAAAAGTTTGTAATTGTGTTTATCGATGATATTTTGATCTACTTCAAGTCAACGAAAGATCATGCGGAACATCTTAGGACATCTTTGGAGATTTTGAGGAAGAAGAAGTTGTATGCAAAGTTTTCAAAGTGTGAATTTTGGTTACAAGAAGTCCAATTTTTAGGACACGTAGTAAGTAATGAAGGAATCAAAGTGGACCCAACAAAGATTGAAGCCATTATGAATTGGGAAAGACCAAAAACACCAATAGACGTAAGAAGTTTCTTGGGATTAGCAGGATATTATCGATGATTTGTTCAAGATTTCTCGAAGATTATGACGCCTTTGACAAAGCTTAGGGATTAGGTTGTGTTTTGATGCAGCATGATAAAGTTATTGCATATGCATCGAGACAACTGAAACCTCAGGAGCAGATGTATCCTACTCATGATTTGGAACTAGCGGCAATAGTATTCGCCTTGAAGATTTGGAGACATTACTTATATGGAGAAAAATGTGAGATATATACTGATCACAAAAGTTTGAAGTACATATTCACGCAAAATGAGCTCAACATAAGAAAAAGAAGATGGTTGGAGTTGTTCAAGGATTATGATTGCACGATTAACTATCATCCAGGAAAAGCGAATGTGGTGGCAGATGTGTTAAGAAGGCTTGAAGAATTATACAGGGAATTTCAGAAATTGGAATTAGAGATCAGAATTTGCAAACCTAGTGAAGTAAAGATGTATAGCATGATATTACAGCCATAATTACTAGAGAAAATAAGAAAGTGCCAAGAGGAAATAATGCATCAGGATATCAATTGTTTGGTTGGAGAAGAGTTATGCACTCAGAAGGATGCTCAGGGTTTTCTTAGATTTTCATCCAGAATTTGGATATCACAAGTGATAGAAGTGAAGAATGAAATTCTACACGAAGCTCACAATTCAAGGTATTCTGCAACGCCCTCCACACCTAGGGTATAAGTCTGGGGGTTACTAGCTAATTTTCAAACCTGTACAACCTGAATAACAATAATAAAGAAATGTATCTAAACCCTTTAACACTAACCAGGATGTTTTTAGGTTGAAGTATGAAAACAAGAACCACTAACTACTTTATTACAAACCACATTTAAAATATTACAAACTCTCTTTATTACAAACCATTGTCTAACCAATTTTAAACTAATTTTTATATTTTATTCAAACATACACACACACTAACTATTTACACTCCACTGTTCGGGCAACTCAAATCTATCTTCCTGGATTGGGATCAACACTTTGGGTATGAGAGGATCCCGAGGCTTGACCCGCTTCTTTACCACTCGAGTCCTGATGGGTTTCATATTCCTTCGTAACTGAAAACAATAAGGTCAATAACAACAAAAAGAAAAGGGGTGAGCTCAAAATTGCTTAACAAGTCCATAAAATATAAACAGTGTTAAAGCAGTTTAAATGAATCGGTAATCTGGGTACATCTGCAAAGATATAACCCTGCGAAAATAGAAAGAAGGCCACTGCTGGAAAATACAAATGAATAAACTGGACACAAGTTCGCATCTATACCCTGATGATCAGCCAGGATACAGTGCAGATCTATATCCCACTATATAGATCCAGTCGGGCACCCAGGCACTACGGCCCATCTCAAGGATCCGGTTATGTCCCGGTCCTTATGATTAAGTAAGACTTAATCCCCAAAATATCATTATCCAGTCCATGGAGTAGCAACCGGAACAATCAGTATGCTTTGATATATTCTAATCACCAAAATATACTAATGTGTATGCGTAGCAATTGGAATATGAATAAGGAATTCAAAGGAAAAGGATAAATCAAGAATCTAAATAAAATATAAACAAGAGAATAACAAGTGTGTATCAGTGTTTATGAACAAGAATCAAAAGAGTGCGAAATATCACTATTCTGAAATTAGAATAGGGGAAAAACTTGCCTTCTGCACGACTCACTTCAAATACGTCACCTTCGTCTATCACCGGCTCAATCTGCCTTACTGGCTTAGATTCTGTTAGAGAAATAGACTGATTTAGTCATTTCGTACTTCAATTGTGTCTTGAACCAACTTCACATCATTCCTATTGTCTACCCACGCTCTTATGATTAACTCGTATATTATATATTAACAAGCAAGACTCGATTAACCATATAAGACACATAAGCACATAAGCCACATAATCATTTTTATAGTTAAGATAATTTTTAGAATCAAAATCGACTCGCTGATCGCTTAACTGATCATTATCTGACTCGTTTCCTATTTTTCGGGATTTATCGGACTCGTCTCGGCACGCGATTCGTCTTATAATCAAATAAATAACAAGGTCAACTAATTTCTAGAAGAAATTAGGTTTTTATATTATTTTTAAAGAAAGTAGTTCATTTTTCTGAGTAAAAGGGATTTCGTTTCACTCGAATCGGACCAACGGTCTAATTATTATCAATTAAATACATATAATTCAATTTATTATTTCATATAAATAATTATTACTAATTTTTAAACCCTAAAATAATTTTTAAATAATTATTTAAGAAAAACTAGAACTAAAAATTATTTTTCTATAATTTTTGGAATTAAAATGAATTTATTATGATTTATTGAAAATTATTTGATTAATTATCAAAATAATTAATCATTTTTAAATAATTATTAAATAATAAATAATAAATTATTAAGAAAATAATTGAAACTGATTTTTAGAAAATATTTCAGAATTATTTATAATATAGATTATTCAATTAAATAATTAATTAATCAATTTATAGAATAAATAAAATTGATTTTTAAAATTAATAAAAAATAAAAAGTAAAAAAAAATAATTTCCAGAAACACTTGTCAGAAAATTAATTCTGACAATTTCATATCAAAACCGGGTTAACCAAACGGGTCAACCGGGTCACAATCCGGGTCAGTGAAGAACACCACCAGAATCTGGGTTGAAACCCAGAATCCGACGACTTCACCGGACTCCGGCGAGTCTGATTTGGGGTCAAAAACGTATCGTTTGAAATCGTTTTTGGTCCCAAATGACTGCAAATCACTTCACCAATCTGTTTCAGGACAAAATCAACCAAAAACATCCTTGAATAACAATCTCCGATCAAACCGACATCAACTCCGGCCAAAAATACGAATAACATCAGGAAGCTATATCAATAATCAAAACATAATAATAACCCTAGAATCAAAAAGCCCTAATTCGAACATAAACCCTAGAAATCGAAAATTAAAAACAACGAATTAAAACGTGAAATTGATACTGGAAATGGAAAGAACAGATCAAAACCTTCAATTTGAGTACTTGAATCACACAATTTGATACTGTAATCAGTGAGAAATCACGGCTTGAATTTTCGACCCGACCCTGTTCTTCCCGACCCGATTTCAGAGAATTTTCAGAATTTTGCAGATTTTTAATAATTAATTATAATTAATTAAATAAAAATTAGGCTATTTATAGTAGTAAAATTAATACTCCTAATTAAAATTAAGGCCCTAATTCTACATCTTTTAAAATTAATAAGCCCCTAATTTTATAATTTTTGAGTATTAAAATTTAATTTATAAATATTTTATATATACAATATATATGTCAAAATTTCCCAAAAATTGTGAATAATGCAAAAATACAAAGAAATGGTATAAATCAAAGTCCTATAATTTTATGAAAAAATGTGGTTTTTGTGTGGTTTTTAACACCCAATGGGGCCCGGAAAAGTCATTTTTCGCGAAACGAGAAAATTTGTAAAATACCTAGATGTTCAGAATAACGTGATGGTAAAAGTTTTTTTGTTTTCTTTATCCTTTTTGTTTTTCTTCTTTTTTCTTCTTTTTATTTTTAAGTTTAAATTGTAACTAAATTAATTTATAAGATAAACTTAAATATAACTTATATAAATAAACTAATTTAGATTTATAAAATAAACTTATTTATAGTGTATAAAATAAATCATTTTAAGTTTATTAAATAAATTATATTAAAGTCCATTAAATAAATTTATTTAATTTAACAATTAAACTTTGAGCTTCACCAGTCCTCTGAGTTGTTTAGCTGTATACCCCGCACACCTTTTCTCGTACTTTAACATATAAACGTTCAATCCAAGTACGTTCCTCAACTTAACAATTCTTCTATAAATAATACCCAGATTCCTTTCACGAGGTGTTGACGCCTGGTGCAACTGATCTGGTTCACAGACGACTAACCCTGATTCAGGTCTTCGTATTATAGCCTTGATTATATTGTTAAGCTTGCCTCAACTTTATTGCTTCGAACACTGACTGTCAATAAACAATTGTACTTTCACTGGAATCCTTTCTGGTAGACAACGTCTTCATTAAACTCTGTCTATACCCTGTCTTCAATTCTTCAGATTCCTATGCTTCGAACACTGTCTATCTTCAATCAATGCCAATACACTGAAATCTTCCGGTAGCACTTGTATACTGAATCTTCAACATTTCTGAAACCCTGAAAGTCTTTAACCTCTGTTCTTCACTGAGGCATGATCATATTAATGAACTTCTTTCAGTGACCTGTAGAGAGACTTCAAGCTTTCTTCTAATATTCTGATTCTTTGTATTTGCCTTGTCTTCATTCTTCCTGATTTCTTGTATAGACGTAGTATTATTAACCTGTCATGTTCTAGTGTTGTTATTGTGTTGAGTTATCACGTAACTGTTCATACAGCTACGCAGTCTCACCAACAATCTCCCCCTATTTGATTGTTAAACTTAACAAACAAATTAAATAGAGAGGATAACTCAACTAACAACTAGAAAAAGTAATGTACCAGGACTTGTAAATAATGCTACTGGTTTTTTGGATCAAATACTGCATTTCCAGATTTCTTGAGTAACTGAAATGAAAGATGCTTGTTCCTCTAGCACTAAACCGATCTTCAAGTAGTTTCATCTTCATTTCCTTGGTTCTTCAAATTTTTTCCAGATAATACTTCTCAGTCTTGAAGTAATCATCAGTAGCTTCTTTTGTACAACCACATTTCCTATTGAAAAGCGCATATCTCTCTTGCTTCTCCCCCTATGAGAATCAACTGCTTAAAGGAGATCACCTTCGTCTACCACCTCTCCCGTACAATAGGATCCGCAGATAAGAACTAGTGGTACTCCCCTTTTGGAAAATAGCTTCTCCTCTTATAAAGAATAGTGATGAACCAAACCACTTCTTCTCATTACTAGGAAATTACCTTGTGTTTTACCACCTCTCCCGTACAATAGGATCCGTAGTTACAAACAACAATGGTGCGGTGTAATGTACATATGCTTTACCTTTTTCCTCCTCCCTGCTATTTCTCCCCCTTAGTTGAGGAATCCTCAAAACTATTATATAAGCTTTTATCTCCCCCTTAGAGAAGGAATGTATGCTATTGTCTGAAGGAGTTCTCGTATGTTACTTGGTTGGAAAAGAAATAACAAGTCATAGTCTGATCAACCATGTCCCGTTAAATGCTGCAAGAATGACTTCACGGTTGATCATCATGTTCACCAATCTTCCCAACTCCTTATACCTCCCAAATGTGAGATCACCAATTTCTACCAATTGTTAGCTTCCAAAGGTCCCGAAGTATTCTAATCCAATCTGTAAATGTTAGGTCCCTAAGAGTTAGGTTCCAATCATAGATAGATTCGAGACCGGAAGTATCAAGAACCATGTTTAGGGATAGGGAATAGGATATGGTGTTTCTGTTTCTTCCTCACTATGAGTGTGTGATTCTGTTTCGTGTACCTCACAAGTGTTTCACTCTTCTCTCCACTCGTGTTTACACTCATTCTCACAAGTGTATCACTCCTCTCATAGCTCCAAAATCCAGCTGTACCTGCAAGGAAAATCACCTTAGCCATTCTTAAGGAGGTCATAGGTGGTGTAATGGGAGTTCGCAAATCCCCATCCTTGTTAGACTCTTCAGATGAATCTGAGTCATAATCTACAAGTTGCTAGTTTCCCTTTTAGGGTTCCAGATTTGAACTCTGGGAAGATAAACAATGATCCAAAGAATTTAGCATAAAGATCAAAGTTTCCTTCTAATGTCTGTGAAGACATTTCCCTGTGACTCATCAGGTAATATCTGAATCATTGTCAACAAGTTGCCGATCTGCACCTATGTCAGATCCACTATCCGCAGATGCATCCAGGTTTATTAGTCCCGGGGAGGTAGACAATGACCACTGACATATGGCTATTGGATCAGTATCCTCTCCTAACACCTGTAAAGGCACTTGGTCCATTAAAGAACCTTGAACAATCGGATCTACCGTAAAATGGTCGAAACTCTTGTTTCCGTCAATTCATCCTTTGTGTGTGTAACCCTTCCTTGTGCATCAAGAATTGCTTATATTTTAGGTGGTGACATACATCGGATACCCTGGCCGACAGGCGAATTTCAATACACGCACCCTGTTGAGAGGATGAATCTAGTAACTGTTTTTGTGCCTTTTCAGTCATTACATCTTTTTGAGAAGATGTATGGGGGCTAGCAGTTGTCTCAGTTTAAATATTACTCATCTTTGTAGGAGACACAGTTGCTGAGTTGACTTCAGAACCTTCCTTATGTGGTGCACTAAGGCACTTTCTCCCTCATACTCATTCATACTTCATTTTAGTGGTAAGAGAGTGTTGGTTGGTTCTGTTTCTGTGTTTGTCTTTACAGTCTGGGATAGAAGTTGTGGGTTTTCAACCTCATGACTATCAAATGAAAGAATGCCATTGGAGGCTGAACCTGCATCACAGAGCATATGGCAATATAGAGATAAAATGCACTTAAGATCTATAAAGAATGAAAATTATCCATTTAATCTTTTGAGAGAAATGATGTACAATAGTGATTTCAAAGATTTTAATGAAATAAGCAATCACTAATGTAGAAAGAAGTTTGATTTTCTCATAAAACTGTTCGAGTGCACAAGTCTGTTTTTATGCCTAAAAAGATAAATGATTTGATAAGACACAGAATGATGACCTAGCAGTATTAAGAAGAGAAAGAAAGATTTTGTCTTTCAATATGAATGAGTTTTTAGAAAAGTATTGATCACTTAGGGTAAAGTCTAAGAAATTCTCATTCATGTCAAAAGCTCCATAATCTATCTTTATAAGATTATAATCAACAAAATTGTTTATTGATAAATAACCTTAATAAGACTGACCATGCTGCTGATTTCAAATTGTAGTGAATCTGTTAGATGTAGCAACTCATATAAATCCACTAGAACTTAAAATCTCACAATTATCTACAACAAAATATTAACAATATATCATTGTCTAATACTTGTCAAGTACTTTTGATACCAATAATTATGTTACATCCTATTTTAAATATTAAAATAAGATATCAATGAATTAAATACCAATTTTCTATAAAAAAGACATCAGCATTCAATTTCATATATCGTACAATTGTTAACTCCTAACAACTGTAATATCTCAAACAATATTGGTTCGATAAATAAAGCAACATTAACCAACATTGACTTGTTTGCAATCTTAGAAAAATATTCTAAGTTCCATATACTTTGATCCATTGAGTATTGCATCTGTTATCAAAGTGTTTAGGAATTTTCAAATAAGTATAAAAATTATTCTAGGTGAACAACATATGGTTACTTCTAATAAAGCAAAATCTTTATTGACCATAGTTGTACTTCAAGAGATATTTTTACACTTTTTATATTAGTATAAGTGACTGAGGATAAACATTGATTACTCAGAGGAGTTCTAAGTAATGTCATAAATACTAATACTTCACAATTAGTTCATAGTTAAACTCTTAACTAAGTATCATTGACTGATATGAGTCAAGAATTAGCACACAACTAATCATGCTACAATCATGATTCTGATTTCAATGAATTCTTGAGATATAAGCATTGCTAAATTCACTAAAACCAAAATCTCATAATTAACTTGTAACACATAAGTTACAATCAATATACTAGATATCAATTTTTGACAGATTTAGTTACAATCAATCATGCTACTTATTTATTTTAAGTTAGTTTGAATTATGGAGCAAATAAAATCATTTAATTACTTCAATTTCCATAATCCAAACTACCTAAAATAAATAATAAATAAATAAATACTAAATATCTATGAGTTAGATAATAGCACTTAAATATTTTCTTAATTATCCTTGAATAATCACCAATAGGATATATGACTTATATACATGGCAATCATTCTCTGGATAATTAGAAATTTTAGAAATACTTTCTAAGCATATAAAATGTTGAGAGTTTTATATGCATAACTTAGAAAATACTTCAACTTTCAATATTAGTGATTTTAGAATATTTAGTCCGCCCTGATACCAATTGTTAGGTCCCGAATTATCGTGAAAGGGGGGTTGAATACGATAATCACTAAATTAAACTTTTTTTTGAATCTTTAGCGGATAAAATATTTAGTGCTCGGTTACTGGTTTCGTGTTCTTGAGAGGAATAGTGTTTGGAAGGATAAAAATGAGGAACACAAGATATTCGGGGAAATATATATTCGTATATAAATCCTCTGTTGCTACACTCCGGTAAATAAATTAACCGGTTACAATCTAAGAATAACAAAGTTCCTAGCTACTACACAGATTTACAAATCAAATCCTATACAATAATCTAGCTTTTGTTTGTACTAGGATTTAATTACCGGGTAACGATCATAATGCCCCTAAGAATATACAAGAGTTAAATCGGGCATTATAACGTTACTCCGGTGAGAAGTTAAACGAATATACAAATAGCTTGAGCTTCTCTGTAAATCAATGCTGCCATTTTCACTACTCTCTTGGGAGAGAAGATGTACAGAAAATAATTCAGAATGAATGGCTGACTATCTTCTTCTGCAAAGTGTAGACTTTATACACAATAAAATTGTATGGCTGAGAATTAGTAGCTTCTGTGACGATAGGTACAAGAGTTGATTTGTGTGGCGACAGAGGGATGGAGGGAGGCCTGTGGCGACAGCTACTTCCAAGTACATGTTTATGTACTTAAATATTATAAAC
This sequence comes from Apium graveolens, assembly GCF_009905375.1. Lineage (NCBI taxonomy): Eukaryota > Viridiplantae > Streptophyta > Magnoliopsida > Apiales > Apiaceae > Apium > Apium graveolens. The sequence continues at coordinate 46,224,719 of NC_133656.1, read as the reverse complement.
CAAAACCTAACAACTGGTGTGGCGACCAGGGGGAAAACAAAACAAGTCACCCTGGTTTCCTTTTACTTTATTCTTTTGTTTAGTTTTGATTTCTTTTTCATTTTCTTTTTCATTTTCTGTTTGTTTTCTTTTTCTTTTTCTTTTTCTTTTCTTTTTCTTTTTCTTTTTCATTTTTTTGTTTTCTTTTTCCTTTTTTTTGTTTTCTTCTTTTATTTTTCTTTTTCTTTTTAAGTTTAAATTGTAACTAAATTAATTTATAAAATAAACTTAAATATAACTTATATAAATAAACTAATTTAGATTTATAAAATAAACTTATTTGAAGTTTATAAAATAAATCATTTTAAGTTTATTAAATAAATTATATTAAAGTCCATTAAATAAATTTATTTAATTTAATAATTAAACTTTGAGCTTCGCTAGTCCCCTGAGCTGTTTAGCTGTATACCCCGCACACCTCTTCTCGTACTTTAACATATAAACGTTCAATCCAAGTACGTTCCTCAACTTAACAATTCTTCTATAAATAATACCCAAATTCCTTTCACGAGCTGTTGACGCCAGGTGCAACTGGTCTGGTTCACAGACGACTAACCCCGATTCAGTTCTTCGTATTATAACCTTGATTACATTGTTAAGCTTGCCTCAACTTTATTGCTTCGAACACTGACTGTCAATAAACAATTGTACTTTCACTGGAATCCTTTCTGGTACTCTAGACAACGGCTTTATTAACCTCTGTCTATACCCTGTCTTTAATTCTTCAGATTCCTATGCTTCGAACACTGTCTATCTTCAATCAATGCCAATACACTGAAATCTTCCGGTAGCACTTGTATACTGAATCTTCAACATTTCTGAAACCCTGAAAGTCTTTAACCTTTGTTCTTTACTGAGGCATGATCATATTAATGAACTTCTTTCATTGACCTGTAGACAGACTTCAGGCTTTCTTCTAATCTTCTAATTCTTTGTATTTGTCTTGTCTTCATTCTTCCTGATTTCTTGTATAGATGTACTATTATTAACCTGTCCTGTTCTAGTGTTGTTATTGTGTTGAGTTATCACGTAACTGTTCATACAGCTACGCAGTCTCACCAACACCCCCACACATGGAGCACATTCATAATGCTTTTCACATATCAATGCTTAAGAAATATAACCCAGATTCTAAGCATGATATCGAGTATGAGCTGATAGAACTTCAGGCAGATTTATCATATGTAGAGAATCCGATAGAGATTCTAGAAAAGAGAGAAAAGATATTGAGGAATAAAGTTGTAAAGTTAGTATAAGTATTGTGGAGAAACCCAAAGGTTGAAGAGTCAACCTGGGAACTAGAAAGTGATATGCGAGAAAAATACCCTCACTTGTTTACTTAGGAGATTCTGAGGACATAATCCTTTTAAGGGGGAGGATGTAATATCCGGGATATCGCGTGTAATTATTTTATCAATAAATGATTTTTATGTAATTATTATGTGAATTTTGGTGAATTATCTACTGATTGATAATAATATTTAGATGTATATATGTGATAAAATGTGAGTGTGTTAATTCTATTATGTCCAGAATAAAATATAGATAATTAAGGAATTTTTCTGGTAATTTTTGGAGTGTTATATGATTTTATAGTAATTTATGAATTTATTAATTATTTTCTAAATAAATAAAAAATTATTTTAAAAAGCCGGGAATCGTCCAACCTCAACTGTTTTTACGTTTTTACAAACCGAAACTCGTCCTAAAACTCCTTCCAAACCTAATCTGGTAGTTCCGGACATTTTCCGTGTTTTGACTTTTTCGATTCGGATTACGGTTTGACCCGTACGCGTCCCTTCATACAATTTTCAATACGATAATTGTTTTGATAATCAACAAAACCCGTATTCTCGAAAGATGGGATAATATTACATTATTTTCGTATAAAGTGTTTTATAAAAAGCCCGATTGGGATAATTATCCAATACGGGTATTAAATCGGATCGTTTTTGCAGTTACTTAGCGGCTAAGTAACTAATTTAACGATCCAAAACGATCCAACACGAACCAATATTTCATAAATATATATAGCCCTTTTATTATTTCATTTTATTCGTAATAATCATAATCGATCAGTAAACAATAGGAAATACAGAGAAAAACCCTAAAAACGATACGTTCTTGAGAATCAAACCTACGAATGAAGGCGTTATCGAACTCCGATTCGGGTGTGCAACATATCAAAACGAAGCTCTCTAAAACCTCTTTCTGAATACACCATCTGGTTTTGCCCATAAATCAAGGTATTTTTCTGATTTAATTATTTTAATTCGAAATAATTATGGATTAAATTATGAATTTGTGTTCTTGATGTTTTTGATATGATTCAATGGCATAATCATGTAGATCTTTTCTTCCTGGTCATTTTGGTATATTATATGTCAAAAACCGAGTTCAACAACATATAGAAAATTGAGTTTGATTCTCGAATTCAAAAATTAGGGTTTATAGCTATGAATGTTCTTAATTGAAAATTAGGAGTTTCTTTGTTAGGGGTTATTAGTTGAAATTGATTACACCAACTTATAGATCGTGGAAAGACAAGTCGATTGGTATATACATAAGAAACAAACGATAAAGGGAAGGGGATGATCGGAAAATTGATGCTAACAGAGGCGTAACTTTCCGGTTGAATTTCCGGCTTACTCGTTGATTGTTTGATCAAACTAATGGCATAATCGTGTTCTTGGAAGCTTGTAGTTTATTCCCTGTAAATTTCACGCGTTTCTGGGTTGTTTTGGTGGTGGCCGGAAAAGCTCCGAGCCGCGACCATGGCTGCCGGCCGCCGGAGGTGGAAGAAGGAGGAGGGAGATGGTAGAATTACAATTCTACCCTCCCAGTTTGTAAAACTTTATAAATTGGTCCCTGTGTTTTTAAAAACTTATAAAATTCAGATTTCTATTTATAAAATTCCAAAAATCAGATTTCTGTTTATATAATTACAAAAATTGTATTTTCTTTTTTAATACTATTTTCAGAAAATTGTTTTTAATTTACAAAAAATTCCAAAAATGGTTATTTTAATTCCGAAAATTTGTTTTTAATTCAAAAATAAATCTAAATTATTTATTTAATTAAATTTAGTTAATAATTGATTAATTAATTAGTCAATTAATTTAACTATTAATTGATTAATTAGTTTAATTATTTATTAATTGATTTTAATTAATTATTTAATTTGATTTAATTATTTAAAATTGATTTAACAATTATAAAAATAGTTTCGAGCTTTAAAATATTATTTAAAATTATTTTCAAGGCTCGATAATTATTATAAAATTATTTTAAAGCCATATTCGGGTATTCAAACCCTGTTATTTAATTTTAAAATGATTTGAAAACCCGTTTAAATTCCGAAAAATGTTCAAAAATTCATATTAAATACCTGAAAAATCATTTTAACCCCGAATCTTCTTTGAAAAATTATTGGGATTAAATATCTTGCGTGCTATGTGTTATACGTGATCCAATTGCTGTGTAATATGACTGTATGTGCATTATTTGACAGTTTTATTCATAACTTTCAGTCCGTACGTCGGATTTGGGTGAAACGAGGGGTAGTTATAAGATTGTAACGAATAGAAGGTGATGAGAAGTAGTATTGATAAGTACATGTGATATGTAACAGAGAAAGCGAAACGTAGAAAAGGAAAGCAGGTGGTCAGGGAGTGCGAACCACTTGACAAGTTCTAGTAAAGTGAAAGCGAATTGATAAGGCAAGTGTTTCTTTTCGTCTTGATTATATTGCAAGTATTTTGGAACGCTCTTCATTATGTTGCTATTACTCTAAACGATTAATATTCTATATTACAAGTACTTTAAAGTACTTAACCCAAACCCTAATTTTTATTGATCTCGAACCATTAGCCTATTTTTTCATAAACCGTTTATTGTTGAATTCACATATACAAACCACACTTATAAGATACTACTCCATAAATACATACCTACCACATACTGATTCCTGATACAAAATTGCTTATCATACTAACCCTTATATCTTGTGTAACAGAAGACCAATTCTTGTAACTCTTGAACCCTTGAGTCTTCTGTTTTATGTTTCTTTCCTTGATTGAAACCCAACCTTTCTGATTTCCTTGTTATTTTATGGAATTACAGATCATCCTATATTTCAAAATAAATGTTGTTTATGATTCAACTATTGAGTTACATTGCTTTTCATATTATGAATCTATAATTGGATTGTTTTTGAATATGGACCAGATTCGTGGTCGGACCAGATTCGTGGTCATAATAGGCCAATGTGTGCCTTGGATCCAGTATATAGAGCAAAGTTGGGAGCCTTGCTCGGGGTTAGTGCGTGACTGATCAGCAGCCTATCCTTGGTTTTTAAAATAAAATGAATATCCAATTCTAATAATTGCTTATCAGTAAATTTGATTCCTTATATCATTTCAATTGATCATTGTTAATCTCAGTTACTGTCAATGTGACTTGCTGAGCTAGTTAGCTCACTCTTGCCAATCTGTTTATATTCTTTTCCAGTGAAAAAGGAAAGTGGTGGTAGCGAGGATCCCCAGATAAGTATGTGCGCTAGGTATCCAGGTTGAAAGGGAATAGACTAGCAAATAATGTTTAGCTTGGTTGTATTGATAGTTTGTAATAAAGTTTAAACTTCAGTTGTAAGATAAATAAACTGGGATTTGGTACATTTGTGTAATGAATAAGATTGTGGCTTGTGGACATACTTTAAACTGCGTCGAGCCATGAATAATGGTAAGTAGGGTCATTTCATATATATTATTATATTTAGAACAGGTTTAATAATGGTGTGTGTGTGTTGTGGGCCCCAAACTTCTGACCCGGGTTTGGAGGGCGTTACATTCATCATGGCCAGTCATTACCATCCTTTATATCAAAAATTTGAAAATAAATGTTTAATTAGCAAATAATCATCATTCCTCATAAACTTGGGATGTTTTTCCAGACAAATATAATGTCCCTGCTGTCAGTCACTTAATCAGCTTCTCCAAAGAATGATATTATAGTTGAGCAAACTGCGATTAACATTTGAGTTTCTGACACTTAGTAAACCACCTTCCAAGAGCATACATCAGATGATTTTTACAGGCTTGTGTATTTCACATAATTGGTAGTCAGAGATGAAAATTTTAAAAAAGTTGGTCTCGATATTAATGTGTCATACGATCACATACCCGTTCTCTTTGGACATTCCAGTTGTTTTTAGTTTGTCTTTCTTGTTTAAACCCTCATTTCTCTTAAGTATATTATCAGTTGCTCTCAACTCCAACTCTTTAAATGGTGCTAACACATCATTCAACTATTTAATTTTGATTTTATCTTGTACCACTTCATATAATACCTGAATTATAAAGTAGAGCTTCCTCTAGGTGATGAGACCAACATAATATTAAAAGTAATATCATAGACTATCTTACTTGGGTGCATACCTGGATTCACTTTTCGCAAGTTCTTGGTGCAAATTTTAAAACAAGAGGATCACCCATAAGGAGGCCGGAGAAAACCAAATGTTGCAAATTCATTACATTACCAATCATTATATAAACAGAAGAAAAAATAATATCTACTTGACCATCTACTGAGCTAGTATAAGAAAAGAAAAACCAAATATGGTTGATTGTTGACACTATAAAGATAGCTACCTACTTAGTTTGTTTATGTTATTTCCATTGTAGCCCTATCTGATTCTCTAGAGTCTTGATAGAAACGGTCTGACTTTGGCATATAAGAGCCTAGTTTTTGCACATAAGCCTCAACTCCTCCAATTCATATTTTTCATTCGAAGATTGACCTACACCATGAGTTTGTTGTTGAAGTTGGAGTTGTTGTCTTGGTGCAAATTGATGCTAAAAACCAGGAGGATTGAATTGCTTATTTCCAAACTACTAAAATGGTTGTTGCATCGTATTCTGATTGTTTCTCCAGCTGAAGTTAGGATGATTTCAGTTGTTAGGATGATAAGTGTCTGGAACTGGTTGCTGCGATCTCTGAAAGTTGCTCACAAACTGAGCTGATTCACTAGATATTGCGCATTGCTCCATCGCATGTGAATCTGCACACAACTCACAAACACTAGTTATCTGATTAACACCATAGTTAGCCAGAGAATTGATCTTAATAGACAACGCCTTTAGTCGAGCAGTGATAGCCGTAGCTGTATCCAATTCTAGAACTCCTGTTACCTTGCCCTATAGCAATCTCTGGGTTGGAAATTGATATTCATTAGCAGCCATCAGTTCAATTAGATCATAAGATTCCTCATAGCTCTTTGCCCATAATGCTCCACCTGATAATGCATCGAGTATGGGTCTTGACTGTGCTCCAAAACCATTATAGAAGCAATTGATGATCATCCAATCAGGCTTTCCATGATGAGGACACTTCCTAAGCATCTCCTTGTAGTGCTCCCAAGCTTCACATAGAGATTTTCCCGATTGCTGCGCAAATTGAGTAAAAGCATTCCTCATTGCAGCTGTCTTCGCCATAGGGAAGAATTTAGTAAGAAATTTCTGAGCGAGATCCTCCCAAGTAGTGACAGAACCTGCTGGTAGAGAGTGTAACCAGCACTTAGCTTTATCCCTTAGAGAAAATGGGAAAAGTCTCAGCTTCACAGCATCTTCAGAAACATTGTTGAACTTTAAAATGTCACAGATCTCAATGAAGTCCCTAATATGCATGTTGGGATCTTCCGTTGGAGAATCCCCAAACTGGATTAAATTATGTACCATCTGAATCATTCCGGGCTTGATTTCTAAGGTATTAGCTGTGATCGCCATCCTGACAATGCTAGACTGAATGTCATTAATCTTTTGTTGAGAATAATCCATCAAAGCTTTCATTGGTGCTGCTGGATTTCCCACTATAATGAGTACTTAAAACACAAACAAGTAAACCATGAAAGTAAAAGAATCTGAGTGAGTGAACTTTAACGACCACTGATGTCAAGCACATAAACTAAAAATCAACACCGAGTCCCCGGCAGCGGCGCCAAAAACTTGTTAGGGTGGAAACACGCGCTAAATTACACGCAAGTATACACGTTCGCATGTAGTATAAGATATAAATCAGATTCGTTCCCACATAGACTCTTTTTAGTTAACTTAAGATTATGCACCTATGCAACAATGGTATGGCTATCTCTCAATGCTAAGACAATAACAAGTTGAGATGTTTATAACTAAGATTAAACTAACATGCAATTAACTAAGAATAAAAGTGACTCAATTAACTATATGAGACAAACATGGGATTCTAACTTCATTAAATACTTCATTCAAAGTCATTGTTCTTACCTTAAGCATGTAATGGTGATGACAATTAAGAAGATAACATGAAACTAGTAAACACCAATTTTTATTGTATGAATACCCTACTACCAGACATCTTCAAAAGAGATAGAAGCTGAATAGACACCAATTATGTTGAGACCCTATGTGTCTATAGAATTTGACAACATAAAGGTTTAATGTGAAAGTTATCTATCGTGATTACACAGGGCAAGTAAGATGGTTAAAATTACCTACGAATCATGCATAACAATTATACATGAACCTATGCTAGCATGGTAAGTTCTAAACCTCTATATTCACTATCGCTTCAATAGAGATTAACAAGCTATTTTATATGTTAGTTACGAACATAAGACGAATAAGCACAACCAATAATAGGATATCAATCAATCACCATACACCAAGATATTGAACAAATTAACAATAAAAATCCATAAGTAAATCCGTCAGAAACCCACGATAACGATTAGTTCATAACCGAACTCATCATCACCATGGGTTCCAATGAAAACATGATAATAAACAATATAAGAGTATTAGGGTTCAAAGATAAATCAAAAATAAGCATCTAAGTATCAACTGTACTAAAGAAAACAAAAGTCTTCTTCTCTGTAGCCGTCTTGTGCTCTCTAGGTCTTCTTATTACTCTCCTCTCGCTCCTTGTTGTTAAAAACGTCTTTTTATCACTATATATAAGCCCCTAGTGGACTTGAACTCTCAAAATCATTAAGTTCTACTAACATTAAGATTCTGGGGCAAAAAGGGCGGGGCGGCCGTGTTCAAATCAGCGCGGGCGTGCTGTTTTTTTGCCAGAAAGGCGGGGCGACCGCGCTATTTTTGGGGGCGGCCGCGCCTGACTTCTGGATTTTTCTGTTGATTCTTATTTTGGTCGTATCTTGAGTTATGCTCATCAAAATTAGGCGATTCAACTGCCCACACAAAGCTAAGGATATTCTATACAACTTGAGAATGGCCTAGGCTTCCATTTCTGACCTCTTTTCAGCATATTTTCATGAAAAGCTCCTTTCTTCATTTAACTGATGCCTGAAATACAATAACACAAAAACATATCAAAAATACCAACAACTAGAGTCCAAAACACCAACTTAAGCTTGTAATGAAGCATTCCAAGTAGATATAAAATCCACTTATCAAAGTTCCAGAATAACTTGCTTCATTGGTTCCTTGTTCTTTTTCTCAATACTTGAGACAGATAAAGTCTCGATCTCTAGTTCATCATCAGATGACTTGTTGTCATTAACAACTAGTGCACTTGTTCCATCAACAATGTGCCCATGACCTGTTCTTAAGGATTTTTTTGAATCATTTTCGGTTCATATGTTTTTAAAATCCTATATAGAACCTTCAGTGTTATCCTGCTCAAGTCTCTTCCTTCTCTTATGGCTGATATTTTCTGTTAAAGAAGGTCAGGAAGGGTAAGCAAAAGCTTTAAGTTAACCTCCTCAGCTTCATAGTACTTTTCATGAAGCTGCAAGTCAACAGTCAGCTTGTTGAATTTTTCAAACACATCAGTAACACTCTCCTTTGGTTTTCCCATAAAACCCTCATACAGAGATACCAATATTCTCCTTTGATTTGACCTAACTTCCTCTGTAAATTCACACAGTATCTCAATCTTGTCCCAGATTTGCTTGGCTGTGTCACAGTTGACAATATTGTTGTACATAACATTGTCAAGTGACTCTATCAAAATTAATTATAGACCACTGTCAAGAGAGACTTTTTCTTTCTCAGTTTCTGTGTATTTTGAAGGATCTTTAGGACCATAATGAGCTGGGATGACAATGTCTCCATCTATAGACTCTTCAATCCTTTCCATATGAGTAAATGTTCCATTCTTGAGAATTTGGATGTACAAGAGGTTGGCCATCCTTAAAAACAACATCATCTTTTTCTTCCATAATGTGTAGTTGATTTTATCAAAGGCTGGTATCTTTATACTGCTTATCTTTTATGTATTCATTCTTCTAAGATCTTCATATGTTTACTTTCAAATTTTTCTTTGATGCCACTTGTTAGATATTGATTACAACATAGAGGGGGTGAATGTGTTTTGGATATTTCTAGCCCTTTTCAAACTTTTATGGATGTATGAATACAGCAGATAAGAGATGCAGTTATATTATGTTAGCAAAAATAAAACAGGAAATGCAATATTTCAAAACTGACTTATTAAAATCAAGTTATGTCTTGCTATAAATCATGGGTTCTTTGTAAGTAAAGAATTCAACTTCTATCTTGAGAGAGTACAAGAAAATCTAGATCTGTTTGTTACACTTTAAAACAAAGGACTAATGTTTACGTTATAGATTAGTAAACACGGGTTTACACAGCATGCAATAAGATGTACTAAATTCTACTCTAAGTTATCTCTAAAGCTTTTCATTTTTGGATTATTGAATTCTTGCAAATCTTGTAGGTCTGTGGCCTTCTTTTGTTAGTTAATCTTGGCCCTTGATCTTGCACTCTTCAAGCTGCTTTTATAGACTTTTCAATCTAAGTTATTAGATTGTTTGTTAATTGATAATCTTGAATCTATAACTTGTTTGCATTCTGTACTTGAGGTTCATATCGAGATCTCCAGTTAATTGTATAGAGAACTGACATCTTGATAAGTCTATATAATGGCTTATCGGGATCTCTTAGTTCTCTATAAGTGTCTTTGACTTGTCGAGGTCTCTGAGTTCTCTAAAAGTGAACTTGGCTTATCGAGGTCACCAAAACTCTGCATGTAGAAATGACTTGTCGATATCTCTGAGATCTCTATATGCATTTTGACTTGTTAATATCTTTGAGATCTCTAATGCGAATTTGACTTGTCGATATCTCCAATATTCATATCTTCATTTTGACTTGTCGGTATCTCTGAGTTCTCTATATGCAGAAATGGCTTGTCGATATCTCAGAGTTCTCTATATACATTTTGACTTGAAGATATCTCTAATATCTCTAATGATAATTTGACTTATCGATATCTCCAATCTTCACAACTTCATTTGACTTGTCGATATCTCTGAGACTTCTCTATAAGCCATTTTGGACTTCTCGATAAGTCATTCTGGAGTTCTCGAATGGCTTCTCTATATGACTTAATCTGTGACTTGAAGATATCTTGTCTTAGAACATTTTTCCTAAAACGGATCTTGTTGATCTTCTTCTAAAGTTTATTCTTAGGCTTGATACCGTTCACGGAAAAGACTCAATTCTGATCTTTTACATTATTACAAGCTCAAGTAATACAATACAGAGTACAAATTTAGACTATCATACAACTAAATCTTAGGGTTGTCAATGTAACTTAGTCTTGGTATAATACAGGCATGTCTTGCACAACAATTCTGATTTCAGGTTTTATATATATATATAATTAATCAAGTCTCACTTAATTAACTTAATAATTAAATTTTAATTAATAATAATCAAATATTTAAATTCATAATTTAAATAACACTCCATTTTAAACGTTCTTTGTGTGTAACACTTTAGGTTATTATTACGTTGGCAATAATTTTTTTTCTAATAATAAAATTATAAATAATGAGTGGCATCTAATAATACATCATTGCTACCCAAGTAATAATAATAATTGATGATTCAATTAAACATTTCATGAATAATGTACAATGTAATATAATCTCTTTAGCCTTGTATTATATACCAACCTCGAGGCGTGCATAGTGTCACCCTCTATTAACGTTTAATCCTTGTTTCTTTGATCAATGAGTAAGTATTAAATAAATCAGTATTTGAGCACTGCCATGCATTTTATAGTCTTACTCAATCAAGATGCCATTAACAGACTCCTTAATATAGAAGGGCTAAATCTCATCTAGATCATTCATATTTCTCATACGATTCATAATATACCCAATGTCTACTTTTATTAATACCCGGTCAATGATAACTTTCATAGTATCAAAGCATATTAATTCTCGTAAATAAATATAATGACTTTAGGTGTAAGGATCAATAAATCATTATCACTGTGAGATTAATTTATGACACTATAAACATGTAGTATGTCACAACGGTCTAATCCAGCACCATGTATCTAATACATGTGCCTGTGTTGACTTTAGTATCACCATACCTATAATCAATGAGATGTGATCATCAGTCAACAAACACACTAGTCTCAACGTATTTATTATCGTCCCTTAACAATATTACTTGACTAGGGACCTTTAGGAATATTAATACAATTCTCATAATCTCATTTCTAAGTGACGTACTTAGAGATATAGATTTACATGTCATATTCCAAGGACATTTATTAATCTAACATTTTATCGCAGAAAATAAAGATATAATAAATTACTAAAGAATAATCCAAACAAAAATAATTACTAATCCAAATGCCTCATGACATAAACATAATAGTGTTATTTCTAGGGCACACACCTAACATGTAATAACCCCAATTTTTGGAAATAATTGAAACCCTGATAAATAGTAACTTTTTGCTGATGATGCTGAATAAGGAAAATTATCAGACCACACTATATAGGAGTACTGTTATGGAAATTCTGAGATCGTATTAGTATTCCATAAAGTAAATAAGTGTATGTAAAGCTCGTCGGAATTCGGATTCGAACACTTTTATTTTTCCCAAAAATCCACCAGATACCGAAAAGATTAAGTATAAGGTAACATAATTAAAAGGATTTTTATTTAAGGATTATAGAAGAGGATCATTAAAGGAATATAAGATATCAATAAAGGTTCAGGGAAGCCCAAGTAATAAGATCTCAGATATGATCCCTCAACCGATTAACAAGAACGAGAGTTAAGCGAACCATAAAATAGATACGCAACCAAGAGACAAGCTTGTTCAAGAAGCAAAGAGGCTATGACATCATCAAACCATGGGATTTTGACAAGTAGCAACTAGGTGATGCAATGATGGTGATATAGGCAAGGTTAGTTAGATATTTTGTGAGATTCATTTGTAGCCAAGTTTATTAACCTTGGTTTAAACTAAGGTTAATCTTCACCAAAGCAACAAAAACCAAACAAATCATTTAATCAAATTAGAAACATTTTCGCTTCACTTCTTCTTCCCTTGCTCTCGGCCAAGACCAGAGCAGCGACTTCAAATTGCCATATCTCCTTAATACTCACTCAAATATTATGTTCTATAGCTCTTTGGAAAGGTATCGAGATGGCCTACAACTCTTGGTCACAAGTCTCATCCAAATAATCATGTTAAGATCCTCATTTGTACAGTTCTTTCAATCGGACTTTTAGAAACTTCAAAATCTAATTTTGTGTTTTCTTGATTGCTTGTGAGATCCAAGCTTGTATAAAGATTGATCAAGGTTTTAAGGCTCCCTAGAAACTTTTCACTCATAAATCAAGGTATAAAAACTTCTTGACCTTTAGTACTAAGCTTGATTGTTTGAGTTTTTACATGAATTGGTAAATGTATAGTTAGATCCACGCGTAGTAGTGATTTTTGTGAAGTTGTGTTGATTTTGAATGGTGGATTTGTAGTTGATTGAATGAGTTGGTAAAACCTTAGAGTGTGGACTGATTTTGCAGTTGTTTAAGTTTTATTTGTTGTGTTATTGATTGTTGGAGGATGGGAGTGAATTGATGAGGATTTAAAGTGGTAATTATTTTGGAAATCGCGTAAACATAGCCGTCGTAATGCCCGATTTACCTGATACTGTTTTTGTACTTAGCTTCAGGACCCGTGAACTCACTGTAAGATTCTAACCTTTTCCATTTTTAGCTAGGTCATGTCACAAGCTTTGTTTTGATATGTGGTTCGCTTAGATACGATGTACGATTTAGGAAAAACGACCATTTTAAGTTTCGGCGTTTCGTGAACGAACCTTACCCCTCGCTTAACTTTGAAACCTTGTTTAAGGCCCTTAAAAAACTAATTGGAGTACGAAACAGTAATGTAAGGTTAATTAGTCAGTTGGAAGAATTCTTGCAAAAGTGTCGCTTAAAAAGTTAATTGGTTAATTTTATAAAAATGGTGGAGCCGAGGGTACTCGAGCGACTTATAAAATTTGTTAAGCACAAAAGCGAACGTTAGGGTGTAAGTGGATAAAGTCTATTTTCTTAAGCGACAGTGGTTTAATTCTGGCTTGTATGTTGTTTATAGGTTACCGAACTCACACCAGACCTATTACTACCCCCGGTCGCCCAGGCAAGTTTTCTACCCGTTATATTGTTGTTGTGATGTAAATATATTGATGCATTATCTTGAGATAAGTGCATGGTTGTTATTAGCAAGTCTTGCGATATATTGGAGCATGTTGATTTGATATATATATATATATATGCATGCCCGTTTCGTAATCTTGATGTTTCATTGTCGATTCAATTGTTATAAACTGCAAAATACCTATGCTAGAGATATGCATTAATTTCTTATACCCTTAGTATAGGGGACCCAAAGTTTAACATTTTTCTACATTGGGAGGCGATGTTCCCGAGTATAATATATATATAGTTTTCAAAACTACTAATCGAATAATGTTTATTCGATAGTTTTTAATTATAAGTGAATATTAGTTTGAATATTCATTCGAAGACTTATGACTCCGTTTATTTTATTAAATAACATTCTTTATTTTCTTAAAGAATATGTTTCGTTATTCTCCAAGTATTCGAGAAATAATTGATATCTTCAATCATTCTTACCTTAAATATTTTCAGAAAGTTACTTTCAAAACTTTTACTTCATTTGCTTTGATAAAAATTATTCGTTATTGGAATATTAATTATATCATAATATTAAGATATTCTTTGATTGTCTTGGAATTGATTTATTCTATCAAATCATCCTTATCCCAAACACTTTCAAAAATATTTTCGAGTGTTCAAAATGATTTTAAAGGCTAGAGCGGATCCCAAAACTTGTTTTCAAATTTAAGATCTTCCTTTCGAAGGGGATTTAAATACTTGCTTAAAAATATGAGGGACCGGCTCTGTGGTGTATTTTATATTCGTAACGAGGTTGTTGTTTTGATAAAAAAATTTGATTACTTGCCCAACGTTCAAGAAGTAAGTCCATCTAAATGAGTCGGCATAAGGGATAGGCCAGGGTACGGTCTATCAAGGTGTAAGAGGTTGGGTGACAGTCTATCAACGCGTGAGTGGTCGGGTAACGGTCTAGTGCGAGGTCATAATACGGCCAGGGTGATGACCGGCAAGGAATTTATCCATCTACTAGTAGAAAAGGTTACTTAATTGGTATCTTTTCAAGATCAGCAAGATATCGGGTTTATCCCAAAGTTTTCTTCTTTCCAAATTCATTGGATATTACAACTCTATTTATACTTTTCATGACAAAGGTTTTCAAGGAATGTATGAGATATATATATAGGTGTATATATATATATCGGGACTTAATGAAGTATCTCGTAACTTCATTTCTTTCAAATGATATTTCAAAGATTGAATTTATTCAAGTCTTATCTTGTAGTCTCATTTATGTGATGAACTTTTGAAACTGATTATACCTTGAACGGTGGTAGTTCAAGTAGTATTCGTAAAAGATATAAGTATATTGGATTATCTTCTAACTTCATCTTTTCAGCTTATATCTAGTTAATGATTATCTTATACATGACAAAGATTTTCAGAAAAACATTGAGACATGGTTAGATATATGAGATCATCTTACAACGATATTTTTATACAGTTATAAACTAGAACTCTGTGCATATTATGCATGAATAAGGATTTCCAATATTTTTAAAAGTATATTTATATACTGAATATTTTGCAACTTTGTCACGTTAAGATATCAAACTTGGTTCAATTGCTTGACCAAGACTTTCATGAGTACTATGGGAATTCTCATATATTGTTAATTATTATACATGTTATTTTGGTGGGCTTGTTGCTCACCCTTGCTTTATTTTTTCATCACACAACAACAGTTGACAAGATGAACAGGACCAAGCTCCCAATTTGCGAGCGGATAGGAAACGTTCCGCAGTTTCTTGAAGTCGTTGAAGTCGTTGTAGCTGAGGTAGGAACTACGAATATGCTAGGCTTTCAACTTTTGATGTACCAGACTTATGTATATTTATGAATTGTAATAATGGCAAAGAATATGTAAATTTATTCAGAAACCCTTTTGAGGCGTAATGACTTATAATTGTAGAATAAAATGACTTGTGTTATTTTTGGTATTCATCTCCGAGACTATAACTTGTGGTGTGTGTATGTGTATATTGTGGGGTCACATTAGGCAGTAGTTGGTTATGTATAAAGATTAAGTGTTACTAAGGAAAATGGAACTCGTAACAACCCGGATCCCTGACCCCGGATTTGGAGGTGTTACATAACAGAATGTACCCACGAAATTCATTTTTTTCTTCCAGGTCTCATGTATGCAACATTTCATAGCACTCCTTACATGTAAGCCACAATTAGACAATTTCGACGGTCTTTCTAATTCGCACATAATTTGTACACAAATATCCAAGTATACACACATTGTCTCTATAGACAAAATTACCAAAGTATAGACATCAAAGTCGCCTTTTGTAAGTAACATGTCATAGATAAGAAAGCTAACATAACTCTCAAGTCACACAAGTGTGTATGTTAAGTGTATTCGCTCAAATTCAATCAATAAAGTCATGTGCTACCATAAGCTTGGTTGTCCACCAAATCTCTACTATTTTGAATTTATGCATGCAATAAAAAGGTCTTCGTTAAAGGTTGTAGCATGGCTAAAGTAAAGGGTAGGATATCAATAAAAAGGCTTACAAGTGGCTAACTTGATAAAATAATATAGCAAAATGTTCATTCTTAATTAAAGCACTAAATATGAAACTAGATCATGTAAAAGGTGATCACTCTCATGTATTTCAGACTTCATATTGTACATATCAATGAACACAAACTCTTTTTGATCTTATCTTTTTTTCAAAGTTCAAGTATTTCTCAAGTAACCGAGGGCAGTGAAAAGTCACCAAGAAAAATAAGAGATATTACGTTAATCCCTCATAATTTCTAATACAATGTACTTAATACCAGCACATGCACATGGATCATCCCTTTCATTTGATATTACACTTTCCACTTGTTGATCTCAAAGGAGTACTTAACCTTTTTCCTTTTTTTTTTCTTTTTTTTTTCTTTTTTTTCAAGTTGATACCCACCAAATTATTCACACTTCAACAAATAAATCCCCACACTATATATCACCAACCCTCAAATGAATCAAAATGCTCTACTAGTAAATCAAGACATGAAAGAACAAGTAGGTTCAAGAATTTAGATAGGTGATATATCAAAAGAACGGATAAAAAGCTCAAAGGGGTTCACTAGGAATATAATTTATGGGTACTGTTTAGGTAAATACGGTTCATCCTAGTGCCTTTATCATTTCCATGCAGCCAAATACCATGTAGTCTCAACAAGGTTTAAAAAAGTTCTAGAGCACATACTTCAGCACTTACTAAAATTAACAAAGATGCATCTCAAGTTTTAGAATTTTTACAAGAACATACAAGGAATCATCATGCAACAAATAATTTTCTAAAGATATGACATATCAACTAATCATGCAAAAGAAGCTCACAAGACGTGTACTTATCCTTGTTTACACGCTTTGAGACATGGCATTATACAAGATTTGTTTTTTGGATTTTTTATATTCATGTTTTTTTTGGATTTTTAACACTAGGAACTCATCCCCAAACTTAAGTGGTTCATTATCCCCAATGAACTAACTAACTAACAAAATACTCAAAGAAAAAAATAATAATCTACACTAAAAAGGAAAGAAAACACCCCTGGGATTAAGGTGTAGGACGTTAACGTAGCAAGTCGGGATATAATTCTTATAGTTATTGTGATGGAGCTGAAAAGATGCAAAGAATAGTCTCGAACAACGGGCCATTGGAAACTAGAGAACCACGCGCTTGACACCCCTATTATTAATATATACAATACATTATATAAATAACATTATATAAATATTATAAAAAAATATTATTTTGGTATGCTAAAAAAATACAAACTTGCATATATAATATAAATTACATATCTCACATAAAGATATATATATATAATAGGTAGAGTATTAGATATTTACTTAAATAAATAAGTTTAAAAAAACTAAAAATAAATAAATAATTACAAATTAGAACAAAATAATAATAGTAATAATTATAATTATAATAATAATATGTACACAAGTTTTAAAATATACACATATAAAAAATAGTAGTTAAGAATAATAATAACAAAATAATATATATATTTAATAAATATAATAAAGATATTATTAAAAAAATAATAATATTATTATAAAAATAAAAATAAAAAACAAAATACATGGGAGGGGGTATTACATGCGGGGAGGGGGAGTTGGGTATTACACCGGGGGAGATTAACGTGTCACGGTACATGTTTAAGTACAAATAGGGGAGGCACTGTAGGTTGTTGTGCACGCAATGCGGGTCCCTCTCTTTTTTTCGCTTTATTCAGTTCCAGGGGATATCGCACTCGCGGGAAGAAATTCTGCACTCCAACTTCTTTTCAGTAGTAGTTAAACGCATTAAAAAGAGAACTTTGCACATCCAGGTAGCTCATTACATCATGTGATCGACGCTTTAAAGTCCCTTGGGTTGCCTCCCAAGAAGCACTTTTTGTAATGGTCATTAGCTTGACCAATTCAAAACCAATGTGATAAATTCGAAAATCCTCTTTCTCGATCATGAACACACCACCAGAAAAAGTATCAAGAAAGTTAGTAGTAGTTGTTATTAACCTGCTAAAAGTCTATTAACAAGCATCAATAAAATAGAATTTGAAATCAATAAATAACAGTTGAGTCAGTACTTGTGCAACTTTGGAAAAATTTGTGATAAAACAACGATAAAATTCAGCACCATAGAAAGAAAAAACTCTATTAACATTCACAGGAGGCGGAGGCTCAGGCGGTGGCTTATCTGCACTCCTTTTTTTTTCCGGGTCCAGGTGAACATATTGGCCTATTAAATCAACGAATAAAGAGATACATCCATATTCTCTCTCTTCTTCATCTTGAAACTTAAGAGCGGTTTCAAATGGATCACCAATCAAATTTTGAGAACTATCTTGGACAATAGGTGTAATCACATCAACATTGTAGAAAGTTTCATGAATTATAGGAGTTTTGTAAGTAGAGGCTAAAGTGATAATAAATTTACCAAAACCCAATCATTGGTCCATATAAGCTATGTCTCGATTTAGGAATGGTAGCTTAGGCACAAGTTGTGGAAGAGAAACAACCACCATCTCAATATTGCTTTCTTTTATTTCATCATCCTCACTCACATTGTCCTCAACAACAACATCATTGATCTTAGTATCGGTGGCATGCTCATCCTCGGAATTAATGTTCATATCAGCATCGAACATCGACAAATCATCATCATCAAGATCATTATCTAGAGTGATGACACTCTCATCCCCTTCAAGTTGAAGAGGTTATGATATTAAAAAATTCAGGTTGCATTCTAGTGGAAATGTTTACCAATTGTGCAATTTGAGATTCTATCATCAAACTTTCAGTTTTCAGTTCTTTAGTCGCATCAGTACTCTCCTTAAAACTCTTTTGCAGTTTCTTGAACAAATTATATACCTCACTTGTGTGAACAGGTTACACATCTACATTAGTTTGAAAAACTTGTAGAACTTTCTATAGTGGGGGATATTGATATTGCTGTAGTGATGGTTGCTCTTCGTAATATTGTTGCTCGTATTGATGTTGTTCACGACATATAAAATTCTGAACACCATTATCCATGTATGAGAAATCAGATTGATCCACCCATTCTTGATCAAATATATTAGAGTAATGGTTGTACCCATATCTATCTTTAAAAGAATTCATATGTCTTAATTAAGCATTCTGAGAATTGTAGATATTGTATGAGCATTCATACCTGACCCTGTACACCACAAATTGGGCAGAAGTTGTAGGTTTGAGGGGCCACTTGTGACATCTCATTGATACTCATTGGATGCATAGTGGGCTCTGTAGTCTTCAATGAAGCAATATCTTGAGTATGTGCCTCAACTAAGGAAGAGAGGTATGCAAAACCATGAACTTCATCCATAGTAAAGTTGTAATCACTCAACAAAGCCAGGAAAGCAGTGAAATCCGCCTCGATCAGAACCAAAGTTCCAATGAGACAACATAAACAATCTAAATAACCAAATTAAAAACTAACAGAAACTAGATGTCTCCCCAGAAGCGACGCCAAAAACTTGATGTGTTAATTTTAATATAACCACAAACGCACGGTGTCTATTGCTAGTATAAGGTGGCAAGTGGGTTGTATCCACAAGGAGACATGTTCTATCAATTTTGATTAAGTTACTATCAATTGTTTTAAGGACAAATTGATTATAAAGATTTTAACTAACTAATTAATATGACTAAATTAACACTAATTAATTAGATGCTAAACAAGGAACTAAAAACATAGGGCAATCAGGTCCACCATGCTTACATAATAATTGGCTTCTAAGCTAAAGCAATAAATGTGATCTCATAACTAAAGTATGTTAATCTCTCCCAAGCATTAACTCTCTCTAAATCATACACAATTTATCACTTCTATTAATTTAATTAGTTAGGTAATTTGAGCAACTGTTAATCTTTCCCGAGCATTAACGCTCTCAAAAATTCAATGATGCTCCCGCTCTCACTTTCAATTCTGCTAATCGTATGTGTGCCTCTAGTGAGTAAAATCTCCCGATCTATTACTCCTATTGCATTCATTTAATTCATGATATCGGACGATTACACAAATTAATAATTAAAATATAATCAACTAGAATTAGCCATAATCAATCAAATCACTGTGAAAATCATGCCAAGATTATAGTGCAAACATGGCTCCCCTTCCATGCCCTAAAAAATGACTACTCACTAATGATTAAACAAGTAAAACAACTTAGACAATAAAGAGGTATAATTAAACTAATAATAACATGTAAGAAAATCATATAAGAAAACCTGTAATATTCAATCTTGTCACGTGACCAAAATCCATGGCTTTCTTCTCTATATATAAAACAGTAACTATACTTTTACGTGTCTAAACTAATATTATGTCTAAACTCTAATAAAAAATATGTCCTATTTTAATAATATAAGTGTTTTATCAAATTATAAGTCAGAGTTCTAGACCGAATAGAATCTGTAATAAAACTTTCTAGTTGTCTGTTCACTACAGTTTTTGGGCTGCTCCAGCTGGATTCTCCCTACTGGACCATCTTTGAATTAAAGAGAATTATGTGGGTTGCACATGGACTTTAAGATTGTCATAAACAGAGTTCTAGAACTCAAGATACGATCCACACAATATTTGCAGCCCATGTAGCCCAATAATACGAATTTTCTTCTATTTTCACTCCAAAATAGGACCTTTTGCTCCAAATCCCTTCCAAGTCTAGAATTTCCTTGTATCCTACAATAAAATATCAAAACATCAAAACCTATTAAATAAATATCCAAATCAATGCAAAATAGAATTAATATGAAAATAAAATCATCTAAAATATATCTAAAAATATATTATATCAAATGTATGATTGTAGTTGTAAAAATCCGAAATCGAGCAATTAAAGATTCATCAACAAATCGGGATTTATCAAAAGAAATTGAATAAATTTTAATATTCTAATGATATTTAATACAATCATACTAAATCCTATCATTTAAAAATAATAAATGGAAACAAATTTGATTTTAAAAATAGAATCAAACACATGAATTCGTCATATTTTTTTTCAAAAAAATGAACGATTTTTAAAATACCTCCTATAACTTGATCGGTAGAACTATCACAACCTTAGAAATAATTTATTATTTTTTTATACTTTTACACATTCTTTTATAAAGTACAACTATGATTTTTAATAATTGCTCTGGTTGGTATGTCAATATCTTAATTATTTGTTTTCCTATTGGAACTTGCCTAAAAACACCTAATCAATTAAACATCAGAAAAATACTGGCAACCCATTAATGTGTCTTTTACTAAGAATTCAGATCATTTTACAAGTTGAAAAGGATTAGTAACAATTAATAAAATATATACAGACACGTTTAGATAAAAAAATGTCCTATTTAGGAAACTTAAGTTAATACCGTAAAAACTTCTATACAGTAATATATTTGAGACCGAGGAAAAATATTATTATAAAGAGATTATTCTTAAATAGAGGTTAATATATAAATTTTTTATGTAAAAGGTAATTATGAAATATATAATTAAATAATTTCATTAAACCAACTAGATTAATATCAATAAGTTACTCTCACGTCCTGATGAGTAATAAATGGTGTAGAGTTAATTGAAAAAGAATTATTACTGGAAATGGCCCAAATTGAAACTATAATTTCTTTAATTTAAAACAACACACGAAACATATATTTTATTAATAATATATTCTTTCATATTGTGAGTAAAGTTCAATGGAGTCCACCTTTTTATTGGAGTTCTCGGAGTCCATCTATGTTCTGTAAATAAAAAATCTTGTAAAACGTGTTATCTTGTAAAAACATGTTTCATAAATATCACTACTTCAATAAAATCATGCAAATCTCATATATTTACAAGTATAATATGTACGTTCTGCAACTAAATATATATGTTCTACAACATAAACATTTATATTCTGCAAACTAAGCATGTTTTGTAGAATAATATATTTTGCAATGTTCGACTTGTAAAATACAACCAATCTCCAGGATTTTTAATAAAATAGTGATGTTTGTAGAACATCATTCAAAAAATATTATGTTGTAATATTTTAAGTGTTATTTTAGTTGCAGAACATATATGGACTCCAATAATATAATCAACTCCATAGAACTTAACTATTCATATTGTTATAAGAGTAAAAAGTGCCTAATTACGTGTTTTAATTGTATTTTAACGATAGAATTATTAAATTTTCATTCAAATTATGTAATTATAGATGTTTCATGACTAGCATATTAATATTAAAAAAAACTTTTATACTCGTCTAACTTGAGTATAGACTTAGGAGTTGTAAGAACCGGAAAATTATGATTATTTTGTGTTATATTAAATGAGTACTATGTGTTTTATTATATCATAATTATGATTAATCATAAAATGTTATCTGTTATGTGCCATATATGCTCAGTATGGTTCGGGATATTTTTCAGCTATTTTATTACATGTTAAATGGATTTATATTCGTTATAGATTAAAAACTAGGTCATATTTATTGCTAGGGTTCGTGAGCTTCGAGGCTCGATTTGACTGCTCTCGTGTTTCGTGACTCGATCTGCCTTAATAAGATGTGTACGTACCTTGTTGTATGCCAAGGATCAAGTCTTAAAATGTAGTTCTGATTTATGGGGCGAGGCTCCTTATATAGGCACGAGATGCCTTGAAGTTAGATTAGGCTTAGGAGACTTGGTGGACAACTCTTAGATTTAGAGTGGACTTTGAAGTCCCATGATGCAGGAAATTGAATCCTTGTTCCATGGGGTTTCTTGGAGGTCAATCTCCAAGAAGTTATATCCCTATTTAGATTCCACTTGTCAGCTGATTTTACCCTTATTAATTAATTAACATGCAGGGTTTTGGGCCCTTTATGATGGGCTTTATTGTTGGCCCAACCCGGGCGTAATTAATGCGATATTAATTACGCAACCATGATTTATTTTTCTCCTTATCATTTGCCCCCAACTTCCGGGATACTGTAAAGATTTTGTGGAAGTTAAGTTCGTTTAATCCATCACAGGGTATTGTTTTATGCATAAAGTGTGGAGCGACCTACATATTTATAATGATCTTTGCTTATTCAAGACTTCATGGAATTTATTGGGGCTTCCCTATTAATTTTCTTACCTTATTCCTATTTTTTAGGAATTTTCTGGCACTTTTAAGATTTTTCCCTTATTTTATGAGATTTTTCTTTAACTTTCAGGAATTTTCTAGAAATTTTCCTTAATTTCCAGAAAATATTCATAATTTTCAGGAATTTTCTAGGAATTTTCCTTAATTTCTAGAAATATTCATAATTTTCAGGAATTTCTATTTCTTCCTTTTTTATATAATTTCGACCAGGGTTCCATTCGACAAGGATCCTGGTCGAATTACGGTCCCAAAACTCCTGGTCGAAGCTCCTTTCGGTTAGGATGATTCGATCAGAATCCTGACCGAATTAAGCTCCTATATTTTCTGATCGTGCATAGTTTTGACTAGGATGATTCGATCAGAATTCTGATCAAATTTCGATCAGGGTTTATTTGCAAAATCATATTTTGATCGAATTAAGGCCCAATATTTTCTGCTCGTGGAATTTTCGATTAGGAACGTTCAATCACAATTTCTGGTCGAATTTTCGGTCAAGACCTGGTGCTTATCCCATATTCTGACCGAATTAAGGATCATTACTTTTTGATCGACTATTTTTTCGACCACAATCTTTCAACCAGATTCGGACAAAATTTTGGGCAGAATTTTAATAATTTTTGACCGAATTACACCTCTATATTTCCTGGTCGTGATATTTTTCAAGCAGGTGCTTTCGATCAGGAAATAAATCAAAATCCAGACCGAATTTAGGTCGAGATTTTAATTCTTGATTTGATTTTAATTAGGCCAGGCTTTTCGTTCATGGGCCTTTTTTATGGGTTTTTTTACTAGGGGGCCCCCTTTTTTTATGGGCTTTCCTTTTCTTGGCCCAGTTTTTCCTGGGCTTCTTACTTACCCAATTCTGGAATGTTCCATAATTCTTTTTATACATATATATCATTTTTCTTTGTATTTATCTTATTTTTTAAGAGCCTTCTAGAAGTCTCTAGAGTTGGGCCTAACCCTTTTGGTTGGGCTTTTAACCTGCTATAAACGGTTAAAATTCCGTTTTTACAGGCCCATTAACCGGCCCATTAACCGGCTAGCTAGGAGGGTTATATAAGAGAGGAGAGTGAAGTGAGATTTCACAACTCACTTTCTCATCTCTCACTTCAAAAACTCTCCTCCTCTCTCTCAACCTCCAAGAATTTTATGGTAGAAATCAGCCTTTTCCGCCCACCCTCTTCTTCCTTCCTCCGCCTCAAGCTTTACTCCAACCTCCATTAATGGCTGACAAAGGTTCATAAAGGGCAGAGAAGATTGCTTTAGCATCTAAGAGAGTTAACGACATCGAAATTCGCTCTTCTTATATGTCATTGATAGATATGATTAATAATAGGGGAGACGAATACCCGTATAACGCTCATTTAGATTCATTTGACTATTGTAACAAATGGTAAAAGGAAGATGCTATTGATGAACTTAACACAACTTATAACGTTCACCCTTCCCTTAGGATAGTTCCTGCTGAAGGTGGTGATCTTACATGCCACTGGAAGCCTGACACTTTATTTGTTTATGTCGATGCCCTTACCGCGGGGCTAAGGTTTCCTTTTCATGAGTCCATTCCTAGATTATTAGCTGATTTGCAAATCAATCCTTGCCAACTTCCCCCAAATGCCTGGAGAAATATCCTTTGTTTCATGGTTTTATGCCTTAGGAGTGGCTTTCCTCTTTCCGTAGCTGTGTTTAGAAAAAAAATTCAATGCTATAATAGTGCCCAACCCGGTTGAGTTTATATTAGACAACGACCCAAGTATCCACAATTATTCAACAATGCTTCAATCCCTGATAACAACCAGCACTTGAGGGATAGTTTTTTTGGGCTCAGATGAGAGAATGGTGACTAGGGCACACTCTTTAGATCCTCCTTCGGGAAGGTCACTGATAGCAGTCCTAAAACCATCCACCTATCTCCCGAGTAAACTATCATATATAATGAGCTTATAAAGGATAATGGCCACACTCCCAGCTGGACTTTGTTAGAGGAATTTTCTTTGATTCAAGTGGGACTTTCCTCAGTTTCTCCGCAGGGTACTTCTTTTCTTCCCTTCCCATGTTTTCTTCTTTTTCATGTGCTATTGACAACACTTATCTTTGTTTTTCCCTTATTTTTGCAGCTTCTAAGGAAATCAGCAGTGAGAACTTGCCTATTATTGAGGAAACAACAAGAATGAAAAAGGCTTGGCTTGCGGGGTTGGATCCCCGTGGTAAGCTAATGGAGCCTAGCTTTCTAAAGAAAAATAAAGAGCCCATGGTGGAGGCTTCTTCCGGGGGGACTGAAACCCCAGCTGCTCCTGCTTCTATAGCTACTGGTACTTTCCAGCCTCTCTGGGGACTCCGTCGAGGGGATACTGTGGTTAGTTCCACGAAGCACGCATGAGATTGGTCCTATCACTCTGTGACCCCTAAGGACTTCACTGACATTGTGGCTGCTCCAGACTTGGAGAGGATTAAGATTATGGGTGCCCAATATCCAGCATCGGTAAGGGCCTTCCCCTTTTTATTCCTCCTTTTTTATATATATACTTGTAAATTTATTTTGTCTTACACCCTTTGTTTATCATTTTGTTTCAGTCCAACGCTTATTTCCAAGCGGCTGTGATACAAACCGAGTTCTGGAAGAAAGCCTCGAATAACATGGAAAACGCCCTCAGGAGGCAACATAGGAAGTATGCTGCACTGGAGAAGAAGATGAAGCGCAAGGAGAAGGATCTGGGGGAGGCTAATATTGAGCTAGTTACTCTGAAGGCTGAGAAGGACAGAGTAATTGATGCTTACCCGGACACAGATGAGTTTGCTTAGTCCATGAAGGTTAGGAACAACACGGTATTCCCTGGGTTTTTTAGGACTGGCTGGGACACGGCCCTTGGGACCGTGAACGAGGCTTGTCCCGACATTAACCCGGCGGACTACGTGTGCCCTAATAATGAGGCCTTACTTCAGAGGTTCCGTACCCGCGTAGTTATCTCGGATAATATTACTCAGGATTAGCTTCTTCCTATTCTAGAGTCGTCTTCCATACCTGTTGTAGCGGATCTTAGCTCTTCTTCTTCCGAGACCGGCATCGCTGAGACGTCGAGTGAGAGTGAAGGGGATGACGACATGGATGCGGATGGCACCTCTGGTCCTTAGAGTTTTCATTGGCCATGCGTGGCTTTGTTATTTATGATCAGAACTTGTAACAGTCTCTTTATTTATCGAACTTTACATTTTTATATCCGAATTTATGTACTTAGTTTTATTTATTATAACTCTTTGTGCTATATAAACTTAATACCATATATTAGAAACTTTATGAATTTCATAAACTCTTGGGACTCGTCCATTACATAAGTCTTGGTAAAACATAAAATAATAGCCTTGTACTATAACATAAAATCCTAAGCGAGCAAAGCTTCAAGGTGCTTTTCAACCAATTTGCCAAGTGATAATATTTCCCATCAGGCTTATACGTAGCAGACTTTCAGTTCTATGCGTGCCAAGTTGTTGAGTGGCATTTATGACACTTTATAATGCTCTAATAAGCTTTGAATTGATGCATTTGTACTCAAGTTGTTAAGTGTTTTAACGTGTTTTCTAGTGTTTTTGCATTTCAGGCATTAATCTGTGAATCAGGTGAATTAGCATTGTTTTGGTGCTAATTTGGTGTCAAGGTGGTGTTGGAATAAAAGCTCGTGGAAAGCCGGCTCGAAGCAGCAAGGAAAAAGAAGAAATCTGAGTTTTTCCCAGAAGGATGGCGCGTCCGCGCTATGATAGTGTGCGGCCGCGCCAGGATTCCAGAATGGCAGCGCGCCCGCGCTGTGACAACGCGCGGCCGCGCCGGTGCGGAAATTAAAGAATCCTGATTCTAATTCGATTCTAATTGGGGAGACTTCCAGATTGCAAAGGGCTGCTATATTTATTTAAATAAGAATGTTTTCAAGTGAGAGACATACCAGAATGCAAGGAGAGTCGTAAGAACACCATTTTTAGCACGATTCAATGAAGGCGAAGAAGATCTTGTTTTTACTTGTGAATCTTTGTTTTAAGTTGTATTTTGGATGCTAGTTTTCTAACTTGTGAATCTTTACTCTTGTTTGTACTTGGTTTTATATATTCGTTATAAAGACTACGTTTGTTATACCATGCTTTCATCGGAACCCATGTTGATGATGAGTCTAATCATGGGCTAATCATTATCGTGGGGTTCTAGCGGATTTATTTATGGATTTCTTTAGTTAAATTAAATGATACCTTAGTATGTGGTGATTGATTGATATCCTAATATTGGTTGTGCGTAGTTGTCTTATGAGTGTCGCGAACTTATAAGATACTGTGTTAATTCTTAATGAAGCGACACTGAATTTAAGGATTTAGAACTTGCCATGCTAGCATAGGTTCATGTATTGTTATGCATGATTCGTAGGTAATTTTACCCATCTTATTTGCCTTGTGTAATCAAGATAGATAACTTCTGCTTAAACCGTTATGTTGTCAAATTCTATAGACATATAGGGTCTCAATATAATTAGTGTCTAAACAGCTTCTATCTCATTTGTGGATGTCTGGTAGTATGGTACTCGTGCAATGAAAGTTGGCGTTTATCAGTTTCGTGTTGTCTGATTAGTGTCATCACCATTGCATGCTAAGGTTAAGAATAATAAGGCTATTGAATGATGTATTTAATGAAGTTAGAATCCCATGGTTGTCATATACATTAATCTAAATAATCTTATTCTTGTAGTTATAATAGTTAGTGTAATTCTTAGTTATAAACAACCAAAATTTGTTATCGTCTTAGCATTGAATAATAACCATACATTGTTTCTTAAGTGTGTGAATTAATTAGTCAAGCAATACAGTCTCTGTGGGAACAAACTAGAAAAGATTCTATACTATTTGCGAACTCGTATACTTGCGTGGAATATTAGCGCGTGTTTAGCGACTAGCAAGTTTTTAGCGCCGCTGCCGGGGACTGCAATGTTAATTATTAGTTTATGTATTTTCCATCAGTGGTCGTTAAAGTTCATTGACTCGGACATTGTTACTTAGTTGTTTCCTTGTTTTATTTCAGGTACTCTAGCGAGGGTGTATGCATACGCGTTCGTATACTCGTAAGAGAACACTGGATAAAGCCGAGAAAAGAGCTTGTGGTAGTTCGTAAGGAAGTTTTTGAGGAAGAAAAGAAGGTAGAAAAAGAAGAGAAAATTGAAGAACCGACTTTAATAGAGATGGGTGATCAAGCAGAAAATACAAAGGCTTTGATGGACTATTCTCAGCCTAAGAGTAATGACATTCAGTCAAGCATCATCAGACCAGCCATCAGGGCTAACACTTTTGAGATCAAGTCAAGCACGGTTCAGATGATACAGAACTCAGTTCAGTTTTGGGGTTCTCCTACTGAAGACCCCAACATGCACATTAGGGATTTCATCGAGATCTGTGACACCTTCAAGTTTAATGATGTGACTGAAGATGCTATCAAGTTACTCCTCTTCCCATTCTCTCTAAGGTACAAGGCTAAGTGCAGGTTACACTCTCTACCAGCAGGGTCTATCACCACTTGGGAGGATCTTGCGCAAAAGTTTCTCACTAAATTCTTCCCTATGGCGAAGACTGCTGCAATCAGGAATGCTCTTACTCAGTTTGCTCAGCAAACTGGAGAATCTATGTGTGAGGCTTGGGATCGATATAAGGAGATGCTAAGGAAGTGCCCACACCATGGCATGCCCGATTGGATGATTATCAACTGTTTCTACAATGGATTGGGTGCTACTTCTAGACCCATGCTTGATACAGCATCATGAGGAGCCTTGTGGGATAAAAGCTACGATGAAGCTTATGAACTTAATGAATTGATAGCTGCTAATGAGTACCAGAATCATTCCCAGAGGCTGACTCAGGGAAAAGTCGCAGGAATTCTGGAGTTGGACGCAGCAACTGTTATCGCTGCCCAACTTAAGGCTTTGACGATGAAGGTGGACACTTTGGCTAATTATGGATTTAATCAAATCGCAAGTTTCTGTGAGCTTTATGCTGGTGCCCATGAGACTGATCAGTGCGTAATTTCTAGTGAATCAACTCAGTTCGTGAGCAACTTCCAGCGATCGTAGCAACAAGTGCCAACCACCTATCATCCCAACAACCGTAATCATCCTAATTTCAGTTCGAGCAACACTCAGAATGAGGTTCAACAACCTTATTAGCAATATCCAGCTAAGTAGTACAACCCCCTAGTTTTCAACAACTGCAATATTCACCAAGACAATAACTCTAGCTGCAACAAGCCAATGAAAAATCTAAATTAGAGGAGTTGAAGCTTATGAGCAAGAGTCAAGCTATTTCTATCAAGACCTTGGAAAATCAGATGGTGCAAATTGCCAATGCTTTGCTAAATCGTCAGCCTGGTACACTACCTAGTGACACTGAAGTGCCAGGAAAAAGGGAAGCTAAGGAGCAGGTAAAGGCAATCACTTTGAGGTCTGGATAGGTTGCAAATTCCGAACAAACTCAAGTGTTGACTGAAGAAGCTGAGGCTGAGAAAGAAGTAGAGCAGCAGGAAGTAGAAGTGGAACCAAGAAAGACTGCTGTTGAGCATATTCCTCCTGAGGGTAATACAGGGGAGAAGTAGATCTATCCTCCACCGCCTTTTCCCAAGAGGCTGCAGAAGAAAAAGCTGGACAAGCAATTTGAGAAGTTTCTAAAGGTGTTCAAGAAACTTCGTATCAATATACCTTTCGTTGAGGCTCTTGAGCTGATTCCTAGTTATGTAAAATTTATGAAAGGTATTCTCTCTCGAAAGGTGAAGTTAGATGATTTAGAGACAGTCGCTCTCACGGAGGAATGCAGTATTGTGCTGTAACAGAAGTTGCCTCTGAAGCTTAGGGATCCATGAACTTCACTATTCCGTGTACTATTGGAAAAGTGTCTTTTGACATATTCTTATGTGACTTGGGAGCTAGCATCAATTTGATGCTTTGTCAATCTTCAAGCAGTTGGACTTGCCTGATCCAAAACCAACTTATATGACCTTGCAGTTGGCCGACCATACTATTACATATCCGCGAGGTATTATGGAGGATGTCTTGGTCAAGATTGATAAACACATCTTCCCTGCTGATTTCGTCATTCTTGATTTCGAGGAGGATAAGAAGATTCCCATAATTTTGGGGAGACCTTTCTTGACGACTGGCAGAACCTTGATAGATGTGTAGAAGGGTGAGCTCACAATGCGACATCTAGATCAAGATGTGACTTTTAATGTGTTCAACTCTATAAATTTCCTACTGATAATGAGGAGTGCTTAAAAGTGGAGCTGGTTGATTCGATGGTCACATCGGAACTTGATCAATTGCTAAGGTCCGATGCCTTAGAAAAAGCCTGTTGGGGAATTCAGATAGTGAAGAGGACGAAGGTGAAGAACAATTGCAGTATTTGATTGCTTCTCCCTGGAAGAGGAAGATAGATATGCCTTTTGAATCTCTTTGAATGGAGAAATTGAACAAAGCTCCTAAACGCCTCAAGCCATCTATTGAGGAAGCTCCCACTCTTGAGTTTAAACCTTTACCTGAGCATTTGAGGTATGCGTTTTTAGGTGATGCATCTACTCTTCCTGTTATTATTTCATCTGACCTTTCAGGTAGTGATGAGGAATAGCTTTTGAGGATTCTGAGAGAGTTCAAATCGGCAATTGGCTGGACTATAGCAGATATCAAGGGAATCAGCCCTTCTTACTGCATGCATAAAATTTTGCTAGAGGAAGGTAGCAAGCCTACGGTCGAGCAGCAAAGAAGACTCAATCCAATCATGAAGGAAGTAGTGAAGAAGGAAATTCTGAAGTGGCTAGATGCAGGGATCATCTACCCTATTTATGACAGTTCATGGGTAAGCCCGATTCAATGTGTGCCAAAGAAAGGTGGAATTATTGTGGGAGTAAATGAGAAGAATGAGCTTATTCCTACGAGGACAGTCATGGGGTGGAGAGTTTGCATGGACTACAGGAAGCTGAACAAAACCACTACAAAGGATCACTTCCCTTTGCCCTTCATTGATCAGATGCTCGACAGGTTGGCTGGTCATGAGTACTATTATCTTCTGGATGGTTATTCGGGTTATAATCAAATTTGTATCGCTCCAGAAGATCAGGAGAAAACTACCTTCACTTGTCCATTTTGGTACTTTCGCCTTTAGATGAGTTTCTTTTGGTCTGTGTGGTGCACCAGCTATATTTCAGAGATGTATGATGGCCATCTTTTCTGATATGATTGGCCAAAATGTGGAAGTGTTCATGGACGACTTCTCAGTCTTTGGCGATTCATTTGATGAGTGCTTGCAAAATCTTGGACACGTTCTCAAGAGGTGTGTTGAGACCAATTTGGTTCTCAATTAGGAGAAATGTCACTTAATGGTGTGTCGGGGCATTATTCTCGGGAACAAGATTTCTAGTAAAGGTCTTGAGGTGGATAAGGCCAAGGTGGGGGTCATTGAGAATCTTCCTCCACCCATTTTTATTAAGGGAATTCGCAGTTTTCTTGGGCATACGGGTTTCTACAAGCGTTTCATCAAAGAATTCTCAAAAATATCAAAGCCATTGTGTAGTCTGCTAGAGAAAGATGTTCCTTTCAAGTTTGATGACGAGTGCCTTACAGCTTTTGAGACATTAAAGAAGAGTTTAATCACGGCACCGGTCATAACTGCACCTGATTGGAATGAACCTTTTGAGATGATGTGCGATGCAAGTGACTTTGCAGTTGGAGGAGTTCTTGGACAAAGGAAGAACAACATATTTCATGTGGTCTACTACGATAGTAAGACCCTAAATGGTGCTCAACTGAATTATACTACTACGGAGAAAGAACTTTTGGCTATTGTCTATGATTTTGAGAAATTTCAATCTCATCTACTTGGCACTAAGGTGACAGTTTTACTGATCACGCTGCAATTTGATATCTAGTCTCAAAGAAGGACTCGAAGCCTAGATTGATTAGATGGGTTCTTTTACTTCAAGAATTTGAACTAGAGATCAAGGATAGAAAGGGGACTGAAAATCAAGTCGCTGATCATCTCTCGCGTTTAGAGAATCTTAATGCTACTTCATTGGATAAGACATTGATAAATGAATCTTTTCCCGACGAGCAGCTGTTTGGAGTGCAAGAAGAAGAACCGTGGTTCGCAGATATTGTGAACTACCTTATGAGTAATATCATGCCTCTCGACTTATCTTATGCTCAAAGGAAGAAGTTTCTACATGAAGTGAAGTGGTATATATGGGATGAGCCATTTCTTTTTCGACAGGGAGCTGACCAAATCATCTAAAGATATATTCTTTATAGAGAAATGGGGGGAATCTTCTGAGATTGCCACTTAACGGCTTATAGAGGATATTATGGTGGAGAAAAGACAGCAGCTCGTGTTCTTCAAGTAGGTTTCTTTTGGACAACATTGTTTAAAGATGCTCATCAGTTCGTTTTGAAATGTGAACGATGTCAATGTGTGGGTAATATGTCTAAGAGGGATGAGATGCCTCTTAATGTGCTTCTCGAGGTTGAGGTTTTCGATGTCTGGGGAATTGACTTCTTGGGGCCATTTGTCTCATCTTGTAATAATTAGTATATCTTGTTGGCGTTTGATTACGTGTCAGAATGTGTTGAAGTTAAGGCGTTGCCAACAAATGATGCGAAAGTGGTGCTTAATTTTCTTCACAAGCAGATATTCACAAGTTTTGGAACTTTAAGAGTCATAATCAGTGATAAGGGGTTGCATTTTTACAATCGCAAGTTCACTGCTATGATAAAAAGGTATAATGTGAATCATCGCATTGCTACGGCTTATCATCCTCAGACGAATGGTCAAGCTGAGGTGTCTAACAGAGAGATGAAGTGCATTTTAGAGAAGGTTGTGTGTCCATCAAGGAAAGATTGGTCTTTGAAGCTTGATAAAGCTGTTTGGGCTTATAGAACAACATATAAGACTCCATTGGGAATGTCGTCATTTCAGTTGGTTTATGGTAAGGGGTGTCATTTTCCTGTGGAGCTCGAGCATAAGGCATATTGGGCTTTGAAGACGTTGAATCTAGACTTGGATGTAGCTGGAAAGAAGAGGATGCTTCAATTGAATGAACTCGACGAGTTTCGACTTCAAGCTTATGAGAATAACAAAATGTTTAAGGAGAAAGTCAAGAGGTGGCACGATCGGGGTTCAGTGCTCAAATCATTTAGGCCGGGGCAACAAGTTCTTTTCTTCAACTCTCATCTCTGTCTTTTTCCCGAAAAGTTGAAGTCAAGATGGTTAGGGCCGTTTATTGTTAAAACTGTGTTTCCACATGGAGCGGTGGAAATTTTTGAGAATGATCCGGGTCAGGCATTCAAGGTAAATGGTCAGAGGTTGAAGAATTACTATGGTGACATGGCAAACCACGAGGTGGTTAGTGTCATTCTATTGTCCGTTTGATCTCGCGATTCTACGTCGAGCTAGCGACGTAAAAGAAGCGCTTCTTGGAGGCAACCCAAGTTTTTTATACATTAGTAAGTAGAAGAAGCAAGAAGAAAGGAGAAAATCACAAAAAAATCAGAAAAAGAAAAAAATATTCAGGGCTCACTTCAGAAGCTTGGTGCGTCCGCGCTGTCCTAGCGCGCGACCGCGCTGTCCTAGCGCACGACCGCGCTGATTTCACAGAAACATGGCACACCTGCGCTATTATAGCGTGCGGCCACGCTGATTTGGCAGAAGTAGCGCGCGCCCGCGCTGTCTCAGCGTGCGGCCGTGCCGGGTCCTGACTTAGAAAAAAATAAAACAGCAGTTTCAAGAGAAAATCGGGATTTTTAGTCAAAAATCAATTCCAAACCGATTTTTAATCCCCCACATCCCATAATTCCCCCTCCAAATCAAACCCATTACTCCCATTATTCCCATTATCAAATTCCACTTTTATTCCATATATAATTATCTTTTCACTACCTATATATACATACACCTCATACACAACATCTTCACCAATTCATAAATTCTCAAACATAAATTCTCTCTCAAGCACAACTCTTATTCTCTCTACTCACTTCCAATGGCACCCAAGAGACAAAGAACACAAGTCAACGGCAGCACCACCGATTCATCAAGTATGGGTGGTGTAAGTCCAAGGTTCTCTACTCTCGAGGCTGAAGTGGAGTATACTAGGCTTCTTTTGAAGCCAATCATCAAGGAGCGAGGTTTTCTGCCATCAGGGAAGGATGGTCAGCTGTTGGAGATGATTCAGGAGATGGGATGGGTTTCTTTTTGTGATGAACCCGCTGCTTTGCCTATGGGTGTTGTGGGAGAGTTCTATGCAAATGCCAAGGCCGAGAAGAATGGCTTTACGGTGGTGCGAGGGAGGACGGTGGAGTATAGTGCAGAGGCTATCAAGGCTGTGATTGAGCAGCCCGCGAGGAAGGTGGGGCAGGACACCTGGAACGATAAGACTCCAGAGGACTTTGATCTGGATCTTATTGTTACTACTCTATGCCAGCCCGATACTCACTAGAAGATCAAGAGGGGCACGACCGAGTATTCTACGTTCCCAGCTTCCAGAATGAACTGGTTTTCCCATGCATTTAATGCTTTTATATGTGCTAACATCATGCCATCGTCGCATGTGCATGAGACTACTGTGGAGCGTGCACGGTTGTTATGGGGCATTCTTCAAGGCGATTATATAGATTTGGTGGTGGTAATTTATCAGGGGATTCTGAAGTTCTTGAGGGGGAGTACTACGGGGTCTATTCCATATGTGTTCGTTGTGACGTAGCTATGCATGGCAGTTGGTGTTCATTGGACCGCACAGGAGCAGTTGCAGATCCTGAGTGCTCCTATTGACAACACTACTTTGGCTACGATGCAAGAATGAGATGGAGGCAAGCCCGATCTGAAGGGGCTTGGTTATACTTTTGACCACGTACCTGGTGGGAGGCCAGCTGTTGGGGCCACTCAGGCGAGCAGGACTGCATGGAGATCTCAGTTAGGAGATGAGGCACACCCATCACAACAGGCGCATGAGGAGGATGAAGGAGCTGATATGGGAGCTGGCATGAGCATGATACAGTACAGGCATCTGGCATGGAGGATGGATGCGATGCATGACATCTACAGCAGGTTCGCACGTGATCTCACCCAGGCACTTGGGACAACATTTAGAGCCACCAGAGTTGATATCTAGTAGCCAGTTTTTGGTGAGGATTTCGTGTATCCACCTCCGAACACACCTGACACTCCACCCGCTGAGGGTGAGGATTCTGATTCTGATTAGGTATGCCTGATTCCTTGCTATTATCTTCACTGAGGACAGTGAATATTTTAAGTTTGGGGGTAGTACTTGAAGTAATATGTTTTTGTGTGGGTCTCATATAGTTGCATGTTCATGATAGTTTAGTTCATATAGTTTGCATATTTTGCCATATATTTTTTTATTTTTATTTATTTTTTATAGTTTTATGTTATTTTGTTCATATAGTTTTCATGCATTTGCATTATAACATGATCCCTTAGATGATATTCCGATTGACTTGTGATATTGATGCTAGTGTAGTGATGTCGTGTTTAGAGATGTTAAGTCGTATTAAGTTGATTTGCATACTAGAGACACTTGTATTTCACTAAGTCTTATAGGTTGCTAGAGTGCTAGATCATAGTCATGGTTTGTTGTGTTGTCAAAGTTTAATCGCTTGTTTATATTTAGAATTTAGGATATTCTCTTAATAGTAAAAGACACGGATATTTAAAAATTGTAGGAAATTGGAGTTCATTGTTAGTTGTGTGGCTAGGTGTCAAATGGCTAGTAGCCGGCTCATATTTATATGAGTAGTCTAGGGTTGAATGAGATGGAGCGAAATGCACTCATTCAGAAATTCATTGAAAAAAGAAAGAAAAAAAAAAGAAAAAAAAAGGAATAAGCGTTATGTATAATTGATCACGAGTGGGCTCTTTAGTACTCGAGTTATTAAGTTCTTAGGGGACTTTGTGCCTAGTGACCTGAGGCTTTTGTAGTCTGGGATCCGCTAACCTAACGTTTTCTACATGGGTACTATTGTAGAAGTCTTTTGTGGACCTCACTCATTGCACGATCAAATAAGCATACTTGTGTTGTTTTACTGTGAATAAAAGCATGAATCCCTGTTAAACTCCGATATAGAATTGAAGTGTTATAAGTTATTTTGTGTTTAGCTTTTATTTTGTTTATAAACTTGTGATTGTCTTGATAAGTATTGAGTCATGATTGTTGATCTAGTTGCGATAGTATATCTGTAAGCATCTGCATACATGCACGTCTCTAGTTTGTAAGTTGATTTGTATGATTTAGTTGATCTTTATGCGAGTAGCTGTATTTGTTGATATGTTGCTTGTTGAGTGGTTGATTTATTCTATTGGAATCGTTGCATTCATATTAGTTGCATTCATGAATTTTTATTCTCTTGTTCTTTGAGTCTGTTTATGCTTGAGGACAAGCATTGATTCAAGTTTGGGGGTATGTTGAGTGGCATTTATGACACTTTATAATGCTCTAATAAACTTTGAATTGATGCATTTATACTCAAGTTGTTAAGTGTTTTAACGTGTTTTCTAGTATTTTTGCATTTCAGGAATTAATCTATGAATCAGGTGAATGAGCATTGTTTTGGTGCTAATTTGGTGTCAAGGTGGTGTTGGAATAAAAGCTCATGAAAAGCCGGCTCGAAGCAGCAAGGAAAAAGATGAAATATGAGTTTTTCCCAGAAGGACGGCACACCCGCGTTGTGATAGTGCGCCCGCGCTATGGTAGCCCACCCGCGCTCTGATAGTGCGCGGCCGCGCCGGTGCGGAAATTAAAGAATCCTGATTCTAATTCGATTCTAATTTGGGAGACTTCCGGATTGCAAAGGGCTGCTATACATATTCAAATAAGAATGTTTTCAAGCGAGGAACATACCAGAACGTAAGGAGAGCCATAAGAAGACCGTTTTTAGCACGATTCAACGAAGGCGAAGAATATCTTGTTTTTACTTGTGGATCTTTGTTTTAAGTTGTATTTTGGATGCTAGTTTTCTTACTTGTGAACCTTTACTCTTGTTTGTACTTGGTTTTATTTATTCGTTATAAAGACTGCATTTGTTATTCCATGCTTTCATCAAAACCCACGTTGATGATGAGTCCCATCATGGGCTAATCGTTATCGTGGGGTTCTAGAGGATTTATTTATGGATTTCTTTAGTTAAATTGTTTGATACCTTAGTATGTGGTGATTGATTGATATCATAGTATTGGTTGTGCGTATTCGTCTTATGAGCATCGGGAACTTATAAGATAGTTTGTTAATTCTTAATGAAGCAATAGTGAATTTAAGGATTTAGAACTTGCCATGTTAGCATAGGTTCATGTATTGTTATGCATGATTCATAGGTAATTTTACCCATCTTACTTGCCCTGTGTAATCAAGATAGATAACTTGTGCTTAAACCGTTATGTTTTCAAATTCTATAGACATATAGGGTCTCAATATAATTGGTGTCTATTCAGCTTCTATTTATTTTGTGGATGTCTGGTAGTATGGTATTCGTGCAATGAAAGTTGGCGTTTATCAGTTTCTTGTTCTCTGATTAGTGTCATCACCATTACATGCTAAGGTTGAGAACAATAAGGCTATTGAACGATGTATTTAATGAAGTTAGAATCCCATATTTGTCATATATATTAATTTAATCAATCTTATTCTCGTAGTTATAATAGTTAGCGTAATTCTTAGTTATAAACAACCTCAATTTGTTATCGTATTAGCATTGAATAATAACCATACATTGTTGCTTAAGTGCGTGAATTAATTAGTTAACCAATACAGTCTCTGTGGGAACGAACTAGAAAAGATTCTATACTACTTGCGAACTCGTATACTTGCGTGTAATATTAGCGCGTGTTTAGCGACTAACACAAGTCCTTGGCACTTCAAAACCATCCATAGTTTCCAGCTTATAGGATCCCCTTCCTTGAACACTTTTGATCTTGTATGGCCCTCCCAATTTGGGGAAAGTTTTTCTTTCTTCCCTACACCAGAAGCTTCCACTTTTCTTAGAACCAAGTCACCTTGTTTGAAGAAGCTTTCTTTCACCCTTATATTGTAGTAAAAAAAAGCTTTTTTCTGGTATTCCACTATCTTGGCATGTGCCTCATCTCGTATTTCATCAATTAGATCCAGGGCTAGCCTTTACCCTTCCTCATTTTCTTCAGCATTGTATGCTTGGATTTTGGGAGATAAGTGTGACATTTCCACAGGAACAACTGCCTCCGCTCCATATGCCAAAATAAATGGTGTCGCTCCGGTAGTGACTCTACAAGTAGTTCGATAGGCCCAAAGTATTGGGAGTATTTCATCCAGCCAATTATTCCTGTATTTTTCAATCCTCTTCTTCAGCCCATCTAGAATTATATGATTTGCCACTTCTACTTGCCCGTTGGCTTGTGGATGAGCTACGGAGGTAAATCGCAAATCGATCTCATTCTCCTCGCAATACTTCCTGAACTCTTCATTGTTGAACTGTGTTCCATTATCGGTGACCAGGATACGGGGGATTCCATATCTGCACATGATGTTTTCCCACAGGAATTGTGCAACCTGCTTAGTTGTGATCTTGGCTAAAGGTTTAGCTTCAATCCACTTAGTAAAATAATTTATAGCTACAATCAGGAACTTTCTTTGTGCAGTGGCCATGAAAAAAGGCCCAAGTATATCCATTCCCCACATGGCAAAGGGAATTGGTGAGTTGATGGAAGTCATCATTTCAGGGGGGGGCTGTCGAAGATGCATACTTCAGACAACGATCACATTTCTTCATATATTCTTTGGCATCAGTCATCATCTCTGGCCAATAAAAGCCTAAATGAGTTATCTTATGTGCCAAGGCTCTGCCCCCCAAGTGTTGCCCGTAAATACCTTCATGTACTTCTTCGAGAGCCAAATGTGCCTTATCAGGCCTAAGACATCTTAAGTAAGGAACCACAAAGGACCTCTTGTATAAAATTCCATCGATTAAGGAGTATCTCAGTGCTCGCACGACCAACTTTCGCGCTTTAGTTGCATCATTCGAGAGCCAACCAGTTTAAAAATAGGCTTTGATGGAATCTATCCATGACACCCCCAGCCCTATAGGGGCAACAAGATTAACATTAATACTCCGTGTTTTCAAAATGCGGAAGTACACACTTCCTGAACTTTTCTCTATCTCTGATGAGGCGAACTTAGATAATGCATTTACCTTAGCATTTTCCTCTCTTGGAATGTGTTGAATATGGCATTCATCAAACTGAGTCATCACGGCCCTCACTAGGAGCACATACCTTTCCATGGTTTCATCCCTTGCTTCAACCTCCCCCTTGACCTGGGATATGACAAGCTTAAAATCTCCACAGACTTTCAAGTTCTTGACCCTCAATGTTACTGCTAGGTCGAGGCCAGCTATTAGAGCTTCATAATCAACTTCATTATTTGTGGTTGGGAA
Organism: Apium graveolens; assembly: GCF_009905375.1. Lineage (NCBI taxonomy): Eukaryota > Viridiplantae > Streptophyta > Magnoliopsida > Apiales > Apiaceae > Apium > Apium graveolens. The sequence goes on along the minus strand of NC_133656.1, from coordinate 46,185,017 downwards.
GTCTAACTTCATAGCATATTCAATTAAGAACCCATCTGGGCTTTGTAAAACAAACCCTACTCCACTGAATTTGTTTTTGATGATCCATCAAAATAGAGAACCCAGTATTCCTTCTCTTTAGCGCCCTTTTCTTTGTCTCATTTATTAGCTTCCGTGTCTTGAGGTACAGTATCTTCCTGACCCCCGACATCTTGGTTGGGTATGGTACACTCCACCATGAAGTCAGCCAATGTTTTAGATTTTATTGTCGTTCGCGGCTTGTACTTGATGTCGAATTCTCCCAATTCTATTGCCCACTTAATCAGTCTCCCACTAGCTTTGGGACTGTGAATGATGTTTCTCAAGGGATGATTTGTTAGCACTTCAATTTTATGAGCTTGAAAGTAAGGACAACTTCCTTGAAGCCGTCATTGGGGCTAAAACAAACTTTTCAGTAGTCAAACAATTCAACTCAGCTCCGTGCAAAATCTTACTGACATAATATATGGGTTCCTGGACTTTAATTTCCTCCTTAACCAATACAGCGCTCAAGGCATTTTCCTGAAATGGCCAAATATAAGTACAAAGTTTCATTCAGGGCTGGTTTGGCCAACAACGGGGTTTGAACCATATATTTCTTCAATCCTTCAAATGCCTTTTGACTTTCCTCAGGTCATATGAAATATTTTACTTTCTTCAAGGATTTGAAGAATGGCAAGCACTTGTCTCCGGATTTGGAGATGAATAGTCCTAGAGACGAAATTCTTCCAGTGAAATCTGAATGTCCTTTATGGAATGTGGTGGTTCCATATCCAGGGTAGCTTTTATTTTATCGGGATTGTCATCGATTCCTCTCTTGGAGACCATCAATCCCAAGAACTTTCCTGATCCCACTCTGAAAGCACACTTTGCAGGATTTAACATCATTTTATGGTATCTCAGGACCTCAAAGGCTTCCCTCAAATGGGTTATGTGGTCATTCTTCACAAGACTCTTGACTAACATGTCATCTACATATACTTCCATTATTTTCCCAATAAGATCTTTAAAATTTTTTTTCACCAACCTTTGATAGGTAGCTCATGCATTCTTGAGACCAAACGCCATAAAAAGATAACAAAAAACACCAAAGTCAGTGATGAATGATACCTTAGGGATGTCATCCTTATACATCTTGATCTGATTGTATCCACTGAATCCATCCATAAAACTCAGCATCTCGTGAACAGCGGTCGCATCTATCAATGTATTTATCCTTGGCAGCGAAAAACAATCCTTTGGGCATGCATCATTCAGATCAGTGAAATCCACGCACATTCTCCATTTTCCATTAGCCTTCTTTACCATTACAGGGTTTTCTAACCATTTCGGAAATTGTATCTCTTCAATGAATCCAGCCTTCAAGAGCTTCTCTACTTCTTGCTTGATTGTCTCATGCCTCTCAGGGGAAAAACTCCTTTTATATTGCTTAACGGTCTTTCGATTCAGATCTACGTTCAATTTGTGAGTGATCAGTTCTGAGTCTATGCCAGGCATATTAGCTGCTAAACATGCAAATACATCACTATTTTCTTATAAAAATCTTACCAATTTCCCTCTAAGGGGCTCCTCTAAAGATTCTCCAATAAAGGTCACCTTCTCGGGGTTCTCGGGAGCCAAAGGGATCGGGACCAGGTCTTTTACTAGCTTCCCTCGTTTCTCATCATTCCCACGAATATCCAGATCTTCAATAGGCAAAACCTGCCTCCAATCGTCTGCCCTAAGGGAGGCCACGTAACAACTCCTTGCCATCTTCTAGTCTCCTCTCTCTTCTCCAATCTCGTTTATTGTGGGAATCTTCATTATCGAATGGTAAGAGGAGGGGACTGCTTTAAATGCATATATTTCTGTTCTTCCCATTATTATATTATAAGTTGATCCAGCCGTTACTACTACAAACTTCAATATATGTGTTGCTTGTCTTGGTTCCTGACCTACAGTCAAAGGCAACTTAATTATCCCTTCCACGGGGCACTCGACTCCAGCTAAACCATATATCGACATATCATTTGGGGTCAGTTGAGAATCGTTGTAACCCATCCTTATGAAGGTATCATGGAGTAAGATGTCCACCGATGCCCCATTGTCTACAAGGTCTCTCTTCATCGGGCTATTCCCTATTATTGGTGTTATGACCAGGGGATCGTCATAAGGAAATTTGACACCCTCTAAGTCAAAATCATCAAATTTCATTGTCACTCCGGTCCTGGCTCTTTTCGGAGCTTCTACCACTATGTGCATGACTTCTCTAACATAGGCTTTCCTTGAGTTCTTAGACAATCCGGAAGCAGTTGGTCCTTCAAAGATTGTGTTTATCTCTGACCCTCGGGGCTGAGGTCCTCCAAAGATTGTGTTTATCACTGGCCCTCGGGGCTGAGGGTTTCTCCCCTCATCATCATAATCCTTTCTATGATCATCCAAGTTCTTTCTTCCATTATTACTCCTATCTCCTTCATCTCCAGTATACTTGCTCAGTCTTCCTTTTTGAATTAGGAATTCATTTTCATCCTTCAGTGGTCTACATTCATCGGTGTCATGACCAGCATCCTTATGAAATCTACAATATTTGCTCTTATCTAGCGTAGCAAGATCAGCCTTCAAAGGTTTGAGCCAACGAACATCCATATCTCTCTCGATTTCCATTAGGATCTGGCTCATAGGGGCATTCAGCTTAGCATATTCGGTAAACTTTTGTCCAGATCCCCCTTTCCTTGGGGTTGAATTAACGTCTTTCTCGGTTCTAGGATACTTATCCTTAGCATTATATTCCAGATCAGTCTTCCGCTTCTTGCCACCAGCGGGTTCGTTGTTCACCGTCGTCGTCCTCATACTTTCCTCCACCTTAATATACTTCTCGGCTCTATCCTGGAGCTGTAACATGCTTTCAGGGGGTGCTTGGCTAAGGACATTTTGAAAAACTCATCTCTAGTTCCTTGCTGCAGCGTTATCATAGCTACCTTATCATCGAGGTTTGGAACCTTCAAAGCCTCCTTTGTGAAACGGTTCAGATAGTCTCTCAAGGACTCCTTTGCTCCTTGTACAATGCTCATGAGAGATGTTGAACTTTTCTCATGCATTATTCCGCTGATAAATTGCTTGATAAAAGCTTGACATAGATCTCTGAAGGACCCAATAGAATTCGGTGGCAAACGACTGTACCACCTTTGAGCCATACCTGATAGGGTTTCGGAAAAGGCCTGACACTTAATAGCATCGTTCACGGGCTGCAACAACAGTATATTAGAGAATGTCCTGACATGGTTAGCGGGATCTCCAGTACCATCATATGTTTTAATGGTGGGCAATTTAAACTTTCTTGAGATGCGGGAATTCATTATTTCTTCAGTGAATAGTGGAGTTGCATCATCAGGATCTCCTAGGGGTAGAAGATCACTTGGATCAGCCCTTGGGACAACATCCCTTCTTAGTATTGGACCATACAGGTCTATGATTGGAGGAGGATCTCTCCTCCTTGGAGGAAGTGGGGGTCTTGGGGTCAGGTGCGCCTCCAGATCACGCATTGGTTCTTTACCAGCACGCCTCCTTCTTGGACCCACATCGTTATCCGAAGATTCAGAGTCTCTTTTAGTGTAAGGCCCAGAGAATTCTTGGTCCTCCGGAATAGGTTCCAAACCGCGTATGTAGTGGGGCGCCTGTCCTTGTCCTATACTCCGATTAGCATGTCCACTTCCTCCAACCTCAAGGTATAGGGGAATCTCGTAAGGGGGGTTAATGGTTACAATAGTTAAATATTCATACCCAACGGGTTGAGAATTCACTGGTTCATGTACCTGCTGAAATTGGGAACTCGTCCTTTGAGGAGCCAGGGGATTCGTCCCTTGTGGCTGAGGCTCAGTTGCCCCTATCAGGGTTCCTCCTTGAATGGAGGCGTAGGTTGAGTGCGGGGGTATTTCCACTACCGACGAAATTGGTTGGGTTGTCCTAGACGGTGTTCCTTCAGGGGGTTGCTTCTGCTCCCTGTGTTCACCATGGTTGTTATTATGCTTTCCCACAGACGGCGCCAAATGTTATGGATTAAAAACTAGGTCATATTTAATGCTAGAGTTCATGAGCTTCAAGGCTCGATTTGACTGCTCTTGTGTTTCTTGACTCGATCTGCCTTAACAAGATGCCTCTGTACCTTGCTGTATGTCAAGGATCAAGTCAAAAAACGTAGTTCTGATTTGTGGGGAGATGCCCCTTTTATAGGCATGAGATGCCTTGAAATTAGATTAGGGTTAGGAGACTTGGTGGATAAGTCTCAGATTTAGAGTGGACTTTGGAGTCCTATGATGCAGGAAATTGAATCCTTGTTCCATGGGGTTTCTTGGAGGTCAATCTCCAAGGAGTACTATTTGGATTCCACTTGTCAGCTGATTTTACCATTCTTAATTAATTATGAAATTAATTAACATCCAGGGTTTTGGGCCCTTTATGTGGGCTTTATTATTGGCCAAACCCTGACATAATTAATGCGATATTAATTGCGCAACCAAGATTTATTTTTTCCTATCAATATTGAATATTATGTGATTGGGATTAAATTTTAATATCCATTATTGCGTATAGAGCATTTGGTTTTATTTTGCATAATACGGATTTTACCATTTTAATTTTTGGAACATGTAGTTAATTTAGAAAATATCTCGTTTAGTTAAAAAATGATTTTTTTCGGGCCCCTACGGGTATTCGGAAGCCCACAAAAAATATATTTATATTTATACAAAATTATGGGACTTTCAATATTGTATATTTTTTTAATTTTATATTATTCTTAATTTTTTGGGATTTTTGGCATATATTTTGTATTTATTTAAAATTAAAATTTTAAAAATTATTCCTCATAAATTATTAATTATGGGCTAATTAATTTTATTAAAAGATATAATTATGACCTAGTTGAGATTAAAGGTATTTTTTTAATTATAAATAGGTTAATTTAATTAAAAAAATTATTAAAAAAATAATAAAATATCAGAAAATCTGAATTTCTCTGGAGGAGTAGGGTTACGGTTCTTAATCGAAGCAACAGAATCAAACAAGGAATTATGAAATTAGGGGCCAATTAATTTTAAAATATGTATAATTAGGGCCTTAATTTTAATTAGGAGTATTATTTTACTTACTATAAATAGTTTAATTTTTATTTAATTATTATTAATTAATTATCAAAAATAAGAAAAATACACAAATTCTCTGAAATTCGGGTCGGATTTTCGGGTTCGGGTTGCGCAATCAAACGTTGATTTTGATCTAATTTCTGCACCAAATCGATTGATTTTACTCAAATCAAAGGTTTTGATCTGTTCTTTCTATTTTTGATACCAATTTCATGATTTAATTCGTATATTTTGATTTTCGATTTCTAGGGTTTATGTTCGAATTGGGTCTTTTTGATTCTAGTGTTATTAGGATGATTTGATGATTGATATAGCTTTATATGATGATTTCTGATCGATTCATGGTATTTAATTGAACAAACGATTCCTGAATAGGTATATTCGATTTCTAGGGTTTATGTTCATTTTTTGATTTATACGTTTTTGAGTTTGATAAATATTTGGTTCCTGAGATGTTAGGGGTTTGATTTTAGAGTTCATAAGCTTTGATTTGAACTATAGAACGTGAAGTTTCATGTACGAAATCGTTAGATTAATGTTTGGCCGGAGTTTTGATCGATTTTGCCGGAGTTAAAGATTACGGGATGTTTTTGATTCGTTTTGGCCGGAGTTAGATTGCTAGGATGATTTGGAATTGAAACCCTGTGAAAAAACACCAAACGTTGTTTTTTGCCTGAAAACAGCTGGCCGGATTCTGGGAAAAATCCGGCGTGTTATTCACGACCCGGATTTTGACCCGTTTGTTTTACCAGGTTTTGATCCGTTTGTCAGAGATTGTTTTCTGACAAGTATTTCTGGAAATTATTTTTATTTTTACTTTTATTATTTATAAAATCAGTTTTTATTTATTTTATAAATTGATTAATTTATTGATTTATATTATAAATATTTCTGAAATATTTTCTAAAAATCAGAATTATTTATTTCTTTAATTATTTATTTATTATTTATTATTTATTTAAAAATGATTAATTATTTTGATAATTAATCAAATTATTTTCAATAAATCATAATAAATTTATTTTAGTTCCAAAAATTATGGAAAAATCATTTTTAATTATGATTTTTCCCAAATAATTTTTAAAAAATATTTTTAGGGTCCAATAATTAGGGATAATTATTTATATTGAATAATAAATTGATTTATCTGTATTTATTGAATAATAATTGAACCGTTTACCCGATTTAAGCAAAACGAAGGCCCTCCGACTCAAAAAAATGATTTGTTATCATTAAAAATAGTTTTAAATCCTAATTTATTTTAGAAGTGAGTCGACTTTCGATATTTATTTAGTTATAAGCCTTATTACATATAAAGATGAGTCCAATAAATTCTGAAAAATAGGAAACAAGCTAGATATTGTTTAGTTAAGCGAATAGCGAGTCAAATTAGATTCTAAAAATTATTTTAAACCTAGAATGACTATGTGACTTATGTGTTATGTGAATTATATGGTTTATCGAGTCTTATTTGTTAATAATTCTTATACGGGTCAATAATACGCGTACGGGTAGACGATAAGGGCTACGTGAAGTCGGTTTGAGACGCGATTGATATGCGAGATGACTAAATAAGCATATTTCTTTGATAGAGACAAAACCAACAAGGAAGATCGAGCCGATGATAGAGGAAGGTGATATACTTGGAGTAGATCGCGTGAAAGGCAGGTTTTTCCCCTATTCTAAATTCAGAATAGTGAATTGCTTTCAGATTCTTATCGCGGTTACACACTGATAATTCATGTTCACAAATACTGATACACAATTATCATTCCTTTGTTTATATTTCATTTCGATTCCTGAATTTTCCTAATTCGTTGAACCCTCTATTCATATTCCAATAGTAATACATATATGAATATACATATATCTTTATATATTCTGATATTGGGATATATCAAAGCATGCCGATTATCCCGGTTGTCCTCTATGGACTGGATGGTGACGATTGGGATCAGGTATACACCTGATCCTAAGGACTGGGAATTAACCGGATCCTTGTGTTGGGTCTTAAGGCTTAGGTACCCGAATGGATCTATACATTAAGATATGGATCTGCATTGTATCATGGTTGATCAGGTAGATATAGGTGCGAACTTGTGTCCAGTTTAGTTCATTTGATATTCGCCGATAATGGCCTTCGCTCTTTTCTCACGAGGTTATATCTTTGCAGATGTAACCAAATTACCGGTTCATTTAGCTTATTATAACACTGCTTATATATTGAGGACTTGTTGAGCAACTTATGGCTCACCCCCTTTTTGTTGTTATTCATCTTATTATTTTCAGTTAAGAAGGAAAATGAAACCTATCAAGACCCGAGTGGTAAAGAAACGAGTCAAGCTGCGTGACCCTCTCATACCAAAGGTGTTGATCCCGATCCAGGAAGAAAGCTTTGAGTTTCCTGAGCATGTGTAGTGTAGATAGCAATGTGTGTATTTAAATAAATAAGAAAAGTAGTTTAAAACTTGTTAGACAGTGGTATGTAATAAAAAGAGTTTTGTGAGATTTTAAATTTGGATTGTAATAAAATTAGAGTGTGATTCTTGTTTTCATACTTCAACCTAAAAAGATCCTGATTAGTATTAAGGGGTTAGATGTATATATATATATATCTGTTTAATGATTATACGGGTTGTATAGATTTTGAGATTAGCTAGTAACCCCAGACTAATACCTCGGGTTTGGAGGGCATTACTAGAATAGGTCTGGGCACCCTATGTTATGATGGGTCTATGCGGATGAGCATAGGTCCGTACTATATCCTGACTGATCAGCAGACTATAGTACATATGTTGGTTCTTGTGTCAAGTCTAGTTTATTGTTGATCATCGTTAACTACATTCTTTTTTATTGCAAAAGTAAACAAATATCCATTGAGATTGCCTAATTATTCTCTATCAGATTCACCTATTTTACTTTTGCTGATACTTTTACATATATAATGTGGACTTGCTGAGCAATTATGGCTCATGTTCATTGTTACTCCCTTTATCTTTCAGTTAAGCTAGAGAATGAAGCATATTCACATTCGAGTGGTAAAGAAGCGTGTGAAAATACGGGACCCTCTGGAACCAAGGGCGCGAACACCAATTTAGGAGGAGAGCTTTGAGTTACCTACTCAGGTGTAATTTATGTAGTATATGTGTATGTTAAAAAATGAACTAGTTGTAAAACTTAACTAGACTTTTGGAGTGTAGTGTATTTCTTATCAAAGTTGTGTTGAGAATTTTAAGTTGGAATGTAATAATAGTTATGTTTACGTTCTTGTTTTATACCATAACCTAAGATCGATCCTTAATAGTTAGATGGGGTCGGATGCATGTTTATTCAGATATATTATGCAGGTTGATTTATGTTTATGATTGGCAAGTAACCCCCAAATCTAGATCTCGGATTTGGAGAGCTTTACAGGTTGGCATCAGAGCTATATATTTTGGTCCCTGAAACAACAATAATAGAAATAAGATAGGTTAAGAAGATCACATGAGATAGGATTAGAATTGAAATTGCTCATATTGATTTATTTTAGGGGAGGTAAGAATATTACTTGTAAGGTTTGAATTTTTTTGGATTTTAGAAATAGACAGTTAATTTTCTTTATACCATGATTATTTTAGCAGATGGAGACTTCATCTGAGCGATGTTGATGTGAGAAGATACATATTCCTCCAACCCCTATAGCCCCTTTACCTGAATAGCCCCTCCAGCATTTCAGATTCCAGTGATGGAGGCAGTGGGACAGGATCAGGAGGTTGACCATCCTGTTGACCAGGGCATACCTTTGGACCCAGGTCCAGATATAGTACTGCAGGGTATAGAAGAGGTATTTGGAGCCACTTATAGGGAATCCATAGGCCATATTGGGGAGCCACATACTGTTCCTTATCGATATTATGCTTATCTGAGTGAGGGACAAGATTTCTAGACAGCCTAGTGTGCAAAAATATTGGGTATAATCGATCGACGAGAGGTAGGTCCTTATATATTAGCTTTGGAGCCAGACCATTTCCTTCGTGAGAGGATCAGGCAGATTGACAGGGATGCTACTTGAGAGATAGAGATGTTCGTTCATGAGGTGATTACTCTTGTGCGGATTATCATCATGTAGTTAGGATTACTAGGGTTATACTAGTCATACTCCGATAGGAGGTGGGACCAGTTACAGCCGCAAATGTTCCAAGAATTATGGCACCACCACCACCATTACAATAGAATCATCAAGGCAAGGACCTTTAATATGATAATGAAGGATGTAATGCAGAATCCGAGTGTGGTTGTAGGTACGCTTTCTGTAAACTCCGTAAATGCGAAAGTGTTAATTGATTCTGGAACTACAAGTTCTTTTATTCCTGAAGAATTTGTTGAGAGTTATGTTGTGAAGTTCAATGGTTGGGGGAAACGTTAATTATTAAGTTAGCTAATGACGATCAAATTCTCGTTAACCAAATTTGTCCAAATTGTGACGTCGAAATTGCGGGACATCACTTTTATGCCTACTTGATATCTTTCGAGTTGGGAGAATTTGATGTTATATTAGGAATGGATTGGTTAGCAGACCATAACACCCAGATCGATTGTACTAATAAAAAGGGGAATTTACGAACTGTGGACAAAGCAAAGGTGATATTTTGAGGCGAGAAACAGAAGAAGAAATTTCTCACGATGATGCAGACTAAACGATTGCTACATCAGGGATGTGAAACTTATCTAGCATATGTGGTAGATGTTAGCAAAGAAGGTCCGAGGATTGAAGAAAATTCGGTTGTATGTGAATTTCCAGACGTATTTCATGATGAACTTCCAGGTTTACCTCCAGATTATGAGATTGAGTTCACTATTGATTTAGCTCCAGGTACTGAGCTAGTTTCAAAAGCACCATGTCGAATGACACCGGTAGAAATGAAGTAGTTGGCTACGCAGTTAAAATATCTTCTGGATAGGGGAATTATAATGCCTATTGTATCTTCATGGAGTGCACCGGCTGTGTTTGTCAGGAAAAAGGACGGTAGCATGAGATTGTGTATTGATTATCACAAGCTTAACAAGTTGACCATTAAGAATAGATTCCCCTACCAAGGATTAATGATTTATTTGACCAACTGAAGGGAGCAACATGGTTTTCGAAGATCGACTTATGGTCCGGTCACCATTAACTGAAGATTAAGGCAAAAGATATTCCTAAAACTATATTTCATACTAAGTATGGTACTATGAGTTCCTAGTAATAGCGTTTGGACTAACTAATGCACTAGCCGCATTCATGGACCTAATAAATAGAGTATTTAAGAAATACTTAGATAAGTTTGTTAATATATTTATCGATGATATTTTGATCTATTCAAAGACTGAAGCAGAACATGCAGAGCACTTGAGAATCACTTTGGAAATCTTAAGAAAAGAACGATTGTACGCAAAATTTTCTAAATATGAAATTTGGTTAAAGGAGGTACAATTTCTAGGCCATGTAATCAGTAGTGAATGAATTAAATTTGATCCTGTAAAAAATTGAAGCTATTTTGAATTGGGAAAGACCGAAGACACCTACAGAAGTTAGAAGTTTTATGGGATTAGCTAGTTATTATCGAAGATTCATAAAGGATTTTATGAAGATAGCTACCCCATTAACGAATTTGACTCGAAAGAACGATAAGTTTGTATGGAATGAAAGATGCAAAGAAAGTTTTCATGAATTAAAGAATTGATTGGTAACTACGCCCGTGTTGGTTTTACTAGACGATCAAGGAAACATTGGCATCTATAACGACATTTATTATAGAGGACTAGGGTGTGTACTGATGCAGCATGGTAACGTGATTACGTATGCTTTTAGATAATTAAAGCCTCACGAACAAAAGTATTCGACTCATGACTTAGAATTAGCTACAATCGTGTTTGCATTAAAACTCTAAAGACATTACTTATACGATGAAAAGTGTGAAATTTATATCGATCACAAAAGCTTGAAGTATATTTTCACTCAGAAGGAGCTCAATATGAGACAGCGGCGATGGCTAGAATTAATCAAAGATTATGATTGTTCAATTAATTATCACCCGAGAAAGGCAAATGTTGTGGCAGACGCGCTGAGTAGAAAAGAAAGATTAAACATGCTAACTTCCCCGGAAGAGTAAATAAAAGAGTTCGAGAAATTGGAAATTGAGGTTCCTATTCCATAAGAATCAAAGGAAATGATCTATGCGATGACGTTCCATCAAGAATTATTAGAAAAGATCCGAAAATGCCAGGAGGAGATAATGAGTCACGAAAGTGAAAGCTTAACAGGAGAAGAAATTGCAAGTAAAAAAGATGACAAGAGAATTTTATGATTTTCCTCAAGAATTTGGGTACCTAATATAACAGAACTAAAAGAAGAGATCTTGCAAGACGCTTATAATTCAAGATAATCTATTCATCCTGGAAGTACAAAAATGTATAGAGATTTTAAGGACTTTTAGTGGGCAGACATGAAGAAGGAGATAACGAAATGGGTGAGTAAATTTTTAGGTCTGTAATCAACTGTAGAGGGGTGAATACACTTTATGCAAATAATCTGACAAAGCTTCAAATGAATTAATAGTTTTTATATTAACAGATAAAAACTGATTACAAACGTACTCTCTCAAAAGGATGAACAAATATCCTTGAGAGCTGCTAGGTTATGTGAATGATATAACAATGTTCGCAATGCTTATAGCATGAACCTAATATGTGCTTCATATAGAGCACAGTTACACAATCAATAAGGAATTCTATTCTATTACAATAAGGAACCCTATTATATATCCATGTATAATTGCTTCTGAGATAAAGTCCTTCACCGCCTTGAATTTCTGTTTTCCTTTTCCTCCTTGAATATCTACTGAGGTGACAAATCTTGAAGACATCATTTGCTGATCATCAAGTACTGATATAAGTACTGATGATGTCACTCTTCAGTAAATACTGATATAAGTCCTGATAAGAACTTATGATAGTTTCTGTCCCCATATCATCAATTATATTTAAGAATCTCCCCCAACTTGTGCATTATGAATATATGTACAAGTTCCAATTGATGATGTCAAAACTATCTAAATTCAGAATTCAAGTAAACATATTCTTTCTTACTTTAGTGAATATCAAACTTTACTATTCATTCTAAACTCTAACACGGTCTGGAAAATCTTCAAGAAACTTCCTTAGCAGATTTTGTTAGTCACAAAGTATCGTAGAAGGGGGGGTTGAATACGATACCTATAATCTTTTTTTATTCGTTTACAAGTTTTACGTTAAAATTATAAAATCAAAATAGACACAAAAAAATTCAAGGAATATATTGTTTTATTAATATAATCTTTGAGGTTGCTACAATCTAATCAATGAATTGATTAGCTACAATAAATTCAACAGCACAACTATATGTTTACAAGCTTAATAAATGAGGTTCTTTAATGGAGCTCCCGTAAAGACTTTCTGTTGAAAACTAAAGAAGATAATACACTGAATTAATTCAAATGCTGCTTTGTAGTCTTCAATTTACTTTGGACAAATGGCATTATTTGAACCATACATTCCTTAGAATTGCTGCTTTGTATCAATGGAAATTCAATCAAGTACAGTTACTTGTGACCCTGGGTGCACAGATAATTGCGACCCTGTATGTGAAGTTACTTACGCCCTTAGAATTTTCCTTGTGCAAGATACTTGCACCCCTGTAAAGAAGTTACTTGTACCCTTAGAATTTTCCTTGTGCAAGATACTTGCGACCTTGCCTTAGAAATATTCTTGTGCAAGATACTTGCGACCTTGCCTTAGAAATATTCGTGTGCAAGATACTTGTGACTAGGAGGCTCCCTATAGAGTTACTTGCATCCTCAGTGTATGCCTTAAACATTTTTCCTTTCAGCTTTACTTGCGACCAGATGTCATATTAGTGGAATTTAACTTGGACAAATTTCCAAGGATTCGTACTTGCGACCCTGTAACCCTAGTAAGTTTTCTTGCCTTAGAGAAAATCTAGTTTCCATTAAATGTATCAATATTTAATGTTCCTTCTGTATAATCAAATCAAACCCTTCCTGATATGCTGATGCTTAGTGCACTGGTCTGGTTCACAAACAACTACCATGAACTGATTTAATCCAATTCCCTTGACAATTCCAAACTGTTAAATCTTGGTTGATTATCCATTGCTTCAAACACTGAACCTTTGATCTTTGACACTTCAAATTAAACTATGTAACTGATACTAGAAGTCCTTTAATGTCTTATTCTTCATGAAGGCTTGAACATATTTAATGAACTTCTTCCCATGACTTGATTGTGGACTTAGAGAGTCATTTGCATCTTTTGATTCTTTGTGTATATCATATCTTCATCTTTAGGGTTCATGTGCTTCACAATTTTAATATTGTTTATATGTTTATGTTTTATGTTGAGTTATAATTCCTCGATTACATGTTACATTACATTATTCTTTACAATCTCCCCCTATTTGATTGTTAGAGTTTGACAAGCAAATCCCTAAGAATAACTCAACTGACAATAAGAAAAAGTACAAGTTCAAAACAGATAAAGATATTAAATACATTATGGATTACATATTCAATTCCGAATTTCTTATATTACAAATTACAAAGAAGTGTTCCTCTAGTCTGAACAGATTATCTAGGTCTTTTTTGTCTTTTTCTTCTTGGGCTTCTTGCCTTTATTGCCTTCTCCTTCTTGAGTGAATTGAGTCTGAACAGACTTTCTATTGGGAGCTTTCTTTTTAGGATCTGTTGATTTTGTTAATTCTAGGAGAGATGATATTTTGCTTCTATTTAGAAGTTCATCCAATCTAGCTTGGACCAAATCACAAGCTTCTATTTCTAGTGCATTAATGAGAAGTGGATTATTCTGCTCATTAAGCATCAACTGAAGATATTTGACTTTGAAGCACTTAGGAACAATATCAAATAACATTGTAGATCTTTTTGACATTATGAATACTGTTATCCTTTTAGGATGTCCTTGTACTCTCTTGGTGTCGTTGATTGATTCTTCTTCCACCACTTCATCAAGTATCTTTATGACTGGGATCAAAGCAATCTTGTCCTTCTTACATGTAAAGAGTTTGACATCCATTAAGGCTTGATATATTTCTTCTGACCCGCTTGTTCTGAAATCGTTGATCTTAATCGTTGCTTTATTAATCTGAAAGACTAGTTCCCCTTCACTGTTAGTGCTGATGATAGGTTCACTATCTTTAAGAAGATTAATTTATGTCTCTCCATTAATGAACACCATCTCATTATAAGCTCTTTTAACTTGCTTTATGTCTTTCTCTGTATCCCTGATCAATTTGTCATTGAGCCTATAAGAATTTCACCAGCTTTAAGGTCCGCTTCTGATCTTTTAACTCCTGGTGCTTCCAGATTTGCTCTTTTGCTCCTAAGTTGACTTTCCAGGAAAATGAGTTGTAGAAAATGAATGGATCTTATCGGTTGATCAGACATGGTGATGTTTTGCAATCTGCCATCTGCAAATACTTGGATCACAAATGGAGTAAAGAATGTTTGAGGAGATACATCCATCATCATCTTCTGAAGCTTGTCTCTGAAGTATTCATTCTCCTTCCATTTCAACCATGGGATTTTTATGCTAAGACAAACAGTTCCACTATATTCAGCTTCTTCAGTACACTAGTAGAGATCTTCATTTGGAGTCCATCTCTATGATTGATAGTGATCTTCCATCCATTCTTTTAAATATTCACAGTGGTACCAGTAATTATCCTATTGAACTGATCTTAGAACTCATGAATATTTAGATAATCCACTATGTACTTCTCTACAGTGTTTAGAAGATTCTTGTTACCAGGGTCTAGTTTGTGATAGCTTTCTGGTTTGTCTATTTTCCTTTTGATCTTATACCATTCACTTCATCTCCTGTTAGCTCGAAGATAAGATTCTCTTGCTTCTCTGGCTTCCCTTCTCTGTATTGCTCTCTGTACTCTAGCTCTTGATCTCTTAATATATTCTGGAATTTCGTGCTAGGATCGATTGAGCTTTTCCGACAATCCATAGTAGAAATAGTCATCGAGAAAGCATCTTCATCTTCAAATTCTTCATCCTCAGATATGACCTTTCTCTCTTCAGTAATCACTGCTTGAACTCTGGGTTCAAAACCCTCAGGAACATCACTTTTATCTATTTCACCTTCCTCTAGCTCATACTCTGAGAACAGGGGCTTTGGAGCATATATCTCCGACAGAAGATCCCTTTGAATCATAATGACTTTTCTTAGGAGATCTTATTTTAAAGTTGATTTCTCCCCTGAGTTGAAAAACTCTTCTCAACAACATGTCTTGCTTTTAACAACACCCTTTCATCAATCCTCTCTTCCTCTTCCTGAATCTCATCTCCAAATTCATCATAGCCAGAGTCAGCTATTTGAAAAGCATCCTGAATTAAGTTCACAGCTGCAACTACTTTTTCTTGCTTCACCCATTTCTCCCCCTCAGTTGTGTTATCCTTCAGAGCTGGGGTTGATTGAGCAGGCAAGATCAAGATAGGGATCTCTTGAGAAGATGGTTCTGAAACAGACACTTGCTTACTGACTGAGGTCTTTGGCCCAATACTGGCAAGAGCTATTTCAGTGGAGACATGGATTAGCGCTAGCTTTCTAATGGAGATCTTTGGCTCAGTATTGGCAATTGCCTTTCCCTTTCCAGAATGAGAGAGAGATTGCTCCACGAATTCCCGTAAACTAGTAAATGATGCTTATTGAAGTTCAATTTGTTCGGAAAGATGGGCAATCTAATGATCCTTTACAGACAGTTCATTCTTGATTTATTGATCCTTGAGAGCCAGTTGTTCTTTGAGATAGCTATCTTTAAATGCTAAATGCTCTTCAAGGTAAGATTTTATGACGTACCGTGACATGTCTATAAGTGCTTTTTGGGAGGTAGGTGTCTCATGGGCTTCTCGAAGTGTATCACTCAACACTCTGTCACTCGGTTTAGGGATTTGTGTTTCACTCACCCTCACAGATACACTCCGCTCATAGCTCTGAGATCCAGAAGATGTACCTGCAGAAAACACCGGAGCCATCCTTGAGGATGTCAGCAGTGGTGTAATGGGATTTCATGATTCCCGATCCTTGTACAAGACAAGTTGCATGTCATCCTGAGATGACTGTTCCAGAGTTGGAATCTCTGGGAGGATCACTGAGGCCGTCATATGTGACATCTGTTCCTCAGCTTCCTCAAGTGTCGGTGAAGACACTTTCCCCATAGGCTCACCAGTTGAATCTGGTTCATCGCCAATGGGTTGCCGATCCGCACCTATGTCGGATCCCCTATCCGCAGATGCATCCAGGGTTATTAGTCCTGGGGAGGTAAGTGATGTGCTAGATGTGGCAGCAATTATAGCACTCTCTCTTAACACCTGTGAAGGCAGTTGAGCCATTAAAGTACCTTGAACAGGATATTATAACCGTAATATTGTTGAATTCCCTATTTTCGTCAATACCACCTCACCAAGTAATGCTCTTTTAATCGACTTATTTAAAACTTCAAGAGCTTGAGTATTGGATAAAGTGTTTGACTCATCACAGGATGCCATGGCTGACAAACAAATTTCAATAGACCCACCTTATTGAGAAGATGAATCCAGTAACTGTTTATGTGCCTTTTCAACCATTTTATCCATTGGGAAGATACATGGGAGGTTACAGTTATCTCAGTAGGGATACTGCTTTTCTTCGATAGAGACAGAGCTGTGGGTTCATCCAAAGTACCTTCCTTATTTTTCTGCATCATGTGCATTTTCACCCTCTACACTCATAGGATCATTAAGCTCCAGGGTTTGGGCTAGGAGATTTTGAGATTTGGATATTGGCTCTAGAGGGTGGTTATGAATTTACGAGAAAACAAACTCATAGCCTCCTGATAGTAATTGCTCTTGAGCAAGTTGTGTGCGAAATTCAACAAGATTAAGTGAATCTATATCAATTAAATCATCAAAAGTAGTGCTCATGGAAGATTCATTCATACCTGTGAAGTCTGGCCTGTAAATATTTGTCTCTAATTGAGTTGGCTCAGTTTCTTCTTGATGTCCAGTGGCTTCAGGTTGAGAAACATCTTCTATCTATTCACCAACTATAGGGTCTTGGTCGGCATCCATTGGTTAAGCGTCAGGGTTAGGCTGCGGATCTGCTTCATGTTCATCCTCTGCCTCTTCACCATCTTTATTTGCAGTATCAGGTTCTGAATTATCAGATTCATGATCATCTTCATTCTTAGATTCAGGTTCTTTATTAATGGAGTCAAAGTACTCTTGCATGAAGTCTGTCAGATGAATGGGGTTGTTGTTGGAATAGGGATTTTGTCTATACAACCTATACACAACTTGAGAACTTACCATATTGTCACTATGAACCAAGGCCTTCTGAGCTTCTGTGAGCTTAGCATTGAGAAAAATCTGGAGGAACCTCCCATATAAGATGTAATCATGTTGTTGTGTTTGATTCTCCAATATCTCTTTCATGAACAGACGTCCAAAATTTATACGAATGTTCTGAGCAACAACCACTCCAACTAGCTTCATGAAATGTGTCAGTCCATGAAATCCACCAGTCTTGGGAGACAGACAGAAGGACAGAATGTTGAAGAATAAGTTTCAAGGCTTAGGTAGATGGCTTTTGTTAAAATGTTTTGGATACTTGTCATTTGACATAGTGCTCCTTATGCCCCTGAAGAAGCTATAAACTTCAGAGTCTCTTGGCAAAGCATCAAAATTATTTTGAGGAAAGTGAAGATGTTCATTAAAATCATCCTCAATGATTAGTATCATTTCATCTTCAATGGGAAACATGAAGCTTAGCTGATCTTCATCTGATGTGTCAAGAGCTGTGGTGTGAACGAGTCTGAGGAGCTCAACAATTAATTATACATTAGTAGTTAAAGCATAGTGCACAATCGAGTGCTCGTTTAAAAATCGAATCCAATTTTCAAAATAGCCTATGTGAGCTGGATTACGATTTATAACCGAGACATAATTTGTTTTAGGTATCGTAATATTATCCGCCATTTTAATTAAAAAATGAGAATAAAATTTTGACCAAAAAAATAACTCGCAACTAATGCAATGCATAAATTAATGCAGAACAATTAAGCAATAATAAACTAAGCCAATTTGAATTAATTAACCAATTAAAACTAAGCCAAACAGTCCATTATGTTCAAGAAAAGCACAATCTTCGATCTCTAAACTTAACCGGTGAAATCACATGTTTTTACAGTCAAAAGAAAGAGTGTGTTGTGGGCTCTAAAACTCTGCAATTTGTTTGAAATTTGGACAGAGTTTTTGTACGGATTCAATCGATTAAAAAATTTCTCTTGTTTTCGCCCTTACTTGCGTTGTGTGTGTAAGCATGTGTATATTTATGAAAATGAACTGAATTACGTTGATATACACTATAAACCACTCATAAAATAATTAAAGTGAGTTACTTGCGATTACTGTGTATAACAGTGCGCAAGTAACTATTCAACACTGTGAGTCCACAGTCGCAAGTAACTGGATAGTGAAATCTAGGTGAGTTACTTGCGATCCAATGGTGCTAGGTCGCAAGTAACTGAGATATAGAGTTTTCTTAATTTTACCTGCGACCAAAAGCTACTCTAGGGTCTCAGGTCACAAGTAATTTTACTTAGAAAATTCTAAGCAGTTACTTGCGACTGGTATTCCTTGTAACAACAGTTAACACATAGAAATTTTTTAAGTATTTTACTTGCGCTTTATATTGCCCTCTGAGGTCGCAAATAACTGTACTTGGCGGTTAACTTTGCCAATCACAATTTAATTCATAAAAACACAATAATTATCATTAATTGATGAAATTATATATTCATGGAATAAATTATGCTTCTAATTTCAAATGAATTTTAATGAACCCCTTTAAATATCAAATAATTTAAAGTTCGCTAAAACTAATAAATCACAACTTTGATTTATTATAATTGAGACTTTTATCATTGAATTGATCCAGTCTCAATTGGTTAAATCAAAATTATGCTGCAATACTTTATTCATAATTTAACCAATAGTGATTAGATTATTTTCAAGCAATTTATCAATATAAGTGTGTTAAAATATTTATCAATTAGATACAATCACACAAATATTTGAAATACGAGAAGTGAATAATGACACATAAATCCACATGTCCTTAGAATATTGACATTAAATAACAAGTGGATTTATTTGAGACAACTTGCAGTTATTGATTCCTAATTTGTTAATTAGAAAGATTTAACATCCCAAGTTCACTAACCAACTTAGAGAAAGTATTTTCATCAAGTGGTTTAGTGAAGATGTCTGCAATTTGATCCTCTATGGGTACAAAATGTAATTCCACAGTGTCATTTGTGACATGCTATCTGATAAAGTGATACCTGATATCAATGTGCTTTATTCTTGAGTGCTGAACTGGGTTGTTTGAGATTGCTATTGCACTTGTATTGTCACAGAATATTGGAATCTTAGATACCAATAGACCATAATCCCAGAGTTGGTTCCTCATCCACAAGATTTGGGCACAACAGCTTCCAGTAGCTATGTATTCATCTTCAGAAGTTGATGTGGATACCGAGTGCTGCTTCTTGCTATGCCAGATACCAACCTTCTTCCAAGAAACTGACAGCTTCCTGAGGTACTTTTCCGGTCAATCTTTTAACCTGCAAAAATCTGAATCTGTATAGCCAACTAGGTTAAAACCTATACCTTTATGGTACCAAATACCAAGATTTGGAGTCCCTTTAAGATACCTAAATATCCTCTTAACAGCTATAAGATGAGATTCTTTTGGGTCAGCTTAAAATCTAGCACATAAGCATGTTACAAACATAATTTCTGGCCTACTTGTTGTGAGATAAAGTATTGAGCCTATCATACCACTATAGCTTGTGATGTCAACTTTCTTACCAGTTTTGTCCTGATCAAGCTTAGTGGCTGTTGGCATTGGAGTCTTTTCCGGAGTTGAATCTTCTATATTGTACTTCTTGAGAAGTTCTCTAATATACTTGGATTGACAGATGAATATACCATCTTTCCTTTATCTCACTTGTAATCCAAGAAAATAGTTCAACTCTCCCATCATGCTCATTTCATACTTACTCTGCATTAGCTTAGAAAATCTCTTGCAAAGATCATCATTAGTAGAGCCAAATGTAATATCGTCAACATATACTTGAACTAATATCATATCAGATTTATGCATTTTGTAAAATAGAGTTTTATCTATAACACATCTAGTAAAACCATTTTCAAGTAGAAATTTAGAGAGAGTGTCATACCATGTCCTTGGGGCATGCTTAAGACCATAGAGAGCTTTGAATAGAAAGTATACAAAATTAGCCAAATTTGGATCTTCAAAACCTGAAGGTTGTTCCACATATACTTCTTCTTCTAGCTCCCCGTTTAGGAATGCACTCTTCACATCCATTTGATAAACCTTGAAATCTGAATGTGTTGTGAATGCCAGAAACATCCTGATTGCCTCAATCCTAGCTACTGGTGCATAGGTTTTATCATAATCTATACCCTCTTCTTGAGAGTAACCTTTAGCTACCAGTCTGGCCTTGTTTCTCATTACAATGCCATCTTCATCTAATTTGTTTCTGAATACTCATTTAGTGATTTAGTGCCTATTACTGACTTGTCCTTTGGTCGGGGTACCAGCTTCCATACCTTCTTCCTCTCAAACTGATTGAGTCCCTCTTGCATAACAATAACCCAATCTGGATCTTCAAGTGCCTCATCCACTTTCTTAGGTTCCTCTGAAAGAAACCCTAAAAAGTGATATTCATTCTGAGTGGCATGTCTAGTTCTCACTCCCGTGTCAGGATCACCAGTGATCAATTCAAAGGGATGGTCTCTGTTCCAAACTCTTTGTCGAGGCAGATAAGATCCTGATGTTTCCCCTTGTTCAGCATGATATTGAATGTTAACTGTAGATCCTCTTCCTGCTCCACCTGAGTTGATGCCACCATAACTTGATGACTCTGATCTTTGAGTAGTAGTTCTTGAATGTGTACCTCTATAATTATCATAATCATTGTTTCCACCATTACAACCACTTGATTCAGAATCAACATTGCCATGTACTGTGGGTATATCTCTAGCAATCTCAGGTTCTTCTATATCCAAAGGATCATCTGACAGATTCTCAAATCCCAGAGATTCAGAATCCTTTTCTCTTTGTAGGCTTGCCAACTTGGTGTCATTAAATATTACATTAAGTCTTTCAATCACCTTCTGATCAATAATCATATACACCCTGTAAGCTTTAGATTCCAGAGAATAGCCAAGAAATATGCTTTCTTTTGCTTTAGCATCAAACTTTCCTAGATGCTCATTTCCTTCTTTTAGCACAAAACAATTAGCTCCAAACACATGAAAGTATCTCAGTGTTGGTTTCTTGTCAGCCATAATCTCATAAGGAGTCTTGTCATGATCTTTATTAATCAGGGTACGATTTTGAGTGTAATATGCTGTGTTAACAGCTTCAGCCCAGAAGTAGGTAGGAAGACTTGATTCACTTAGCACAGTTCTTGCTGCTTCAACCAAGGTTCGATTCTTCCTTTCTACAACTCCATTTTGTTGTGGAGTTCTTGGGACTGAGTACTGTCTCGAAATACATTTCTCTATACATAATTCATTTAGATATGCATTCTTGAATTATGTCCCATTATCTAATCTGATCTTTTGATAGGTAATTTTGATTCCATCTCAATCTTCTTTATATGATCCACTATCAACTGAGGTGCTTTATCCTTAGATTGCAAAAACAACACCCATATGTACTTGGAGTAATCATCGACTATCACTAAAGAATATCTTTTCCTTGATAGTGATAACACATTCACTAGTCCAAATAAATCCATGCGAATTAAATGAAGAGGTTCAGTTATGCTTGTCATTTCCTTGCTTCTGTGTGATGCTTTCTTTGATTTCCCTTTTTCACATGCTTCACAGAGTCCTTCTTGACAGAATTCCATATGTGGTAATCCTCTCATTAATTCTCTCTTAACCAGAGAGTTCATTATCTTAAAGTTCAAATGCGAGAGCTTCTTGTGCCATAACCAACTTTGTTCTGATGAAGCTTTGCTGTAGAAACATCTCATTACTCCATCACAGGTAGACTTCAAGTCAACTACGAACAAATTACCTTTCCTTACTCCCTGCAAAGCAAGCTTCTCATCTTTCCTGTGAGTGATCAAACATCTTTCTGGCCTAAAATCAACATTTTATCCTTTGTCACAAAACTGACTAACGCTAAGAAGATTATTCTTCAATCCTTCCACAAGAGAGATGTTTTCAATGATGACATTCCCAATTTCCAAATTGCCATATCCCTTAGTAAATCATTTGCTGTCATCTCCAAAGGTAACTATAGGGCCGGCTTTCTCAACCACACCTGTGAGCAGAGGCTTTTCTCCTTTCATGTGCCTAGAACAACCACTATCCAGAATCCACATGATCTTTTCCTTTCTTACCTTACCCTGAGATGATTGTGGTGCTTCATCTGTAGAGTCTGCCATAAGAGCCAGATTTACATACTCTTCCTCTTCATCTGAATCAATATCATCCCAGCTTTTTCCTTCAGCAATGTACGGTCTTCCCTTTTCCTTAACCATATAATCATTCACCTTCTATTTCAGCTTCTAATTCTGCCTCTTCAGATCTTTATAAGTTTCCTTCTTTTCATAAGAATCTTTTCCTTTTGTTTCCTTGGGCTTTCTGCAATCAAATGCAAAGTGCCCTAACTCATTGCAGTTGTAACATCTTGTTTTTCTCTTGTCTACCCAACTTGACTTGTAGCCTCCTCTGGAGCTTGACCTTGATGAGTAGCTTCCTTTCTGAAACCTCCCTGATAAACCCCTTGGTTTATAGTTGGGTTTCCTTCTGAATCTAACATGACTAAATTTTGCATCCATGTATGCCATAAATTTGTCCTCCAACTGTTCAAGTTCTTCCTGAGTGCATGTATGCCATAGATTTGTCCTCCAACTGTTCAAGTTCTTCCTGAGTGTAAAACGTACTTTCATCCTATGGCTCACCATGAGCAATTTCAACTACGACAATTTCCTTGATTGTTGAGGAGGGTGCAACCTTGACTTCTTGGGTTTCAGGTTAACGAACTACAAGTACAGTGGTTTTTTACAAGTGTCGTACTCTTACTGTCAATAGAAACAGGTCCATAGATAATAGCTCTCTGCTATTTCTCTAGTTCATGGGTTCTTAGTTTTCCATAGATTACATCCAGGGACATGGTAATAAAATCTGCTATTTCCCTGATTGATGTGTTCTTTTGTTCCACGTGAACTGGGAGCGCCAGCTTAAACTTTCTGTTAGACTCTCGTATATGATAAACTTTCCCTTATAGCTTTAATTCACTTAACAGTCTTGTATATCTTTCAAAGAGTGAAGATAGTGTTTCTCCGGGTTGAAATTAGAATGCATCATACTGAGTAGTGTTGAGTGGCATTTATGACACTTTATAATGCTCTAATAAGCTTTGAATTGATGCGTTTGTACTCAAGTTGTTAAGTGTTTTAACATTTTTTCTAGTGTTTTTGCATTTCAGGCATTATCTAGGTAATCAGGTGAATTAGCCTTGTTTTGGTGCTAATTTGAAGTCAAGGTGGTGTTGGAATAAAAACTCGTGGAAAGCCGGCTCGAAGCAACGAGAAAAAGAAGAAATTCTGAAGTTTTTCCAGAAGTACGGCGCGCCAGGGCTGGTCAAGCCTTACTATTACCTTCACTGAGGACATTGAATATTTTAAGTTTGGGGGTAATAGTTGAAGGAATACGTTTTTTGTGAGTCACATGTAGTTGCATATTCATGATAGTTTAGTTCATGTAGTCGCATATTTTGCCATGTAGTTTTTTTTTGGTAGTTTTTTATGATATTTTGTTCATATAGTTCATGCATGTGCATTATAACATGATCCCTTAGATGATTTTTCCAGTTGACTTGTAATATTGTTGTTAGTGTAGTGATGTCGTATTTAGTGATGTTAAGTCTTATTGAATTAGTTTGCATGCTAGAGACAATTGTAATTCACTAAGTCTTATAGGTTGCTTGAGTGCTAGATCATGATCATGGTTTGTTTGTTTGTCGAGGTTTAATTGCTTGTTTATATTTAAAATTTAGGATATTCTCTTAATAATAAAATGACATGGATTTTTAGAAATTGGAGAAAAATTAGATTTTGGAGCTAGTTGTTGTGGCTAGATGTCAAATGGCTAGTAGCCGACTCATATTTATATGAGTAGTCTAGGGTTGAGCGAGAAGGAGCGAAACACACTCGTTCAGAAATTGTGAAAAAAAAATATGAAAAAATATGAAAAAAAAGAATAAGTGTTATGTATAATTGATCACGAGTGGGCTCTTTAGTACTCGAGTTATTAAGTTCTTAGGGGACTTTGTGCCTAGTGACCTAAGGCTTTTAGAGTCTGGGATCCACTAACCTAACGCTCGCTACATGGGTACTATTGTATAAGTCTTTTGTGGACCTCACTCACTGCACAATCAAATAAACACATTTGTTTTGTTTTATTTGAATAAAAGATTGAATCCATATAAAACTCCAATATAAGAATTGAAGTGTTATAAGTTATTTTGAGTCTAGCTTTTTCTTTTATTTATAACCTTGCGATTTCCTTTTTAAGTAGTGAGTCATGATTATTGATCTAGTTGTAGTAGTATATCTGTAAGCATTTCCACACACGTACGTCTCTTGTTTGTAAGTTGATTTGTCTGATTTATTTGATCTATTTGCGAGTAACTGCATTTGTTGAGATGTTGCTCTTTAATTGGTTTAGTTATTCTATTGGGATCGTTGCATTCATATTAGTTGCATTCATGCATTTTTGTTCTTGTTCTTTGAGTCTGTTTATGCTTAAGGACAAGCATCGATTCAAGTTTGGGGTATCTTGAGTGGCATTTATGACACTTTATAATGCTCTAATAATCTTTGAATGATGCATTTGTACTCAAGTTATTAAGTGTTTTAACGTGTTTTCTAATATTTTTGCATTTCAGGCATTATCTAGGTAATCAGGTGAATTAGCATTGTTTTGGTGCTAATTTGGTGTCAAGGTGGTGTTGGAATAAAAGCTCGTGGAAAGCCGGCTCGAAGCAGCGAGAAAAAGAAGAAATTCTGAAGTTTTTCCAGAAGTACGGCGCCCGCGCTGGTCAAGCGCGTGGCCGCGCCAGGATGTCAGAAAGGCAGCACGCCCGCGCTGTGATAGCGCACGCCCGCGCTGGTGCAAATTCAGAGAATCCTGATTCTATTCTAAAAACAATTGGAGGACTTCTAGATTGCATGGGGATGATATATATATTCAAATAAAGGACATTTTTAAGAGAGAGACGTACCAGAGCACAAGGAGAGCCGTAAGAAGACCATTTTAGCACAGATTCAAGGAGGACGAAGAAGATCTTGTTTTTACTTGTGAATCTTTGTTTTAAGTTGTAACTTGGATGCTAGTTTTCTTACTTGTGAACCTTACTCTTGTTTCGTACTTGGTTTTGTTTGTTCGTTATAAAGACTACATTTGTTATACCATGCTTTCATCGAAACCCACATTGATGATGAGTCCGATTTTGGGTTAATCGTTATCGTGGGGTTCTAACGGATTTGTTTATAGATTTCTTTAGTTAATTTGTTTTGATGCCTTAGTGTGTGGTGATTGTATGATAATCTAGTATTGGTTGTGCTTATTCGTCTTATGAGTATCGTGAACTTATAAGATAGCATGTTAATCTTTAATGAAGCGACATTGAATTTAAGGATTTAGAACTTTCCATGCTAGCATAGGTTCATGTATTATTGTTATGCATGATACGTAGGTAATTTTAACCATCTTACTTTCCATATGTAATCAAGATAGATAACTTGTGATTAAATCATTATGTTTTCAAATTTTATAGATATATAGGGTCTCAATATAATTGGTGTATATTCAGCTTCTATCTCTTTTGTGGATGTCTGGTAGTATGCTATTCGTGCAATAAAAGTTGGCCTTTATCAGTTTCGTGTTATCTGATTAGTGTCATCACCATTGCATGCTAAGGTTAAGAACAAAAATGCTATTGAATGAAGTATTTAATGAAGTTAGAATCCCATATGTGTCATATATATTAATTCAATCATCTTTAATATCTTAGTTATAATTCTAAGTTTAATTCTTAGTTATAAACAACCTCGATTTGTTATCATTTTAGCATTGAATAATAACCATACATTGTTGCTTAAGTGCATGAATTAATTAGTTAACCAAGCCAGTCTCTGTGGGAACGAACTAGAAAAGATTCTATATTACTTGTAAAGCGTATACTTGCGTGTATTATTAGCGCGTGTTTAGCGATTAACAAGTTTTTTTTCCGCTGCCGCAGACTGCAGTGTTAATTTTTAGTTTATGTATTTTCCATCAGTGGTCGTTAAAGTTCATTGACTCAAACATTGCTACTTATTTGTTTCCTTGTCTTATTTCAGGTACTCTAGCGAGGGTGTATTATTGTGTATATGTTGTGTACTTGATGATTACTTGAACAAAACACCTTAGTAGATTTTACTTAGTGAAATAATGTAGCACTCGACGGATAAGATTTATAGTCCCGACGGATGACTCATTATAGTCCCGACGGATGATGTCTTATTATCCATCGAGTGAGTAGCTTATGTAATGTAAGTCATATGTCATAGACCTATTTGTATATTCGAGGATTCAACTCAACTCAAATAAGAATGTAATAAGTAAATAGTGGATCGACCGTCAAAGAGATCTCGCAAAGTAATATCTGTCAAAGGATTCAGAGACAATGTTCATCTACAGACTTGAGGAGTTAATTCACTGGAAGAAGTTCAAGAAGTTGATCATGCCTCAGTGATAATAAATCAAGATCGTGGATTTAATCAAGTGACAGAGATCTCGTCAGAGTATCAATTAATTACAAGGATTTAATCTGAAGAAAATCAAAGTGTCAGAGTCAAGACATGAAGAAACGTCACGGAAGTTAGTCACTCATGAACCAGACAGTACATCGAGTGTCAACGTTGAAGTGGTGGAATTGATTCATAATTTTCAGTGATTTTCAGAAGATTTGCAGAAGAATGGTTGCTGCTCAAGACTAGAATTAATTCTCTATTAATTAATTGAGTCATCTAATTTAATTAAGAAAATAAATTATATCTGCGAAGAATAATTTATTTATTAATTGAATTAATTGATTAATTAATTCTGAATTAATTCTAGGAATTTTAGGAATTTTCAGAAGTTTAATTGGATTAAATTCAATTATTAAATCAGCAAGACAATTGAAAATGAACTAGCATGACAATCAGGATTGTCATACCGATTGTCATGCTAGGCCATATTCAATTGTCACACCGAAAGTTACATCAGGAGGATGATTGTCTTGCTAGTTCATTCTGATTGTCATGCTAGTTCATTCAGATTGTCTTGCTAGTTCATTCAATTGTCCTACCGAAAGTCTTGCAAGCTAAAAGGATTGTCATTCCAATTCAATTGAATCAGCTGATTGATTAAATAGAAGCAGAGAAGCAGCATATCATTTTTAACTCAATCAAAATACAAGAACAAAAAGCAAGCAGCCGCCTCTGAAAAATATCATTCTTCATCTGCAGAAATTCAAGATCAATTTCTAGTTTGTTAATGTTAAATCCAAACCACTAGAATTATTTATCTTGTTCTTGTATATCAATCTAGCGGATTAAAATCCCTAGAACTTAATCTCAAATCGCGTTTAGCATTTGATTCTAATTATTGCAAAAATAGAAAAAGTTCATGTCGAATTTATTCTAGATTTGTGATAATTGATTTGAGATTAATACCTTGTAATCGATACAGTTGTTGTAACACATTTCAAGTTTAATAATATTTTTATTTAACTTGAATTTTGTTTCACATTTTTTATTCCGCATTTAATTCGATTATTCGGTACTGTTTGTATTCAACCCCCCCTTCTACAAACACATTGGGACCCAACAATTGGTATCAGAGCCTTCTGATTAACGAACAAATCAAGATCCTAGACTTTTGTGATTTTTCAACTCCTTGAATTTTTATTTATTCAAAAATTCATAATGACTTCACATAAAGTTGGAACCGTTAAAATTCCACAATTTGATAAAGAGAATTATATCATGTGGAAGAAGAAGATGCTATTATTTTTACAAGTTGCAAATCCCAAATATTCAAACTTGTTAAAGAAGGGTATAAAAACTCCGATGGTTATTGAACCGGAGGTAATAATAGATGGTGTGGTGACTACTGAAGCTAGAACCTATCCAAAAGAGCCTGAAGATTTTACTCCTGCTGAGAAGGAAGAAGCCTCCTTGGATGCCAGCCTTCAATTAATATTAATTGATTCCCTTGATCCCTTGATGAACAGACATGTGATGAACTGTAAAAATTCCAAACACATGTGGGAAACTATTGAGGTGATTAATGAAGGCACAGAGGAAGTTAGGGAGAACAAGTTGGAAATCCTAACCTCTGAATATGAACATTTCAAATCAAATCCAGGAGAAGGAATTACTGAAGTGTTTGAGAGGTACAATGCGTTGATCAACAACCTGAACATCAATGGAAAGTATTATTCAATCAGGGAGGTCAACAAAAAGTTCCTTTTAACACTGCCAGCTCATCTTGAACATAGAATCACTGCCATTAGAGAAGCTAGAGATCTGAGTGAGATTTCTTTGGACAGGCTCTATGGAGTGTTAAAAACCTATGAGTTGGAGCAGATTCAACAGAAGGAAGTCTACGGGAAGGATAGAATGGTCAGCACATCTACTGCACTTGTAGCTGAAGGTCAACAACAACAACAATCTCAACAGTTAGAAAGAATGGTACAGTTTTCCAAGGGTGAGGAAAATGAGTTAGTAGCAGAATATGATCCTCCTACTACAAATCAATCAAGTGATGATTTTTATTCCTTGGAAGAGCTGGAGCAATTGGAAGATGAATCAATGGCCCAAATTGTCAAGAGATTCTCCCATGTCAGATTCAGGAGGAATCCCAAGCTTAAGTACAAGTCCAACTACAACAAATTCCAGAAAGGTGGATCTTCATCCTCTAACACCAGCAGTGGTGGGTACAAAACAGGGATGGTTGATCGAAGCACCATTAGATGCTATAACTGCAATGAGTTGGGACACTTTGCCACAGAATGTAGGAAGCCAAAGCAAGTAAGAAAGAACTCTGAAAGGGCTTATCTGGCAAAGGGAAGAAGCTGGGATGATACTGACAGTGAAGATGAAGATGAAGGAAATCTTGCTCTTATGGCTATTGATGGAAAAGCTTCATCGTCAAGAATAGAGGTAAAACTTTCTGATACTGAAATGGTTTATCATCTAAGAGGTAACTTAGATTGTGCACGTCGTGATAATGAACTGTTAAGTTTAAAGATCACAGACCTTGAGAAAGAGGTCAATGAATTAAGACTTGTGCATATTAATCAAGACAAATTAAAAGAACAGGTATCTTTTCTAGAGAATAGAGTTGACTGTTATAGAAAACTCGAAACTATTCTCAAAGACAAGATCACCGGTCTTGAGACTAAGGTTAGAGCCTACTTCAATTCTTGTTCGAAGGCTAAAGAGTTCTACAGTAAGCAAGCTGTTAATCAAACATCTGGAATAGGATATGATTACAATGCTGCTATTGGAGAATTAGGCATAAACTCCCCTCCTCATGTCTGTGCTAAAGGGAGGGAAGTACCACATGTGCTTAAGGGTGTTGATGAACCCCTCTATAAAGCATCAATTGCTGAACCATTTGATGCAACCTCTTCTGTTATTCAAGAAGAAATACGTGCTGAGGATCATGCTAATGAGAAGATTGTTTCCAAGTCAAGTGAGTCGAAAGTTCCAGTCAAAGTTGTGAAAGCAACTGAGACTAACTCAGACACACATGAGTTGGATAACAATAATGCCATGTCTACCATGCATAAATTGCCTGCTGTTAATCACTCTCATAAAGCATGTGGTGTTTCTAATTGTATGTCTTGTGCTTTTAATATGATGTATGCTTATTTTAATGGTAAGCATGTGTCTAATGATAAGACTACTCCTCGTCAGCATGTGAATAACAAGAAGCATGATAGGTCTAAGACTGCTAGTCCTTCTAAGGCTAGAAAGGAGACATTTGTGCCTAAGCTTAAACAGAAATTTGTTAACGCTGTTTACAAGGTCAAATGTTCAGTCATTGAGAAAGTTGAGACAATTAAAATTAAAAATGTTGTTTTGCCTGACAAAGGACAATTCTACAAGTATGCCGGGCCCAACCAAGTTTGGGTTCCGAAGAAGGTCTAATCCATTTGAAGTGCAGGGCATTAAACAGGTGTAACCGGTAGTGTGGATTCTTGACAGTGGATCATCAAGACATATGACCGGAGATAGAGCCCTGCTATCAAATATGGATTGAGAAAGCTGGCCCCATGGTTACCTTTGGAGATAACAGCAAAGGTTTATCTGAGGGATATGGCTGTTTGCAAGCTGGGAATGTTATCATTGTAATTTTGTATATTGTGCTAGGTTATTATCAGGAAGCAGTATCTAACATATAGCACCAGTGACGAGACTTGAGAATATTACGACATATCAGGCACCTGCTGCACATTACACTTGGAATTGTACTCTAGTAAGATGTGTACAAGTGTACTCCTGATTGGTGAGTTAAAAGAAGAAGTCAGTGCACCACAGTTCATGGACTTTGCAGCTGCAGATCTATTGGACTATGCAATCTCTTCTTCACAATCTCACTTCAGGTTGGTATGAACTAGTATACTGCTCAAGCAATCGTCAAGGACATGGTATGGCACTCTAACAGAAGTTATAATTTTATATGAATAAGTAGAGTCGTCATATTAATAACTATCTTATCACTAAGCACAAACATATTGTTTCATATGTGCAGTGGTATATTGATTATGCAACATAACAATTAGTATCTAAAGTACTTGACAAGTATCGGTCAATGATATTTTGTTAACATTATGTTGCAGATATTTGTAAGCTTTTGACATGAATGAGAATTACTTAGACTTTACCTAAGTGATCAATGTTTTATCAAAAACTCATTCATATTGAAAAACAAAATCAAACTTCTTTCTACATTAGTGATTTCTTATGTCATGTAAAATCTTTTAAAATCACTATTGTAAATCATTTTCTCTCTATTACCATATATTCTGTGTTACAGGTTCAGTCTCCAATGACTTTCTTTCATTGACAGTCATGAGGTTGAAAACCCACAACGTCTATCCCAGACTGTAAAAACAAACACAAAAAAACAGAACCAACCAACACTCTCTTACCACTAAATGTAGTATGAATGAGCGTGAGGGAGATAGTGCCTTAGTGCACCACATAAGGAAGGTTCTGTAGTCAACCCAGTAGCTCTGTCTCCTACATAGATGAGTAGTATTTAAACCGAGACAACTGCTAGCCCCCATACATCTTCTCAAAAAGATGTAATGGCTGAAAAGGCACAAAAACAGTTACTAGATTCATTCTCTCAACAGGGTGAGTCTATTGAATTTTGCCTGTCGGCCAAGGTATCCGATGTAGTGTCACCACTTCAAACATAAACAATTCTTGATGCACAAGGAGAGGTTACACACACAAAGGATGAGTTGACGGAAACAAGAGTTTCGACCATTTTAAGGTCAGATTCGATTGTTCAAGGTTCGTTAGTGGACCAATTGCCTTTACAGGTGTTAGGAGAGGATACTGATCCAAAAGACATATGTCAGTGGTCAGTATCTACCTCCCCAGGCTTAAATCCCCTGGATGCATCTGCGGATAGTGGATCTGACATAGGTGCAGATCGGCAACTTGTTGACAATGATTCAGATATTACCTGATAAGTCACAAGGAAATGTCTTCACAGACATTAGAAGGGAACTTTGATCTTTATGCTAAATTCTTTGGATCATTGTTTACCTTCCCAGAATTCAAATCTGGAACCCTAAAAGGGAAACTAGCAACTTGTAAATTATGACTCAGATTCATCTGACGAGTTTAACAAGGATGGGGATTTGTGAACTCCCATTGCACCACCTGTGACCTCCTTAAGGATGGCTAAGGTGATTTTCCTTGCAGGTATAGCTGATTTTTGGAGCTATGAGAGGAGTGATACACTTGTGAGAATGAGTGTAAACACGAGTGGAGAGAAGAGTGAAACACATGTGAGGTACACTAAACAGAATCACACACTCACAGTGAGGAAGAAAGAGAAACTACTTGTTATTTCTTTTCCAACCAAGTGAAATATGAGAACTCCTTCAGACGACGGCATACATTCCTTCTTTAAGGGGGAGATAGAAGCTTAAGTAATAGTTTGGAGGATTCCTCAACTAAGGGGGAGAAATAGCAGGGAGTAAGAAAAAGATCCTACTTGTACACTACACCACACCATTGTTGTTTGTAACTACGGATCCTATTGTACGGGAGAGGTGGTAAACACAAGGTGATTTCCTAGTAAGGGAAGAAGCTGTTAGGGGAGTACCATTGGTTTTTATCTGCGGATCCTATTGTACGGGAGAGGTGGTAAAACGAAGGTGATCTTCTTTAATCAGTTGATTCTCATAGGGGGAGAAGCAAGAGATATGGGCTTCTCAACAGGAAATGTGGTTGTACAAATGAAGATGGAACTACTTGAAGATATGTTCAGTCTAGAGGAACATCTACTTGGAATCTGGAAAATGTTAAATCTCATCCAGAACTTTTCTGCTATTTACTTTGCATGTATGTTTATATCTTTTTCTTATTTGTTAGTTGAGTTATCCTCTAGGTATTTGTGTGTTATTGTCTAACAAACAAATAGGGGGAGATTGTAAGTCATATGTCATAGACCTATTTGTATATTCGAGGATTCAACTCAACTCAAATAAGAATGTAATAAGTAAATAGTGGATCGACCGTCAAAGAGATCTCGCAAAGTAATATCTGTCAAAGGATTCAGAGACAATGTTCATCTACAGACTTGAGGAGTTAATTCACTGGAAGAAGTTCAAGAAGTTGATCATGCCTCAGTGATAATAAATCAAGATCGTGGATTTAATCAAGTGACAGAGATCTCGTCAGAGTATCAATTAATTACAAGGATTTAATCTGAAGAAAATCAAAGTGTCAGAGTCAAGACATGAAGAAACGTCACGGAAGTTAGTCACTCATGAACCAGACAGTACATCGAGTGTCAACGTTGAAGTGGTGGAATTGATTCATAATTTTCAGTGATTTTCAGAAGATTTGCAGAAGAATGGTTGCTGCTCAAGACTAGAATTAATTCTCTATTAATTAATTGAGTCATCTAATTTAATTAAGAAAATAAATTATATCTGTGAAGAATAATTTATTTATTAATTGAATTAATTGATTAATTAATTCTGAATTAATTCTAGGAATTTTAGGAATTTTCAGAAGTTTAATTGGATTAAATTCAATTATTAAATCAGCAAGACAATTGAAAATGAACTAGCATGACAATCAGGATTGTCATACCGATTGTCATGCTAGGCCATATTCAATTGTCACACCGAAAGTTACATCAGGAGGATGATTGTCTTGCTAGTTCATTCTGATTGTCATGCTAGTTCATTCAGATTGTCTTGCTAGTTCATTCAATTGTCCTACCGAAAGTCTTGCAAGCTAAAAGGATTGTCATTCCAATTCAATTGAATCAGCTGATTGATTAAATAGAAGCAGAGAAGCAGCATATCATTTTTAACTCAATCAAAATACAAGAACAAAAAGCAAGCAGCCGCCTCTGAAAAATATCATTCTTCATCTGCAGAAATTCAAGATCAATTTCTAGTTTGTTAATGTTAAATCCAAACCACTAGAATTATTTATCTTGTTCTTGTATATCAATCTAGCGGATTAAAATCCCTAGAACTTAATCTCAAATCACGTTTAGCATTTGATTCTAATTATTGCAAAAATAGAAAAAGTTCATGTCGAATTTATTCTAGATTTGTGATAATTGATTTGAGATTAATACCTTGTAATCGATACAGTTGTTGTAACACATTTCAAGTTTAATAATATTTTTATTTAACTTGAATTTTGTTTCATATTTTTTATTCCGCATTTAATTCGATTATTCGGTACTGTTTGTATTCAACCCCCCTTCTACAAACACATTGGGACCCAACATGTAACAATAAGTCTGTAGCACATTTCTGCATTCACCATTGTGTAGATTCTGTAAGTAGTATTCAAGTCATGTTGACTTTAACTAGATATGCAGAATAGGTTGATTAATTGTACATAGATGATGTCTTGTAATTCTGCATAAGTGAAATGAAGTCAAGTGCCAGTTTGCTACTCGACGGATAACCTACAATGAAATCGACGGATGATCAATATCTCGACGGATGATCAATCTCGACGGATGATCAATCTCGACGGATGATCATGAACCCGACGGATGAAGAATACAAACATCAGTTGACAGTGACAACACAGTCACATGCGTCGAGTAGATGCAAATGGAATGTGGTAGCCTATTCAACTGGGTTTTCGAGAACAAAGAAGCATTGCCATTTCCATGCTATTACGAAGATATTCAAAGATGCTGGAATAGAGTAATGAAGTAGCATTGTAATAGATTAGATAGTTTTTATTTTATTATCTTGTCTTATTACTTTGTAATCTTGGTGATATATAAACCAAGAAGTAGCAAATAGAAACAACAATCTGAGAGACAACAAGAGAAACATTTGTAAGCAGAATTCTTAGCATTTCTCCGTATTCTCAGCAGTTCAATATTTGTAAGCAGCTGTGAGCATTCTTGCACACAGGGTTCTCTCGATATATAATATATATCTCTGGTGGAATCATTCAAGTCCACCAGAAAGTTTTTAAAGACTCTTGTTTTTAATTACTTGTGATTTGATTCACTTAAGTTTTATTCCGCATTGTGCTAATCAATACACTTATATTTATATTTGAGTTAGAACATTTTATTTCAAGAAAAAGTTTCAAAAATTCCATTCAACCCCCCTTCTTTAATTCTTGTCATATTGTTAAGGGACTAATAATTGGTATCAGAGCAAGCTCTTAACTTACAAAGAGTTTAAAGATCAAAACAATACAGCAAGATGAACACGAAGGATGTTGGAGTCAAGATTCCTTTTCTGGATAAAGATAATTACCATCATTAGAAGGTAAAGATGCATCTTCATATGCTTTCTCAAGATGAGGCCTATGTGGACTGCATAGAAAGAGGCCCTCATGTTCCAATGAGAGCTGTAACAGGAAACGAGCCATCAGTCCCCAAGCCAAGGCATGAATGGTCTGATCCTGACATTGAACAAGTCAGGAAGGATAAAAAGGCCATGAATATCCTGTTTAGTGGAGTTGATAGAGATATGTTTGACAACATTATCAACTGCAAAACTGCCAAGGAAGTTTGGGATACAATACAGATCATCTGTGATGGCACTGAGGAAGTTAGAGAAAACAAGATGCAGCTCCTGATTCAGCAATATGAGCATTTCCATAATGAAGAAAGTGAGTCTCTCACTGACATCTTTAGTAGGTTTCAGAAACTACTAAATGCTCTAAAGTTGCATGAAAGGGTCTATCAAACTAAAGATTCCAATATGAAATTCCTTATATCTCTTCCAAAGGAATGGAAACCAATGACAGTCTCATTAAGAAACTCACATGACTATAAGGAGTTTACTTTGGAGAGACTGTTTGGAATTCTGAAAACCTATGAGATTGAAATAGAGCAGGATGAAAGGATGGAGAGAGGAAAGAAGAAAGGAGGATCCATTACACTAGTTGCTGAGTTGGAAAAGGAGAAGGAAGTGAAGATGGAAGTTGTTGAATCAACTTCAAGGGTTTGTGAGAACAAGGGCAAGGGGCTTGCAGTAGAAAGTGAAGATTCATTGAGCCAAGATGACATGGAGGACATTGATGAGCACCTAGCTTTTCTTTCCAGGAGATTTTCCAAGCTCAAGTTCAAGAAGAACTTTGGAGCAGCCAAGCCAAATAGAAACATGGTGGATAAATCAAAATTCAAATGTTTCAAATGTGTCTTGGCAGGGCATTTTGCCAGTGAGTGTAGGAAGTCAGATTCCAGTAAGAAAAAGTTTGAGTTTGTGGATTATAAGCAAAAATACTTTGATCTACTCAAGCAAAAGGAAAGGGCTTTTATAACACAAGAAAATGACTGGGCAGCAGATGGTCTGGATGAAGATGAAGATGTCAGCTATGTCAATCTAGCCCTAATGGCCAAGTCTGATGAGATAGAAACAAGTTCCTCAAGCAATCAGGTAATCATTTGCGTGTTACACTTAAGTCTCTTACTAAAGAAAATGCTAAAATCAAAGAAAACAATTTGTTTTTGAGTGAGAGGAATAATGTGCTTGAGTCTCAGTTTATTGATTTTGAGAAATTAAAAATTGAGTGTAAGATTGCCAAGGAGGAATTAACTGAGTCCTTGAAAAAGGAAGAAATCTTGAAGAAGCAGCTCGAGCGTGAACAAGAGGTGATTAAGGCATGGAAAACATCCAGGGATGTCCATGCTCAAATCACCGAAGTTCAAGGAATCGAGTCCTTCTGTGATGAAGCCTAGAAAAAGAACAAAGAGAAACTAGAACCTAATTTGGTAGATGGACTGCTAACAGATGTAAACTCGACGGATGATGAGGATCATTCGTCGGATAACAAAAAGTGTTATCCGTCGAATGATGAAAATCATCATCCGTCGGCTGTGAGCAAGCCCATCAGTAAAGCCAAACTAGTTAAGCTGAATGAGAAGTATGGGTCTGTTTCCAAGAACTTTGTTTCAGGAAAGTCGAGTCAAGTTAAGAAAGGGAAAAAGGCTAATGTTGGTCACATGAATGTCAAACAGTTAAGTGATAGACTTGAAAAGATTGAGGTAAGAACATAGACTAAAAAGAAAAAAATAGGAATGGTAAAGTAGGGATTAACAAACACAATAACTACACACCTGATAAATATGCTCCTAGAAAAATCTGTGTCAAGTGTGTTAGTGTAAATCATTTGTCTGTTAATTACAAATCTGCCATGCCTACTTCCATGTCTATGCAACCTCAATTTCCTATCATGAATGCCATGCCTGTTAATGTTATGTCTACACAGAACATGAATGCACAGTTTGCTAATATGCCATTTATACCTAATCCTTATTATGCTGCATATAGTATGCCACAAATGCCATTTAGCATGCCTTACTGGAATAACATGTTTACACACAGCATGCCATTTCCTGTTACTCATAATACGCATGATAATTCTGTTGCAATGAATGGTTTCAAAGGCCCAACTCAAATGACTAAGGATGAATCTGAAATTCCCTAGTCAAATGAGATAAAGCCTAAGAAATAGAAAAAGAAAGCTAACAAGGCAGGACCCAAGGAAACTTGGGTACCAATATCAACTTGATTTGATTTTGATGTGTGCAAGGAAACAGAAAGAATCTTTGGTACTTGGATAGTGGTTGTTCAAGACACATGACTGGTGATTCTACCCTGCTCACAAAGTTTAAGGAGAGAGCTGGCCCAAGTATTACTTTTGGAGATGACAACAAGGGTTTTACTGTGGGATATGGCTTGATTTCAAAGGACAATGTCATCATTGAGGATGTTGCTTTAGTGGATGGTCTCAAACACAATCTGTTGAGTATCAGCCAGCTTTGTGATAAAGGCAATTCAGTAACCTTCAACTCAGAAGCATGTGTTGTGACTAATAAAAGAAGCAACAAAGTGGTTCTCACTGGTGTGAGAAAAGGAAATGTGTACCTAGCTGATTTCAACTCATCTAATGCAGAATCTGTAACTTGTCTTCTTAGTAAAGCAAGTCAGGATGAAAGTTGGCTATGGCACAAGAAGCTATCCCACTTAAACTTCAAGACCATGAATGAGTTAGTAAAGAAAGAACTGGTCAGAGGCATTTCTCTAGTGGAGTTTTCCAAGGGTGGACTGTGTGATGCCTGCCAAAAGGGAAAGCAGATCAAAGCATCATTCAGGAAGAAACTTGATTCAACAATTGAAGAGCCTTTGCAACTGCTTCATATGGATTTGTTTGGACCAGTCAATGTATTGTCAATCTCAAGGAAACAATTTTGCCTAGTAATTGTAGATGATTTCTCAAAGTTCTCTTGGACATATTTCCTAAAGTCTAAAGATGAGGCTAGTGAAATCATCATCAATCACATAAGCTAAGTCAATAATCATCCTGATTTCAAGGTTAGAAGAATCAGGAGTGACAATGGAACTGAGTTCAAGAACTCTGTCATGAGAGCATTTTGTGAGGAAAATGGGATTCTGCATGAGTTTTCAGCAGCAAGGACTCCACAACAGAATGTAGTAGTGGAAAGGAAGAACAGATCACTTATTGAAGCTGCAAGGACAATGCTTGAAGAATCTAAGTTACCAACATATTTCTGGGCTGAAGCTGTAAATACTGCATGTTACACTCAGAATATTTCTCTGGTTAATCAAGCAAGATGCATGACTCCCTATCAATTGTTTAAAAACAAGAAGCCAACTCTTAACTTTCTTCATGTCTTTGGATGTAAATGCTATATTCTGAGAAATCAAACTGATCAAAATGGGAAGTTTGATGCTAAAGCAGATGAAGGAATTTTCGTTGGATATGCTATTGGTAAAGCATATAGAGTCTACAATCTAAGAACCAACATTGTTTTGGAATCAATACATGTTGTGTTTGATGATAAAAAGATTGAAGGACTGAAAGATGGAGATTACCATGAGAGCCTCAAATTCGATAATGTGGAGATGGTTAGTTATGACAGTGATGATGAAAATGATCAAGAGAATGTATCTAAGGATAATGCAGATAAATCTACCATCAATAAAGCACAAAACTCAACATCTATCAAGTTGTATAATGCTTCATCCGTCGGAAGGCAATCTGCGTTATCCGTCGGGAGACAACCAGCTTCATCCGTCGGTACTTAAAATTCACCATCCGTCGGGTTATCAAAAGGAGCAGGAAGTCAAGATAGATCACCTATAGAAAGTTCCCCTTTCTCAAATCAAAGATCCACAAACTCAGGGGGGAGTTTCCAACAATCAAAACTCAATCACACATTAAGACAACAATGAGGTTTCTTCATCTAGAGCTAATCTACCTCAACAAAGGAAATGGGCAAAAGATCACCCCTTTGAGCTTATTATTGGTGATGTTTCTTCTAGAGTTCAAACAAGAAGAGCAACTCAGGATGAATGTCTATACAGCAGCTTTCTTTACGAGGAAGAACCAAAGAAGGTAGAAAAAGCTTTATTGGATCCTGATTGGATTTTAGCTATGCAGGAGGAGCTAAACCAATTTGAAAGGAATAATGTATGGAAGCTGGTGCCCAAGCCTAAAGGAAAGAATCCAATAGACACCAAGTGGGTATTCAGAAACAAGATGGACGAAAATGGCATAGTTGTCAGGAATAAAGCTAGATTGGTTTCCAAAGGCTACTGTCAACAAGAAGGAATAGATTTTGATGAAACATTTGCTCCTGTTGCAAGACTTGAAGCCATTAGAATCTTATTAGCCTCTGCAGCTCATGCAAATTTCAAAGTCTATCAAATGGATGTCAAAAGTGTCTTTCTGAATGGAGATTTGGAGGAAGAAGTTTATGTCAGTCAACCTCCTGGTTTTGAAGATCCAAATTTTCCAGAACATGTCTATTATCTTCTGAAAGCACTTTATGGACTGAAGCAAGCACCTAGAGCCTGGTATGATACTTTATCAAAGTTCCTTTTGGAAAATCACTTCACAAGAGGTACTGTAGATAAAACTTTATTTTTCAGAAATGTTAATGGCTCTAGTATACTTGTTCAAATTTTTGTAGATGATATTATTTTTGGCTCTACAGATGAGAAACTTTGCAAAAAGTTTGCCAAATTGATGCAAAGTAAGTATGAAATGAGTATGATGGGAGAACTAACTTACTTTCTTGGCTTACAAGTTAAGCAAGTTAGTGATGGAATATTCATTAGTCAAACTAAATATATTTTTCATCTTTTAAAGAAGTTTGATCTAATGGATTGCACATCTGCAAAAACTCCCATGGCCACTGCAACTAAGCTTGAATTAAACACTACTGAAAAGTCTGTGGATATTTCAAGTTATAGAGGCATGGTTGGTTCACTTCTGTACTTAACAACTAGTAGGCCAGATATAATGTTTGCTACATGTTTATGTGCTAGATTTCAGGCTGATCCTAGAGAATCTCACTTAATAGCTATTAAGAGAATTTTCAGATATCTCAAGGGAACACCAAACCTTGGCATTTGGTATCCTAGAGATTCTGGTTTTGATCTAACTGGTTATTCAGATGCAGATTATGCAGGTTGTAGAATTGATAGAAAAAGTACAACAGGAACCTGTCAATTTCTAGGAAACAAGCTTGTGTCTAGGTTCAGTAAAAAGAAAAATTCAGTTTCTATTTCTACAGCTAAAGCTAAATATATTGCTGCTGGCTATTGCTGTGCACAGATTTTATGGATGAGAAATCAATTGCTAGACTATGGTTTGCAAGTTGAGAGGATTCCTATTTTCTATGATAACACAAGTGCAATTGCCATCACTGAAAATCCAGTACAACATTCAAGGACAAAGCACATAGATATCAAGTACCATTTCATAAGGGAACATGTAATGAATGGTACTGTGGAACTACATTTTGTTCCCAGTGAGAAGCAGCTTGCAGATATCTTTACCAAGCCACTGGATGAATCCACCTTTTCAAGGTTGGTGAGTGAGTTAGGTATGCTTAATTATTATTAAATCTATCTGAGTTAATTTGCAAGTTGAAATGCAGCCAGAAATTTATTTGATTTTTTTTCTTCTTGGATGAAATTTTGGCTAAGTCAGAATTTATATCTCGACGGATGACCCTTATCCATCGAGTTTGGTCCTCCGTCGAAATACAATTTGCTAATAAAAATCAATTACTTTTCTGGAATATTTTATGTCTCGACGGATAACAGTTTATCCTCATCCGTCGAATTGTCTTAATCTCAGCCGTTAATTCCCTATACATTATCCATCGAGTATACTTACAGTTTGTAAGCATAACATGACGGATAATAAGTGGAATTTTTTACAGTTTATTTTTAAACGGCTATTTTAGGCAATTTCTATTGGTTACTTTATTTTACTTTATTATTTTTATCAGTTATTTTTGAGATAGTATAAAAACTTATTTCATTGCAATTGCTTTTCTTTTATCATTCTTAATTCAACTGCTCTAATTTCATTCTCTCTCAAAGCACTTACTCTCTTTCTCTTCAAGCTCTTATTCTCTAACAATGGCACATGTTGTAAAGATTATGTCTCAAACTGGGTTCATTTATGAGAAGAACAATTTCACTGCATTAGTGAACAAGGGTATTCAGCAATCGGATGGCTATCACAAGATGATGGACTTTGTGAAGAATTGCAAGCTCAATTATGCCATGCTGGAATCACCCACAAACTTCTGTGAAGTTGTTGAAGAGATGTGGACCACTGTTACCTACAACTCTACAGATAAGACCATCACTCTAACCATAAAGGTAAAGACTTCTGTATAAAAAGTGATGTGATAAAAGCATGTTTCAAAATTCCTGATAACAATGTGACTTCACCACACACTGACACTGATATAGTCAATATGCTCAATTACATGTACTATGCACTTCCTACTTCTAAATTGAGTGATATTAGGAGAATGGGTCTTAGGAAAGAGTGGAGTTTCTTGTGTGATGTAGTTACAAAGGTTTTCTCAAGAAAGATCAGTAATTTTGATTCAGTGAATATTTCCATGCTTAACATGCTATACATGCTAGTTACAGATAAATTTAATAATTTCAGTGATCTTGTCTTGTTTGAGTTAGGTTTTAAATTAGGGGAGTTAAATAAAAGAGGTAAAAATATGTATTATGCTAGATTTCTTATGTTATTAGCTAACCACCTCTGTGAAGAGATTATGCTTGAGAACCCAAACAACAAACTGGATTTTTGGGTTCAAGAGAAAAGGCTCATTGCAGATTTGAACAGGGCCAATCATCACAAGGATGTGCCTGTTGGGAACCACGGACTTAGGGTGTTACTACGTTTTACGATAAAGATTACGAAAAGAGGATTACCTTGTTAATGGTTGATTCCACGCTCTTCTATTGTATTCCCAAATTCCCTTGAGCGAAGTGTGGCCTCCGTCTTCTCAAGTTATCCTCTCTTCTTGCTCCTTGGTGGCTACAATATGTTTTCACACAATTCCAAGCAAGAAGAGAATAAGAATATATATAGGCTACAATAGGGACCATGGATAATTAGGTTGGGCCTTCTAATTACATCTTGAGCCTATCCCAATGTAATTAAATATTAATTTAATCCACTAAAGAATTAATATTTGCACTACCTTTCCTAATACCGTAATTTAATTAATTCGGTTCCAATATTATTTGCTTATTAAATTCCCCATGTTTAAAATATCATATGTCCATTAATTAAATAAATTACTGATAATTTATTTAATTAATATCTTTTATCTTTGATCATCCACTCAACCTTTATTTAATTATGCCAGAATAAATTCCACCTGCAGGGTTTCACATAATTAAATCTTTTTGAGCTTTCAAGGGGACATCATTAACCCGAATATTATCAGAACATGGATTCCTTCAATAAATAATATCCACCATGTATATAATTCCATCACCCAAAATATAATGATATAATTCAAAAGAATTATTTCATATATAAATCAAAGCATGTAAATAATATACACGTGTCAATTACTATTTCCGGATTAAGAACCTAAGCATTAATAATAACATAGAATCTTAGTTCTCCTTCTTAATCAGTATTAAGGGAACAATTCTAAATTTGATCCTGTTCAATATACACAAAGTATACTAGTATTATTTATTAGTCAATATAAACTAATCTA
This sequence comes from Apium graveolens, assembly GCF_009905375.1. NCBI lineage: Eukaryota > Viridiplantae > Streptophyta > Magnoliopsida > Apiales > Apiaceae > Apium > Apium graveolens. The sequence goes on along the minus strand of NC_133656.1, from coordinate 46,141,885 downwards.
AATAATACTACAGCCATACCAGTGGATTGTCCAACACCACCTGTGCTGTGAACCTTATTATATTATATAACTGTATTTAACAATCTAATATTATGTATCCCATTTGATACTAGATTGTTCACAATATATAATATTAGACAACATGTAAACATTCAAATGATTCTCAAATAAACTGGCCAGAAATAAATGTACATACTTCAAATAAATATTTTCAGTATACACTAACAGTGCCAATGTTCTACTTTCCTATAATGCAAGCACCTCAGGTAAGTGAGGTAAGTTCATCCATCCTTATAACTATTCCAACCTCCACAATTTCTTTGAGTTCAAGAGTAGCTATGGCAACTGTGCCAATGACCAAACAGTTGCCTACAAAAGCTGCCAAACCTACTATTATTTCAAAGTCCAAATCAAAGAAAGCCCCCTCCGGTATCTCCCAAGAGATGCCAGTTGAAAATTCCACTAAAGCCAAAGAGGGGAGTGTGAAGGAGGGTAAGTTAGGTGAGGGAAGGGGTGAATATAAAAGAAACCCCATGAATAAGGTTGGAGAGTTGAGTAAATCCCAGCCTAGCCATACTGCAGTTTCCCAACAAACTGCAGTGCTTAAAAAGGACAAAAGCTCATTTCTAGCTGCATCCTCCCAAAAGGATGTAGCTATTGAACAAAGCTCTCAACCAAGAGCACAGGCCAAGAGGGTTAGGGACACAAGCTCACCCCAAACTTATGCCAGAAAGAAGAAATGAAAACCTCTGGGGATCCACAGGGTACACACTGTGCAAACTGGTGCTAAAGACATAGTCACTGCACCTTCATAAATTCAGCTTGATGTGGCTCCAATAAATGTGGAGTCACAGCCAAAATCTCTAGTTATAGAAACACCTCAAACACCATACTCACCAACAAATTCTCTGGATGTGGATATGATAAACACATCAATCCCTGATTCCCCTTCTTTAACTCTGTTGGGGAAGCCAAAATCTAGTGCAAGTGAGCATCATCTTTTAGATGATTTGTTGGCTCACTTGCCAATTCTTTAAGGATCTGTTGTGTCATCTGTGCCTAAAATATCTTCAACCAGCACAGAGTCAACAATAGTTTCTATTCCCAGCTCATTCATTTCTACTCTCTCGACGGATATTGCTCATCCGTCGAGTAGTGATTATATCCCGACGGATAAGCCTAACAGCAGTTATCCGTCGGATAGCAAAACCACTCACTCGATGGATATCACTCATCCGTCGAGTATCTCTGCACTGCTTCAAACTTCAATTCTTTCAAGTGCAGAAGATTTAGTGGTTGTACAGTCACTCTTAGGATTGAGAGAGAAGAGTGTTTTGAGTGAGAGTCTGGGTTGCTCCCAGGAAAAAGGAGAGGAAATGAGTGAAAATCTGCTATCCATTTCTTCAGGATTGGCAAAAGGGAGTGAGAGGAGTCCCACCTTAGTAGGTGAAGGTGAGGGTGTGAGGTTGGGGAGCCAGGGTGAGACCCTGATGCAACAAAAGAGAGAAAATGAGAGAAATGCAGGTACTAGAGCAATAAGGATGGATGTCATTACAAGTGAGTCAATGAATGCCCATGATGTAGACAGGGAAGGACTATCTCAACATTCTAAAGCTGTTATAGATTCTACTTCTCTTGATGCTGAGACATTTACTCACCCTGTTCTAGCTTATCAAATTCTAGCTGAACAGGGCAATGACAATGCAGAAAGGATGCTCAATCTGGTGCATACCACCCAGTCTATGCAAAGGCTAAGGATGCCATCACAGCTTTGCCTTCTACAGTTGGTGATGTGGACTATGAGACTGGGGGTTCAGCTGATTTCTTTGGAGATGGGAGTGGGGATAGTGAAGATGAAGCAATGGACATAGGGGGAGAAGTAGGCTCAAGCTCAAGGTCAGGTATGCCATCATGGATATTCTCAAAGCACTGTGATGAACATTACTTCAAGACAACCCTGATCCAGTTAATTAATCAAACTCATACTGCTCTTCAAACCACTACCAATTCTAGCACCAAGAAGCTCCTTCAGGCACATCTAGCCTCCCTGCAACTTCAGCAAATCCAGGGCTTCCAGCATGCTAGAGATGTGAACACCATGAAGGGTGATATTGAGGAGATGAAAAAGGCCATTTCAGATAAAATAGACTATAAACTTCCAGACACTGCAATGATTGACATCAAGAGGCAATTAAGGAAAAATTCTGATCTTGCAACCAAGATAGAGTCATTGGATACAAGAGTGTCAGCTATGGAAGCATCTTTGACTGCCATTCATCTTCATCAAGCCCAACAGACTGATCTACTTCAAAAACTGGTGGCAGCTCAAACCCCCTCCACAACTCAACTTGATGATAACAAAAAGGGGGAGAAAGGACCAAGTGAGAGGGAGAAGCTTCAGATACAAATCAGTAAAGTAATTGTGCCTTCAATTACTATCTCAAAGCCACCAGTCACAGATGGTATAGATCTGATTCAAGCAGCAGCAGCCAACTTGAAAGTTGCTGAGAAGGAAAAGTTGAGTTTGGTCAATTGGGAGAAGATTGATGAGGAGATACAAAAGAAATTTGAACTTGTAAAGGAGCCAATTAAGTCAGCCATCCATCACTCTCAAGTCAAGTAAATTAATGTGAATGAGATGAGCATGAACTATCTGGAAAGAGGACAATCTTCCCGCATCAAGTCTCCAAAGGCTGAAATGATTCTTAAACCAAGGGCAAACTACTCAAAATTATCTTTGAAGAACCCCTTGGACACTGTGTATGAGACACCCAAGCCTGATGAGAAGAAGATTCTGTCAAGATCAATTGCCTTCTATAAAGATCCAGCTGATTTAGCTTCTAAAATGAGGATTGCTAAGATTTTCAGAAATGGGAAAGAAATTTGTGTGGTGGCTGGACACCCTCAATTTGCTCAAGCAAAGAGAGAAGAAAAAGCTAGATTGAAGCAGGAAAAGAAGCAGGCTACTCTAGATGCTAAAAAGGCTAAACAGAAGAAAGAGCAGATTGCTATCTTGGCCAAGCTACATGTTGTAAATTCATCAAAACAAATTCCCTCTCAACCATCTGAAGCTACTAAATCAAGGAAGCAAGTTGAAGAATAGAAGAAATCTCCAAGAAAGAAAGAATTGGCTAAAAGAACTAAAAGGAGACTGGATATTGTTGACAAGGAATTGGAAGATCAATTTCCTAAGGAATCCACACCAGCTACAACTCAAGCAATAAAGCCCTCTGTGATATTTGAAGACATAAGGGTGGTGGATCCCTACAGGAATATTCATGGTGAACCTATTATGCCCAAGGATGAGCCAATAGAATGGGAGAACATGCCAATTCCAGACTTCAATCTACCAAACCTTAGCAAGCCAAAAAGGACAAAGTCAAGAGCAGTCAAGAAAGTGAAGCTGTCACCTCTCAAATCCAAATCTATAGTCAAAGCTTAGCCCAAAATCAATAGGGGAGACTATCTGTACTTGTGTGACATTAAAGAATTTTCTGATCTAAATCTCTATCTGGATGAACTAGATGAAGTAAGAGGTATTGATGCATATAGAAACCTACCTGAAAGGTTAGTGTTCAAGTACAAAGGAGGAAAGGAGATTCAGTGGCCACTTCACAGGATTCTTCAAGAGAGCCAAGCTGTACTGATTAAAGTTTATTCATCCTTCAAGAAGAACTTTGGGTTCAATGTCACAGCAAGAAGACTAGTATTGAAGAAGATTGAAGAACTAAGGAGTGTTAGATCTAAAGATGCACTCCCAAAGACTCTAATCATCCCATACACAGGGAGAAGAGTGCATCTAAGGCCCTACTGGCTGATGGAGTTCATTGATGACAAAGGTATGTGAAGATTCTTCAGATTGGAAGACCAATTGAGTATCTCTAGCAATGAGACTCTTTTGGAAATGCAAGGAAAGCTAAATCTCTCAGAATCTAATGAACTAGAATTCCACAGGCAGCTCCAAAATCAGATTGAAGAAAACCACAGAAAGCTTGGAAGAAGATCCAGACCTTCAAGGAACTAGATAAATCTGCTCAGGCTAGAGGAGCATCTTGAAAATGACTGTGAGCAAAACTTTGTACAATTTTTGTTATTTGAAGCACTTTTTAGTATTATCTACTTTTCTTTAAAGTTATATTTTTAGGGTGTTTTGTTATCATCAAGTATCTCTTAATTTATGGCTACAATTCCAGTAGACATAAATTGGGGGGAGATTGTTGTGTATATATTGTGTACTTGATGATTACTTGAACAAAACACCTTAGTAGATTTTACTTAGTGAAATAATGTAGCAGTCGACGAAAAAGATTTATAGTCCCGACGGATGATGTCTTATTATCCATCGAGTGAGTAGTTTATGTAACAATAAGTCTGTAGCACATTTCTGCATTCACCATTGTGTAGATTCTGTAAGTAGTATTCAAGTCATGTTGACTTTAACTAGATATGCAGAATAGGTTGATTAATTGTACATAGATGATGCCTTGTAATTCTGCATAAGTGAAATGAAGTCAAGTGCCAGTTTGCTACCCGACGTATAACCTACAATGAAGTCGACGGATGATCAATATCTCGATGGATGATCAATCTTAACGGATGATCAATCTCGACGGATGATCATGAACCCGACGGATGAAGAACTCAAACATCAGTTGACAGTGACAACACAGTCACATGCGTCGAGTGGATGCAAATGGAATGTGGTAGCCTATTCAACTGGGTTTTCAAGAACAAAGAAGCATTGCCATTTCCATGCTATTATGAAGATATTCAAAGATGCTGGAATAGAGTAATGAAGTAGCATTATAATAGATTAGATTGTTTTTGTTTTATTATCTTGTCTTATTACTTTGTAATCTTGGTGATATATAAACCAATATTTGTAAGCAGCTGTGAGCATTCTTGCACACAGGGTTCTCTCGATATATAATATAGATCTCTGGTGGAATCATTCAAGTTCACCAGAAAGTTTTTAAAGACTCTTGTTTTTAATTACTTGTGTTTTGATTCACTTAAGTTTTATTCCGCATTGTGCTAATCAATACACTTATATTTATATTTGAGTTAGAACATTTTATTTTAATAAAAAGTTTCAAGAATTCCATTCAACCCCCCTTCTGTAATTCTTGTCATATTGTTAAGGGACTAACATGTATGCATACGCGTTCACATACTCGTAAGAGAACACTGGATAAAGCCGAGGAAGAAGTTTTGGTGGTTCGAAAGGAAGTTTTTGAAGAAGAAAAGAAGGTTAAAGAAGAAGAAGAAGAAAAGAAAGTCGAGGAACCAGTGTTAGTAGATATGGGTGATCAAGCAAAAAATCCTAAGGCTTTGATGAACTATTCTCAGCCTAAGATTAATGACATTCAGTCAAGCATCATCAGGCCAGCCATCAAGGCTAACACTTTTGAGATCAATTCAAGCACGATTCAGATGATACAGAACTCGGTTTAGTTTGGGGGTTCTCCTACTGAAGACCCCAACATGCAAATCAGGGATTTCATCGAGATCTGCGACACGTTCAAGTTCAATTATGTGACTAAAGATGCTATTAAGCTGTGACTCTTCCCATTCTCTCTGAGGGATAAAGCTAAGTGTTGGTTACATTCTCTACCAGCAGGGTCTATCACCACTTGGAAGATCTTGCTCAAAAGTTTCTCACTAAATTCTTCCCTATGGCGAAGACTGCTGCAGTCAGGAATGCTCTTACTCAGTTTGCTCAGAAAACTGGAGAATCTCTGTGTGAGGTATTGGATCGATATAAGGAGATGCTAGGGAAGTGCCCACACCATGGCATGCCTGAATGGATGATTATTAACTATTTTTATAATGGATTGGGTGCTACTTCTAGACCCATGCTTGATGTAGCATCAGATGAGTCTTGTGGGCTAAAATTTACGATGAAGCTTATGAACTTATTGAACTGATGGCAGCTAATGAGTACCAGAATCCTTCCCAGAGACTGACTCACGGAAAGGTAGCAGGAATTCTGGAGTTGGATGCAACAACTGCTATAGCTGCCCAACTTAAGGCTTTGACGATGAAGGTGGACACTTTGGCTAATCATGGGGTTAATTAAATCACTAGTGTCTGTGAGCATTGTGCTGGTGCCCGTGAGACTGAGCAGTGCACAATTTCTAGTGAATCAGCTCAGTTCGTGAGCAACTTTCAGCGTTTGCAGCAACCTGTGCCAGCCACTTATCATCCCAACAACCGCAATCATCCTAATTCCAGTTGGAGCAACGCTTAGAATACGGTTCAACAGCCTTATTAGCAGTACCCAGCTAAGCAGTACAATCCCCCTGGTTTTCAGCAACCGCAATATGCACTGAGACTGCAACTTCAGCTGCAACAAGCTAATGAAAAATCTGAATTAGAGGAGTTGAAGCTAATGTGCAAAAGTCAAGCTATTTCTATGAAGACCTTGGAAAATCAAATTAGGCAAATTGCCAATACCTTGCTAAATCGTCAGCCTGGTACACTACCTAGTGACACTGAAGTGCCAGGAAGGAAGGAAACTAAGGAGCAGGTAAAGGCAATCACCTTGAGGTCTGGAAAGGTTGCGAATCCCGAACAAACTCAAGCGTTGACTAAAGAAGCTGAGGATGAGAAAGAAGTAGAGCAACAGGAAGTAGAAGTGGAACCAAGGAAGATTACTGTTGAGCACACTCCTTCTGAGGGTAATACAGGGGAGAAACAGATCTACCATTTACCGCCTTTTCCTAAGCGGCTGCAGAAGAAAAAGCTAGACAAGCAATTTGAGAAGTTTTTGGAGGTGTTCAAGAAACTTCATATCAACATACCTTTCACTGAGGCTCTTGAGCAGATGCCTAGTTACGCAAAGTTTATGAAAGGTATTCTCTCTCAGAAAATGGGGCTAGATGATTTATAGATTGTCGCTCTCACGGAGAAATACAGTACTGTGCTGCAACAGAAGTTGCCTCCGAAGCTTAAAGATCCAGGAAGCTTCACTATTCTGTGTACTATTGGAAAACTGTCTTTTGACAGATGCTTATGTGACTTGGGAGCTAGCATCAATCTGATGCCTTTCTCAATCTTCAAGCAGTTAGACTTACCTGATCCAAAACCGACTTATATGACCTTGCAGTTGGCCGATCGTTCTATTACATATCCGCGAGGTATTGTGGAGGATGTCTTGGTCAAGGTTGATAAACTCATCTTCCCTGCTGATTTCGTCATTCTTAATTTCGAGGAGGATAAGAAGATTCCCATAATCTTGGGAAGACCTTTCTTGGTGACTGGCCGAACCTTGATAGATGTGCAGAATGGTGAGCTCACAATGCGAGTGCTGGATCATGATGTAACTTTTAATGTGTTCATTGCTATGAAATTTCCTGCAGAAAATAAGTAGTGCTTAAAGGTGGAGTTGGTCGATTCTGTGGTTACTTCAGAACTTGATCAATTGCTAAGGTCAGATGCCTTAGAAAAAGCCTTATTGGGAAATTCAGATAGTGAAGATGACGAAGGTGAAGAACAATTACAATATTTGAATGCTTCTCCCTAGAAGAGGGAGATTGATATGCTTTTTGAATCTCTTGGAGTGGAGGAATTGAACAAAGCTCCTAAATGCCTCAAGCCATCTATTGAGGAAGCTCCCACTCTTGAGCTTAAGCCTCTACCTGAGCATTTGAGGTATGCATTTTTAGGTGATGCATTTACTTTGCCTGTTATTATTACATCTGACCTTTCAGGTAGTGACGAGAAAAAGCTCATGAGGCTTCTAAGAGATTCAAATCGGAAATTGGTTGGACTATAGTAGATATCAAGGGAATCAACCCTTCTTATTGCATGCATAAAATTCTGCTAGAGGGAGGTAGCAAGCCTACGGTTGAACAACATACAAGACTTAATCTGATCATGAAGGAAGTAGTGAAGAAAGAAATTCTTAAGTGGCTAGATGCAGGGATCATCTATCATATTTCTGACAGTTCATGGGTAAGCCCAGTTCAATGTGTGCCAAAGAAAGGTGGAATTACTGTGGTAGCAAATGAGAAGAATGAGCTTATTCCTACAAGAAGAGTCACGGGGTGGAGAGTCTACATGGACTACAGGAAGCTGAACAAGGCCACTAGGAAGGATCACTTCCCTTTGCCCTTCATTGACCAGATGCTTGATGGATAGGCTGGTCATGAGTATTACTGTCTTCTTGATGGCTATTCGGGTTAAAATCAGATTTATATCGCTCTAGAAGATCAGGAGAAGACTACCTTCACTTGTCCATTTGGTACTTTCGCCTTTAAATGAGTTTCGTTTGGTCTGTGTGGTGCACCAGCCACATTTCAGAGATGTATGATGGCCATTTTTTTTATATGATTGGCCAGAATGTGGAGGTGTTCATGGACGACTTCTCTGTATTTGGCGATTCTTTTGATGAATGCTTGCAAAATCTTGGACACGTTTTCAAAAGGTGTGTTGAGACCAATTTGGTTCTCAATTGAGAGAGATGTCACTTTATGGTGCGACATGGCATTATTCTTGGGCACAAGGTTTTTAGTAAGGGTCTTGAGGTGAATAAAGCTAAGGTGGGGGTCATTGAAATCTTCCTCAACCTATTTCTGTTAAGGGAATTCACAGTTTTCTGGGTCATGCGGGTTTCTATAGGCGTTTTATCAAAGACTTCTCTAAGATTTCGAAGCCATTGTGTAGTTTTCTAGAGAAAGATGTCCCTTTCAAGTTTGATGACGAGTGTCTTGCAGCTTTTGAAACATTGAAGAAGAGTTTAATCACGTTACCTGGCATAACTGCACCTGATTGGAATGAACCTTTTGAGATGATGTGTGATGCAAGTGATTATACAGTTGGAGCAGTTCTGGGGCAGAGGAAGAACAACATGTTTCATGTTGTCTACTATATTAGCAAGACACTAAATGGTGCTCAACCAAATTACACTACTACGGAAAAAGAACTTTTGGCTATTATCTATGGTTTTGAGAAATTTCGATCTTATCTACTTGGGACTAAGGTGACAGTTTTCACTGATCATGCTGCAATTCGTTATCTCGTCTCAAAGAAGGACTCGAAGCCTAAATTGATTAGATGGGTTCTTTTGCTTCAAGAATTTGAACTAGATATCAAGGACAGAAAGGGGAATGAGAATCAAGTCGCTGATCATCTTTCATGTTTAGAGAACCCCAATGCTACTTCATTAGATAAGGCATTGATAAATGAGTCTTTTCGCGATGAGCAACTATTTGGAGTGCAAGAAGAAGAACCATGGTTTGCAGACATTGTGAACTACCTTGTGAGTAATATCATGCCTCCCGACTTATCTTATACTCAAAGGAAGAAGTTTCTACATGAAGTGAAGTGGTATATGTGGGATGAGACTTTTCATTTTCGATAAGGAGCTGACCAAATCGTCAGGAGATGTATTCCTTACAGCGAAATGGGGGGATCTTGAGAGATTGCCACTCAATGGCTTATGGAGGACATTATTGTGGAGAAAAGACAGCAGCTCGTATTCTGTAAGCAGATTTCTTTTGGCCAACCTTGTTTAAAGATGCTCACCAGTTTGTTTTGAAATGTGATCGATGTCAACGTGTGGGTAATATGTCTAAGAGGGATGATATGCCTCTTAATGTGCTTCTCGAGGTTGAGGTCTTCGATGTTTGGGGAATTAACTTTATGGGGCCATTTATCTCATCCTGTAACAATCAGTATATCTTGTTGACAGTTGATTATGTGTCGAAATGGGTTGAAGTTAAGGCATTGCCAACGAATGATGAGAACGTGGTGCTTAATTTTCTTTATAAGCAGATATTCACAAGATTTGGAACTCCAAGAGTCATAATCAGTGATGAGGGGTTGCATTTTTGCAACCGTAAGTTCACTACTATGATGCACAGGTATAATGTGAATCATCGCATTACTACAGCTCATCATCCTCAGACGAATGGTCAAGTCGAGGTATCTAACACAGAGATCAAGCATATTTTAGAGAAAGTTGTGTGTCCATCGAGGAAGGATTGGTCTTTGAATCTTGATGAAGCTGTTTCGGCTTATCGAACAACATACAAGACTCCGCTAGGGATGTCACCGTATCAGTTCGTTTATGGTAAGGGGTGTCATTTGCCAGTGGAGCTGGAGCATAAAGCGTATTGGGCTTTGAAGAAATTGAATCTGGATTTGGATGCAGCTGGAAAGAAGAGGATGCTTTAATTGAATGAGCTCGATGAATTTTGACTTCAAGCTTAGGAGAACAACAAAATGTACAAGGATAAAGTCAAGAGGTGGCACGATCGGGGTCTACTGCTCAAATCATTTGTGCCGGGGAAACAAGTTCTTTTGTTCAACTCTCATCTCCGTCTTTTTCCTGGAAAATTGAAGTCAAGATTGTCAGGGCCGTTTATTGTCAAAACTGTGTTTCCACATGGAACGGTGGAAATTTTTTAGAATGATTCGGGCCAAGCATTCAAGGTAAATGGTCAGAGGTTGAAGCATTACTATGGTGACACGGCAAACCGCGAGGTGGTTAGTGCCGTTCTATTGTCCATTTGAGCTCAAGGTTCTATATCGGTCTAGCGACGTAAAAGAAGCGCTTCTTGGGAGGCAACCCAAGTTTGTTGTACATTAGTAGGTAGAGGAAGCAAGAAGAAAGGAGAAAAACATAAAAAAATCAGAAAAAAGGAAAAAAAATTCAGGACTGACTACAAAAGCATGGCGCGCCCGCGCTGTCCTAGTGCGCGGCCGCCCTGAAAATATAAAAACACGACGCGCCCGCGCTATTCCAGCGCGCAACCACGCCGGTTTGGCAGAAGTAGCGTGCGCCTGCGCTGTCCTATAGCGCGCCCGTGCCGAGGTCCCGACTCAGAAAAAAAAAATAAAGGCAGTTTTAGGAGGGAAAATCGGGAATTTTTCTATAAAATCAATTCCCAACCGAATTTTACTCCCCCACATCTCAAATTTCCCTCTCCAAATCAGACCCATTACTCCCATTATTCCCATAATCAAATCCCACTTCTATTCCATATATAATTTTCTTTTCACCACCTATATATACATACACCTTATACACAAACTTCTTCACCACTTCATAAATTCTCAAACATAAATTCTCTCTCAAACACAACTATTATTCTCTCTACTCAATTCCAATGGCACCCAAAAGACAATGAACACAAGTAAGCAGCAACACCACTGATTCTTCAAGTGTGGGTGGTGTAAGGCCAAGGTTCTCTATTCCCGAGGCTGAAGCGGAGTATACGAGGCTTCTCCCGAAGCCAATCATCAAGGAGCGAGGTTTTCTGCCATCAGGGAAGGATGGTAAGCTATTGGATATGGTTTTGGAGATGGGCTGGGTTCCTTTTTGTGAGGCTCTCACTGCTATGCCCATGAGTGTTGTTCGCGAGTTCTATACGAATACGAAGGCTGAGAAGAATGGCATCACGGTGGTTCAAGGGAGGACTGTGGAGTACAGTGCAGAGGCTATCAGGACGGTGATTTAGCAGCCCACGAGGAAGGTCGGGCAAGACACATGGAACGATAAGATTCCAGAAGACTTTGATCTGGATATTATTGTTTCTACGCTGTGCCAGCCCGAAACTCACTTGAAGATCAAGAGGGGTACGACCGAGTAATCTACGTTCCCGGCTTCCAGCATGAACAGGTTCGCTCGTGCATGGAACGCGTTTATTTGTGCTAACATCATGCCATCTTCACATGTGCATGAGATTACTGTGGAGCGTGCACGGCTGTTATGGGGAATTCTTCAGGGCAATTATATGGATTTGGGGATGGTGATTTATCAGGGTATCCTGAAGTTCTTGAGGGGGAGTACCACGGGGTTTATTCTGTATGCGTCTGTTGTGACAAAGTTGTGCGTGACAGTTGGTGTTCATCGGCCCGCACATGAGTAGTTACAGATCCCGAGTGCTCCTATTGACAGCACTACTGTGGCTACGTTACAAGAATGTGATGGAGGGAAGCTCGATCTGAAGAAGCTTGGTTATACTTTTGAGCACCTACCTGGTGGGAGGCCAGCTGTTGGGTCCACTCAGGTGAGTAGGACTGCATGGAGATCTCAGCTAGGAGATGAGGCAGGGCCATCGCAGCAGGCATATGAGGACGAGAAAGGAGCTGATGTGGGAGCTGGCTTGAGCATGACGTAGTACAGGCGTCTGGCTAGGAGGATGGATGCGATGCATGACATCCACAGCAGGTTTGTACATGATCTCACCCAGGCATTGGGGACAGCTTTTAGAGCTACCGGTGCTGACATCCAGTGGCCAGTTTTTGTGAGGATTCCGTGTATCCACCTCCGGACACACCCGACACTCCATCCGTTGAGGGTGAGGAGTCTGATTCTGATTAGGTATGCCTGAATTCCTTACTATTACCTTCACTGAGGACAGTGAATATTTTAAGTTTGGGGGTAGTAGGTGAAGGAATACTTTTTATGTGAGTCGCATATAGTTGCATATTTATGATAGTTTAGTTCATGTAGTTGCATATTTTTCCATGTAATTTTTTTTATTTTTAATAGTTTTTTTATGTTACTTTGTTCATATAGTTCATGCATTTGCATTATAACATGATCCCTTAGATGATTTTTCCAATTGATTTAGGATATTGATGCTAGTGTAGTGATATCGTATTTAGTGATGTTGAGTCTTATTAAGTTGATTTGCATGCTAGAGACAATTGTATTTCACTAAGTCTTATAGGTTTCTAGAGTGCTAGATCATGATCATGGTTTGTTTGTTTGTCGAGGTTTAATCGCTTGTTTATATTTAAAATTTAGGATATTCTCTTAATAATAAAATAACATGGATTTTTAGAAATTGGTGAAAAATTGGATTTTAGTGCTAGTTGTTGTGGCTAGGTGTCAAATGGCTAGTAGCCGGCTCATGTTTATATGAGTAGTCTAGGATTGAATGAGATGGAGCGAAATGCACTCGTTCAGAAATTGTGAAAAAATTTATGATAAAAAAATATGAAAAAAAGAAAGAGAATAAGTATTACGTATAATTGATCACGAGTGGGTTTTTTAGTACTAGAGTTATTAAGTTCTTAGGGGACTTTGTGCCTAGTGACCTAAGGCTTTTATAGTTTGGGATCCACTAACCTAACGCTCGCTACATGTGTACATTGTATAAGTCTTTTGTGGACCTCACTCATTGCACGATCAAATAAACATATATGTTTTATTTGAATAAAAGCATGAATCCATATAAAACTCCAATATAAGAATTGAAGTGTTATAAGTTATTTTGAGTCTAGCTTTTTATTTTATTTATAACCTTGCGATTGCCTTGTTGAGCAGTGAGTCATGATTGTTGATTTAGTTGCAGTAGTATATTTGAAAGCATTTGCACACACGCACGTCTTTAGTTCGTAAGTTGATTTGTATGATTTGATTGATCTATTTGCGAGTAACTGCATTTGTTGAGATGTTGTTCATTGATTGTTTTAGTTATTCTATTGGAATCATTGCATTCATATTAGTTACATTCATGCATTCTTGTTCTTGTTCTTTGAGTCAGTTTATGCTTGAGGACAAGCATCGATTCAAGTTTGGGGGTATGTTGAGTGGCATTTATGACACTTTATAATGCTCTAATAAGCTTTAAATTGATGCGTTTGTACTCAAGTTGTTAAGTGTTTTAACATGTTTTCTAGTGTTTTTGCATTTCAGGCATTATCTAGGTAATCGGGTGAATTAGCATTGTTTTGGTGCTAATTTGGTGTCAAGGTGGTGTTGGAATAAAAGCTCGTGGAAAGCTGGCTCGAAGCAGCGAGAAGAAAAAGAAATTTTGAAGTTTTTCCAAAAGTACGATGCGCCCGTGCTGGTCAAATGTGCGGCTGCGCCAGGATGTCAAAAAGGCAGCGCGCCCGCACTGTGATAGCGCGCGGCCGCGCCAGTGCGAATTCAGAGATCCTGATTCCATTATAAAAATAATTGGAGGACTTCTAGATTGCATGGGGTTACTATATATATTCAAATAAAGGACGTTTTCGAGAGAGAGACGTACCAGAGCGCAAGGAGAGCCGTAAGAAGACCGTTTTAGCACGGATTCAATGAGGACGAAGAAGATCTTGTTTTTACTTGTGAATCTTTGTTTTAAGTTGTAACTTGCATGCTAGTTTTCTTACTTGTGAATCTTACTCTTGTTTTATACTTGGTTTTGTTTATTCGTTAGAAAGACTACATTTGTTATACCATGCTTTCATCGGAACCCACGTTGATGATGAGTCTGATTTTGGGCTAATCGTTATCGTGGGGTTCTAGCGGATTTATTTATGGATTTATTTAGTTAATTTATATCGATGCCTTAGTGTGTGGTGATTGTATGATAACCTAGTATTGGTTGTGCTTATTCATCTTATGAGCGTCGCGAACTTATAAGATAGCATGTTAATCTTTAATGAAGCGACATCGAATTTAAGGATTTAGAACTTGCCATGCTAGCATAGGTTCATGTGTTATTTTTATGCATGATTCGTAGGTAATTTTAACTATCTTACTTGCCCTATGTAATCAAGATAGATAACTTATGCTTAAACCGTTATGTTGTCAAATTCTATAGACATATAGGGTCTCAATATAATTGGTGTCTATTCAGCTTCTATCTCTTTTGTAGATGTCTGGTAGTATGGTATTCGTGCAACGAAAGTTGGTGATTATCAGTTTCGTGTTATCTGATTAGTGTCATCACCATTGTATGCTAAGGTTAAAAACAAAAAGGCTATTGAATGAAGTATTTAATGAAGTTAGAATCCCATGTTTGCAATATATATTAATTTAATCATCTTTAATCTCTTAGTTATAATTGTTAGTTTAATTCTTAGTTATAAACAACCTCAATTTTTTATCATCTTAGCCTTGAATAATAACCATACAATTTTGCTTAAGTGCATGAATTAATTAGTTAACCAAGCCAGTCTCTGTGGGAACGAACTAGAAAAGATTCTATATTACTTGCGAATGCGTATACTTGCGTATATTATTAGCGCGTGTTTAGCGACTAAAGTAGTCAGAATATCTATCCTGTTTTGTTTGACTTCTTCTGTACCTTCCATCAAAATCTCAATGGTATCCCACATATCCTTTGCACTATTACTTCCTAGAAGTTGATAACTCATATCATTATCGGCCGATTCCACAATTATGAGTTGAAGGATTGTGTCCAGATTTCTCAACTCCTTGTCAGTCTCAGTATATTTAGACGGATCCCTGGGAGTAGATGAGGAAGGAATTCTTGCACCAGTTGTAGTTGTGGATTCAGCAACTACTTCCATCGGGACATAAGGGTTATTCAGTAATATCCCAATATAAAGTGGATTCGAAACTTTCATAAACATCATTATCTTTTCTTCCGTAGGTTGTAATTATCTCTGTCAAATGGGGGAACCTTGATACTTCCAATTCTTTGGTTGTTCATCATTTTGGCGGAATTAAAATTATTTAAAGTTCAAAAATTTCAAGAAATGAGAATTTTTGAAAATTAAAAAATTTCAAGAAATTTTTCAAGAACTTGTTTCTTTCTCCGAATCTTGATTTGTATGTCAATTAACAAGCTCTGATACCAATTGTTTGTCCCAAAGCATCGTAGAAGGGGGGGTTGAATACGATACCTACAATCTTTTTCGATTCGGTTACAAGTTCTTCGTTATAATTACGAAATCAAAATAGACACAAAATAATTTGAGGAATATATTGTTTTATTAATATAATCCTTGAGGTTGCTACAATCTAATCAATGAATTGATTAGCTATAATAAATTCAATAGCGCAACTTTATGTTTACAAGCTTAATAAATGAGGTTCTTTAATAGAGCTCACGTAAACACTTTCTGTTGAAAACTGAAGAAGATAATACACTGAACGAATTCAAATGCTGATTTGTAGTCTTCAATTTAATTTGGATAGGTGGCATTATTTGAACCACATATTCCTTAGAATTGCTGCTTTGTATCAATGGAAATTCAATCAAGTATAGATACTTACGACCCTGTATGTGAAGTTACTTGCGCCCTTATAATTTTCCTTGTGCAAGATACTTGCGCCCCTGTAAAGAAGTTACTTGCACCCTTAGAATTTTCCTTGTGTAAGATACTTGCGACCTTGCCTTAGAAATATTCTTGTGCAAGATACTTGCGACTAGGAGGCTCCCTGTAGAGGTACTTGCGACCTCGGTGTATGCTTTAGACATTTTTCCATTCAGCTTCTTGCGACCAGATGTCATAGTAGTGGAATATGACTTAGACAAATTTCCAAGGATTCTTACTTGCGACCCTATAACTCTAGTAGGTTATCTTGCCTTATAGAAAATCTAGTTTCCAATAAATGTATCAATATTTAATGTTCCTTCTGTATAATCAAATCAAACCCTTCCTGATATGTTGATGCTTCGTGTACTGGTCTGGTTCACAAACAACTAGCATGAACTGATTTAATCTAATTTCCTTGACAATTGGATTATATACTGATTTATTCTTTGCAACAGCTTTGGCTTTAGGCTTTGAAAACCTTAACTTCTCTCCTATCTTCTCTTTCCCTTTATGCTTCCTGTGAGCAGTTAAGATAACTTGAGATTTGAAAGATCTTTCAGCATCTGCCTGACTTACCTCCCTTATGACCATTCCTTTGGTTGGTATGTTAGAAGGATCATCTTTATAAATATCTTGAGAGATAACAGCAATATCAACATTTGTTATCTTCATGGAATTCTTGAAATCTTCCTCCATTTGCCTTAGCTATTCTAGATCAACTCCAGGATTTTCTTTTTCAAAGATTCTTCTACTCACCTTAGAGTCAAATGCTTGAATCTTTGGATACTTTTAGAATAGAGTTGTCTTTCTTCCTTTTACTTTCATAGTTTGAAGATATTGACTTGCTTCTGTACCATCTTTCATCTCTAGAATAGCTTGGTCTTTATCAGCAGTTATGACTTGTAAAGTTTATTGAGATGTTATAGTCACAACCAATTCTCTAACTCTTCTTTCATTTCTCTTACTTTCTACACCTTGTCTAGATTGAGACCTAGTGATTGCTTTTGATGAACCACTAATTCCAACTAGCTCTTCACCTCTTCTCTTTTCACTATCCTTCTATCCCCTCTTATTACCTTCATCGGAATTTTCATCATCAGTATTTGTCAATGTCAGCTGCTTGCATTTAGATTGAACAATTGTTTCCCCCTTTTTGGCATCTTCACCAAGCAGTAGAGAAAGAATCAGCTCCATTGAATTCCATACCTCTGTAAGTTGTTCAGACATTTGAGCTTGCTTAGCTTCCAATCTAGCTTGATTAGCTTCAATTGAAGTTTGTCTGACAACTATTGGTGCAATTCGCTTCTGAATTTCCTGATGAGTAGTCAGTTTTGAAGCAGTCAATAATTCTTTGATCTGATTGATTTGAGAAGTAGTTGCTTCTTGAGCTGTATGTAAGTATTTGATAACTAGAGTAGTTGCTTCTTGAGCTGCATGTAAGGATCCTGATGAGTAGTCATCCTTGAAGCAATCAATGATTCTTTTTTTCAGTTGTTTCCAAATGTGCAACAACATTTGTTCTGGAAATATAATAAGTATCATCTTTCCATTTAGCATTCCAGATGTCATCAAAATAATCATACTTCTTCTTGACATCTAACTTCTTCAGCTTCTGTTGCCTTACATGATTAGGCATATCTTCAGGGAAGAAAAGATCATCCTTAGGATCTGTAAAAGCATTAGAAAAATTAGCTTATTTACCATTATTAGATTCTCCCTCTCCAACTGGGTCTCAAACTATCTGCCGAGCTTCATCACCAGCTTCAGCATGTAAGATAAAATCAGAAATTGGTGCAGTATGTGATCCAACAGCTTTAGAAGCTTTAACACCATTAGCAATTAACTTCACATCTTCATGAATTATAGATAAACGAACTGGAGCTTCTAAATTTACTTCCAAAACCTCGGTTCCTGTAGAGTGTTTGGTGACCCTGTAACGGATGAAATTTATGAATGGATTGTTCTGCTACTACATCTTCAGCAACAAGGATTACTTCAGGTGGTACAATAGTAGATTAAATGGACTATTTTTCAGCAAAAATAGGGATTGCTTCATGTGGTGGAATAGTATATTGAATGGACTGGAAGAAAGTATCAGTACTTAGACCTGCAGGGTCAACAGACTGTTGTTCAGCATCTATTTCTTTAGTACTTTGTGTAGCTGCAAAAATATAACAAGTAACACTTAATCTCTCTATTCTTTTAAAGTCGTCTCACTACTCCTCACAGCACACATCTCATGACTTTTAATAGTTAGAGTTTCCTCACAAGGATTACTAAATCCTATCTCTCATCTACCTCTCCTTTCCCAAGGAAGGATCATGCCTCTCTTTAATTCTGTTATTCTCTAAATCTTTTCACACAAGTCACAGAAAAGCTTAGATAATTTGTCCTACAGAAATACGAGGTGGCTAAAGAAGGGTGATTTGTGGCCATACAACTAGAGGTAGTCCTTAAATAAGGTCTAGAAATAATCATACCAACATGATTTAAAACATGAAAAATAAATGTTGAAAATACCAAATCAGTATTTTGAAATAATGTTGATAAAGTAAATACAGTATTTATACCTTGTGAATCTAAAATCACAATTGAACTCACAGTCAAAACTGTGGTTATGAAAGTTATTGTTCATCAATTATGAGAACCTTCATTTGAATTGGAGAGGATTTGATCAGGTTACTGTCATGTACCATGATCTCAAACCTTGTTCTTCTTGCAAAGAACTGACACTTGAATGTGTTATTGATGAATACCCTGTGTCTTTATTGGTGTCATAAAGATCTACCTTAGCATGTAATCTCTTACCAACTGAATGTTGTTTCCGAGTGGTGAGCATAGTTTCAAAAATTATGTCACTTGGTTTTGGAAACGTTTGAGAAATGTATTCAAGTGTTTCATTTTAGAGAAAAAAATTTGAGATAGAAGATATATGATTTTAAGATTTGGGTGCTAAAAAGAAAGTTTCAAAAGTATGTCCTGAATAGACATTTTAGATAGATAAGTACACTCAAAGATTATAATTCTCATGAGATCAAAATTAAACCTTTCATAAATTTTTTATGTGAAATCAATTTCTGCCTGTAATGTGCTCAATCTGTTATAGTAGTGAACATATGAACTCAAACAGAGATAAGTCTCCCACATGCACTATTGAAAAATTTCTAAAGTTAAGCATGCAGTACTAATTGGAATATGAATAGTCATTTAAACACAAACAAGACAAGTAACATTCATTCAATTAAGAAATTAAAGAAGATTAAAGATTTTTATTAATATAAAGAAGAGAAGTACAAGGTTTGTAGAATTTTAAACATAAAACCCTAACATAATCTAAACTACTCATTCTTTTTCTGCCTCTTTGCAGCCTGCTCTGCCCTCATCGCCCGACGATGATAAATCCTAGACATTATCATTGCAAGAGAAATTATATTCTCCTGCAGCTCAAGAGCTTGAATCCTACACTTTTCAGCCTCTTTGGCCCGGCGTTTCTCTTCAAGAATGGTCTCCAATTGAAAGAACTGGAGATCAGTTTGCTGTTCAAAAGACAGTTCCTCATAGATTGACGATGGAATGTCATGAGGACTCTATATTTCATGGTTAATCTTGACTCTAAGTCCGTAAGGGTCATAGTAGATATGACCCTCTTTCAACTTGAAAGCGAGATAGTAAACCCCACCTTCAGTGCATGTGTAAAACTGGTTTTGGTCCATGGTGATGATTTAAAGAAGATGAAAAGTTGTATATGAAAAAGTAGTGAAAAGTTTTGGAAGTGGAGGGTATGAATTTATAGTAGAGGAGATAGAAACTGAAAAGACTTTTTGATTAACTATGTAATAATTAAACATAATATGTATATACGATTACGCGTATCTAGGTAAGCAAAAAGTAATCTCACTCTTTAGATTCCTATTCCCAAAGTAATTACTCAAGTGTTGATGGTTACTTACAGCTATAGCTAACCCGTGCAAGTAATTAAAAGATATTTCACTAACACACTGCTAATTAAAAAATACTGAATAACCATTTATTTCGAATAAATTCAAAATAATCAATGAAATATAATAGTCAATCAAAGTTTGACCTTTATCAGTATTTAATCACAATTATCAGGATTTATCAGTCAACACTAGTTTGATCAATATCAGAATTTAACAACTAATGTTAGGATCTATTAGTCAAAGCAAGTTACTAATATCAGAGCATATATGCATAGTCAGTAGTTTAACATGCAGCTATTAGCTAGGATTAATAGAAGTTAATTTCATGTTATCATGGAATTAGAATTTAACACAATTAATCAATATCTAACAAGTATTGACACATAATAAGATACCATGCTTCAATTATCAGTAGTTATTTCTTAATTATCAGAGTTTGAGAATTGTCCTGATATCATTCCTAATTCATTCACCAATCTTGTGAAAGTAGCTTCACAGAGAGGCTTGGCGAATATATTTGCTAATTGCTAATCTGTTGGAACAAAGACCAATTCTACTATACATTATTCCCTTGGAGCTTGTTTTAGTCCATATAGTGCTTTATCCAGTAAGTAGACATAATCTGGATACTTTGAATCAATGAACCCAGGAGGCTATTCAACATAAACTTCCTCTTCAAGTTCTCCATTTAGAAATGCACTCTTTCCTTCCATTTGGAACACTTTAAACTTCTTGTGAGCAGCATAGGCTAGAAAAATTCTTATTGTCTCAAGCCTTGCAACTGGAGCAAAAGTTTCATCGTAATCAATGCCTTCTTGCTGTGAATAGCCCTTCGCAACCAGTATTTGTTTGTATCTTTTAATAATTCCCTCATTTTCAGTTTTGTTTCTGAACACCCACTTTGTACCAACAACTGATCTGTTTTTTGGTCTTGGCACAAGACTCCACACTTTGTTCCTTTCGAATTCATTAAGCTCCTCTTACATTGTTGTAACCCAGTCAGCATCTTGAAGAGCTTCTTCCACTTTCTTGGGTTCAGTTTTAGATTGAAAAGAATGGTAGAGACATTTATTTTGAGTGGCTTTTCTGGTTCTTACACCACTATCAGGGTTTCCAATGATTAAGTCAGGTGTGTGTGACTTAGACCATTTTCTTGCAGATGGAAGTTGACTCCATGAAGAACCTCCCCCTTGATCCATGAACTCTCTTTTATTTCTTTGACTAGTACCACTATCATGTCCTGATGCTCCTCTTGAATCAATGTTCCCATTATTATCAATATTTGAATCATCAAAATGAGAGTCTGATGACTTATCTATTGATGTTTCTTGAGTCAACTCACTTGTAGAAGTCTCTGGATTTGAATCATGTTTCTCCCCCTCAACATATGCTTCTGTGTTTGAAGAATTTTCATTGTCATATGAATCATCAGAGCTTTGTGTGATATCAGGATTTACTGTATCAGGATTAGGATTTAAGAGTTCAACATATGGTACTTTATTTTCAAATCTCGACTTGTCATGGTCATCTGTATCTTCTAGACCTGTAATCTTCTTGTCATCAAAAGATACATGTATAGATTTCATGAATGTCTTTGTTCTTAGGTTCTAGACTCTGAAGTCTTTTGTAGACAATGGATATCCCACAAAAATACCTTTATCGGCTTATAGATCAAACTGGGTAAGCTGCTCCAGATGAGTTTTGAGAACAAAACATTTACAACCAAAAATGTGAATGCACTTCAAATTTGGCTTGTTTCCCTTCACCATCTCGAATGGTGTTTTTCCATGCCCGTTGATCAATGTTGCATATTATGTAAAGCAAGCAGTTTGCTTCCTCTAGCATTGTTCTTGCAGCTTTTATGAGAGTTCTATTCTTTCTTTCAACAACTCCATTTTGTTGTGGAGTTCCAGGAGAAGAAAACTCTCATTATCCCCTTGAGTTTGCAGGATTCTTTCATAGAACTATTCTTGAATTCAGTTCCATTATCACTTCTGATGATCTTCACTTTGTATGTTGATCTTTTTTCCAGCTCCCTCACATGATCAAGAAGAATGGATGGAGATTCACCCTTGGTGTGCAAAAAATACACCCATATGTATCTTGTATATTCATCAACAATTATGAGTGCATAACTCTTCTTGGAAATTGACATAACATTTACTGGACCAAAGAGATCAATATGAAGTAGATGATATGGTTCAAGAATGGAGGATTCAGTTTTACTCTTAAAAGATGTTTTCATTTGCTTGGCTTTCTAGCATGAGTCACATAAGCCATCGGGAGTAAACACTGCATTGGGCAATCCTCTCACAAGATCTTTCCTCACAAGTTCATTGATATTGTTGAAATTGAGGTGAGAAGGTCTTTTATGCCAGTTCCAGCTATCTGCCACGGATGCTCTACTAAGTAGACAAACTTCTGATTCATCGGTGCTTGTGGAGACCCTGGCTATATATAAACTACCATGTCTTAAACCAATCATTGTAATCTTGCCATCAGACTTACTGACAATTTCACAATGCTCCTCATAGAAGTTCACATGGTAACCTCTGTCACAGATTTCACTCACACTGATCAGATTATGCTTGAAACCTGCAACCAGAGCTACATTCTCAATGATGACATTTCCAATTTTGATTTTGCCATATCACAAGATTTTTCCTAAGTTTCCATCTCCATAAGAAAAACTTGGGCGAGCTTTCTCCTCAAATTCTGATAGTAGGGATTTATAACAAGTCATGTGTCATGAGCATCCACTTTCCAAGACTAGAGTATTTCTCATGTTACCCTGTAATTAGTATTTAAAATCAGTTAGTGTTTTTAAGGACCCAGACTTTCTTGGATCCGTTGGCCTTTTTAAGTTTGTTAACATATGCAGTAGGAGACTTTTTATCAGAGTTTATGTTAACATCCTTATTATAAGTATTTACACATGTAGAAACAGATTTTTCTTTATTTATAGAGGGTTTCAGTTTATAATAATCATAATACAAACTGTTATACTCTTTACATGTATAAATAGAGTGCCAAACACTACCATAATGAAAACAAGGACTCTGTGGTTTATATCTAACTGTTCTATTCCTAAACTCTGATTTAGGAGGAATAATATTTATCTCTTTATGCTTCTTGCAAGAATTAGCAAGATGATTAGTACTACCACAGTTCAAACATGCCTTTCTAGGTGCATTGGGAGGAGTTACATAATTACCATTCTTATTAACACCTACCTTGCCATTTCTATTTTTCCTAGGCCTTTTCTCCTTGTCTTTCATGTGTAAATCCTTCAGATTTTGCTTAAGCTATTTCTGAGTCATAAAACCAATATTTACTGATTTTGTGTGAATTTGTTCACTCTTATCAATAATTAAGTTTGAACTAGGTGCTGAGGTTGAACCTACCTCATTAACTGATTTGACAGCATCAACACTTGGGTTAAATTTAATGGTCTTCAACTGAACCTTGTTCATTTTGACCTTGGTAACAGTATTTACTGGTTTATTTTTCTCAGTTTCTTTTTCAATTTTCTTATCAGAATTAGATCTATTAGCATATCCCAATCCCGATCCCCAACCGCCATTCTCTAAAATTTCCTGAGTTGTTTTTCTTGAGTTAGTCCAGAGTTTAATAACCTCTCTTTCTTTAGCTAACTTATTTTCTAGATAATAATTCTTTGCTAACAATTTTTATTTAACAAAAACATCATTATCTCTTTCTTTTTGAATTTCTAGCATGGAAAACAACTCAATTTCTAGGTGATCATTCCTTTTCTTTAACTCAGAGTTCTCACTCTTGATTCTATTATTCTCTAAAGTTTGATCCCTATAAATAACATGTAGAGATTTAAGAAACAATATTAATTCACAGATATCATCAGTATCAAAAGCAAGAGTAGTCTAAGGTACCTTTAATCCAGTATTGTCAACCTCAGTATCAGCATTTTCCATGAGAGCATAATTGATCCCATCATCTGAATCTGATGAATCATCCTAGTTTTTCTTCTTTGAGATCAAGGCTTGTTTCTTCTCAGCTTTGGGTTTCCTGTAGTCAGCTACAAAATGTCAAATTCTATCACAGTTGTAGCATCTTTTCTTTGACTTGTCAATTTTTCCAGATTTTGATTCCTTCCATTCAGTACTTCTTCTATTATTCCTCTTATCATAGTTTGAGGAACTGGAACCTTTTCTGGAAAATCTTCTTCCTTTCTTGAAGTTCTTGTAGACCATCTTCTTGAAGCCTTTAACCAATAGAGCAACCATTTATTCCATATCTTCATTGTTGTCATGATCACTATTAGTATCTGATTCATTATCAGTATTTGAGTCATCATCAGAGTTTGATGATTCAATATCTAACTTTGCAATCATAGATTTTCCTTTGGAGTAGCCTTTTCTCCTAGCTTTCTCATTTGGCTTCTCTTCAACTTTGAGTGCTACTGGTCTAGACTTGGATCCTTTCCTCTTGCTCCTTTTCTCCATCTCTAGTTCATGAGTTTTCGGTATTCCATATATCTCATCTAGAGGTGTGTCATCAAGTTGATAGTTATCCCTTATTGATGTGACCTTAAAGTCCCACTTTTCTGGGAGAGCAAGTAGAAACTTCAAGTTTGAGTCCTTTAAATCATATTCCTTGTCGACAAGTGACATGTCATTCAGCAGCTTCTGAAATCTATCATAGATCTCAGTTAAGGACTTATTATCTCTTGAGTCAAAAGGCTCATATTTTTGAGTAAGTATTGTCCTCCTATTCTTCTTGATAGCAGTTGTGCCTTGACACTTTACTTCTAAAGCACCCATATCTCTTTGGTTGTCTTACATCCAATAACCCTATTGGACAAAACACTTTCAAGAATGTTTTGGAAGATGTGTCAAACTTTTGCATCCTTCATAATAGATGAAAGATCTTTAGGAGTGTAGTCCTTCCTTTCTTTGTCAACCATCTTTTCTGGTTCTCCTGCCACAGAAATAGCTACCTTCATTGGTTTATGAGGACCATCATAAATCCTGCTTAGATATTCAGGATCTGTGGCTTCCAAGCACATGGCCATCCAGACTTTCCAGATTGGATATTCATGTATCTTTAGGATTGGCACCTTGATGGCTTCATACCTACTCATGTTGCTACTAATCTGTGATGTGGATGGGGGTGGTGGTTGTGGATTCTGTGGTGCTTCTTTTTCTGCCATTAAAGATTGATTTTCAGATCATAAACTGTTTGTATGTCAACAACAAGCTCTGATACCAATTGTTAGGTCCGTAATCAACTATAGATAGGGGTGAATACAGTTTATGCAAATAATTCGACAAAGCTTCAAGAGAATCAATAATTTTTTTATTAACAAATAAAAATTGATGACATCATTTGCTGATCATCAAGTACTGATATAAGTATTGATGACGTCACTCTTCATTAAATACAGATATAAGTCCTAATAAGAACTTTTGATAGTATCTGTCCAGATATCATCAATTATATCTAACATAAATGTTATACGTGCCAATGAGTCAAGGCAGAACATCAGCATTCGAGTGGATTATTGCAACCACTAGATATTCTGGAATAGAAACAGGAACACCTTGCGATGGATTTCGTAGTAGGACTTCCAGGAACCAGAGCAAATCACGATACAATTTGGGTTATTATCGACAGACTGACGAAGTCAGCATATTTTCTTCCAATCAACGAAAGATTTTGGCTTGACAAGTTAGTACATTTGTATCTCAAGGAAATTGCGGTACAACATGGAGTTCGTGTTGTTGGGTTTCGAGCACATAAGCGCAACGGAAACATTAATTAAAAATATGAAAAATCAAAATTTTCGAAACCAACCGCAGGATCAATGTGAAAAATAGATATTTAATTCGTATATCAGATTGTTTACCTTGAGAAACTTTACAAATTGGTTGACTAATGGAGATCCAAAGCTTGTTGAATCACCACGCATCCCACTCTCGCGATCTACGCTCTATCGGTATCCACATGAATGCTTGAACTCAAGGATTGAATGTGTACTAGAACAAACCCGTTTCTTCTTGCTCTCTCCATCTTCTCTCTTGGTGGCTAGGGTTTTAGTAAAAGTCTTACATTAAAAATCAGCCACGAGAGATATTATATAGAGAGTAGAAAAATGAATTATAACTCTTAACTAATTAGGAGTTATTATTAATTTAAAATTCCTATTTGTATTATAATTAGGTCACACTTAATTATTTAACAACTGAATTTCATAATTATTATTAGTAAATTTGAATATCATTATTTATCTAATTAATTAAGTCATACTTAATTAATATTATAAATAATTTGAATTACTTTAATATAACTTAAATCCAATTTAAATTAAATAGTCCTTCGAGCATTCTTTGTGTGTGACCCTATAGGTTATTATTACGTTGGCAACGGATTTTAAATCTAATTTAAAATCGTAAATAATGAGCGACATCTAGTAATACATCATTGCTACCCAAGTAATAATAATTCAATCGGTTATCGATTAAACCTTTCATGAATAATGTACAATGTAATATAATCCCTTTACCCAAATATTATAGATTAAACTAGAGACATGTAATGTATCATCCTCATCATAGTTTAATCCAAGTTTTCTTGATCAATGAGTAGACTATCATATTAAATCAACATTTGAGCGTGGCCATACATTTCATAGTCTAGCTCACACAAGAGGCCAACAATATCACTCCTAAAATCGGAGGGTTAAATCGCATCTAGATCATTCATATTTCTCATACGATTCATAATATACCCAATGTCCACTTTTATCATTAACCGGTCAAGGATAACTTTTAATGGAATCAATGTATATTAATTCTCGTAGAGAAATATAATGACTTCAGGTCTAAGGACCATTACATCATTATCACTGTGAGAATTACTTATGACACAACAGAAATGTAGAATCTTACATCAGGTATGTCCAGCACCATATACATTTACACATGCCTGTGTTTTTTACTTTAGTATCACTATACCTATGATCAATGAGATGTGATCATCAGTCAACAAACACACCAATCTTAATGCATTATTATTGTCCCTTAATAATAATACTCGACTAGGGACCTTTAGGAATATTGATACTATTATCATAATCTCATTTCTAAGTCACGTACTTAGAGATATAGAATTGCATATCATATTTCAAGGATATTTATTAATCTAACATTTACATCGCAGAAAAGTAAGAATTAATAAATTATATATGGAATAATCGATAGAACATAAACATCAATAATCCTAATGTCTTAAACTAAAACATCATAGTGTTGTCTCTAGGGCACAAACACTAACACGTGTATCAATCATTTCCGATCGAGATCCCTGTTGTAATTCAAGATTTTGGCGACAATTTCAAGAATGTTTGGGCATTAAATTAAATATGAGCACCGTATATCATCCGAAAACAGATAGGTAAAGTGGAAGAACGATCCAAACAATCAAAGACATGCTACGAGTATGTGCATTGGATTTCGAAGGTAGTTGGGATGAACATTTACCATTAGTGGAATTCTCCTACAACAATAGCTATCATGCAAGTATTGGGATGCTACCTTATGAAGCCTTATACGGGAGAAAATGTAGACCTCCAGTATGTTGGGATTAAGTTGGTGAACGAAAGATTTTGGGTCCAAAATTAATCCAGCAAACTAAAGAGAAAGCGGAACTTATTCAGAAGCGATTAGAAGCTACTCAGAATCGTCAACGTAAATACGCAGACCACACAAGAAAGGACATGGAATTCAAAGTGGGAGAACCAGTATTGTTAAAGATATCACCATGGAAGGGGTTGACTAGATTTGGCAAGAAAGGAAAGCTCAAACCGCGTTATGTTGGACCGTTTAAAATATTAAAGTGGGTGGGGAAGGTTGCATATGAGTTGGCTCTACCGCTATATACGCAACACATTCTTAATGTGTTTCATGTGTCTATGCTTAAAAAGTATAATCCAGATTCGAGACATGTAATAGAGTATGAGCCGATAGAATTCCCGGCTGACTTGTCTTATGTTGAGCAACCAGTAAAATTTTTAGACCAGCAGGAAAAAGTGTTAAGAAATAAGTCGGTATCGTTAGTAAGAGTTTTGTGGAGAAACCCTATGGTTGAAGAGTCAACCTGGGAATTTGAGAGTGAAGTGTTAGAAAAGTACCCTCATTTGTTTTCTTAGCGTTATTCTGGGGACAGAATCCTCTAAGGGGAAGAATGTAAAATCAGAAATTACAAGGGGAAGAATGTAAAATCAGAAATTACGACTGTTTTGTGTTATATTAAATGAGTACTATGTGTTTTATTATATAATAATTATGGTTGATCATAAAATGTTATCTAGTTATGTGCCACATATGCTCAGTATGGTTTGGGATATTTTTCGGCTATTTTATTAAGTGTTAATGGATTTATATTGAATATTATGTGATTGAGATTAAATTTTAATAGCCATTATTGCGTGTAGATCATTTGGATTTATTTTGCATAATATGGTGTTTACCATATTGATTTTTCAGAACATCTAATTAATTTAGAAAATAACTCATTTTGAGAAAAATAATTTTTCCGGGCCCTACGGATACTCCGAAGCCCACAAAAATCATATTTATATTTTTACAAAATTATGTGACTTTCAAATATTGTATATTTTTGGATTATTCATAATTTTTGGGAAATTTTGGCATAAATTTTGTATTTGTTTAAAATTAAAATTTTAAAAATTATTCCCCATAAATTATTAATTAAGGGCTAATAATTTAATTAAAAGATATAATTAAGGCCTAATTGAGATTAGAGGTATTTTTCTATAATTATATATAGGTTAATTTAATTAAAAAATTTATAAAAAAAATAAAAAAATCAGAAAAATCATAACTTCTCTGCAGAATTAGGGTTAGGGTTCTTGATCGAAGCAGCAGAATCAAACAAGGATTTTCGGTGATTCTATGTTCAAACAAAGTCGTATTGGTAACCAAATTGAAGTGCTTGATCTCTACTTTCTGTTTATGCTACCAATTTCATGCGTATATTCGTAGATTTTAATTTTCAATTTCTAGGGTTTATGTTAAAATTTGGGGGTTTTGATTCTGGGGTTATTTGTTTCATTCGATAATATGTATAGCTTTATATGATGTTGTATGATTGATTTGCATCATCAATTTCATCAGATTATTGCTAAAAATTATAACCCGATTGTTATGGTTCTAAGAAATTTTTAATTCAATCGTTTTGATTTTGAGTAACCTGAGGTATATTTAATGATAGGGCTTAGATTCTACAAGTTATAAGCTTTAATTTGATATATTAAACTCGAGGTTTCATGTACAAATAAAGCAAATTGGTTTTGGCCGATTTTTGGTTTGATTTGGTCGGAGTTGGAGATTTCATGATGTTTTTGATCGATTGATGGTTGGTATGGATTGTTGGTGATGTATGGAATGAAAATCAACTGAAAAACACACCAAGCAGTTTTGTTTTGCCCAGAACGGGAATCACTGAAGTCCGGTGAGACTCGCCGGATTCTGGGTTTCACCTAAGATTCCGGTGGCGTTCTTCACCGACCCGGATTAAGACTTGTTGACCCGATTCTTATAATAATTCTTGTTATACAAGATAAATTGAACGTTTCCACTCATATTCCATTTTATTACGCACTATCTATATCTAGATATGAATTGTAATTTTTGGATAACATTTGAGCATATCGATTGTTCCAGATAGTTACTTTATGGACTGGATGGTTACAGATAGGGCCAGGATGGACTAGATCCTTTATTTTATTAAGGTCAGAATAGGATTATGTAATATCTGGGATATATCGTGTAATTATTTTTGCTAATAAATAAATATTATGCACATTCAGTATTTATTCTGTGAATTATTTGTTAAGTGGTATATGTGTTTGGATGTTTAAAAATAATATAAATTGAGTAATTTAATTTTTATATGTCCAAAATAAAATATAGATAATTGTCATATATTCCTATCATTTTTATGATGATTTATGATTTTGTAGGGAAATTTATGGATTTTATAAAAAAAAATTCCGAGTATTTATAAATTATTTTATATAATCGGGAACCAGCCGACTTCACCCGTTTTTACGTTTCTATAACCCGAAACTTTTCCGAAAAATCCTTCCTAACCTAATTGCAATATTCGAGCATTTTCCATGTTTTGACTTTTTCGATCCAGCGTACGGTTTGTCCTGTGCGGGTCCCGGCGCAATATTTTCGATATAAATTTCGTTTCGTTAAATCAATAAAACTCATATTTTTCGATAAACGGGATCTTTTTATTAAACTATAATAATTATCACCTCGTAATACGTGTAACCAGGCGCTGAGACCAAGTCCGCAGTACAAATTGTACATATTTGGATAATTATCCCGAAAACCGGTACCGTTTGGATTTGTTTTTATAAATAAACGTACTATTTTATATCCGGAATGATCCAATGGGATACTAATTTTCCGTAAATATAAATAGCCTTTACCGTATTTTATTTCATACCGAAAATCATTTGCAAATAGTAATTATAGAATTTTCCAGAGAAAATACTTATATTCATAAAACTTTCTGAGAATCAAACTACAATTTGGAGGTGTTATTGAAATCTGCTCGGGAAACTCTAGTAACCAAAATAGAGGTTTTGAAGTGTTCTATCAGTTTCTTCAAGTTTCAGAACTGCAGAATCAAAGGTTCATTTTCTATATTTTTATTTATTTTTGAATTATTTTGATTAAAATTATAAAATTTTGTTCGGATGATTGTTTGAATGATTTGATGATTGCATGTTGTAGAACTTGTCTTCTTGATGATTTTGATATGTCAAATGACTGATTTGGAGTTCAATAATATGTTCAAAATTGAGTTTAATTTTCGAATTTTGAAATTAGGGTTTATAACCCGTATAAATGTTGTTAATTGGAATTTAGGGGTTTCTGTTCTAGGGGTTATTAGAGTATTGTGTTCTTTATTGAATCCAGCAAGGTCTGAAGCCATGGATCAGAGGAAATGTAGCCATATTTTAATTGGATACCTATGCAGTAGTCGTACAGAAGGCCATGATTGCAGAAACTGAGAGTGAAATGTCACAGAAAGAAAAGGAAAGTAAGAAGAGAAAGTTTGAAGGGAATGAATGACAGTCACAACCAGGAAAGTTTCCAAATTTTAGGAAGGGCAAGTTTCATTCAGGAAGGAATTTTAATTTTAAGAAGCAAAATGCAGGCGACGGAGGTCAAGGTAACCGTCCAGTCAATGTAAATCAGTCGAATCAGTTGAGGCGAACTTTTCCAGATTGTCAGGTATGTGGGAAGAAGTACGGAGGAGTTTGTAACAAGTTGAACGTGGTCTGTTTCAAGTGTAATCAGAAAGGGCACTATTCGAGGGAGTGACGCAATCAGCCAGCAAGAGAGCCAGTGAACAAAGATCAGCCTATCTGGAATCCATCAATTAAGGTTCCAACTATTGTATTTACATGCTTTAAATATGGAAAGCCCGTGCATATAGCCAGGGATTGCAAGACACCAGCCCTAGTCAGTAATGCATTGAGAATTATGGGATCTACTCCAGCAGTGAATGAGACTCTAAGGGCTAGAATTTTTGATATGTCTGTGAAGGACGCTATCCAGGATACTGATGTCGTGGCAGGTACGCTTAATGTGAATTCTTTATGTGCTAAAGTGTTAATAGATTCGGGAGCAACTCGATCGTTTATTTCTCAAGATTTTGTTAGTAAGTTAAATTGTCCAGTTGAGTATTTAAATGAAATAATGACTATGGAATTAGAAAATCAAGAATGTGTATCTGTTAATCAAGTTTATGGGAATTGTGCAATTGAGATTTCTGGTAATAAATTTTGTGTGGATTTGATACCATTTAAGCTAGGAGAGTTTGACATTATCTTAGGAATGGATTGGTTATCTAAGCACGATGCCCAGATAGATTGTCGAAATAAGAAGGTAATGGTAAAGACGCCAGACGAAAAGATAGTAACGGTTAAGGGCCAGAAACAAGCAAAGAAGTTCTTAATGATGATTCAAGCTAAAAAGTTAATACGACAAGGATGCGAGCATTTTGTTGCATATGTGATTGATAGAAGTTAGGAGCCAGCAAAACTCGAAGATATTTCGATAGTCAATGAATTTCCAGATATGTTTCCCGATGAGTTACCAGGACTTCCTCCATATAGAGAAATTGAGTTTGCGATCAATTTAGCACCTGGAACGGAACCAGTATCCAAGGCCCCGTACAGAATGACGCCCGTTGAGATGAAGGAACTAGCAAAGCAATTGCAAGAGTTGTTAGAAAAAGGAGTAATCAGACCCAGTGTATCCTCGTGGGGTGCACCGGTGCTATTTGTCAAGAAGAAGGATGGAAGCATGAGACTGTGCATCGATTATCGGGAATTCAACAAGCTTACAATTAAGAACAAGTATCTGCTGCCTAGGATTGATGATTTGTTTGACCAGTTGAAAGGAGCCAAGTACTTCTCCAAGATCGATTTGAGATCGGGATATCACCAACTAAAGATTAAGCTAAAAGATATACCAAAGACAGCTTTCAGAACAAGATATGGACATTATAATTTTTTAGTGATGTCTTTTGGATTAACCAATGCCCCGGTGGCATTCATGGACTCGATGAACAGAATTTTCAAGAAATACTTGGACAAGTTTGTTATTGTGTTTATAGATGATATTTTGATTTATTCAAAGACAGAAGAGGATCATGTAGAACATTTGAGGACAGCTTTGGAGATTTTGAGGAAGAAAAAGTTATATGCTAAATTCTCAAAGTGTGAGTTTTGGCTACAGGATGTTCAGTTCTTAGGACACATAGTCAGTAATGAAGGGATCAAAGTGGACCCAGTGAATATTAAGCAATTACAAATTGGGAAAGACCGAGAACACCGACAGAGGTAAGAAGTTTCTTGGGATTAGCGGGATATTATCGCCGATTTGTTCAAAATTTCTCATGAATTGCAACACCATTGACAAAGCTTATACGGAAAAATGAAAAGTTAATATGGAATGATAAATTTGAAGAAAGTTTTCAGGAATTGAAACAAAGATTAATCATGAAACCTGTTTTGTCACTTCCAGACGATCAAGGAAATTTCGTAATCTATAGCGATGCTTCTTATAAAGGACTCGGATGCGTTCTGATGCAGCACGATAAGGTTATTGCGTATGCGTCAAGGCAATTGAAACCACACGAACAAAAGTATCCTACTCATGATTTGGAGCTAGCAGCCATAGTATTCGCTTTGAAGATTTGGAGACATTATCTATATGGAGAAAAATGCGAGATTTATACGGATCACAAAAGCTTGAAGTACATATTCACACAAAAGGAGCTTAATATGAGACATAGAAGATGCTTAGAGTTGATTAAGGATTACGATTGCACGATTAACTATCATCCCGGTAAAGCAAATGTTGTGGCGGACGCGTTAAGTTGGAAAGAAAAGTTGAATGTGTTATCAGTACCCGAAGAGATATACAAGGAATTTCAGAAACTGGAATTGGAAATCAGAGTTTGTAAGCCTGATGAAGCGAAAGTGTATAGTATGACTTTCCAGCCGGAGTTTTTAGAAAAGATAAGAAAGTGTCAAGAGGAGGTAATGGATCAGGACATTAATCGTTTGGTAGGTGAGGAGTTGTGCACGCAAAATGACGATCAAGGTATTCTTAGATTTTCTTCTAGAATTTGGATTCCACCAGTAACGGAGTTGAATAATGAAATTTTATAGGAAGCTCATAATTCAAAGTATTCAATCCATCCCGGGAGTACCAAGATGTACAGAGATTTAAAGGAAAATTATTGGTGGCCAGATATGAAGAGGGAGATTGCAGAATGGGTTAGCAGATGTTATACATGTCAAAGAGTTAAAGCAGAGCATCAGAGACCAAGTGGATTGTTACAGCCATTAGAGATTCCAGAATGGAAGTGGGAACATATTGCCATGGATTTTATAGTCGGATTACCAAGGATAAAAGCTAATCATGATGTCATTTGGGTTATAATGGACAGACTTACCAAGTCAGCTCATTTTCTGCCTATAAATGAAAGATTTTCACTAGAAAAGTTAGTCTATATGTACCTGAAAGAAATCATAGTTCGTCATGGAGTTCTTGTGTCTATCGTATCCGATCGAGATCCGAGGTTTAATTCGAGATTTTGAAAGAGTTTTGAAGAATGTTTGGGAACGAGACTGAATATGAGTACGGCTTACCATCCACAAATGGACGACCAAAGTGAACGAACAATCTAGACAATCGAAGACATGTTACGTGTTTGTGCTATTGATTTCAAAGGAAGTTGGGATGAGCATTTATCCTTGGTAGAATTTGCTTACAACAACAGTTATCATGCCAGCATTGGGATGCCACCCTATGAAGCTCTTTATGGACGCAAATGTCGATCTCCAGTGTATTGGGATGAAGTAGGAGAACACAAGATACTTGGACCCGAATTGGTGTAACAGACGAAGGAAGTTGTTGAAATTATCCATAAGAGATTGATAGCAACACAAGACCGTCAAAGGAAGTATGCAGATCAATCAAGGAAAGATATGGAATTCGAAGAAGAAAATCTAGTATTACTAAAAGTATCGCCGTGGAAAGGATTGACAAGATTCGGGAAGAAAGGAAAATTGAGCCCTAGATATGTCGGACCTTTTGAGATTCTAAAGCGTGTGGGCAAAGTAGCTTACGAGTTGGCATTACCCCCGCACATGGAGCACATTCACAATGTTTTTCACGTATCGATGCTTAGAGAAGTATAATCCAGACTCCAGGCATGTAATCGAATACGAGCCAATAGAACTTCAAGCAGATTTGTCGTATATAGAGAGCCCAATAGAGATTCTAGAAGAAAGAGAGAAAATGTTAAGAAATAAAGTGGTAAAGTTAGTAAGAGTATTGTGGAGAAACCCAAAGGTTCAAGAGTCAACCTGGGAGTTAGAAAGTGATATGAAAGAAAAGTACCCTCATTTATTTTCTTACGAGATTCTGATGACGGAATCCTTTTAAGGGGGGAAGGATGTAATATCTGGGATATATCGTGTAATTATTTTTGCTAATAAATAAATATTATGCATATTCAGTATTTATTCTGTGAATTATTTGTTAAGTGTTATATGTGTTTGGATGTTTAAAAATAATATAAATTGAGTATTTTAATTTTATATATCCAAAATAAAATATAGATTACTATCATATCTTCCTATTTATTTTTATGATGATTTATAATTTTAATGGAAATTTATGGATTTTATAAATTCTTTTTCCGAGTATTTATAAACTATTTTATATAACCGGGAACCAGCTGACTTCACTCATTTTTACGTTTTTATAACCCGAAACTTTTCCGAAAACTCATTCCTTACCTAATTGCAATATTCCGAGCATTTTCCATCTTTTGACTTTTTCGATCCGGTGTACGGTTTGTCCTGTGCGGGTCCTTGCGCAATATTTTCGATACAAAATTCGTTTCGGTAAATCAATAAAACTCGTATTTTTCGATCAACGGGATCTTTTTATTAAACTATTATAATTATCACCTCGTAATACATGTAACCAGGCGCTGAGACCAAGACCGCAGTACAAATTGTACAGATTTGGATAATTATCCCAAAAACCGGTACCATTTGGATCTGTTTTTATAAATGAACGTACTATTTTATATCTGGAATGATCCAACAGGATACTAATTTTCCATAAATATAAATAGCCTTTGCCGTATTTTATTTCGTACCGAAAATCATTTGCAAATAGTAATTATAGAATTTTCCAGAGAAAAACTTATATTCATAAAACTTTCTGAGAATCAAACTACAATTTGGAGGTGTTATTGAAATCTGCTCGGGAAGCTCTAGTAACCAAAACAGAGGTTTTGAAGTGTTCTATCAGTTTCTTCAAGTTTCAGAACTGCAGAATCAAAGGTTTAATTTCTATATTTTTATTTATTTTCGAATTATTTTGATTAAAATTATGAATTTTTGTTCGGATGATTGTTTGAATAATTTGATGATTGCATGCTGTAGAGCTTCTCTTCCTGGTGATTTTGATATGTCATATGACTGATTTGGAGTTCAATAACATGTTCAAAATTGAGTTTAATTTTCGAATTTTGAAATTAGGGTTTATAGCTCGTATGAATGTTCTTAATTGGAATTTAGGGGTTTCTGTTCTAGGGGTTATTAGAGTATTGTGTTCTTTATTGAATTTGCAATCGATTGATGTATATTATAACAACTGACGATTCGTGGTTTGCTCAAATCGAAGCAAACAAGTTCACCGGAAACGGGCGAACTTCTCGGCCATTTTCCGGCCAATTCTGGAATAGGTTGTGTGTTTTGATTGCTGGTATAAGTTCCTGGTGGTCCATACTTTAATTCTGGAGAGTGTGGTGGCCTTAGGTGGCCGAAATCGTGTTCTCCGGCCACACTCCGGCGAAGTCGACGGCAGGGCTGGCAAAATTGCAAACAGGCCCCTGTAGTTTTGAAAGAGAAACAGTTTAGTCCCTGTAGTTTGTAAACTTTGCAAAAATAGGGTTCCTGTTTATAAATTATTTAAAAATCATATTTCCTATTTATTTTAATTATAAAATTCATTTTTAATCATTAAAAATTCCAAAAATTATTACTTTAATTCCAAAAAATTTAATTTTAATTCTACAATAAATTTGAATTAATTAGTTAATTAATTTTAGTTAATAATTAATCAGTTAATTGTACAATTAATTTGAAAATTAATTGATTAATTGATTTATTTAATTATTAATTGATTTAATTAATTATTTATTTAGATTTAATTATTTATTTTTGATTTAAAAATTTCGAAAAATAGTTTCGAGCTTTAAAATATTATTCTAAATCATTTTCAAGGCTCGAAAATTATTATAAAATTATTCTGAAGCCAGATTCGGCCAACCGAACCCTGTTTATTGTTTCAAAAATGGTTCAACGGCCCGTCTAAATTCTGAAAAATGTTTTAAAATTCATATTATATATCTGAAAAATCCTTTTAACATCAAACCTTCTTTGAAAAGTATTTCCAATCAAATATCTTACGTATTATGTGTTATATGTGCATTGAATAATGTGTTAAATGCGTTTGTGTATGTTATATGACTGTTTTGATCGTATCTTTCAATCCGTTATTCGGATTTGGGTAAAACGAAGGGAAGATAGAAGTGTATACCGAATAGAATCGTATGGGTTAAGTATTGATAGATACTTATGATATGTAAGCAGAAGAGGCAAGGCGTAGGAAAGGGAAGCAAGTAGTCGAGGAATAGGAGATTGTGATTGGAAGTTAGTGAAGTATAGCAAACTAATATCAGGCAAGTGTTCTGAACTTTCTCGAGATATATCGTGAATAGCTGATAGTTTTGTTTTCTATTGCAAGTCCTTTGAAGCACTGAACCCTAAACCTTGATTCCAATTATTGATCTTTGAACCACAAACCTTATTCTTTCTGAACCATTGATTGTTGAATGCCGGAACACGAACCACAGATATATGATACTACTCCACAAATATATACAAACTAAATACCGAACACTGAATCAAGATTGCCTATATATTCAAACCATTGTACCCTAGGCTTTGAAAGACCAAATCCTTATAACCTTGAAATTTTGATTCTTTTGTTATCCAATTCTTTCACCACCAGATAGCCATTCCTTGAAATTGCCATTTTGTTCCCTTGTGAAGATTGAAACCATTTCATGATTGGAAATCCAATATTGTTTATGATTCTTTTTACTGATTTATATTGTTTATTCTGTTATTGTGATAGAATTGGATTGTTTTATAAAATTGTGGACCAGATTCGTGGTCAGACCAGATTAGTTGTCAAGTTAGGCTAATGTGTGCCTTGGATCCAGTAATTAGAGCAGAGTTGTGTGCCTTGCTTGGGGTTAGTGCGTGACTGATCAGCAACCTAACCTTGGTTTTTAAAATAAAAATATAATATCCAATTCTACATCATTATTCATTGTTCTCTTGATACCGTAACTCATTTCATTTGATCATTTTATTCTCAGTATTGTCAATGTGACTTGCTGAGTTAGTTAGCTCATTTGTGCGATGTTGTTTATGTTTTTTTTTCAGTTAAGAAGGAACCTGTTGGTAGCAAGGATCCCCAATCCAGTGCGAGAGCTAGGGGTCCAGGTTGATCGAGTTAAGCTAGCTGACAGCTTTTGAGATAGTTTAAGTTTGTAAAGTTTGTAATAATGTTTAATATTCAGTTGTAAGATTTAATAGTTGGGATTTGGGCGTTTGTATTATAAGTGTGTGTGTGGCTTGTGTGCATACTTTAACCTGTTGCGGTCCGTGATATTGGTAATTAGGGTCCTTGCATGTTATTATTATTATCTTTATTATTGTTATAAGCAACTTATAAATAAGATGTGTGTGTGTGGACCCCAAACTTCTGACCCGGGTTTGGAGGGCACCACAGATTGGGTACCCTATGTGATGGTGGGTCTATGCGGATCAACAGGTTATATTACATATGTTGGTTCTTGTGTCCAGTCTAGTTTATTGTTGATCGCCGTTAGCGGCATTCCTTTTTATTGCAAAAGTAAACAGATATTCATTGAGATTACTTAATTATTCTTTATCAGATTCACTTATTTTACTTCTGTTGATACTTGTACATATATAATGTGGACTTGTTGAACAATTATGGCTCATGCTCATCGTTACTCCCTTTATCTTTCAGTTAAGCTAGAGAATGAAGTCTATTCACACTCGAGTGGTAAAGAAGCGTGTGAAAACACGGGACCTTCTGGAACCAAGGGTGTTAACACCAATTCAGGAGGAGAGCTTTGAGTTATCTACTCAGGTGTAGTTTATGTGTATGTTGAACAATGAACTAGTTGTAAAACTTAACTAGACTTTTGAATTGTAGTGTGTTTTTTATCAGAGTTGTGTTAAGAATTTTAAGTCGGAATGTAATAATAGTTATGTTTGTTTTCTTATTTCATTCAATAAACTGAGATTAATCCTTAGTAGTTAGATGGAGTCGGATGCATGTTTATTCAGATATATTATACATATATATTATACAGGCTGATTTATGTTTATGATTGACAAGTTACCCCTGAATCTAGACCCCAAATTTGAAGGGGTGTTACAGGAGTATTAAATTCTTTATTATAAAAATGTTAAATTTCAATAGTTTAGGATATGAACCATCTTTTTTTTCTTACTTATTATTCGTTCGAATTTTAAATTATTTTGAAAAGTCTCGTCTTTGTACCACTAAAGTATAATATAAATACTTTTAGTTGTTAATTACAAAAATCAAAAATAATAGGCCGTCGTTTTGAGCCTCACACCGTAATGAATTGGATTTATATGTGTTACAAATGTTTCTAAAAAATTTCAATTTTATTAATTAATTACCTATAAATTTTCTACGATATATGATTGATTCGATTTTTCAAATTTGATTAATTGGTGTAATAAAAATATTGAATACTTATAATTTTTTTTTGAAACACATTTATAAAATATCTAATATGTTAAATATATAGTTATTTATAAATAACTAATAAAATAGGAAAATTACATTAAACTTAACTTAAAATATATTACACCACTCATTTGTTATACAATTCATCCCTCATTTATCTATTAATCCCGAATGTTTGGTTTTGAGACCATATTTACTTAATCATGTTCTCATCTAACATCTTATTATTAACATGACATTTTAAGTCATTGAATTCATTTTTTAATTTAAGAATATTTGTAGTCATTATGTTAAGAAATTCGAAAAAAGTGGATAATTATTTAACTTATCTATTCCGATTCCAATTTTTCTTTCGAAAAACTATTAATCCAATTAAAAAAATCAATTCAACAAATAAGAACTTCAAGAATTATTCAAAATCTCTCGGACATTTTTTCTGGAAGCACTGGGGCCATCAGTAAGTTTTAAAATTAAAATAAGGTGATACGTTCGAGGTCTTGGGTGGCATAAATACAGAATTTGCCAAAAAAATTATTCTATAGTTTAAAATGATGTGATTAATATTGGTAAGTGGCCGTTTCTTTCATTGGCTTGATATGCGTAATCACACTTAAATTATGTGATTAATATTGGTTTGTGTTTGAGATAAGGTGGTTGAGTAATTTGACCAATGACTCGTAATAATAAGTAGAGAGGGGACAAAGAGTGCTTGTTTGCTGGGACACTGTGAATACTTTTCTTGTAGCGAGTTGAGTAGATACATATCTTGTTCATTCTAAACATATATGTATGTATTATGCATGTACATACATATATTACATGTTCTGTTTTATGTGTTATAAAGATTCTTGACAGAACATCCTTGTACTTTCTTTTGCCGCAGATTGTTGCAAGGAGTTGTCATGGCTGCTAGGAGGCTCTCCTCAATTTTGGTATCTCGTTCTCTGTCTCTTTCATCTGCCTCTGCTTCACCTTTCCTGTCTCAAGGTCATTTCATCTCTTTGCTTTCTCTTTTGTGTTTTGTCTCTATCTGTGTTTTTGCTGTTACTTACTCTCTGTTTTTGTGTATTTGGTGCATTTTGCACCCTCTGGATTGGCAACTTTGATAAGAATTAAGGACTAGAGTGTATCTCCAATTTATTAGTTTGTTATTTGGAAAAATATTCTTGATAAGATCTTGTATGTCAAAAATTAAATTAATTTGAGGAAGAGAGTTTTTCTTGTTACTCAGATTTTTAAGTTTTTCTTATGGAGATTCTCTTATGAAGCTTGTGTGGGTGTGTAGATAAAGTATGAATTCTTCCAATATTATAAAAAGTCAGTCTTATGCAAATTTTGATAAGAGAGTGTTCTGCTCAGAATCAGATAAAAGCTAACAGAATTGGATACCATTTTTGCCTAAAAGTCTGAATCTTCAGGGAGATACTCTATTCTGAGAAGGGGCATCAACAGGTTTAGCACTGCTGCAGTAGCCGAGGAACCCATTGCTCCACCTGTTGAAATCAATTACACCAAGCTACTTATCAATGGCCAGTTTGTCGATTCTGCATCTGGTATGTTTTCATTTCTCGACTAATAAACATATTGTGCCAATTGGCACTCATTGATTTTTTTTTGGTGTTGATATACATGATGATATTTCTGTCAATTGGTCTCAGGAAAAACATTTCCAACTTTGGATCCTCGAACGGGGGAAGTAATTGCAGACATTGCTGAAGGTGATGCAGAAGATATCAATCGTGCAGTGTCTGCTGCACGCAAGGCATTTGATGAAGGACCTTGGCCAAGAATGACCCCTTACGTATGGAAATTTTTCTATACAAACTGTTTGTAAGCAGATTGTGATTCTCTTTCCGCTACAAATTGTTTGAATTTCTGTTGGGTTTCAGGAAAGATCACGAATCATGTTGCGGTTTGCGGATTTGGTGGAGAAGCACAATGATGACATAGCAGCTCTTGAAACATGGGACAATGGGAAACCTTACGAACAGTCTGCCAAAATTGAAATACCAATAGTTGTTCGCCTGTTTCGTTATTATGCTGGTAAGTGTGCCGACATAAACTTTTTCCATCTTCTCCACAATAAACATTCACGATGAACTCATTTACGCACATTTTTATAGATATTTCTGAAGATTAGATCCGATTATGCAGGTTGGGCAGATAAAATCCATGGCCTCACAGTTCCAGCTGATGGACCATACCATGTGCAAACTTTGCATGAGCCGATAGGTGTCGCTGGGCAGATAATTCCGTGGAACTTTCCTCTTCTCATGTTTGCTTGGAAAGTTGGGCCTGCATTGGCATGTGGTAATGCTATTGTCCTAAAATCTGCAGAACAAACACCATTGACTGCTCTCTATGTAGCAAAATTGTTCCATGAGGTAATCCTGCAAGTATTTTTTTTCTTTATTTTTTCAGCTTTTCATTCTTTATGTGGAGAGACTTTAACCTACGCTTTCCAAATCTCTCTTCAACTCTGTCTTTCATATCTGGAATTTTAGGGTAATGGTGTGGTTAAAAATCCTAATCCTCAAGCCTTATTAGTTATTACTATAGCTTTTTAAGATTATGAATTTTATATATTCGATAAATTAAAATAAGCATAAGTTTATTATTGAAGGAAAAACACATAAGTTGAAGAACTGCATAATTAAAAGAATGTCTGTCAAAGCAGTTAAATATGCTGCTACTGGTTCTTTTACAGAGCTTTACAAGAGTACTCTGACAGTGTTCTTCCTTTAGTTTAGTTGGTAGATATAACACCAAAAGACATTCTCAAGTAAAATTTAAAATC
This sequence comes from Apium graveolens, assembly GCF_009905375.1. Taxonomy (NCBI): domain Eukaryota; kingdom Viridiplantae; phylum Streptophyta; class Magnoliopsida; order Apiales; family Apiaceae; genus Apium; species Apium graveolens. The sequence continues at coordinate 46,099,637 of NC_133656.1, read as the reverse complement.
GGTCTTATTTGGTTACATTCTAATGCATACACTTGTAACAGGCTGGTCTCCCTCCTGGCGTTCTAAATGTAGTTTCTGGCTATGGTCCAACAGCTGGTGCAGCTCTAGCAAGTCATATGGATGTGGACAAGGTTTATCTATAGATTTAATCAATTGATATCTTGTACTTGTTAGTATGTGGAAGTTTAGTGGAACAGAATCCTCCTTCAGAGTACAGACAATGCATTCTCGTTCTTCATACACTTCTCTAAATCACACTTTTTATTTGCATACTCTTCTCTAAATCACACTTCTAAAGTAAGTAACGTAATTCAAATAGAATGATAATAAAAATAGTGATGTAGTGAACTTTTCAATAATATCGTGTCAAACTGGCAATTAAGTTGAAGATCAGTAACTTGGGCTGACGTTGCTATCTGTTGGCATGCTTTGTGTACATCTACATGCCTTTGTGGCTGACTAAATAGAGTCACTAGCTTCTTAACACCAACTCTACTTCCAAGGAATTATATGAAATAGTTCCCATTTTTTGCAGCTTGCTTTCACTGGCTCAACAGAAACTGGAAAGATCGTACAAGGATTGGCTGCACAGAGCAATCTTAAACCTGTAACATTAGAGCTCGGAGGAAAATCACCTTTCATTGTGTGCGAGGATGCTGACATTGACGAAGCTGTGGAGCAAGCACACTTTGCTCTGTTTTTTAATCAGGTTTGCAAATGAACCCTTGTAAACCTTGCTTTCTAGGAGGGGTCATAGAGGACTGCGTCATGACCCTCATCATTACTTTTACATTTTTCTTCACTTATGCAAAATTTTAAAATATATTTCTTCCTGTAAGGGGCAATGCTGTTGTGCTGGTTCTCGTACATTTGTTCATGAAAGTGTTTATGATGAATTCTTGGAGAAATCAAAAGCTCGTGCTATGAAACGTATAGTTGGTGATCCCTTCAAGAATGGTGTTGAACAAGGTCCTCAGGTATTCTGTTTGTGTCTTCCCTCGTCTGTACTCTGTATTTTAACTTCATAGGTGCCATTTAAGCAGCAATCCCATTCCGTCTCTTTAACTGCTTCAAGAAAGTATGCCTAGAAGTTTAAGTTATCCATTCTTGTCAGTTGCTAGACCAAATTGGCCCCTATTAACATAATACTGTTATTTTGACTGATGATTCATATGCACTCAATTATCTGGACCCTATTTATCCATCTTAAACATTCAACAAAAGCAATTTCAAGTCTACAAACATAACACATGTTTTACGTTTCTCAGATAGACTCGGAGCAATTTGAGAAAATACTCAGGTTCATACGATCTGGTAACGAAAGCAATGCTACCCTCGAATGTGGGGGTGGAAGATTTGGCTCCAAAGGATACTACGTCCAACCTACCGTATTTTCCAATGTTCAGGTATGTTTGAATTATTCTTATTTTGTATGGATTTAACAAGGAAAAAGTAGAAACCAATGGAATAATTATGTTTCTTTATCATATATGAAAATCAGGATGATATGTTGATAGCACAGGAAGAAATTTTTGGCCCGGTGCAGTCAATCCTGAAATTCAAGTGAGTTAACATTGAACAGTATTTCATATGCAATACTTTTTTCGCTTTCTTCTAGTTTTTTAACCTAACTTCTGGTACAGGGACCTGAACGAAGTGATAAGAAGAGCCAATGCCTCAAAATATGGCCTTGCTGCCGGAGTTTTTACTAAAAACATTAATACTGCTAACACCTTGATGCGAGCTCTGAGAGTTGGTACAGTATGGATAAACTGTTTTGATGTGTTTGATGCTGCGATTCCGTTTGGCGGATATAAAATGAGTGGGACTGGCAGGGAAAAGGGGATCTACAGCCTTCAAAACTATCTGCAAGTCAAGGCTGTTGTTACTCCCTTGAAGAATCCTGCATGGTTGTGATTCAGTCAAAATGTTCAAGAAAAAAGTCTAAATGAATACAGAGGCTAATAAAAATGATTATGTATTAGTGGTGAAAGTTGAGAATGTCGTTCTGCATATGCTATCAGATTTTTCATAACTGGTCTTTTTCTATAATTGCCTGAATCAATGTGTTGCCTTGTTGTGTTTAAATTGATAATTTTTTCTCATGTTGTCTTGATAATTGTTCTCGAAAGTGATGTAAATCTTAACTTATAAAGTAATTAGATCATGAGAAGATGAAGATCATCTTCATCTTAGTTTGTAGAAAAAGAAACCATTCATTCATACCAGAAAATGTGTATCCATCTGAACTAACAGAAAACAATATAGACTGGCTAGATCATGTTACTCACTTTCCCACTCACGTAACAAACTATCTACGATCATGTAACTAATTTTCTAGATAATGTAAAAAACGAATTACTGTGAAGGGACTAAACTACCTCCTATGTACTTGGATTTCAATATCTCCCCTTAAGCTGGACTTGGTGGTTGTAAAACAAGATCAAGTTCAGCGTTGGACAAAAATCTTTTTTTTTTTTTACAGAAGGCTTGGACAAAAATCGAAGCTTTGAAAAACCAAGTGAATTTTTAAACATTTCTACCAACTGCAAATAAGCCTGAACATGGTAAATTTGGGTGAACTGGGCATCAATATAGCCCCTGATACAGGGGCAAGGTGTTTAGTTCGTTCCTGAAAAATCTTGTATTGTTGGAAAATGTAAGAGTTTAAAAATATTCTATTAGTATTTAAGGACGGTTAAAGATAATATTATATTTGGAAAAAAATATTATTTATTTTATAGAGTATGATATGCCATATTTATATAGGCCCGGGGAAAATCCAATAATAAGAGCACAAACCCTGAATACAATAAGGAAAGAACACCTCGATACATGATATCATCTCAACCGTCCAGTTTTGTTAGGACGAGAACACGCGCTAATATTCACGCAAGTATACGCGTTTGCAAGTAGTATAAGATATAAATCAGATTCGTTCTCACATAGACTGGTTTAGGTTAAGTTCAATTTATGCACATATGCAACAATGTATGGTTATCGCTCAATGCTAAGACAAATAACAAATTGGGTTTTTATTAAATTAAGAAATTATACTAAATAACATTAACTAAGAGAATTGAGGTTGAATGACTATATATGACAAACATGAGATTCTAACTTCATTAAATAATTCATTCAATAGCCTTATTGTTCTTAACCTTAGCATGTAATGGTGATGACACTAATCAGATAACACGAAACTAGTAAACACCAACTTTCGTTGTACGAATACCCTACTACCAAGCATCCACAAAAGAGATAGAAGTTGAATAGACACCAATTATGCTTAGTCCTTATATGTCTATAAGAATTGAAAACATAACGGTTTAATGCGCAAGTTATCTATCGTGATTACATAGGGCAAGTAAGATGGTTAAAATTACCTACAAATCATGCATCACTAATACATGAACCTATGCTAGCATGACAAGTTCTAAACCTCCATATTCACTGTCGCTTCAATAGAGATTAACACGCTATCTTATATGTTAGCTACGCACATAAGACGAATAAGCACAACCAATACTAGGATATCAATCAATCACGACACACCAAAATATCGAAACAAATTAATTATTGAAATCCATAAGTAAATCCGCTAGAATCCCATGATAACGATTAGCCCATAATTGAATTCATCGTCATCATGGGTTTTAATGAAAATATGGTATAAAACAAGGTCTTTATAAACTGAATAATAATCAAAGTACGAATAAAAAAGGTCTAAGTTCAACAACAATGAAAATGAGCATCAAAAGTTACAACTATTTTCAAAGAATCACAAGTAGAAAACAAGATCTTCTTTTTCAGAGTTGTTTTGTGCTTCTAGGTCTTCTCCTTGATCTCCCAATCTTCATGAATGATGAAAACCCTTTTTTTAAGTATATATAAGCCCCAAGTGGACCTGTACCCTTAAAATTACCAAATTCCACTCAAAAAAGGCTTTTTCAGCGAAATCACCGAAATCAGCCGCGCATCAGCATGCGGTCGCGTGTGGGTCTGACGCGGCCGCGTGGGCGGCTTCTGGAAAATTCTGATGAATCTTATTTTGGCCATAACTTGAGTTCTACTCATCAGAATTAGGCGATTCAACTGCCCACGCAAATCTAAAGAGATTCTCTACAACTTGACAATGGCTTTGTCTTCCAAATCTGATCACTTTTTATCATATTTCCTTTAAAAGCTCATTTCTTCATTTAACTGATACCTGAAATGTAATAACACAAAGACACATTAAAATACCAACAACTTGAGTCTAAAACACCAATTTAAGCTTACAATAAAGCGTTCCAAGTGGATATAAAATCCACTTATCACACCCCCAAACTTGAATCGATGCTTGTCCTCAAACATAAACAGACTCAAAACTACAAAACAAACCTAATGCATGAATGCAACTACGTGAATGCAACTAAATTATAATGCAATCGATCTCCTCAGAATAACCATAATCAAATGAATAAGCCAATGCCTCTAAGAATGCAATGACTTAAAACAGAGTTCGAATAAATCCCACAAACCAACTCACAAACCAGAAACGTTCGTGTGTGGAATGCTTAACAGATATCTCTCGATACTAGATCAATAACCATAACTTATCTATCATCGAAACAATCAAAAGTTTATAAACAGAATAGACAATAAACGCATTATGACTCACAACACCTCCTTTCTACTAGAGTTATACAAGGATTCACACTATTATTGAAAACATAACAAAGATGCTTATTTGATCGTGCAATGAATGAGGTCCCAAAAGATTTATACAATAATACCCATGTAGCGAGCGTCAGGTTAGCGGATCCCAGACTATAAAAGCCTTAGGTTACTAGGCACAAAGTCCCCTAGAACTTAATAACTCGAGTATTAAAGAGCTCACTCTTGATCAATTATGCATAAACACATTATTTTTTTTTCTTTTTTTCTCTTTTTTCTTTTTTTTTTCCAATAATTTCTGAATGAGTGTGTTTCGCTCCATCTCATTCAACCCTAGACTACTCATAAAAATATGAGCCGACTACTAGCCATTTGACGCCCAGCCTTACAACAACTAGCAACGAAATCCAAGTTTTTTTCCAAATAAAAAAATCAGTGTTTTTACGTCATTACGAGAATATCACAAATTTTAAATATAACCAAGTGATTAAATCTCAACAAAAAACAAGTATGATCATGATCTAGATCAAAAGCAACCCTATAAGACTTTGTGAAAATATTTGTTTCTGGCATGCAAATCAATTCATTAGGACTTAAACATCCCTCTATTCGTCATCACCACACTTAAATCAACATCAACTTATCAAATATCATAGTTCATCTTAAGGGATCATGCTATATATGCATGCAAATGAAACTATATGAAATCACATAAAAACAAACAAATATGTCCTAAATGAACAATCATGCAAAAATATGAATGAATTACAACTAAACATGCAATATGAATCTATATGAATCTATATGGACACACACACTACTAATCCTTACATTATCACCCCCAAACTTAAAATTTTCAGTGTCCTCATTGAAGGTAATAATAAGGATTTCAGGCATACCTAGTCGTCAGAAAGATCACCCTCCTCGGGTGGAGGATCAGGTGGCCAATCAACCTCGACACCAGTGGCTCGGAAAATAGTGCTCAAAGCCTGTGTCAAATCTGCAGCAAAACGACGGTGAATGTCGTGCATGGCCTCCATACGCCTAATTCCTCGCTTGTACTGCTCATCACCAACACCAGTCCTATCAACTACCTGTTGCAGATGAGAAGAACCCTCTGTAGGCATTGGAGGGTTCGTTCGGCTACTCTCTACATCATCAAAAATATATTTCAACCCCTTATCATGGGGTGCACCTAAGAATGAATAACTCAAGTGATCTTGGGTTGAGAAAAATCCATCAAGGCTTTCGTTCGTGCTGCTGGATCTCCTATTATAATGAGTAACTGAAACACAAACAAATAAACCGTGAAAGTAAAAAGAAAATCCGAGTCAGTGAACTTTACCGACCATTGATGACAAGCACATAAACTAAAAATTAACACCGACTCCCGGGCAGCGGCGCCAAAAACTTGTTAGGGCGAGAACACGCGCTAATATTCACGCAAGTATACGCCTTCGCAAGTAGTATAAGATATAAATCAGATTCGTTCCCACAGAGACTGGTTTAGGTTAAGTTCAATTTATGCACCTATGCAACAATGTATGGTTATCGCTCAATGCTAAGACAAATAACAAATTGGGTTTTTATTAAACTAAGAAATTATACTAAATAACATTAACTAAGAGAATTGAGGTTGAATTACTATATATGACAAACATGGGATTCAAACTTCATTAAATACTTCATTTAATAGCCTTATTGTTCTTAACCTTAGCATATAATGGTGATGACGCTAATAAGATAACACGAAACTAGTAAACGCCAACTTTCGTTGTACGAATACCCTACTACCAAGCATCCACAAAAGAGATAGAAGTTGAATAGACACCAATTATGCTTAGTCCTTATATGTCTCCAAGAATTTAAAACATAACAGTTTAATGCGCAAGTTATCTATCGTGATTACATAGGGCAAGTAAGATGGTTAAAATTACCTACAAATCATGCATAATAAATACATGAACCTATGCTAGCATGGCAAGTTCTAAACCTCTATATTCACTGTCGCTTCAATAGAGATTAACACGACATCTTATATGTTAGCTACGCACATAAGACGAATAAGCACAACCAATACTAGGATATCAATCAATCACCACATACCAAGATATCGAAACAAATTAATTATTGAAATCCATAAGTAAATTTGCTAGAATCCCATGATAATGATTAGCCCATAATTGAACTCATCGTCATCATGGGTTCCAATGAAAGCATGGTATAAAATAAGGTCTTTATAAACTGATTAATAATCAAAGTATGAATAAAAAAGGTCTAGGTTCAACAAGAATGACAATGAGCATCCAAAGTTACAACTATTTTCAAAGAATCACTAGTTGAAAATAAGATCTTCTTTTTCGGAGTTGTTTTGTACTTCTAGGTCTTCTCCTTGATCTCCCAATCTTCCCGAATGATGAAAACCCTTTTTTTTAAGTATATATAAGCCCCTAGTGGACCTGTACCCTTAAAATTATCAAATTCCACTCAAAAAAGGCTTTTTCAGCGAAATCAGCCGCGCATCAGCATGCGGTCGTGTGCGGGTCTGACACGGCCGCGTGGGCGGCTTCTGGAAAATTCTGATGAATCTTATTTTGGCCATAACTTGAATTCTACTCGTCAGAATTAGGCGATTCAACTGCCCACGCGAAGCTAACGAGATTCTCTACAACTTTACAATGGTCTTGGCTTACAAATCTGATTACTTTTTATCATATTTCCTTTAAAAGCTCCTTTCTCCATTTAACTGATACGTGAAATGCAATAACACAAAAACACATCAAAATACCAACAACTTGAGTCTATAACACCAATTTAAGCTTGTAATAAAGCATTTCAAGTGGATATAAAATCCACTTATCAAGTTTGCCAAGATCTGGAACCTTCCAACGGTCTGGATCCAGGGACACGTTGGTCTATTACAGACGTCCACGTTCACAATCCAACACATTCTTATGGCCCAGATTTAAGGTACAAACCCCCAAACCCTAATGAGAAGCCTATAAAAGACCGGCCAAAAGGTGTTTTGAGGGTTACTCATTTTATTCTCTTACACACGTATACACACATCACATATATCTGAATAATTCTTTTTCTAACCTTCTCCAAAATCCTATTTCATTATCACGCCGAAGGTGCCTCGGTGACGCCACTCCTCGGTTTTGTTTTGCAGGATCCCAACCTACAGTTTAACCACTTACACGCCCATTCCTGCACAAATGGAAGTTGAGTCCGGATAGGTGAATGAGAGGAGTCCGGGGAAGGATTGGAGTTATGAGGACACTCAAATTAGATAAATATGAAAATTAAATTAATATAATAATTACTTAAAGTTGATTGCTACATGTTGAGTCAACATGATTAGCTAATTGTCGTTATCTTCTGATTATCGTGTGATGAATCAACATTATCTTTTAACACATATTCAATCAGTAATCTCATTTGTATTAATGTTATCATTGATAGAATGAAGGTATTATTACAAGTTTGCTAATGTATTCAAATTGATTGATTTTGAGTATCGTAGTCGTATCATGAGAATAGATTGCTTGATGTCTTCTCATACCAGTAGGTGGTGCAAATCTGATTTAAAGAAAGCGCTTTTCATCATTAATATTATAGGTATTAGTAATATCTTATAATTATTGCAATCTTGTTGTTCATGTTTATTTTGATTTATGTGGCTTCTTCGTATGTTATAGTTCTAACATGTATTGTGCAATAATATTATCATAGACAAAATCAATAGGTAATGCTACTTTTATACGAAGATCATAAATATAAAGAACACAAAACCAAATAAGTTCCAGATCCCAACTTACACCTTAACCACTTACACGCCCATTCCTGCACAAATGGAAGCCGAGTCTGTAGGTGAAGGAGAGGAGCCCAGGGAAGGATTAGAGTTATCATTGACAATAGAAGGAGGGGGCAAACCTCCGTTTAATGGTGTTATTGATTTCAGTCTTGTTACTTCGCCCAGGATACCAGAATCTCTTGCCTCTATAAGATTACCACTTTGATTTCTCAGATCTACTTTGTTTAGCATTCATACTTTTAAGGCGTCATTAGTAGATATAGTTTGGCAGTAGTTGTTATATTGCGTGAGGATATACTTGGTTATTACAGTGATTATCATATATTTAGATATAATCTTACTTGGTATTGATAGTAATGAATACAAGAAAAAGCAAAGTCACCACTTCTAGACTAGTTTTGGTCGTCATCGTCCTACCCAGGGATGATGATGTTTAGGAGACTGATGATGGGCTCCCCATAGCCCGTACTTTGTCTCAAGCCCTCCAACCAGGAGATCAGAGATTGACTATTGAGAAGGCAACTCATAAATATGTTCAGACCTCTGCAAACCCCTGGGAAAACATGACCCCGGAACAAATCCAAACAACCATGAGCTTGTGGAGAAAGAAAAACCATCCAGAATAAGAAACATGTCATGGAGATCAAGAAGAGCACTCTGAGGGGCCCATGGTTCAGCCCTGGATCAAATTGCTAAGAATCTAACAAGGACAATTGATGACGTATGGGAAGAGATTCGGAGGGCCACTCTCCGGGACTGAATCCGGAGAGAAGAAGAGGCAAAAGTTAAGGCAAAAATAGAGAAAAGGATCTTGAACGAAGAAGCAAAGTTGAATAAAATAGCCCACAGAATCCATATCTCTTCAAATTCTGAACCCGGAAAGGAAAGAAGATAGGAGCAAATGGCCCGGGCCCTACATGATTTAAAGAGAAAAGTTGAAGGTGATATGGAGGTAGTGGCGGAAGCCACCGTCTTCATTAAAAAATTGGAATCCACTCCCCGAGAATCCGGACTCAAGAATTTCAACTTTAACTCATTTGATGGTATTGCCGACCACGAAGAACACCTTAACTATTTTGAGCAAATATCAAACATTTATGACTACAGTGACCTTACAAGGTGCCATTTCTTCGTGTCAGCACTGAAAGGCGGAGCTCAAAAATGGTTTAGCAAAATCCCATCCCGTAGTGTAGATTCATGGAAAGACTTCCGGGAGATATTTCCTAAAGAGATTTTGGACTAATCGTATGAATGAATTACAAATGTGCCATTTGGAAATAATTCAACAGAAAAGCAAATAATCCCTCCTCGAGTTCATCAAGAGATTCCAAGAAGTTGTCAATCAACTCTCCAACCTGGAAGAAAAAGTATTGTGAACATCTTCGAAAGGAACTTGCACCCAGTATCATGTGAAGGTTATGTCAAACACCTAATCTATAGAGAACCTCAGAGTCTTGCCTCGTCATATGCACTGGCCTCCAAGTTCATAAAGGAAAATGACTTCCTCAAATCCATGAAGATGAATCGAAGGATCAATGATGATGATGAATCCCCGGAAAGGCGTTCATCCTATAGAAGTGACAAAAGGTTCAATTTTGACAGAAAGTCTAACTACATCCAACACTCCCAGGGAACCCCACCCCGTAGTGGTTACACAGGACCTACGAAGAATGATAGAAAACCAAGAGCCAAAAGAGAACCAAAGCTGTAATATCCGGGATATCGCGTGTAATTATTTTTTTATCAGTAAATGATTATTATATGATTATTATGTGATTTCTGGTAATTTATCTGTTGATTGATATTGATATTTAGATGTTTATATATGATAAAAGGTGAAAAGGTTAATTTTAATATGTCCAGAATAAAATATAGACAATTGTGATATTTTTTTGGTAATCTTTGGATCGTTATATGATTTTATAATGATTTATAGATTTAATAATTATTTTCTGTATAATTACAAAACTATTTTATAAAATCGGGAATCGTCCAACTTCAACTATTTTTACGTTTTTACAACTCAAAATTCTTCGGAAAACTCCTTCATAACCTAATTTGATCATTCTGAACATTTTCCGTGTTTTAACTTTTTCGATCCGGATTACGGTTTGACCCGTACGAGTCCCAACGTAAAATTTTTGACACAATAATCATTTCGATAAATCATCAAAACCCGCATTCTCGAAAGATGGGATAATATTATATTATTTTCGTATAAAGTATTTTATAAGAAGCCCGGTTTGGATAATTATCCAATACGGGTATCAAAACGGATCGTCTTTGCAGTTACTTAGCGGCTAAGTAACTTATTTTTTGATCCAATACGATCCAACGCATATTAAAATTCCATAAATATAGATAGCCCTTTTCTTATTTCATTTTATTCGTATAATCATAATCAATCAGTAAAAATATAGAAAATACAGAGAAAAACCACTAAAACACTGCGTTCTTGAAAATCAAACTCACAAACGAAGGCGCTATCGAATTCAGAATCAAGCGTGCCATATATCGAATCGAAGCTCTCGAAAAGCTCTTTCTGAATCAATCATCACTTTTGGTGCATAAATTAAGGTTTGAATCTTATTTAATTATTTTAATTCGAATTATTTAAATATTAAATTATGAAATTTTGATTTTGATGTTGTTGATATGATTTGATGACATATGTCTTGTAGATAATTTTATCCTGGTCATTTTGGTATATTATATGATTGATTTAGAGTTCAATAACATGTTCAAATTGCTGTTTGATTCTTGAAATAAAAATTAGGGTTTGTGTGTTTGAATGTTCTTAATTGAAAATTAGGCGTTTCTTTGTTAAGGATTATAGTTTGAAATTGATTGTATCAAGTTGTAGATCGTTGAGAGACGAATGGAATGGTACATTTGGAATCAACAAACGACAACGAAAAAGTGATGATCGGAAAATTCGGCTTCTTGATTTATCAAAAGATATATACATATCTAATATTCACAAAATCAACCAACATACAAGAAAACTAGCAAGCACAAGCAAAACACTCTCTCCCCCCTCCAAGAAGCTTCTATTCGGCTTTTTATCAAAAAAACTAAGAAACCAAAACTCAAACCCTAACTTCAAGCAATGGATAAACGCTCAAATTAATTCCCAATATTCCTCATCATTACACTAAGGTAAGATAATTCTTTCAAAGCATTTAATTGAGATTTACTAAGTTAAATAAAAAGATGAAAGTGATGATGAATAGTAGCAAATTGTAACTTCAAGTACTTTTCTTGATTTCTGAGATTGATCTAGGACCTTTAAGCACTCCCAAGAGCATATCAAGAATCATCCATAAAAGAAGAGCCTCACAAAAAACCAAAAAAGGTATAAACCTTCTTTCAAACTTTGGTTAAGTTTTAACTTTCAAGAAAATCATGGATCTTGAACATATGTAAAGTTTTAGTGGTTGATTTGATGATTCAAAGATTATTGGCATATTAGATGTTAAGGATGATTTTGTGACCTTAAAAAATTGATTTCTTGAGTTGATAAAGTAGTTAAGATAATGGATTGTTGGATATTGATTGTTAATTAGTGATTTAGTGTTAAAATAAACCACGGATCGTGAACATAACACCGTTATAATGCTTGAATCACGATGATAAGTTTTCTGCAAAGTTACAGATTATATAAATTGTATTTACTTGAAAAATAAGGCTTGATAATGATAAATCTTTTTATAAGGATCTTTTATGCGCTTGAATCGCTTGATTTTGATTTACGGTTTAAAAGTTAGGTCCGCTTTAGTGAAAATGATTTACGCGACAAAAACTACTATAAATTACGAACTTTGGGAGTATAAATGATCGACTTAACATTATTCTAAAATCATGAAACTTTTACAGAGAGTAAAATCGAGTATAAAAACTTCCATAAAAGTTTCAAGTCAAATTATTGATTTTTCGATTTTATAAAAATATCGGAACCGAGATCACGCGAGTAGAATTCATTGAGAATCGCTAAAGGATCCGAGTTGTAAAGATGAACGAGAATAATGGACAAAAAGGATTGTAGATTTAAATTAAGATTAATGACTACTCTTATTTTAATAAAATGATGAGAGTGGATCGAGTCATGTTATTCGATAATAAATGTTACGTATTTAACAAGCAACGATAACTACAATTAAGGACTAACAAAACAATAATGCTCTTGATTATAGATTACCGGAAAAACTCGAGAGCGCCCTCCACCTCAAAACCCTCAGGCTAGTTTACAAAGCCTGCTTCGCATAATGTTGTGTTGTGAAATTGATTTACTACATTTACGTATAAATGCCATGATTGCAAATTACGAGTTTTACATATCGACACTGATTGGAAATACATTTTATATATTGTAATATATGTTAACGGTGTTACGACCAGTATTTAAGTACTCGTAATTGAGTCGTATTTAGAAAATTGTGTGTAAATATTATAAACTTACATGAATATGTGTCAATTAAATGTCTACGTGGCCCAGGGTAACAGAATATTATAAATCGATAAGGGAAGTGTTTTATCTGGAATTTTATGTGTGATTTTCAATATATTATGGTAAAATTTTTATAATTTATGGAATTATATTTTTATTTATAAAAGTCATTCTTTCAAATGATATTTGGAATTGTGAATAAATATTTGTTGATTACTAAATTTCCCTTGCATGCATTTGATCATCCAAAAGGAGAGAGGGACACTAATATCATTTCCAACCCCACTAACTTCTTTTCTATTAACCAATTTACTAGAATAACCTTGCATGCAAAAACTTGGTTGTTTGGAGGAAGGGTAAATTGGTCCTTACTCACTCCACTATTTAATCAATATATAAAAACACATAATCATATCAAATGGAATCACTCCAGAGATCAAACACTCAACCAAGCCACTTTCTTTCTCTCTCTCCTCTTTTTTTTTCTCTCTCTCGGCCGAACCAAAAACACACACACACACACACACTCAAATTTCATTCAATATTTCAAAATCCTAGTGTAATCTAACTCTCCAATCTTTTTTCAAGTTATATTTTTATGTTTGTAGTAGAAATTTAAGGGATTAAGTGTTGCTTGTCTAGTTTATTTAAAAACTCATGTGGAAGGCCTTAATTCTTGTGAATCTAAGGTCCAAACCATGAGATACATTGTTTTTGGAGAAGGTAATGGTTGGTGAAGTGTTATACTCCTACCATTTCCCTCCTCACCATTCGGTAATGGCTTTAAAAGGAGCCGAATGGAACCATTTTAGTTATCTTCTTTGCATTTAGTGTAAAAACCATGTTTCCAAATATATATCTTAATTTAAGTTCATGCATGTCAATGATCCTATTATTTTCAAGTCTTTCATGTTAGCATAAACTCTTTCATTCCACGTTTTGCTTGATATATGATGATATAAATTCTTGCATGTTAGTTTTAGAATGTGAACTAAAGGTATTAGTACAGTACTTTCAAGTTTAAATGATTTCATGACTTAATGTTCAAATTTGTGAGGTTTAAATATTGATATTTCTTTGCATGCACTAGATAATGACTTTATTTGCTGTGTTAAAGTATGATAAGTTGTTAAGTTTGTTTAATCCGTGGGTATCATGACTTGGTTTGAGGATTATATTCGAATATATGCATGTTAAATTCGAAAATATAGTTAAGTGTCATGCATCCATAGTTTTGTTTATATATCATTGGTTATTATAATTTTTAGAGTATGAAATGATCTCTTCAGTAGATAATAGGTTGAATAATAGGAAGTATGATATATTTTTTGTGGTCCTTGTGGTGAAGTGTTTTAAGTTGAATGGGATTAAGGAAGGAATGGTAGTTTAGCTCGAGTGTTGAGTTGAAGTCTTGGTCAAAAATTTGGAGTGTTTTGAGTAAGCATTTGTGAGGCCCTAAAAGGCCCAAGCTCCAGAATGTTAAGGCATTGTATAAGCTTGAGTTTAGTAGCCATAAGTTGAGGTAATGCTTTGGTTTTGGTGGGCGCATTTGTGAAAAACCGAGAGTAACCCGAAACAGAGACAATTTTAGAGTTAGTGTGTTTAGGCTCCAATTTAGGATTGTTTTTGGGTAATTAACCATGGTCCTTGAGATGTAATAGATTCTAGTGAATCTTATTAAGCCATTATAACCAACCTTAGAGCAAGATTAAGGGGTTATAAGTTGGGTAAAACAGGGCAGTTAGCAAAGTTGCAATCTGCAGAATTGTGTCAACTTCATAGTAAGCCATAGGTGAACCCAAGTGAGGCCTTAGTGTCAATACAAGTTTCGGTGTTAGTTTTAGGATTAAGGATTTAGTAAAAGTCATAATTGAGTGAATGCACTAAGTAGAAGGGTTCGAATTTGCCAAGGCACCCCGGGTGGTGCCGAATGGTGTTCTTGGGAAGATTAAAGTTGTGTGAGGTATTTATGAGTCCAATAAGGTAAGGACTAGGTGTGAATTATCATTTATAATATAGGTAAAGGTTATTAGAAGGGAATGTGCTAAGATTAATCAAGAAAATTAGAGGTATAGTACTTAGGAATTGCTAAGTTTGGTGACTAAAGTTGAGAATTGGGAAGGATCGAGTGATCAAGGGTAGAGTGTCTCGAGATCATTCGATACTCATATGATTATGTGAACTATATGCCAAGATTCCATGTGACTACTTGTAACTATATGTGATTGTGTGCACTAAGTGATTATGTGATAGAAATGCATGATAATAAGTGTACTCGTATAGGTAATACCTGTGTGTTGCATTAGAGTCGAATAAGTATATAAGAGTCCTCGAGTTGTGTATAGAACCTTTAGTAATGATGTTGTATTATATGTGTAGGTTCAAGAGAAGATAGATGAAAAACTCTTTCCATCAAAGTCGAGTAGGGGAGCTCAAGGTTTCTTTGTGTTATCTAAGGTCGTTAGTAGAGGCAAGTGCCCCATCCCTTTCAAACTCATATTATGCAAGTACTCTATTTCCAACTTGTGGTTATTGCGAGTGATTCTCTTTTATACTTATTTATGCAAGTATCCCTGTCATTATTATTCATTCAAATGATGATCTCTTTAACTCATTTTATGAAAGTGTATCACCCCCCTTTTCGAACTCACCTTATGCAACTGTTGTGACATATCCTATTAATTATCGTTATGGTTCTTTTTAATACTTTCTTCCTTAGTTATTAAATTATTGATACTCATCCTTGATGACCCCACTAGTGAGAAGGTAATTTATTTCTGATAATAACTTCGTAATTCGAATCTTGAAATCCTACTCCTTTGATTGATGATCGTAATTCTATTGTTTAGAATCCCTTGAAATTGGAACAATTGATATCCTTGATTAGAATCTATGAAATTTCCCTCTGGCATCAGTTTTATAAGAGACAATTGCTTAAAAGATATTTCAACAAAAGAATGTTTTTCTTGAGATTAGTGGATTGGACTAAGACGCAAGTCCCTTTCACATTTATGATATTAGGCTTAAAAGTTGCCTAAGGTTTCCAATTAAAATTTGTTAGAACCCGGTGAGGTTCGGGATTACTTCGCGGCTGATCACTGGCTGTAATATGTAGCGTCATAATTGATTTTTAAGCAATTACTTGGTTTTAAAATGATTTGACTTGAATAATGATGCCATCCACCCCAAACATCGAGTTATGAATTGCTATATTGTTAAATTTTATTTCACTATATCTTGCTGAGCATTTGGCTCACTTCTCGCTATTTATTCATGTTATTTCAGCTAGAAAATATGGTTAGATTCAAGTAGACTGCTCGTAAGTCTACCGGTGGAGATGCTGAGGCATATGTGAGAGCTCAAGTAGTATAGCCAGCGTACGTGTGAGGACTGGTAGCTATGTAAAAGTTGTAATAGTTGTTAGTGTTTGACTATTCAAATGTTGAACCTTTGCGATCTTGGATTATGTTGTAAGCAACCATTTGTTAATATATATTTCTCAGTTATTATCTTTTGGTTTTATTTTCGGGCTGCCACAAGTTTTGATATCAGAGCTAAGGTTTGGAGTCCCTAAACAGTCCAAATAGGTTATAGGTATATATATATATAGGAAATACGAGAGAGTAGGTAGATATTATTCGAGTAAGTTACTAATATTTCCCCTCGTATATATATATATATATATATATTATTTTTCAGCAAGGATGCATTTGTTTTCATCCTCGGTGCTATCCGACACTATTTCTTTCTCCGTGTACGCTGACTTGAGGCTTCAGTTTGATAGGCTCCAAGGGAAGTACGACCGACCTATGGAGCGACTGGATGTAGCTTTTCAGGATGATACTCGACTCAGAGAGGAACCTAAGGCATAGTTTATTGTGAGACTTGAGTCCTTGAAGCAGTTTGTTAACACCAAGCTCGGGGAGATGCCAGAACACCACGACCGTAGCAGCCTGTATACCATCCAGATGGTAGCAGATGAACTCCACGACATCGTGAAGGTACTTCAAGGGGAGAAGTGGGAAGAGATCCCAATATCTCGAGATGATAACGAGGAGATTTAGGAGGATGACTGTTAGGCCGAACTAGGAGACAAATTTCCTGTTTCCTTTTTAGTTGGCTATCTTTTATGTTATTACATCTTTCGAACTATATAGTTTCTATTTCCCTTCGAAACCATGATGTTTTCTTTTAAATTCAGACCTTATTCGGTTATGATAAACCCTGTTTCAATTATTATACACTATCGTTCTGTTTCGGTTTTACTTTTGTTTCTATATCTAGAACTGTATACCACCTTTATTGCTAATAATCAAGATCTGAATGCATGTGATCACCTTAACTTCGTAACACCCTAACTTTGAAATAATTGCAATATTCACAACTATTTTGTTATATCTTTTATTTCAGAATCATGCCACCTAAAAAGACGAAGCAAACTAGTACTTCTACTGCAACCACAATAGATCCCAATATCCTTCGAATATTAGAAACTTTGCAACAACAAACCAATACAATAGCTCAGCAACAACAAAATCTTCAAAAAATTCCAACAACAACAATTTTGAATCCCAGAAAATCATGATCAACACCAACATCAACCAGATCCACCAGTACCACCTCAACCAATTGTGACTTTTAAAGCTATTCAGAATGTGAACCCTCAAGCTTTTCATGACACCACTGATCCAGTTGTAGCCAACACATGGATAAGAGAAATGGAAAGAGCTTTTGAGTTAGTTCAACTAGGGGAAGATAAGAAGAAAGTATATGCTAGTTATTTCCTAAAAGGTGAAGTTATCTATTGGTGGGATTCAGTTCGAGCTTTGGAAGAAACTCAAACGATTGCATGGGAGAGATTCAAGGAACTATTTCTGGAGAAGTATTATCCTAAGTATATGCAGAATCAAATGGAGATAGAATTTCTGGAATTGAAGAAAGGAAGTATGATTGTCTTAGAATATGAGAAGAAGTTTACAGAGTTATCGAGGTTTGTGACGAAGTATGTGAATACTGAGGAAGAGAAGGCCAAGAGGTTTCAGCAGTGTAACGACCGAGAAATTACGCTTGTATTATATTTTAATAGAGGTGATTTATGTGTATTAGTATGTCAGTAAGTGTGTTGAGTCCTAAAACCCTAATTCTTATGTGCTATGTGTTATCTGTTTTGATCAGAATGTGTATCGGGTATTTATCGAGTGTTTTATTATAAGTTAAATGTGTTATATCAAAATCTATACAACCCAAACAGTGTTTTAAAAGCCCATTTTTCAAACAAAATCATTGGCCCTATTTTTCCAAGTATGGCCTATACCACATCGATATTCTAAACATCTAGACATTTTACAAATTTACCTGTTTCGCGAAAAATGATTTTTTCGGGCCCCTTCGGGTGTCAAAACCCCCACAAAAATCACATTTTTATTTTTGTAGGATCATGAAATTATCAAACATCATTTTTCTTTGTAGTTTTGTACTATTCACAATTTTTGGGAATTTTTGGCATATATTTTATATTTATTGGATATTTAAAAATTCATAATTGATACCCAAAAATTATAAAAATTGGGGCCAATTAATTTTATTAGATCTGTAATTAGACCCTTAATTTTATTTAGGGGTATTATTTTAGCTAGTATAAATAGTTGATTTACTACTAATTATTAATTAATTAATTATTAAAAAAATCAGAAAATTAAGAAATTAGAGTGTTGGTGAGGTTTTTGTTCTTGGAGGAGGGAGAAGATCAAACTGTGATTTCGAGAGATATATTAAACCCTAAAAGAGCTCGAGTAACCAAAACAATCCTAGTGAAGAGACGAATCTATTGATACCAACAACATCAACTGAGGTTGGTTAAATCTTAAAATCCATTTTTTTGTGTTCTTGGTATGAATTTCGGTTTTTGATTTTGAAGAATCGTTTGATTGTTTTGATGATCTAGTTAGCTTTATCTTGATCTTAGGAGTGATTTGATATATTTACTTTGATTTTATAAACCCTGGAGTGATTAACCGAGTTCTTGAGTTTTCAAAATTTTTGATTTGATTTTATGTTCTTATTGTTGATTAGTTGTTACAATGATTAAAGGGGTATGATTGTAGGATACATAGGCTTTGTTTTCGTATATTAAACGTTGATTTTGGTTGAAGTTTGGGGGGTGCGAATCGTCACCGGAACTCGGCGGTTTTGGCCGGTTTCTGGGCTTGTTCGGCCGGAAAAATCGATGGAGTGAAGGGGTGGTGTTATTGATGATCTGGACGAGTTCCTGGGAGTATATTGCATCGATTCCAGCCGAAATCGATTGAAATAACTTCGATTTACGTACGCCGGCGAAGCTACCGGAGAAGCTCGACGAACGACGGCCGGATTCCGATTGTCTTCTCCAGATTCCCGATCACCTGCGAACCAGACCCGGTTTGTGTTTTTGAAGACCTGGTGTCAACCCGTTGGTTGACCCGGTTTCGATCCACCAAATCCCAATTTAATTTTTCATAACCGTTGTCGTATTTTTTAATCGTTTACGTTTATTTTTTTAATACATAAATTAGTTTTTGTAAATTAGAAAAATCAAATAAAAATTAGATTTAAAATCTGATTTAGTTTGTAAATAAATTCTAAATTATTTTATTAATTTAGAAATTTGAAAAGTTAATTATTTACTTATTTAATTATTTATTCATCTATTTATTTACCTAATTATTTATTTATTATTTAATTAATTATTTATTAAATGATATTAAATAATTAGATCGATTAATTCGATTATTGGTTCGATAATTGATCAACTCAAGCGAGTAGCTCGTAATTAATCGAGTTGTGTTCCGAATTTTATCAGTTGACGTGCCAATATCGATTTATTTAGTTACGTACGTTCAGATTACGTAGTAGTTATTCGTATCGATTAATTAATTATAAATAATCGATTTAATCAGATAATTTTTAATAAATTGTAATTAATTCCAAAAATTATGGAATAATTATTTTAAAATATGGTAATTCTTAGATAATTATTTAAAAATATAATTAAGGTTTGATTAATTATAATTAATTAAATATAATTGATTTATAATTAATTAAATCTTGTTTATTGTGTAATAATTAAACCGTCTATTCGATTTAAGCGAAACAAAGACCCCTAAACTCAGAAAAATGACCCAATTCCATTAAAAATAATTATAAATCATAATTTCTTTCGAAAGCGAGTCAGATTATGATAATTATTTTTTTATAGACCCTAATGTTGATAAAAACAAATACAATAAATCCTGGAAAATTAGGAATCGAGTCATATAGCGTTTATTAATGCGAATATAGGTCTAGTATCAATTATAAAAATATTTATAAGTCTAATTTAATTTTGTGCCTTATGTGCTATGTGATTTACGTGATTATGTGAACCCTATGTGTTAGATAATTATATGCGAGTCAGATAATATTATATGGGTAGACGATAAGGACTACGTGATGTCAATCTGAGATTGCGTATGATGTAAGTCAGCTAAACAAGTATCTTTCCTTGATAGATTCAGCATCATTAAGGCGAATCAAGCAGGAGATAGATTGCTGTGAATTACCCGAGGTGAAGTGCATACCAGGCAAGTTTTTCCCCTATTCTAAGTTCAGAATAATGAATCACTTCCAACTTTCCATGACAATTACACCTTGGTAATTCTTGTTCACAAACACTGATACACAAGTATTGATCTTTTGTTTCTATTTTATTTTGATTCTTTATTTCTCCTAATTCATTGAATCATCTATTCATATTCCAATACTTATACCCTTATATACATATACTCTGATATATCCTGATGTTGGGATACATCGATAGCATACCGATTGTTCCGGATGCTAAGCTATGGACTGGATGGTTACGATATGGGCCGGGTATGAACCGAACCCTTGATTATTAGGCCACAGTACCTGTGTACCCTATATGTTGGTGGGGTCTATACAGTTGGGTATAGATCCGCGATGTATCCTGACTGATCAGCAGGTTATAGTGCATATGTTGGTTCTTGTGTCCAGTCTCATTCATTTGGCACTCGCCAGTTATGGCATTCATTGTTCTTTATAGAAACAGATGGTTGTTCAAACCAGCAAATTACCGGTTCATTTATCCTTCTCTCTTTACACTATATATACATATTGTTGCAGGCTTGTTGAGCAAATTTTAGCTCACCCCTATTATTGTTGTTCACCTTGTTTTTCAGTTAAGGTTGAGAATAAAACCCATCATGTAATACCCCCAAATCCGGGGTCAGAGCATTTGGTTGTCACTATAAAATTCAATCCAAATTAACATGTTTAATCAATAAACAAATGCCAGCGGAAGATATTTAACATAATGTGTAATATCCGGGATATAACGTGTAATTATTTTTTTTACTATTAAATAATTAATATGTGTGTTCAGTATCTATTCTGTGAGTTAATTGTTAAGTGATATATGTACTTGAATATTCAAAAATAATATTAATTGAGTATTTTAATTTTTATATGTCCAAAATAAAATATAGATAATTGTTATATCTTCCTAATTATTTTTATGTTGATTTATAGATTTATAAGAATCATATGAAATTTTTAAAATCTTTTTCTGGGAAATTAAAATCTATTTTATAAAAACGGGAACCAACCGACGTCAACCGTCGTTACGTTTTTGGAACCCGAAACTCTTCCGAGAACTCCTTCCTAACCTAATTGTAATATTCCGAGCATTTTCCATGTTTCGACTTTTTCGATCCGGCGTACGGTTTGTCCTGCGCGGGTCCCGGCACAACATTTTCGATACAATATTCGTTTCGGTAAATTAATAAAACCTGTATTTTCGATAAACGGGAGCATTTTATTAAACTATCCCAATTATCACTTCGTAGTACGTGTAACTGGGTGCTGAGACCAAGACCGCAGTACAAGTTGTACTGATTTGGATAATTATCCCAAAAACCGATACCGTTTGGATCAGTTTTTATAAATAAACGTACCATTTTATATCCGGAATGATCCAACAGGATACTAATTTTCCGTAATTATAAATAGCCTTTTACCGTATTTTATTTCGTATCAAAATCATTTACAGACAGATAAATATATAATTTTACAGAGAAAAATCATATATTCATAAACCTTTCTGAGAATCAAACCACAAATTCAAGGCGTTAGTGAAATCCGTTTGAAAAGTTGGAGTAACCGATTTGAAGGTTTCAAGGAGTACTATCAGATTCTAAGCTTGGTTTCACTGCAGAATCAAAGGTTGAATTTCTAAAAATTTAATTATTTTCGAATTTATTTTATTAAAAATATGAATTTTTGTTCGGATGATTGTTTGTATGATTTGATGATTGCATGTTGTAGAGCTTGTTTTCCTGATGATTTTCATATATCATACGTCTGATTTGGAGTTCAATAACATGTTCAAATTTGAGTTTGATTTTCGAATTTTAAAATTAGGGTTTATAACCCGTATGAATGTTCTTAATTGAAATTTGGGGGTTTCTTATATTGTGATAGATTGATGTTGTGATATAGTGGATTGTGTTCTCTGTGAAATTAGCAATCCAGTCGTATAAGTTTCATGAACCAACGAGGTCTGTAGAGAAGGGAGTTGTATTTTGAAGTTTTCCGATGTTCGCCGGAAACTGGGAAATTTCACGGCCAAATTCCGGCCAACTCAGGGATTGTTAGGTTGTTTTGACTGCATGGTTGTGTTCCTGGTGTTGTGTAAATGTGATCTGGAGCTTGTGGCAAGGTGAGGAGGCCGGAATCGTGTTCTCCGGCCACCCCTGTGTTTTCCGGCGACTGGACTGTAAAAATTGCAGTTTGGTCCCTGAAGTTTTGGGGACGATGCAGTTTGGTCCCTGTAGTTTTCAGACTTTGCAAAAATAGGATTCCTGTTTTAAAATATTTAAAAATCATATTTCCCATTTATTTTTATTATAAAAATTCGTTTTTAATTTCTGAAAATTCTAAAAATTATTATTTTAATTCCGAAAATTATTTTTAATTCACAAATAAATCTGAATTAATTATTTAATTAATTTTAGTTAATTTTTAATTGATTAATTAGTCAATTAATTCGAAAATTAATTGATTAATTGATTTAATTAATTATTAATTGATTTTTAATTAATTATATAGTTAGATTTAATTATTAAAATGATTTAAAAATTCTGAAAAATAGTTTCGAGCTTTAAAATATTATTCTAAATTATTTTCAAGGCTCGATAATTATTCTAAAATTGTTTCGGAGCCAGAATTGGCCAACCGAACCCTGTTTATTAATCTGAAATTGATCCAATGACCCTTTTTAATTCCGAAAAATGTTTTAAAAATTATTTTAAATACCTGAAAGCACATTTATGACCTAAGACTTCTTTATAAATGATATGTCATTGATTACGTGATGTATTATGTGTTATACGTGATATGTGGTTTGACTATCGGTCTATATATGCGGTGTTTACTTCGTTATTGCGTAGATTTCAATCCGTTAATCGGATTTGGGTAAAACGAAGGGTAGATAAAAGTGTGCGTTGAATAGAATCTTGTGAGTTGATGATTGATAAATGCTTATGATATGTGAGCAGAAGAGGCAAGGCGTAGGAAAGGGAAACAGATAGTTGAGGAATAAGACGGTTGTGATTGGAAGCGAGTACAGAGTAGTAAGCTAATACCAGGCAAATGTTCTGAACTTTCTCGAGATATTGAAATTCTTGATAGTCTTGTTGACATTGCAAGTGCTTTGAAGCACGGAAACCTAAACCCTGATTTCAGTTATTGTTCTTGAGCCACAAACCATATTCTTTCTAAACCATTGATTATTGTAAACCCAAACTCGAACCTCAAGTATACGATACTATTCTATAAATACATGCAAACAAAATCCCGAACACTGAACTGAATTACTTGTACATTCAACCATTGTATCCTATGCTTTGAGAGCCCAAATCTTTGAAACCCTGAAATATTGATTCTTTTGTTATCCAATTCTTTCATTTCCCAGCATTCAAGCTTGTAAACTACTTTATTGACCCTTACAAAGATTGAAACCCTTTCATTATTAAACACTCATTGTTGTTAATGATTCTGGTTATTGTTTATTATTGCATATTCTGTTATTATGTTAGAATTGGATTGTTTTTATAAAATTATGGACCAGATTCGTGGTCAGACCATATAATGGTCAAGTTAGGCCAATGTGTGCCTTGGATCCAGTAGTTAGAGCAATGCTGTGTGCCTTGCTCGGGGTTAGTGCGTGACTGATCAGCAACCTAACCTTGGTTTTTAAATTAAAAGTATATTATCCAATTCTGAATCATAATCCAATGTTCACTTGATATCATAATCATAGTCACCTGATGATCATTATTCTCAGTTTTGTTATTGTGACTTGCTGAGCTAGTTAGCTCATTTGTGCGATGTTGTTTATATTCTTTCCAGTTAAAAAGGAACCAGTTGGTAGCGAGGATCCCCAGTCCAGCGCGAGAGCTAGGGGTTCAGGTTGAGGAAGTTGAGCTAGTGGGCTTCTTTTGGGATAATTTAAGTTTGTAAAAGTTTGTAATAATGTTTGATACTCAGTGTGAGTTTGAAATAGTTGGGATTTGAACGGTTTGTAATATATCAGTGTGTTGGCTTGTGTGCATACTTTAACCTGTTGCGGTCCGTGGTGGTTGATAAGTAGGGTCACTGCATATATTATTATTATTTTTATCTTGGTTATAAGCAGGTTATAATTAAGGTGTATGTGTGTGGACCCCAAACTTCTGACCCGGGTTTGGAGGGCGCCATAGGTTGGTATCAGAGCTACTGGTTATAAGTCACTGACACAAGCCTAGGTTAACGGGGATGGGTAGAGGGTTAAGATTAGAAGTAAGGCATATGATGAGAGAACGTTGAGAGGGTGAGTGCTTCTGTATATCAGGTATTAGTATAGTTTGCGTTATGGAACGAGATTCTTATATTACGATATGATTTCAGATAGCAGAGATGGCCGACTCTTTTATCCCTGTATCAGCTGATCATTCAGAGCCTTCAGTTGGAGTGCCGTTTTCAGATCCACGTCCTGTTGTTCCACTAGCATTGGCTATTCTACCTCCACCGGTGTTGCAGCCCGTACCACTGCAGGCTATTCCACCTCCAGGCGTGAGGCCACCTATCAGAGGACCCCCACCAGCTGATTCAGATTCCACTGGGCATTCAGTAGCGAGTGCCCCATTCCAGTCTACATTGCCCCCAGTTCCTTATTACCGGTATGAGGCTCTTCTGTTGGAGCGTGATTCCTTGTTGGCTCAGATCAGAGAGTTACAGCATATCATCAGGACTACAGATGTTGATCGTGGTGTGAGGGAGCTTCGAGAGGAGATTCATGTGACACGGAGGGTTCTTGAGGCTAGGCTACATGGAGCTACACTACCTGGTAGAGGCCTTGATGCACTGATGGGCTGGGCTACTGAGGTGATGGAAGACTTTGAGAGGCTGGCAGGACCAGAGTTTCCTTGGAGCTGAGTTAGAGATTCAGAGATGGAGATGCGGAGCAGTGTTGTATGGTTATATAGTATGTACAGTAGTGTGTAGTGTGTATCAGTAGACTTTTGAGTTGTATTTATAGACTAGCTATGCTGACTAGTGAGTAGGTTGTTGTACCCTTTTTGCTTTTACTTTCGAAGCGTCTTTACGCTTGTACTATCCTAAAACTTTTGATCTATATATATATCAGTATCTTTTTCCTTTCCAGCCCTGTCATTTATTTTATTGCACCTGTTTTACTTTACCTTATTTATTGCACCAGTTATACCCTGTGATGCCATGTACCCTGTTTTCCATAACTGTTTATATTCTGTAAAGAAGCATGCAATTTACTTAGTTACAACTGTTTAAAAAAAAAGAGATATTCATGTTTTACAAAACTTTTCTTTTATGCAAATATTTGATTTAAAAGCTAAATAAATTGATTGATTCTTTACAGAAAATGCCTTCTAAAAGAAATACCCGTACCAACACCAGAAATGAAGAAACCAACAACAACAACAAAGACAGACCAATCCCCAGGTAACCTTCAAAACTTTTCAGGCAATAAACCCACCAGAATTCAAGGGTTCCTTAGAGCCAATTGAAGCAAATGTTTGGTTAAAGGAAATAGAGAAGGCATTTGCCTTAGTGAAAGTGAAGGAGGAACAGAAGGTTGAGTTTGCAAGTTATTATCTGAAGAATGAAGCCACCTATTGATGGGAGATGGTGAAGACATTGGAAGGTACGGATGTTATTACTTGGGAAAGGTTCAAGGAATTGTTTCTAGAAAAGTATTTTCCTCAGTTTGTTCAGGATCAAATGGAGCTGAAGTTTTTAGAGTTAAAGCAAGGGAATATGTCGGTAACAGATTATGAGGGGAAGTTTGAGGAATTGTCAAGGTATGTGCCGTCGTATGTTGATACTGATAGAAAGAAAGCTAAGAGATTCCAGCAAGGCTTGAAGCCATGGATCAGAGGGAAGGTAGCTATTTTTGAATTGGAGACTTATGCAGGAGTAGTACAGAAGGCTATGATCGCAGAGACAGAGAGTGAGATGTTCCAGAAAGATAAGGAAAGCAAGAAAAGGAAAGTTGAGGGAAGTGAGGGTCAGTCACAAACAGGGAAGTTTCCAAACTTCAAGAAGGGCAAGTTCCAGCCAGGGAGAAATTTTAATTTCAGAAGACAAAATGCAGGAGACGGAGGACAGGGCAATCGTCCAGCTAATGTAAATCAGCCGAATCAGTTGAGATTAACTTTTCCAGATTGTCAAGTTTGTGGAAAGAAGCATAGAGGAGTTTGTAACAAGTTGAATGTGGTATGTTTTAAATGCAACCAGAAAGGGCACTATTCAAGGGAGTGCCGGAATCAGCCAGCAAATAAGGATCAGCCTATCCGGAATCCAGCAGTGAAGGTTCCAGCCATTGGATTTACATGCTTTAAATGTGGGAAGCCAGGACATATGGCCAGGGATTGCAAGACACCAGCCCCAGTCAGTAATGCATTGAGGATTATGGGATCTACCCCAACCGTGAATGAGACTCCAAGGGCTAGAGTTTTTGACATGTCGGTGAAGGATGCGATCCAGGATACGGATGTCGTGGCAGGTACGCTTAATGTGAATTCTTTATGTGCCAAAGTGTTAATAGATTCGGGAGCAACTCGATCGTTTGTTTCACAAGACTTTGTTAGTAAATTAAATTATCCAGTTGAATGCTTAAATGAAATAATGACTGTGGAATTAGCAAATCAAGAACGTGTAACTGTGAACCAAGTTTGTGGAAATTGTGAGGTTGAGATTTCCGGTAGTAAGTTTTGTGTAGATTTGATACCATTTAAGTTAGGAGAATTTGATGTAATATTAGGGATGGATTGGTTATCTAAGCATGATGCTCAGATAGATTGTCGGAATAAGAAAGTCATGGTGAAAGCGCCAGACGAAAGAATAGTAACGTTCAAAGGTCAGAAACAAGTAAAGAAGTTCTTAACAATGATTCAAGCCAAGAAATTATTACGGCAAGGATGTGAGCATTTCGTAGCATATGTAATCGACAGGAGTCAGGAGCCAGCAAAACTTGAAGATATTCCAGTAGTGAATGAATTCCCAGACGTATTTCCCGACGAATTACCAGGACTTCCTCCAGATAGAGAAATTGAATTTGCGATCGACTTAGAACCTGGAACAGAACCGGTGTCCAAATCCCCGTACAGAATGGCGCCTGTTGAGATGAAGGAGCTAGCAAGGCAATTGCAAGAATTGTTAGAGAAAGGAGTAATTAGACCTAGCGTATCCCCGTGGGGAGCCCCGGTATTATTTGTTAAGAAGAAAGATGGAAGCATGAGACTGTGCATTGACTATAGGGAGCTCAATAAGCTGACAATCAAGAACAAGTATCCGTTACCCAGAATCGATGATTTGTTTGACCAATTGAAGGGAGCCAAGTATTTCTCCAAAATTGATTTAAGATCGGGATATCATCAACTAAAGATCAAGCCAGAAGATATACCAAAGACAGCTTTCAGAACAAGGTATGGGCATTATGAATTTCTAGTGATGTCTTTTGGATTGACCAACGCCCCAGCAGCGTTTATGGATCTGATGAATAGAATTTTCAAAGAGTATTTGGATAAGTTTGTTATTGTGTTTATAGACGATATTTTAATCTATTCCAAGACGAAAGAGGATCATACGAAACATGTGAGAACGGCTTTGGAGATTTTAAGGAAGAAGAAGTTATATGCTAAACTGTCGAAGTGTGAGTTTTGGCTACAGGAAGTTCAGTTCTTAGGACACATAGTCAGTAATGAAGGGATCAAAGTGGACCCGGCAAAGATCGAAGCAATTACGAATTGGGAGAGACCGAGAACAGCCACTGAGGTAAGAAGTTTCCTAGGATTAGCGGGATATTATCGTCGATTTGTTCAGAATTTCTCAAGGATTGCCACATCATTAACAAAGCTTACACGAAAGAATGAAAAGTTTATATGGAACGACAAGTGCGAAGAAAGTTTTCAAGAATTAAAGCAGAGATTAATCACGGCACCTGTTTTGTCACTTCCAGACGATCAAGGGAATTTCGTAATTTATAGCGATGCTTCTCATAAGGGACTAGGATGTGTTCTTATGCAGCACGACAAGGTGATTGCTTATGCGTCAAGACAATTGAAACCACACGAACAGAAATACCCTACTCATGACTTGGAGCTAGCAGCTATAGTTTTTGCTTTAAAAATTTGGAGACATTATTTGTATGGAGAAAAGTGTGAGATTTTCACGGATCACAAAAGTTTGAAATATATATTTACCCAGAAGGAACTTAATATGAGGCAAAGAAGATGGTTAGAATTGATCAAGGATTATGATTGCTCGATTAATTATCATCCCGGTAAGGCGAACATTGTAGCAGATGCGTTAAGTCGGAAGGAAAGGTTAAATGTGTTATCTGTACCTGAAGAAATATATAAAGAATTTCAGAAATTAGAATTGGAGGTTAGAGTTTGCAAGCCTGAGGAAGCAAAAGTATACAGTATGATTTTCCAACCGGAGTTATTGGAGAAAATAAAGAAATTCCAGAAAGAGGTAATGGATCAAGATATAAATAGTTTGGTAGGTGAGGAATTATGCACGCAACAAGATGATCAAGGTATTCTTAGGTTTTCTTCAAGAGTTTGGATTCCACCAGTGACGGAGTTATAGAATGAAATTTTACAAGAGGCACATAGTTCAAGATATTCCATCCATCCAGGGAGTACCAAAATGTACAGAGATTTAAAGAAGAATTATTGGTGGCCAAATATGAAGAGGGAAATTGCGGAATGGGTTAGCAAATGTTATACCTGTCAGAGAGTTAAAGCGGAGCATCAGAGACCAAGCGGATTGCTACAGCCATTGGAGATTCCAGAATGGAAGTGGGAACATATTACCATGGATTTCATAGTTGGATTACCAAGGACAAGGGCTAATCATGATGCCATTTGGGTTATAGTGGATAGACTTACCAAGTCAGCTCATTTTCTGCCTATAAATGAAAGATTTTCGCTCGACAAATTAGTCCATATGTACCTAAAAGAAATTGTAGTACGTCATGGAGTTCCAGTGTCTATCGTATCTGATCGAGATCCAAGGTTTAATTCAAGATTTTAGAAGAGTTTTCAAGAATGTTTGGGAACAAAATTGAATATGAGTACGGCCTATCACCCGCAGACGGACGGCCAAAGTGAAAGAACAATCCAGACAATCGAGGACATGCTACGTGTTTGTGCTATTGATTTCAAAGGAAGTTGGGACGAGCATTTACCCCTGGTAGAATTTGCTTATAACAACAGTTATCACGCCAGCATTGGGATGCCACCTTATGAAGCCCTTTATGGACGCAAATGTAGATCTCCATTATATTGGGACGAAATAGGAGAACGCAAAATACTCGGACCTGAATTGGTACAGCAGACAAAGGAAGTTGTTGAACTTATCCAGAAAAGATTAATAGCCGCACAAAATCGTCAGAGGAAGTATGCAGACCAGTCAAGGAAATACATGGAATTTGAAGAAGGGAGCTTGGTATTATTGAAAGTATCACCGTGGGAAGGACTAACGAGGTTTGGGAAGAAAGGGAAGCTAAGCCCAAGATATGTCGGACCTTTTGAGATCCTAAAGAGCATTGGCAAAGTCGCTTACGAATTGGCGTTACCTCCGTACATGGAGCACATTCACAATGTTTTTCATGTATCGATGCTCAAGAAATATAATCCAGACTCCAGGCATGTAATAGAATATGAGCCAATAGAGCTTCAGGCAGATTTATCATATGTAGAGAATCCAATAGAGATTTTAGAGGAAAGAGAGAAAGTATTGAGGAATAAAGTGATAAAGTTAGTAAGAGTATTGTGGAGAAACCCAAAGGTTGAAGAGTCAACCTGGGAGTTAGAAAGTGATATGAGAGAAAAGTACCCTCATTTGTTTTCTTAGGAGATTCTGAGGACAGAATCCTTTTAAGGGGGGAAGGATGTAATATCCGGGATATAACGTGTAATTATTTTTTTTACTATTAAATAATTAATATGTGTGTTCAGTATCTATTCTGTGAGTTAATTGTTAAGTGATATATGTACTTGAATATTCAAAAATAATATTAATTGAGTATTTTAATTTTTATATGTCCAAAATAAAATATAGATAATTGTTATATCTTCCTAATTATTTTTATGTTGATTTATAGATTTATAAGAATCATATGAAATTTTTAAAATCTTTTTCTGGGAAATTAAAATCTATTTTATAAAAACGGGAACCAACCGACGTCAACCGTCGTTACGTTTTTGGAACCCGAAACTCTTCCGAGAACTCCTTCCTAACCTAATTGTAATATTCCGAGCATTTTCCATGTTTCGACTTTTTCGATCCGGCGTACGGTTTGTCCTGCGCGGGTCCCGGCACAACATTTTCGATACAATATTCGTTTCGGTAAATTAATAAAACCCGTATTTTCGATAAACGGGAGCTTTTTATTAAACTATCCCAATTATCACTTCGTTGTACGTGTAACTGGGTGCTGAGACCAAGACCGCAGTACAAGTTGTACTGATTTGGATAATTATCCCGAAAACCGATACCGTTTGGATCAGTTTTTATAAATAAACGTACCATTTTATATCCGGAATGATCCAACGGGATACTAATTTTCCGTAATTATAAATAGCCTTTTACCGTATTTTATTTCGTATAAAAATCATTTGCAGACAGATAAATATATAATTTTACAGAGAAAAATCATATATTCATAAACCTTTCTGAGAATCAAACCACAAATTCAAGGCGTTAGTGAAATCCGTTTGAAAAGTTGGAGTAACCGATTTGAAGGTTTCAAGGAGTACTATCAGATTCTAAGCTTGGTTTCACTGCAGAATCAAAGGTTGAATTTCTAAAAATTTAATTATTTTCGAATTTATTTTATTAAAAATATGAATTTTTGTTCGGATGATTGT
The DNA here is from genome assembly GCF_009905375.1 of Apium graveolens. Classification (NCBI taxonomy): domain Eukaryota; kingdom Viridiplantae; phylum Streptophyta; class Magnoliopsida; order Apiales; family Apiaceae; genus Apium; species Apium graveolens. Next base: position 46,068,223 of record NC_133656.1, on the reverse strand, counting down.
TTGTATGATTTGATGATTGCATGTTGTAGAGCTTGTTTTCCTGATGATTTTCATATATCATACGTCTGATTTGGAGTTCAATAACATGTTCAAATTTGAGTTTGATTTTCGAATTTTAAAATTAGGGTTTATAACCCGTATGAATGTTCTTAATTGAAATTTGGGGGTTTCTTATACTGTGATAGATTGATGTTGTGATATAGTGGATTGTGTTCTCTGTGAAATTAGCAATCCAGTCGTATAAGTTTCATGAACCAACGAGGTCTGTAGAGAAGGGAGTTGTGTTTTGAAGTTTTCCGATGTTCGCCGGAAACTGGGAAATTTCACGGCCAAATTCCGGCCAACTCAGGGATTGTTAGGTTGTTTTGAGTGCATGGTTGTGTTCCTGGTGTTGTGTAGATGTGATCTGGAGCTTGTGGCAAGGTGAGGAGGCCGGAATCGTGTTCTCCGGCCACCCCTGTGTTTTCCGGCGACTAGACTGTAAAAATTGCAGTTTGGTCCCTGAAGTTTTGGGGACGATGCAGTTTGGTCCCTGTAGTTTCCAGACTTTGCAAAAATAGGATTCCTGTTTTAAAATATTTAAAAATCATATTTCCCATTTATTTTTATTATAAAAATTCGTTTTTAATTTCTGAAAATTCTAAAAATTATTATTTTAATTCCGAAAATTATTTTTAATTCACAAATAAATCTGAATTAATTATTTAATTAATTTCAGTTAATTTTTAATTGATTAATTAGTCAATTAATTCGAAAATTAATTGATTAATTGATTTAATTAATTATTAATTGATTTTTAATTAATTATTTAGTTAGATTTAATTATTAAAATGATTTAAAAATTCTGAAAAATAGTTTCGAGCTTTAAAATATTATTCTAAATTATTTTCAAGGCTCGATAATTATTCTAAAATTGTTTCGGAGCCAGAATTGGCCAACCGAACCCTGTTTATTAATCTGAAATTGATCCAACGACCCGTTTTAATTCCGAAAAATGTTTTAAAAATTATTTTAAATACCCGAAAGCACATTTATGACCTAAGACTTCTTTATAAATGATATGTCATTGATTACGTGATGTATTATGTGTTATACGTGACATGTGGTTTGACTATCGGTCTATATATGCGGTGTTTACTTCGTTATTGCGTAGATTTCAATCCGTTAATCGGATTTGGGTAAAACGAAGGGTAGATAAAAGTGTGCGTTGAATAGAATCTTGTGAGTTGATGATTGATAAATGCTTATGATATGTGAGCAGAAGAGGCAAGGCGTAGGAAAGGGAAACAGATAGTTGAGGAATAAGACGGTTGTGATTGGAAGCGAGTACAGAGTAGTAAGCTAATACCAGGCAAGTGTTCTGAACTTTCTCGAGATATTGAAATTCTTGATAGTCTTGTTGACATTGCAAGTGCTTTGAAGCACGGAAACCTAAACCCTGATTTCAGTTATTGTTCTTGAGCCACAAACCATATTCTTTCTAAACCATTGATTATTGTAAACCCAAACTCGAACCTCAAGTATACGATACTATTCTATAAATACATGCAAACAAAATCCCGAACACTGAACTGAATTACTTGTACATTCAACCATTGTATCCTATGCTTTGAGAGCCCAAATCTTTGAAACCCTGAAATATTGATTCTTTTGTTATCCAATTCTTTCATTTCCCAGCATTCAAGCTTGTAAACTACTTTATTGACCCTTACAAAGATTGAAACCCTTTCATTATTAAACACTCATTGTTGTTAATGATTCTGGTTATTGTTTATTATTGCATATTCTGTTATTATGTTAGAATTGGATTGTTTTTATAAAATTGTGGACCAGATTCGTGGTCAGACCATATAATGGTCAAGTTAGGCTAATGTGTGCCTTGGATCCAGTAGTTAGAGCAATGTTGTGTGCCTTGCTCGGGGTTAGTGCGTGACTGATCAGCAGCCTAACCTTGGTTTTTAAATTAAAAGTATATTATCCAATTCTGAATCATAATCCAATGTTCACTTGATATCATAATCATAGTCACCTGATGATCATTATTCTCAGTTTTGTTATTGTGACTTGCTGAGCTAGTTAGCTCATTTGTGCGATGTTATTTATATTCTTTCCAGTTAAAAAGGAACCAGTTGGTAGCGAGGATCCCCAGTCCAGCGCGAGAGCTAGGGGTTCAGGTTGAGGAAGTTGAGCTAGTAGGCTTCTTTTGGGATAATTTAAGTTTGTAAAAGTTTGTAATAATGTTTGATACTCAGTGTGAGTTTGAAATAGTTGGGATTTGAACGGTTTGTAATATATCAGTGTGTTGGCTTGTGTGCATACTTTAACTTGTTGTGGTCCGTGGTGGTTGATAAGTAGGGTCACTGCATATATTATTATTATTTTTATCTTGGTTATAAGCAGGTTATAATTAAGGTGTATGTGTGTGGACCCCAAACTTCTGACCCGGGTTTGGAGGGCGCCACATAATGACCCCAAACTAATCCAAGATCTTTTAAGGTTACAGTTCTAGAAACAAGAATTCCAAATTCAATAAATAATTTTCACTTTTTTTTAAAAACTCTTTTCAACAAATTCCAATTCAAAACTAACCCGCTAGTATAACTTCAAAAAAAAGTATAGTAGGCCCAATATAAAATTACACAAAATTATAATATAATATAATATAAAACTTTACATAACAGAACTTACACTAGTTCGCAAACCCTAGACCAACCACCTTCCAAAAGCTTTTTCTTTGCTTCCTCGAATTACGCGGCTAAACAGCGTAAGTTAATCCTCAATGGAGGTTAAATTTGAAAATAGGCAAGTATGAGAGAAAAAAATGCTCAACAAGATCATTGTAATATGTATAGGGTCTTTTTGATATAAAATCGATGTCTGCAATAGAGCAGAACCTTTAAAATCATAATTGCTGAATCAGAAAATTTTAGTTGAGGAACCCCAGAATTGGTTCCTTAATTGTATTCAAAACCCTTTTTGATATTTTCAAGTGAAATAATTCGGCAATACTTTGAATCTTGACGAGAATAAAACCCGTAAAACTGTGTTTACAGAAATATCGTAAACAACAATAATATGAAGTAATGATTATGGACTGAATCACAACCTTTATTCAAAACTGAACTCTTGATATTAATACTCATTTTGTTGTCATATCAAATTAGATGTCAATACGAACTTTGATGTTCACAACATCCCATACTGAAGTCAACATCATTCATCTATACTAATACCACCTTTGATATTTAACAACTACGTAAGTATCATCATAAATCGGAAACTGAATCAAAACCACATTTCACCTTTTTATACAAAGCCAAAACACTTGATAAACCATTCCTTATAAGATTATTAAAAGCATTATAATAATTTAGATTGGAATCCTTAAACGACGGCGTGTTACCTCTGGTGATCAGCCGCGGAAAAACACCGGTATGCCGAAGCATATCCAACTAAACAAAGGGGTACCCAAGGCACATATCGATCTAAAAAGGTATTATATCCTGTATAATACCTAGCTCTCCGCTGGACCGCCGCCACGGCCTCTTACACAACCATCCAATCTTAAAACATTTTATTGAAAGGGGTTATAATAATCGACACCCTAAATAATTTTATTCCCCCATTCATTTGGGCAAGAATACTCACAACCAAATTATTTTTCTCAAAAACTAAAGCATTTATAAATCCATTAATTTGATAAGTAAAACATTTAACTATTCTGAACATAGAATATGTTAGATATATTTGAGATGTCATATCTAATATGATTCATGTTTAGTTTTCAGATCTTAACAAACAGGACATATCAGGACTAACTGAAATCAGGACTTACTGGAAGTCAGAACTTAATATCAGAACTTAAGGTCATATCAGAACTTAAGTGCGGAAAGACTTTAATATAAGAAAGGAAGCTGATTTACAGTAGAAGATCGAGACTAAAACAAAAGAAGATATGCATGGAAAGAGTTAGAAGACTGAAAGACTTGTAGAAGCTATCTGATTGATATATTTTAGGAGACAGAATTCAATTCCATATAAATTAGAAGTTATCTTGTAACTGTGTACTATATAAACACAGACTTAGGGTTTACACTATATGTGTTATCATTATTGAGAAGATTATACATTATAACCTAGCAGCTCTTAGTGATATTTGTTCATCACTGAGAGAGAACAATAGTTCTTATTGTAACAGAGTTTATTCAATTGATAGGGAATAAATAAATCATGATTACTTAGTTAATGTTGTATTAATTACACATGATTTGGGCTGCAAAGCCCAATAAGGAGATGTATGATATTCAGACCAAAAAGGTTAACATATTGATCAGGTGTGATGGACCAGATCAGGCCTGATGGAACAAAAAAGGCCCAAACCCCTAAATATTAATTCATTTCGTAATTAATTAATAAGGGAGAAAAACAGCTATTAAGATGAGTCCTGGTGGAAATATAAATCCTTGTAGATTAGCCTCCAAGGAACCTCATGGGATAAGGAATCAGCTTCCTACTTCTTAGGACTCCAAAGTCCATTCTAATTCAAAGACTTGACCACCAAGTCTCTTATACCAAGTCCAATTTAAGGACTCCCAACATCTATATAAGGGGCCTCACCCCACAGATCAGAACTACGTTTTTGACTTGATCCTTGGCAATCAGCAAGGTACGTAGGCATCTTGTTAAGGCAGATCGAGTCACGAAATACAAGAGCAATCAAATTGAGCCTCGAAGCTCACGTTCCTTAGTAATAACTACAACAATCATATACCTTAGTTTTTAATCCATAACATTTGGCACCGTCTGTGGGAAAGCACAACAACAACCATGGCGAGAACACGGAGAACAATTAGAGCTCTTGAGGAAGGAACACCATCGGGGACAACCCAAGTGATTTCGTCAACCGTGGAGGTACCTCCTCATTCAACTTATGCAGCCACCTAAGGAGAAGCCCATATAGGGGTAACTAAACCTCAGCCACAAGGGACGATTCCCTCGGCTATTCAAGGTGTGAATCCCCAAGTTCAACAACTACATGCACCTGTGAATTCTTGACCCATTGGGTACGAATATTTAACTGTTGTGACTACTAACCCCCTTATGGGATGCCCCTTTACCCCGAGGTTGGAGGAAGTGGACATGCTGGACGGAGTGAAGCACGAGGGTGATCGCCCCCTACATATGAGGTTTGGCTCCTATGCCTGAGGATCAGGAATTTTCTGGCCCTTACACTGAGAGAGACTCCGAATCTTCGGATGATGAAGTAGCCCCAAGAAGGAGACGTGCTGACAAAGAGCCGATGGCTGATGGTAGCCAACGTCCTAGGAGCACCCAAGGGATGAATCCCCAAGAAGTGCAGGAAAGGATCAGGGCTCACGAGGTTGAGATTCAAAGGCTGAAGCGCGACTTGGAGGCGCACCAGACCACCAGACCCCCACTACCTCCTAGGGGGAGAAATCCTCCACCTATCATAGAACTGGATGGACCAACACGGAGAAGGGCTATTTTCCCAAGGGCTGATCCTAACAATCTTCTTCCCCTTGGAGATCTTGATGATCCTACTCCGCCCTTCACTCAAGAAATAATGAATGCCCATATCTCAACGAAGTTCAAGATGCCAACTATCAAAGCTTATGATGGTACGGGAGATCCCGCTAATCATGTTAGGACATTCTCTAATGCACTGTTGTTGTAGCCTGTGAATGATGCTATTAAGTGTCAGGCCTTTCCTCAAACCCTGTCGGGTATGGATCAAAGGTGGCATAGTCGTTTGCCCCCAAACTCTATTGGGTCGTTCAGAAAATTAAGTCAGGCTTTCATTAAACAGTCATCAGTGGGAGAGTGCATGAGAAAAGTTCAGCATCCCTCATGAGCATTGTGCAGGGAGCGAAAGAATCCTTAAGAGACTACTTGAATCGTTTTACAAAAGAAGCTTTAAAAGTCCCAGACCTTGACGACAAGGTCGCAATGATAGCACTGCAACAAGGAACTAGGGATGAGTTTTTCATGATGTCCTTGGCCAAAAGCCCTCCTAAAAGCATGTTGCAGCTCCAGGATAAGGCAGGGAAGTACATCAAGGTAGAAGAGAGCATGAGAAAGACCGTAGTAAGTAATGAGCCCACTGGAGGCAAGAAGCGGAAAACTGACCTAGAGTATATCGCTAAGGACAAGTATCCTAGAACCGAGCAAAACCCTGATTCAACCCCTTAGAAGGTAGGACCTGGGCAAAAGTTCACCGAATACGCTAAGCTGAATGCTCCTAGAAGCCAGATCTTGATGGAAATCGAGAAAGATCGAGATATTCGTTGGCCTAAGCCCTTGAAGGCTGATCCTGCCAAGCTAGATAAGAGCAAGTATTGCAGATTTCACAAAGATGTTGGTTATGACACCGATGAGTGTAGACAACTGAAAGATGAAATTGAGTTCCTCATTCGAAAAGGGAGATTGAACAAATACATTGGAGAAGGAGGGGATAGGAATAACAATAGAAGAAAGAACTTTGAAGATTGTAGGAGGGACCAAAACGATCAGGGGTGGAATCCCCAGCCTAGAGGACCGGTTATAAACATAATTTTTGGAGGGCCGCGACCTCGAGGGCCTGTGATAAACACAATCTTTGGAGGACCAACTTCTGCTGGATTATCCAGGAACTCCAGAAAAGCATATACTAGAGAGGTTATGCATATTGTTGGAGAAGCCCCGAAGAGGGCCATGATAGAAGTGACATTAGCTTTTGATGATTCTGACCTAGAGGGTGTGAAATTTCCTCATGACGACCCGCTGGTCATAACACCGATAATAGGAAATAGCCTGGTCAAGAGAGTCCTTGTGGATAATGGTGCTTTAGTGGATATCTTGCTCCATGACGCCTTTCTAAGGATGGGATATAATGACTCCCAATTGATCCCAACCGACATGCCGATATATGGATTTGCAGGAGTAGAGTGCCCCGTGGAAGGGATAATCAAGTTGCCAACCACCATAGGTCAGGAACCAAGGCAAGCAACATAGATGTTGGACTTTGTGGTGGTAAAGGCTAGTTCAACTTATAATGCTATCATGGGGAGAACAGGGATACATGCCTTCAAGGCAGTCCCTTCTTCCTACCATTCAGTTATGAAGTTTCCCACCCGGAATGGGATTGGAGAAGAGAGAGGAGATCAAAAAATGGCTAGAAGCTGTTATGTAGCCTCTTTGAGGGAAGATGGAGTTGGGGGGCAGGTTCTTCCTATTGAAGACATAGATATCTGAGAGAATGATGAGAAAAGAGGAAAGCCAGCAGAAGACTTGGTTTCGGTTTCTTCAGCCCCCGAGAATCCTGAGAGGATGACTTTTATTGGAGCCACACTCGAGGAGCCCCTTAGAGGGAAGTTGGTGAGATTTTTGCAAGAAAATAGTGATGTGTTTGCGTGGTCAGCAGCTGATATGCCAGGCATAGACCCAGAACTGATTACTCACAAGTTGAATGTGGACCCAAATCGGAAGACAGTGAAGCAAAAGAAAAGAAACTTTTCCCCGGAAAGACAAGAACTATAAAACAGGAGGTTGAGAAGCTCTTAGAGGCTGGTTTCATTGAGGAGATATAATTTCCTGAATGGTTAGCAAACCCTGTAATGGTGAAGAAGGCCAATGGAAAATAGAGGATGAGTATAGACTTCACTGATCTGAATGATGCATGCCCTAAGGACTGTTTTCCATTGCCAAGGATTGATACTTTGATAGATGCCACTGCTGGGCATGAGATGCTGAGCTTCATGGATGGATTTAATGGATACAATCAGATTAAGATGCACAAAGATGACATTCCAAAGGTATCATTCATCACTGACTTTTGTGTTTATTGTAATCTTGTTATGGTATTTGGTCTTAAGAATGCAGGAGCCACCTATCAAAGGTTGGTAAATAAAAGTTTTAAGGATCTTATTGGCAAGACTATGGAAGTCTATGTTGATGACATGTTAGTCAAGAGTCTAGTAAAGACTGATCATATAATCCATTTGAGGGAAGCTTTTGAGGTCCTGAGGTACCACAAGATGATGTTAAATCCTACGAAATGTGCTTTTGGAATAGGATCTGGAAAAGTTTTGGGATTGATGGTCTCCAAGAAAGGGGTCGAGGCCAACCCCGATAAAATAAAGGCGATCCTGGACATGGAGCCACCAAAAACTGTCAAGGATGTTCAGAAGCTCACAGGAAGGGTTGATGCGCTGGGACGATTCATCTCCAAGTCAGGGGACAAGTGCTTGTCATTCTTCAAGTCACTAAAGGACATTAAGGACTTTGTATGGGCGAGGAAAACCAGAAGCCATTTGAGGAATTAAAGAAATATATGGCCCAGGCCCCGTTGTTGGCCAAACCAGCTTTGAACGAAGTTTAATACTTGTACTTAGCCGTTTCAGGGAGTGCCTTGAGCGCTGTATTGGTTAAGGAGGAACTGAAAATCCAGAAACCCGTATACTATGTCAGCAAAATTATGCATGGTGCTGAGTTGAATTATTCAACTATTGAGAAATTTACTCTAGCCTTGGTAATGGCTTCAAGAGAGTTACGTCCTTACTTTCAGGCTCATCAAATTGAGGTGCTAACAAATCAGCCCCTGAGAAATATCATTCATAGTCCCAAGGCTAGTGGAAGGTTGATCAAGTGGGCAGTAGAGCTGGGAGAATTCGACATCAAATATAAGCCACAAACGGCAATAAAAGCTCAGGCATTAGCTGACTTCGTGGTGGAATGTACCATACCCAACCAAGAAGTCGGGGGGCAGGAAGATACCATACCTCAAGACAAGGAAGTTGATAAGGGGGACAAAGAAAAGAATGATAAGGAGAAAGAATATTGGGTTCTCTATTTTGGTGGAGCATCAAAAACAAACTCAAGTGGAGCAGGTTTGGTTTTACAAAGCCCCGACGGGTTCTTGATTGAGTATGCCATGAAGTTAGACTTCCCGACCACGAACAATGAGGCAGAATATGAAGCTCTGATAGCTGGCCTCGGCCTAGTAGGGACACTTAGAGTCAAGAACTTAAAAGTCCGTGGAGATTCAAAGCTGGTCGTATCCCAAGTAAAGGGAGAGTTTGAGCAAGGGAAGATACGATGGCTAAGTATGTCCGCCTAGTAAGGGATGTGATGACCCAATTCAAAGAATGCCATGTTGAGCACATTCCAAGGGAGGAAAATGCTAAGGCAGATGCATTATCAAAGTTTGCTTCATCTGAGATAGAAGAAAGTTAATGAAGTGTATACTTCCGCATTTTGAAGACACGAAGCATCGATGTTAAGCTTGTAGCTCCTATAGGCCTGGGGACGTCATGGATAGATCCCATTAAGGCCCACATTCAAACCGGTTGGTTGCCAAACGATGCTACTGAAGCACAGAAGTTAGCTGTTCGAGCACTAAGGTACTCTTTGATAGATGAGATTCTGTAGAAAAGATCTTTCGTGGTTCCTTACTTAAGGTGTCTCAGGCCCGATGAGGCACATTTGGCTCTTGAAGAAGTACATGAAGTAATTTGTGGGCAACACTTGGGGGGAGGGCCTTAGCTCATAAGATAACCCGTTTAGGCTTCTATTGGCCAGAAATGATGGTTGATGCCAAAGAATATGTGAAGAAGTGTGACCGCTATCAGAAGCATGCACCAGTCGTTAGACAACCCCCCAAGATGCTGACCTCTATCAACTCACCCATCCCCTTTGCTATGTGGGGAATGGATATTCTGGGGCCTTTCCCCATGGCCACGGCACAAAGGAAGTTCCTGATTGTAGCCATTGATTATTTTACTAAGTGGATTGAAGCCAAACCCTTGGCCAAAATCACGACTAAGTAGGTTGAACAATTCCTGTGGGAAAATATTATGTGCCGGTATGGAATTCCCCGCGTCCTAGTCACCGACAATGGGACGCAATTCAACAATGAAGAATTCAAGAAGTATTGTAAGGGTAATGAAATCGAATTACGATTCACCTCTGTGGCTCATCCGCAAGCCAATGGGCAAGCGAAAGTGGCAGATCGGATAATCCTGGATGGACTAAAGAAGAGGATCGAGAAGTCGAGTAATAATTGGGTGGATGAAATACTCCCAATACTATGGGCCTATTGGACTACCTGTAGAGTCACGACTGGAGCAACTCCCTTCATGTTAGCATATGGGGTAGAAGTAGTTGTTTCCGTAGAGATATCACATTCCTCCCCCAGGATTCAAGCCTTCAATACTGAGGAAAATGAGGAAGGGCAAAGGTTAGCCCTGGATGTAATTGATGAAGTGCGAGATGAGGCACATGCAAAGATAGTGGAATATCAGAAAAAGGCTTCATTCTACTACAACCTAAGAGTTAAAGAAAGGTTTTTTAAACAGGGTGACTTAGTCTTGAGGAAGGTGGAAGCCTCTGGTGTAGGGCAGAAAGGGAAGCTTGCCCCAAATTGGGAAGGGCTATACAAGGTCAAGACTGTTCAAGGAAGAGGAACCTACAAGCTGGAGACTATGGATGGTTTTGAAGTCCCGAGAACTTGGCATGCACAAAACCTGAAGGTTTATTATGTGTGAAGTAATTGAACATGATTCTCACTTGTCAAGGTGACAAGTAGGTTGAAAATCACTTTGAAGCTTTGCTTGCTTAGGATTTACATGTTTTAGCTTTATTTTGAAGTTTATTAAGACTTGTGTAAGGGATGAATCCCAATGACTTATGAAATTCAGAAAGTTTTCAAAATATATTTGAAGTCTCTATGGCAAGGCAAGTAAACTAAGTGCACGAAATACAAGAATAAAATCAGATAAATAAAATAGATCAAATAAATATTACAAAAGTTTGATAAACAAAGTCTCGAAAATAAGATAAAGAAAATAAGCCATGCAGGGCTGGAAAAGCTCTAAGGAGTTGAGGTGCCCTCGGCATCCATATCGTCATCCCCTCCGCTCTCGCTAGAAGTCTCTGTCATCTCGGAGGAGGAGGAAGAGCTGTCATCCTCAGCAGGCTTGGAAGAAGACTCGGGAGGAGGAAGAAGTGGGTCTTGAGGGATGCGATCGGAGACAACTACTCGGGTACGAAACCTCTGCAGCAAAGACTCATCATTATGGTAGATATAGTCCGCCGGGTTAATATCAAGACAAGCCTCGTTCATGGTCCCAAGGGCCGTGTCCCAACCAGTCCTGAAAAACCCTGGAAAGACTACGTCATCCCTTACCCTCATGGACTGGGTAAACTCCTCCGAGTCTAGATAGTTATCAATCGCCTTATCTTTCTCGGCCCGAAGCACCACCAGCTCGGCATTAGACTCTCCGAGCTCTTCCTCCTTACACTTGAACTTTTTTTCTAGAGCAGCATACTTCTTCTGCTGCCTCCTGAGGGCATTGTCGGCCTTGTTAGAAGCCCTCTTCCATGACTCGGCTTGCCTCACAGCGCCTTGAAAATAGGCGTTGAACTGAAATGAAATAATAAACAAAGTGTAAGGCAAGTGAATGCTACAAGTAAGAAAGATAAATTCAAGAAAAGGTCATACCGAGGCCAGGGATTGAGCTCCCATGAGCTTTATCCTCTCCAGGTCTGGGGTGGCAACCACATCAGTAAAATCTTTGGGAGTCACGCCATGGTAGGACCAATCCCAAGCGTGCTTCATGGATTCAACCACAGTATCCCCTCAGCAGAATCCCCAGAGAGGCTGGAAGGCGCCTGTAGCAGCAACAACAGGAGCAGCAGCAGTAATAGGAGCACTGTGACCCTCAGCTCCCTCAGATGGAACCTCCATCATGGGCTCCTTGTGTTTCCATAAGAAGATAGGCTCTGTGGCTTTTCCTCGAGTGTCTAGGCCCGCAAGACGAGCCTTTTTCATTCTAGCAGTTTCCTCAACGAGGGGCACGTTATCCTCATTGATCTCCTTAGCAGCTGCAAAACATGATAAAAAACAAAATAAGTGGTGTCAATAAGGCATGAAATGAAATAAAATTGAAAAGGGAAGAAAAATACCATGTTGAGAAATAGAGGATAGCCCCACATGGATGAGGGAGAACTCCTCTAAAAGAGTCCAGCTGGTGGTAGTGCCGTCATCCCGAGTAATCTCATTATAAATAATAGTTTCCTCGGGGGTTAAGTGAATGGATTTGAGGCTACCATCACTAACCTTCCTGAAGGAAGATCTGAAGAGTGTGCCCCAGTTGCCATTCTCCCACCGTAACCCGACAAAACTATTCCTCCAATTTTGGTTATTATCGGGAATGGAGGCACTGTTAAAAATATGCTTACATTTGGGCCTTTGTTTAACATAGACCCATCCACAATTACCAGAAGAACTGTTGTAACATTGAAAAACTTTCCTAAAAACAGCCACGGATAGGGGAAAACCTTCTTTAAGGCAGCAAACCATAAAACATAAAATGTTCCTCCAAGCGTTTGGAGGAAGCTGACATGGATTGATTTATAAATCAGCTAGAAGATGAGGAATGAAGGGATGAAAAGGGAACCTAAGCCCATCATCGAGGGCATCTGTATAAATAAAAAGAGTGTCGGGTTTCCAGTGGCAAGTACGGTCACCACCAGAAACTGGAACTAATCTAAGAGGAGGAAGAACGTTATAACGCGCATTTAATTTATCATAATCTATGTTGTGCCAAGTGTTACAATGATTGAAAGAGTCGAGACATGCAGTGGAGGGATATTCATCCCCCCTAGTGTTAATCATATCGATCAAAGACATGTAGGAAGAGCGGATCTCGATATCCTTACCTCGTTTTGAAGCCGAGGCTATCTTGGCCGCTCTCTCGGAATTCTTGTCAGCCATCAATAAAAAGCTTGAAAAGACTTGGAAACCTTGGAAGAAACTTGGCCGGAAATTTGCTAAAATGAGGAAAGAGTGAGAAAAGGAGAGTGTTTGGAAGTTTGAGGATTGAAATGAGAAGTGTGAAGAAACACACTCCCCCCTCAACTCTTATATAGGCACCTGAAAGCCAAATTGGGCCTCAAAAAAGCCCATTTGGGCCCAAAAATGGAAGAATCTGGAATGTTCCAGATTATTTTAGAAATTTTTTAGAAAATAATGGCAAAATCTGGAAATAATCTAGAAATTCCAGAATATTCTGGAAGTCGGGCTTAAGAATCAAGGCCCAACCAAAGTTTGAATGGGCTTTGGATATTAAATCCTGTAAAAAAACCCATGATAGAAAATATAGAAAAATGGCCCAGGTAAATGAAGCCTAGAGGAAGGCCCAGTCCAGAAAAAGCCCAGTAAAGGGATCAACAAATCAAGCCCAGAAAAAGGGACCAAAAGTTGGACAGGAGCCCAAAGGAATCCAGGCCCAAACTAGGGGCCCAAGGGAATCCATCCCAAATTTAGGGCCCAGATCAAATGAATGGGGTTACAAAAAAATATATTCTAAACTCTTGACCCCATTCGATCAGGATTCATATTATGTTCCTAGTCGAATTAATTGAGGTCAAAAAGGCTTCGACCAGGGCAAAAAATATCTAAATAGCTATTTAATTCGACCAGAATGCCTGAATAATTTCTGACCTTTCTTCTTGACCCTGAGGAAATTGTTGACCAGAAAGCAAGGTGAAATCCTGGTCGAATGGACCCTGCCCGAATTTCTGTCGGCCTGGGCTTAAAGGAAAGGCTAAATTGGTCAAGATAAGGGATTCTGACTGAAAACCCTAGTCGAAAATCTCCTGCTCAGAACTCCCAAGTCTCCTATACCAAGTCCAATTCAAGGACTCCCAACATCTATATAAGGGGCCTCACCCCACAGATCAGAACTACGTTTTTGACTTGATCCTTGGCAAACAGCAAGGTACGTAGGCATCTTGTTAAGGCAGATCGAGTCACGAAACACAAGAGCAGTCAAATCGAGCCTCGAAGCTCACGTTCCTTAGTAATAACTACAGCAATCATATACCTTAGTAATAACTGTTATGTCAAACTGGGTAATTAATTGCAAGACTGCAAAGGAGATGTGGGATGCTTTGGAGACTAGATTCCAGGGAACTGATGCAATCAAGAAGAACAGGAGGACAATACTCACTCAAGAGTATGAGCACTTTGACTCAAAAGCTGATGAGTCATTAATTGACTTATATGACAGGTTTGTCAAACTCTTGAATAATCTGTCACTAGTGGAAAAGGAATATGATCTTGAAGATTCAAATCTAAAATTCCTTTTAGCTCTTCCTGAAAATTGGGATTTGAAGTCTACTACCATAAGAGACAACTATGACCTTACTGAAACTACTCTTGATGAAATTTATGGTATGCTCAAGACTTATGAACTTAAGATGGATCAAAGGAGCAAGAGGCATGGAAGAAAGTCAAGGACAATTGCTCTTAAGGCTGAGGAGGAATCTCCTAAAATGGCTGCCTCAAAAAGGGGAAAAGGAAAAGCTCTCATCATAAAGTCTGATTCAGAGTCATCATATTCTGATGATGATGATTCAGAAACTGAAAGTTTACCTGAAATAGATGCTGATGAAGAGATGATAAAATTGTGTACTCTTATGGTGAAGGGTATCACAAAGATAGCCTACAGGAAATTTAGAAAAGGCAAGAAGTTTTCCAGGAAAAGTGGAAGTTCTGATAAGAAAGGGGTCAGAAAGTCTGAAGGTAAAAGAAAGTCTGACAGAGGAGACAACTCAAATGTCAAATGCTACAACTATGGTGAAAGAGGCCACATATCTCCTAACTGCAAGAAAGGAAAAAGTGACAAAGGCAAGGCACTTGTCACAAAGAAGAAAAGCTGGACAGACACTTCAGATTCTGAACATGAGGTGAACTATGCCTTGATGGCAAATGTTGATAGCAGTCCTGAAACTACTGAATTCAAGGTACCTCAAACAACTTATGCCTTTCATACTGATGATATTACCGAGTTGAGATTATATCTTAAGACCATGTTTATTAGTTATAGAGATCAGACTTTAACATGTGAAAGATTAACATATGAAAATCTTGCTTATAAAAAGAGAAATGATTATTTAGAAAAGGAGTTAGTTTTTCTTCATCAAACTAAGAAAGAAAAAGATGATGCTTTATATGTTAGAGATGAAGTGTTAAAATTGAATGAATCTCTAAAAGCTGACTTAGAAAAGGAAAGAGAGATTATCAGAACTTGGACTAACTCTGGCAGAACAACTCAGAATTTATTAAGCAGTGGAAACCGGAAAAAGGGCTTAGGTTATGGAGAAGATAAAAGTTAGAAAGGAACTGAACAAATTGAGCCAATTGTTGTTAAACAGACTGCTAAGCCAAAGGTAAATCCTGTTAAGTTTGTAGAAAAAACTATAAAGTCTGATTCTGAAAAGATGAAAGAATCTAGGACAGAAGTAAAAAATCAACTTCTGACAAATTAGAACAGGATAAACTAGCTGAAGTAAACATAGGCTTAATGACAAAGAAGAAGCTTAAGCATAAGCTGAAAGAGATTAGGAATGTCAACAAGGTAAAGGAAGCTAGGAAAAATAGGAATGGAAAGGAAGGTGTGAACAAAAGCAATAATTATATGCCTGTTCCTAATGCTCCTAGAAAGAAATGTTATAACTGTGGAAACTCTAACCATCTTGCTTCTTTTTGCAGGAAGAATAAAGAAATAAACTCTTTACCTCCTAAATCAGGAGTTAAGAGTCAGTCTGTTAGGTTTAAACCACAAAATCCTTGTTTTCATTGTGGTAGTTTATGGCATTCCATTTATACTTATAAGGAATATCATAGTTTGTACAATGATTATTATCAAATAAAACCTTCTTTAAAGAAAGTTAGTATTATTCCTTCTAGTGTAAAGTCTGATGCAAAGTCTGATATAAATTCTGATAAACAGCATGTTAGTATAAACTCCGAAACTAAATCCGCTGCAAATGCTAACAAACTTAAAAAGGCCAAAGGATGCAAGCAATTTCGGGTCCTTAAAACTAACCATTAGTGGTCTTTGTGATTGCAGGGCAACGGGAAAAATATCCTAGTGCTAACAAACTTAAAAAGGCCAAAGGATGCTTTAGGACATATGACTGGAAATAAAGCCCTGCTATCATACTTTGTGGAGAAAGCTGGCCCAGGAGTTTCTTATGGAGATGGCAACATGGGAAAAACTCTGGGATATGGCAATATCTGTAACACCCGCAAATCCGGGGTCGGGGATCCGGGTTGTCACGAGTTCCATTTCCCTTAATAATACTTAATCTTAATAATTAACCAACTACTGCGTACTGTGACCCCACAATATACACACACACCACAAGTTATAGTCTCAGAGATGAATATCCAAAAAATAACACAAGTCATTTTATTCCACAATTATAAGCCATTACACCTTAAAAGGGTTTCTGAATAAATTTACATATTCCTTGCCATTATTACAATTCATAAATATACATAAGTCTGGAGCACCAAAAGTTGAAAGACTAGCCTAATGGTAATTCCTACCTCAGCTACTGCGGCATCAACGCCTCCAGAAAATGGCAGAACGTTTCCTAACCGCTTGCGAATTGGGAGCTTGGTCATGTTCATCTTTTCTATCTGTTGTTGTGTGATGAAAGAAGAAATCAAGGGTGAGCAACAAGCCCACCGAAATAATATGTATAATAATTAACAATATATGAGCATTCTCATAGTACTCATGAAAGTCTTGGTCAAGAAGAAATGAACCAAGTTTGATATCTTAATGCGACGAAGTCGCAAAATATTCAGTATATAAGTATATATACTTTTCAAAATCTTAGAATCCTCTTCCATGCATAATATACATAGAGTTCTAGTTTATAACTTGTATACAAATATCGTTGCAAGGTGATCTCATATATCTAACCTTGTCTCAACATTTTTCTGAAATCTTTGTCATGCATAAGATAATCATTAACTAGATATAAGTTGAAAAGATGAAGTTACAAGATACTCCAATATACTTATATCTTTTCCGAATACTACTTGAACTACCACCGTTCAAGGTATAATCAGTTTCAAAAGTTCATCACATAGATGAGACTACAAGATTAGATTTGAATAGTGATAGGGATAAATAAATTATGATAGTATAATTAAATACTGCAAGGTGTGGGCTGCTAGGCCCAATAAAAAGATATATGATACTCAGACCAGAAAGGTTAAGCCTGATGGACCAGATCAGGCCTGATGAAATAAAGAAGCCCCAAAAGCCCTGATTATTAATTAATTTTGTAATTAATTAATAAGGGAAAATTCAGCTATTGAGAAGAGTCCCGATAAGGATATAAATCCTTATAGATTAGCCTCAAGGGGACCTAAAAGGATAAGGAATCAGTTTCCTACTATCTAGGACTCCAAAGTCCATTCTAATTATGAGACTTGCCCATCAAGTCTCCTATACCAAGTCCAATTCAAGGACTCCCAACATCTATATAAGGGGCCTCACCCCACAAATTAGAACTACGTTTTTTGGCTTAATTCTCTAATTCACAGAGATACGTAGGCATTTCGTAAAGGCAGAATTAAGCTACGATACACGAGAGCAGCCATTAAAGGCCTTGAGCTCCCGAATCTTAGTAATAAATACAGCAAATAATAACCTTAGTTTTTTATCCATAACATTTGGCGCCGTCTGTGGAAAAGCACAACAACAACCATGGTGAGAACACGGAGAACAATTAGAGCTCTAGAGGAAGGAACACCATCAGAGACAACCCAGGTGATTTCGTCAACCGTGGAGGTTCCTCCCCATTCAACTTATGCATCTACTCAGGGGGAAGCCCAGATAGGGGCAACTCAACCTCAGCCACAAGGGACAACTCCTCCGACTATTCAAGGAAGCGGATATGCTGGGCGAAGCGAAGCACGAGGGCAGTCGCCCCCCTATATACAGGGTTTGGGTCCTATCCCTGAGAATCGGGAATTTTCTGGTCCTTACACTGAGAGAGACTCCGAATCTTCGGATGATGAAGTGGCCCCGAGAAGGAGGCGTCCTGGAAAAGAGCCAATGGCCGATGGAAGGCAACGCCCCCAAAGCACCCCAGGGGTGAATCCCCAAGAAGTGCAGGAAAGGATCAGGGCTCATGAGGCTGAAATCCAAAGGCTGAGGCGTGATTTGGAGGCTCACCAGGCCACCAGACCCCAGATACCTCCTAGGGGGAGAAATCCTCCTCCTGTCATAGACCTGGATGGTCCGGTATGAAGAAGGGCTGCTGTCCCCAGAACTGATCCAAGCAATCTCCTTCCCCTTGGAGATCCTGATGATCCAACTCCACCCTTCACAGAAGAGATAATGAATGCCCATATCTCAAGGAAATTCAAGATACCCACTATCAAAGCCTATGATGGCACGGGAGACCCCGCTAATCATGTTAGGACATTCTCTAATGCACTGCTGCTGCAACCCGTGAATGATGCTATAAAGTGTCGGGCCTTCCCTCAAACCCTGTCGGTTATGGCTCAAAGATGGTACAGTCGCCTGCCTCCAAATTCTATTGGATCGTTCAGAGAATTAAGTCAGGCTTTTATTAAGCAATTCATCAGTGGAAGAGTCCATGAAAAAAGTTCAGCATCTCTTATGAGTCTTGTGCAGGGAGCTAAGGAATCCTTGAGAGATTACCTGAATCGTTTCACAAAGGAGGCTTTAAAAGTCCCGGACCTTGATGATAAGGTAGCCATGATAGCACTGCAACAAGGAACTAGGGATGAGTTTTTTAAGATGTCCTTGGCCAAACGTCCCCCTGAAAGCATGTTGCAGCTCCAACAGAGGGCAGGGAAGTATATCAAGGTTGAAGAAAGTATGAGGAAGACCGTAGTAAGTAATGAGCCCACTGGAGGCAAGAAGTGGAAAACTGATTTAGAATATATTGCAAAGGACAAATATCCTAGAACCGAACAAAACCCTGATTCAACCCCCAAGAGGGGAGGACCTGGGCAAAAGTTCACTGAATACGCTAAGCTGAATGCTCCTAGAAGTCAGATTTTGATGGAGATTGAGAAAGACAGAGATATTCGCTGGCCTAAGCCCTTGAAGGCTGATCCCGCCAAGCTAGATAAGGGCAAGTATTGCAGGTTTCACAAAGATGTTGGCCATGACACCGATGAGTGTAGGCAATTGAAAGATGAAATTGAGTTTTTGATTCGAAAAGGAAGATTGAACAAGTATACTGGAGATGGAGGGGACAGAAATAATAATGGAAGGAAGAACTTTGAAAATCGTAGGAGGGACCAAGACGATCAGGGGTGGAATCCCCAACCTAGAGGGCCGGCTATAAATGCAATTTTTGGAGGACCGCGACGCCCTCGAGGACCTGTGATAAACACGATCTTTGGAGGTCCAGCTGCTGCTGGATTGTCCAAAAATTATAGAAAGGCATATACTAGGGAGGTTATGCATATTGTTGGAGAAGCCCCGAAGAGGGCCAGGACAGAAGTAACATTGGCTTTTGATGATTCCGACCTAGAGGGTGTGAAGTTTCCCCATGGCGACCCGCTGGTCATAACACCGATAATAGGAAATAGCCCGGTTAAGAGGGTCCTTGTGGATAATGGTGCTTCTGTGGATATCTTGCTCCATGACACCTGTCTAAGGATGGGGTATAACGACTCCCAGTTGACACCAACCGACATGCCGATATATGGATTTGCTGGAGTAGAATGTCCTGTGGAAGGGATAATCAAATTGTCGACCACCATAGGTACGGAACCAAGGCAAGCAACGCAGATGCTGGATTTCGTGGTGGTAAAGGCTAGTTCAACTTATAATGCTATCATGGGGAGAACAGGGATACATGCCTTCAAGGCAGTCCCCTCTTCCTACCATTCATTCATGAAGTTTCCCACCCGAAACGGGATTGGAGAAGAGAGAGGAGATCAAAAAATGGCTAGAAGCTGTTATGTGGCCTCTTTGAGGGCAGATGGAGTCGGGGGGCAGGTTCTTCCTATTGAAGATATGGATGTTCGAGAAAATGATAAGAATAGAGGAAGGCCAGCAGAAGAATTGGTTTCGGTTCCTTTAGACCCCGAGAATCCTGAGAGGATGACTTTCATTGGAGCCACATTAGAGGAGCCCCTTAGAGGGAAGTTAGTGAAATTTTTGCAAGAAAATAGTGATGTGTCTGCATGGTCAGCAGCTGATATGCCAGGCATAGACCCGGAGTTAATTACTCACAAGCTAAACGTGGATCCAAGCCGGAAGACAGTGAAACAAAAGAAAAGAAATTTTGCCCCGGAAGGACAAGAGGCTATAAAACAGGAAGTAGAAAAGCTCTTAGAGGCTGGTTTCATTGAGGAGATTCAATTTCCGGAGTGGTTAGCAAACCCTGTAATGGTGAAGAAGGCTAATGGAAAGTGGAGGATGTGTATAGACTTCACTGATCTGAATGATGCATGCCCCAAAGAATGTTTCCGCTGCCTAGAATTGATACTTTGATTGATGCCACTGCTGGACATGAGATGCTGAGTTTCATGGATGGATTTAGTGGATACAACCAGATCAAAATGCATAAGGATGACATTCCAAAGGTATCATTTATCACTGACTTTGGTGTTTATTGTTATCTTGTTATGGCGTTTGGTCTCAAGAATGCAGGAGCCACCTATCAAAGGTTAGTGAATAGAATTTTTAAGGATCTTATTGGTAAGACTATGGAAGTCTATGTTGATGACATGTTAGTCAAGAGTCTAGTAAAGACTGATCATATAGCCCATTTAAGGGAAGCTTTTGAGGTCCTGAGGTACCACAAGATGATGTTGAATCCTACGAAGTATGCTTTCGGAGTAGGATCTGGAAAATTCTTGGGACTGATGGTCTCAAAGAGGGGAATTGAGGCTAACCCGGATAAAATAAAGGCGATCCTGGACATGGAACCACCAAAAACTGTTAAGGATGTTCAGAAGCTTACAGGAAGGGTTGCTGCGCTAGGACGATTCATCTCCAAGTCGGGGGACAAGTGTTTGTCATTCTTCAAGTCGCTAAAGAGCATCAAAGACTTTGTATGGAGTGAGGAAAACCAGAAGGCATTTGAAGAGTTAAAGAAGTATATGGCCCAGGCCCCGTTGTTGGCCAAGCCAGTTATGAGTGAAATTTTATTCTTGTACTTGGCTGTTTCAGAGAGCGCCTTGAGCGCGGTGTTGGTTAAGGAGGAACTGAAAGTCCAGAAACCCGTATACTATGTCAGCAAAATTTTGCATGGTGCTGAGTTGAATTATTCAACTATTGAGAAATTCGCTTTAGCCTTGGTAATGGCTTCAAGAAAGCTGCGTCCTTATTTTCAAGCTCACCAGATTGAAGTGCTAACAAATCAGCCACGGAGAAATATCATTCACAGTCCCAAGGCAAGTGGGAGACTGATTAAGTGGGCAATAGAGTTGAGAGAGTTCGATCTCAAGTATAAGCCACGTACGGCCATAAAAGCCCAGGCACTAGCTGACTTCGTGGTGGAATGTACCATACCCAACCAAGAAGTCGGGGGGCAGGAAGATATCATACCTCAAGACAAGGGAGTCGACAATGGGGACAAGGAGAAAGAATATTGGGTTCTCTATTTTGATGGAGCATCAAAAACAAATTCCAGTGGAGCAGGGTTGGTTTTGCAAAGCCCTGATGGATTCTTAATTGAGTATGCTATGAAGCTAGACTTCCCAACCACAAACAATGAGGCAGAGTATGAAGCCCTGATTGCTGGCCTTGGTCTAGCTGGGACACTTAGAGTCAAAAACTTAAAGGTCCGTGGAGACTCGAAGCTGATCATATCCCAGGTAAAGGGAGAATTTGAGGCAAGGGATGATACGATGGCTAAGTATGTTCGCCTAGTAAGGGCTGTGATGACCCAATTTAATGAATGCCATGTTGAACACATTCCAAGGGAAGAAAATGCTAAAGCAGATGCGCTATCAAAGTTTGCTTCATCTGAGATTGAAGAAAGTTCAGGAAGTGTGTACTTCCGTGTTTTGAAGATACGAAGCATAGATGTTAAGCTTGTGGCTCCGATAGGCTTGGGGACGTCATGGATTGATCCCATCAAGGCTCACATTCAGACCGGTTGGTTGCCAAGCGATGCAACTGAGGCACGGAAGTTAACTATTCGAGCACTAAAGTACTCCTTGATAGATGAAATTCTGTATAAGAGATCTTTCGTGGTTCCTTACTTGAGGTGTCTCAGGCCCGACGAGGCACGCTTGGCTCTTGAGGAAGTGCATGAAGGTATTTGTGGGCAACACTTGGGGGGCAGGGCCTTGGCTCATAAGATAACCCGTTTAGGCTTCTATTGGCCAGAAATGATGGCTGATGCCAAAGAATATGTGAAGAAGTGTGATCGCTGTCAGAAGCATGCACCAGTTGTTAGACAATCCCCCGAGATGCTGACCTCTATCAACTCGCCTATTCCCTTTGCTATGTGGGGGATGGATATTCTAGGGCCTTTTCCTATGGCCACGGCACAAAGGAAGATTCTGATTGTAGCCATTGATTATTTCACCAAGTGGATCGAAGCCAAACCCTTGGCCAAAATCACAACTAAGCAGGTTACACAATTCCTGTGGGAAAACATTATGTGCCAATATGGAATTCCCCGTATCCTCGTCACTGACAATGGAACATAATTCAACAATGAGGAATTCAAGAAGTATTGTGAAGAAAATGAAATTGAGTTACGATTCACCTCTGTGGCTCACCCGCAAGCCAATGGGCAAGCAGAGGTAGCAAATCGGATAATCCTGGATGGACTAAAGAAGAGGATCGAGAAGTCAAGAAATAATTGGGTGGATGAAATACTTCCAATATTATGGGCCTACAGGACTACCTGTAGAGTCACGACAGGAGCAACTCCCTTCATGTTGGCATATGGAGCAGAAGCAGTAGTTTCAGTAGAGATATCACATTCCTCTCCAAGGATTCAGGCTTTCAATGCAGAAGAAAATAAGGAAGGGCAGAGGTTAGCCCTGGATTTAATCGATGAAGTGCGAGATAAAGCACATGCAAAGATAGTAGAATATCAGAAAAAGGCTTCATTCTACTACAACCTAAGGGTTAAAGAGAGGTTTTTCAAATAAGGTGACCTAGTCTTGAGAAAAATAGAGGCTTCTGGTGTCGGACAGAAAGGAAAGCTTGCCCCGAATTGGGAAGGGCCGTACAGAGTCAAGAGCGTTCAGGGTAGAGGAACCTACAAGCTGGAGACTATGGATGGTTTTGAAGTCCCGAGAACCTGGCACGCACAAAACCTGAAGGTTTACTACGTGTAAGATAGGCGAAGTACGATTCTCACTTGTCATTGTGACAAGTAGGTTTAAAAGCACCTTGAAGCTTTGCTTGCGCAGGATTTTATATTCCAGTAGAATTTAAATTGTCTAGTTATTGTTGATTAGGGTCGAACCCATGCTGTGTAAGGTTTTGGAAAACCAGACTTCATATTAAAGAGTTTGAAATTATTTCAATCTAAGGATGTTTAAAGTTCAAATGCATATTAAGATTGTAAAGTTAAAATAGAAAGAGGCAAGAAAAGTAACATATGAAATATAACCCTGGAGGGTAACAAGTTCTGATATGAATGAAGTTCAAAAAGAAGATATATAAAAAAACTTAGGCCTCGGAAGGCTGAGATTCCTCAGAACCACTATCCGAAGTCTCCTCGGATGTCTCAGTCGTTCCTTCGGACGTCTCAGTCATCCCCTCTGAAGTCCCTGTAGAGGTTCCCTCTGCGGGAGATGCTGGCTGTTGAGGCGCTGCTCTTGGAGGCTCTTCCACCCTGGCCTTCTTAGTGACAGGCTCAAACTCCTCTTCAGAAGAATCTTCCTCCTCTCCGTCCTTGATCATATCAGCAAGCTTCTCAGTAACACCTCCAAGCTCTGGAACTCGCACAGGGCAAGGAAAGGAGGACTGCTCGAGGACCTCTGGAAAATCATCCTGGATGGCCTCCACAGCAGCATCCCAGCCCTCTTTGTAGCTAACCGGGTGAAGAAGGGCATCATGCTCCACCATCAAGTCTTTGAATTCCTGGATGTCCATCCAGCCATCAAAAGCTTTGTCCTTCTGCGCCTT
This sequence comes from Apium graveolens, assembly GCF_009905375.1. Lineage (NCBI taxonomy): Eukaryota > Viridiplantae > Streptophyta > Magnoliopsida > Apiales > Apiaceae > Apium > Apium graveolens. The sequence continues at coordinate 46,044,272 of NC_133656.1, read as the reverse complement.
CAGAATAACATTTTCGGCCCGGGCTGTTTACAGGTCAGAAGTGGAAGAGGCCAGTTGAGCTTCAAGGGCCTCTATTTTTTGGTTGGCCTCCTCCAACTTCTTGTTGGCATCTTCCAGGCCAACCTTCCAAGCCTTAGCTTGGTGAATTGCCCCTTGGAAATGGGCGTTATCCTGCAAGAGAAACAGAAAAAGTTTAGAAAAGAAACATGGAAAGATAAGTATGAAGGGCGTAGGTAAAGGACGTACCGTCGCCAGAGCCTGGGCTCCAAATAGCTCATTCCCCTCTAAGTCCTGTTGAAGGACAAAATCTTGATAGTCCACCGGGGAGATGGAATGCTTAGACCATTCCTTGGACAGCGCCGTGCTGCCCACGATTGAGTCCTTGCCCCGGATCCCCCAAGCAGGTTGAAAATAGGCCCCTGGCCTCTGCTTGGTGCGCAAAACTTGGCTGGGGCCTTCCTCGCTTGGCTCCGTTGCCTGAAGAAGGAACTCAGGGAAGCGGTCACCAAGTCGAGGGTCTTTAAAGACCTTCCCAGCCCTCTTCATCCTGGTTGTCTCCAGGTCCTTAGGCTTGGTAGCCTCCTCAATCTTCTCAGCCACTGCAACAAACGAAGTCAGTTGAAAATCAATAGAATAAAAAATGCAGGAAATAAAGGAGGTAAAGAAAGGGAACTTACTTTTCTTATGAACAGGCGAGAGGCCGCGTTCTACCAGGACGGTCTCCCGGATAAGGTCCCAAGAATGGGAAGTACCGTTGTCTTGCGTAAGGAGGTTGAAAGCTTTAGCCTCCTCCTGAGAGAAAGTTATATCATTTGGGCTCCCGTCCACGGCCAGCCCAAAGGATGATCGAAACAGGGAGCCCCAATCTCCACCTTCCCAAACAATGAACAAAAAATCTTTCTTCCACCCCAAGTTGTTGTCAGGGATGGACTTCCCATTCACGATATGGGGGATAGTGGGGCGCTGATTTATAGAAACCCAACCCGGACTTTTATCAGGGCTGTTCTTGAACTGAAAAATCTTTCTGAAGACAACAACAGATGTGGGGACATTGTGCTTGGCGCATTGCGACAGATAACACAGAATCAGCCTCCAAGAATTAGGGGGGAGTTGGCAAGGGCTGATGTCCACATCAGCCAGTAACAAGGGAATAAACGGATAAAAAGGGAGTCTGATACCTGCCCTTAAAGTATCCCTATAGACGCATAGTGCGTCCTTTTTCCACTGGCAGGCCCTATCGGCCGGACCCGCAAGAACCAGCTTAAAAGGCTCCTTGATTTTGAAGCAGCTGCTCCACTTTTCCAGCTCCTTGGGATCCCGTAAAGCACTAATATGATCGTGCGCGTCCAGATATGCATCAGACGGGTACTCGTCCCCTCGAGTGTTGATCATGTCGATTAAGGAAGTATACCTCGATCGAATGGGAAATTCGTTGGACTTTCTAGCCACATTCATCTTGGCCAAACGAGTCATTTTTTTGTCAGCCATCTGAAAAAAGAAAGGGGCACGTAAACAGGCTATCTTAAAACGGCACACAATGGAAAAATAGACACGAAAAGCAAAGGGAGGAATTTTACCTGAAGAAGCACTCCTGAAAAAGGCTTTGAGCTCCGACTTGCTGTTATTGCTCTGAGAATCTTAGCAGGAGGAGAAAGATGAAAACTTAGAAATGAGAAGGTGAGGAGTAGTAGCCTTTCCTCATTCCTTTATATAAGAGGAAAAGGAAGTGGAAGGGACGAAAGCCCATTAAGAACAAAGGCCCATAGGAAAAAGCCCAGAAAAAGGAATATTCCAGAATATTCCTATGAATTCTAGAGCATTCTAAACAGGGTGTATTAAGCCCAGATCAATATTATGCCCAGATCAATAAAGAGGCCCAGTAATATTTGGTAAAGCCCAATAAAGAGGCCCAGTAATATTTGAAAAGCCCAATAGAGAAAGCCAGGCCCAAATCCAATTAGGATTTGGAAAATTCAATTTTAGCCCTAAAAGATGTAAGGCCCAATGGAGAAGGCTAGAAAAAGACCAGAATCCAGGTCAAAATCCAGGTCGTGAATCCTGCCCGAAATCTTTCGAGCAGACACCCGAAAATAACGGGTAATAAAGACCAGAATCCAGGTCGAAATCCAGGTCGTGAATCCTACCCGAAATCTTTAGAGCAGACACCCGCAAATAGCTGGAATAACGGGACTGAATTGAGGTCAAAAACTTCGACCAGGAATGAGGTCGAATAAACCAAGCATCTTTCAAAAATGGGGATTAAAAACCCAGGTCGAAGTTCGACTAGGATCCTGGTCGAATTCCAGGTCGTGGATCCTAGTCGAAATCCTTCGACCAGGAAGCAAGAAAACCAGAGAATTTTCGAACAGGATTCAGGTCGAAATATCGACTAGAATCCTGGTCGAAATCCCAGTCGATAGGCTCAAGACCAGAAGCTGAAAAAAAAAAGTTGGGGGAATTTTCGACCTAGATCTAGGTCGAATTTTCGACTAGGATCCTGGTCGAATTCCAGGTCCTAGATCCAGGTCGAAATTTCGACTAGGATCCTGGTCGAATTCCAGATCGTGGATCCAAGTCGAATTCCTTCGACCAGGATGGCAAGGCTGACCCCTATTTCGACTAGGATCCAGGTCGAAATTTCGACTAGGATCCTGGTCGAAAAAGGGCTGGAAATCTGAAAAATTCAGAAATTAAGGAAAAATCCCAGAAAATTAAGGGAAAAATCCAGAAAATAAGGAAAAATCCCAGAAAATTAGGGAAAAATCCAGAAATTAAAGGAAAAATCCCAGAAAATTAGGGAAAAATCCAGAAAATAAGTAAAAATCCCATAAAATTAGGGAAAAATCCAGAAATTAAGGGAAAATCCCAGAAAATTAGGGAAAAATCCAGAAATTAAAGGAAAAGTCCCAGAAAATTAGGGAAAAATCCAGAAATTAAGGAAAAATCCCAAAAAATTAGGGAAAAATCCAGAAATTAAGGGAAAAATCCAGAAAATTAGGAAATTAGGGAAAAATCCCGGAAATAAGGGAAAAATTCCTGGAAATTAAGATAATTCCTGAATAAAAGGAAAATTCATTGTAAATGTGTAGGTCGCTCCACACTTTACGCGAAAACAAAACCCTGTAAGGGAATAAACAGACTTAACTTCTACGAAACCTAATCAATGTTTCCCAAAAGTTGGGGGGCAAATGATAGGGATAAATAAATTATGATAGTATAATTAAATACTGCAAGGTGTGGGCTGCTAGGCCCAATAAAAAGATATATGATACTCAGACCAGAAAGGTTAAGCCTGATGGACCAGATCAGGCCTGATGAAATAAAGAAGGCCCAAAAGCCCTGATTATTAATTAATTTCATAATTAATTAATAAGGTGAAAATCAGCTATTGAGAAGAGTCCCGATAAGGATATAAATCCTTATAGATTAGCCTCAAGGGGACCTAAAAGGATAAGGAATCAGTTTCCTACTATCTAGGACTCCAAAGTCCATTCTAATTATGAGACTTGCCCACCAAGTCTCCTATACCAAGTCCAATTCAAGGACTCCCAACATCTATATAAGGGGCCTCACCCCACAAATTAGAACTACATTTTTTGGCTTGATTCTCTAATTCACAAAGATACGTAGGCATCTCGTAAAGGCAGAATTAAGCTACGATACACGAGAGCAGCCATTAAAGGCCTTGAGCTCCCGAATCTTAGTAATAAATACAGCAAATAATAACCTTAGTTTTTTATCCATAACAAATAGATTCAATCTTTGAAATATCATTAAAAAGAAATGAAGTTACGAGATACTTCATTAAGTCCCGATATATATATCCATATACATCTCTCATACATTTCCTGAAAACCTCTGTCATGTAAAGTATGAACAGAGTTGTAATATCCAATGAATTTGGAAAGAAAAGAATTTTGGCATAAACCTCATATCTTGCTGATCAGGCAAAGATACCAATAAGTAACCTTTTCTTCTAGTAGATGGATGAATCTCCCATTGGTCATCACCCCGGCCTCATTAGGACCTTGTGCTGGACCGCCACCCAGCCTCTTACGCGTTGATGGGCTGCCACCCAGCCACTTACACTTTGATAGACCGTACCCCGGCCTGTCGCTTATGCCGACTCAATTAGATGGACTTACTTCCCGAACGTTGGGTAAGTAATCAATTCATTTATCAAAACAACAACCTTGTTGCGAATATAAAATACACCACAGAGCCGGATCCCTCAGGTTTTGAGCGAGTATTTAAATCCCCTTCGAAAGGAGGATCTTAAATATAAAACTGAGTTTTGGGATCCGCCCTAAATTTAAAAAAATTCATTTTGAAGACTCGAAAACATTTTTAAGAATGTTTGGAGTAATGCTGATTTAATGAAATAAATCAGTCCCGATATATTAGAAAATATCTGAATATTATTATTTAAATAATATTCCCATAAGGATAATCTTTATAAAAATAATTTGAAGTACAAGTTTTAAAACTCATACTTGAATGAATAATAAATAACCAAAGATATACTTATACGAAAGTACGATCTTTATTTGAATAATAGAAAATAAGTTTGATTATCAAAACATCATTCTTTAATAAAATAAAGAATATTATTTAATAAATAAGCGGAGTCATAAGTCCTCCAATGAATATTCAAAATAATATTCATTAAATAAAATAAGCGGAGTCATAAGTCCTCGAATGAATATTCAAAATAATATTCATTAAATAAAATAAAGTTATCGAATAAACCTTGTTCGATTAATAGTTTTGAAAACTATAACTATATATATATATATAAATATATATATAATATACTCAGGAACATCGACTCCCGGTTTAGAAAATGTTCACCTTTGGGTCCCCTATACTAAGGGTATACGCAACTACTGCTTATCTCTAGCATATGTATTATGCAGTTTATAAGCAATTGAATCAACAATTAGATATCAAGATTACGAAACAGACATGCATATAAACCATATCAGCATGCTCCAATATATCGTAAGATTTGCTAATAACCATCATGCATCTATCTCAAGATAATGCATATATATATATACATCACAACAACAGTATAACGGGTAGAAAACTTGCCTGTGTGTTCCCGGATAGACTTAAGCTTAGAGTGGGTCCGATAACCTATGAACAACAACATAAGTCGGAATTAAACCCCGGTCACTTAAGAAACTAGACTTTAACCAATTGAACCCTAATGTTCGCTTATGGTCACTTCTACGCTTAACGAATCACATAAGTCATTCGAGTACCCTCGGCTCCACCATTTTTAATAAATTAACCATTAAGAATTTTAAGGAGATTCTTTCGTGAGTACCCTACCAATTGCCTAATCCACTTTACATAATTGTTTCATACTCCAATTAGTCATTTAAGGGCCTTAACCAAGGTTTCAAAGTAAGGCGAGGGGTAATGGTTCGTTCGCGAAACGCCGTTACTTAAAATGGTCTTTTCTCCTAAATCGTACATCGGATTCAAGCGAACCACATATCAAAACAAAGCTCGTAACATGAACTATCTAAACATGGCAATGGTATAAATCTAACAGTGAGCTCACGGGTCCTGAAGTTAAGAACAAAAACAGTCTAAGGTAAATCGAGCATTACGACGGCTATGTTTACGCGATTACCAAATTTTAAACTACTCCAATCAATCCACAAATCAACCCACAATCAACATCACAACCAAACTCCATAAATACTTCATTACAACAGTCCCAAAATCTCAAGATTTTCCAAATTATACTACCCCTAAACATGAACTAAAGCTATACTTAAGTTCATTAACCAATAATCAAGATTTACAACTTCAAACTCATTACAAAACCATCCAACTCTAAATATACATGAATCATTCCTCCCAAGAACTAAAACTAGCATAAAAAGCTCTAAATAATCAAAAGTAAGGTTAGGGTATGAGATTATACCTTCCTTGGTGAGTAGAAGTAACTTAAGGAGCTTGAAACAACCCTTGAAAATCCTTACTAAAGCTTTATCTAAAAAAAACACAAGATCAAAAATTTCAAGATCTTGAAAACACTATTCACCCTCTTCTTCCATGAATTATTGGAAGAGATTGTGAAGGAAATGGATGCTTATATTCATAGGATAGCTATATCTATGTATAAGGAACCTTGGATAATTACCTCACAATTTATCAAAGCTTGGATCTTGGAAATTGATTTTCTTTTCTTTGAAAATGTGAAGAAGCCGAGAGCTTCTTGCTTGGAAATTAAAAAATAGTTTTGTGTTATGATTTGCTTGGCTTGGTTGATGTTGTTTTGTTTGCTAATTAACTTTTTACCATGGTAAAAAAATGAATGGCTCACAATCAACCAACCAATCCCTCCATCTGTCATGCTTAAGTCACCATGCTTATGTCATCTTTCTCATGTCATCTTCTTACACTTGTCTTCTTCTTGTTGGTGTGATGACATCATCATCCACTAACCTCTTTGATTAACTCCTAATTACTTGGCTAATGATCGCTGATCTGTTATACGGATCGCTTAACTTTCGTTCTCGTTTATCGTTTCAGGGATCATACCCGGGATCTCATTACTTGGGTTCCCCTAAACCCTCCTCAATATTTTATAATCCTTTATATGATCCCCTCTTAAAATCCTTGAATTTAAATCCTTTTTATCCTGTTACCTTATACTCAATTCTTTCTGTATCTGGTGGATTTTTGAGAAAAATCAAAGTGTTCGAATTTGGATTCTGACGATCTTTACATACACTTATATACCATATAAAGTACTAATAAGATCTCAGAATATCAATAGAAGAACCCCTACATAGTGTGGCATTAAAGGTTTTCTTATTCAGCATAATCAGCAACATCAATATTCGTAAGGGTTACAAAAAGTCCAAAATTTTGGGGTTATTACAATATCTGTGGCGCCCTCCAAACCCGGGTCAGAAATTTGGGGTCCACACACACACACTATTTATAACCTGCTTATAACAATAATAAAGATAATAATAATAATATGCAGTGACCCTACTTACCAACCACCACAGACTGCAACAGGTTAAAGTATGCACACAAGCCAAACACACTTACTTATATTATAAACATTCGAATCCCAACTATTCCAACTCAGAACTGAGTATTAAACATTATTACAAACTTTTACAAACTTAAATTCTCCCAAAAGAAGCCTACTAGCTCAACTTGATCAACCTGAACCCCTAGCTCTCGCGCTGGACTGGGGATCCTCGGTACCAATCGGTTCCTTCTTAACTGGAAAAGAACATAAACAACATCACACAAATGAGCTAACTAGCTCAGCAAGTCACAATGTGAAAACTGAGAATAATGATCATCAGGTGAATATGGTTATGATATCAAGTGAACAATAGATTATGATTTAGAATTGGATATTATATTTTCATTTAAAAAAAACAAGGTTAGGCTGCTGATCAATCACGCACTAACCCCGAGCAAAGCACACAACACTGCTCTAACTACTGGATCCAAGGCACACATTGGCCTAACTTGACCATTATATGGTCTGACCATTATATGGTCTGACCATTATATGGTCTGACCATTATATGGTCCACAATTTTATAAAAACAATCCAATTCTAACATAATAACAGAATAAGCAGTAATAAACAATAAACAACATAATTAATCAACATTGGACGTTCAATAATGAAAATGGTTTCAATTTGCATAGGGATCAATATGGAAGTTTTAAAGCATGGATGCTAGGTAATGAAAGAATTGGATAGCAAAGGAAATAAAGTTTCAAGGATTTGGCCTTTCAAAGCATAAGATACAATGGTTTGAGTGTGTACACAATCTGGTTTAGTGTTTGATATTTAGTTTGTATGTATTTATGGAGTAGTATCGTAAATTTGAGGTTCGTATTTGTGTATACAACAATCAATGGTCTAGAAAGAATCAGGTTTACGGCTCAAGATCAATAACTGGAATCATGGTTTAGGGTTCAGTGCTTCAAAGCACTTGCAATATCAAACATGACTATCAATCACTACAATATCTCGAGAAAGTTCAGAACACTTTCCTGGTACTAGCTTACTATACTGCACTCGCTTTCAATCATCACTGTCTTACTCCTCGACTACCTGTTTTCCTTTCCTACGCCTTGCCTCTTCTACTCACATATCATAAGCATCTATCAATATTCAACTTATACGATTCTATTCGACACATACTTCTATCTACCCTTCGTTTTACCCAAATCCGATTAACGGATTGAAAGTTACGCAATAAACAAGTAAACATCGAATATATAGACCGAAAGTTAACCCCCAAGTCACATATATCACATAACACATCACATAATCAATGATATAACGTTTATAAAGAAGTCTTGGGTTATAAACAGGCTTTCGGATATTTAAAATGATTTTTTAAACATTTTTCGGAATTAAAACGGGTCGTTGGATCAATTTCGGAGTAATAAACAGGGTTCGGTTGGCCAATTCTGGCTTCAAAACAATTTTATAATAATTATCGAGCCTTGAATACAATTTAAAATAATATTTTAAAGCTCGAAACTATTTTTCAGAATTTTTAAATCATTTTTAAATAATTAAATCTAATTAAATAATTAATTAAAATCAATTAATAATTAATTAAATCAATTAATCAATTAATTTTCGAATTAATTAACTAATTAATCAATTAAAAATTAACTGAAATTAATTAACTAATTAATTCAGATTTATTTTTGAATTAAAAATAATTTTTTGAATTAAAATAATAATTTTTGGAATTTTCAGAAATTAAAATCGAATTTTTATAATAAAATAAATAGGAAATATGATTTTTGAATATTTTTAAAACAGGAATCCTAAATTTGCAAACTCTGGAAACTTCAGGGACCAAACTTCATCGTCCCCAAAAGTCCAGGGACTAAACTGAAATTTTTACACCCCCGTCGCCCGAAAATGCAGGGGCGGCCGGAGAACTCGATTCCGGCACCCTCACCTCACCATCTGCTCCAGATTTATACTACACAACACCAGGAATCATTCGTGCAATTAAAATACATCAATCATCCCTGTCCTGGCCGGAAATTGGCCAAGAACATCGCCGGTTTCCGGCGAAACATCGAAAACTTAAAAAGACAACTCCCTTCGATTCACTAATCCTCTGTTAACGAGCTATATACCAATCGATTGCAAATTTCATAAGGAACACAACCCACTATAAATCAATAGCTAATAACCCCTAGATCAAAAAGCCCCAAATTTCAATTGAAAACATTCATACGGGTTATAAACCCTAATTTCAAAATTCAAAAATTAAACCCACTTTTGAGCATGTTATTGAACTCCAAATTAGACGTACGACATATGAAAATCATCAGGAAAACAAGCTCTACAACATGCAATCATCAAATTATTCAAACAATCATCCGAACAAAAATTCATATTTTTAATAAAAATAATTCGAAAATAAATAAATTTTCAGAAAATAAACCTTGATTTCTGCGGTGATATGGAACACAGAATCTGATAGTAGTCCTTGAGACCTTCGATTTGGTTACTCCAACTTTTCCAACTGATTTCAATAACACCTTGAAATTGTAGTTTGATTCTCAGAAGGTTTTATGAATTTAGGGTTTTTCTCAGGAAAATTATATATTTAGCTGACTGCAAATGATTTTGATACGAAATAAATTACGGTAAAAGGCTATTTATAATTACGGAAAATTAGTATCCCGTTGGATCATTCCAGATATAAAACGGTACGTTTATTTATAAAAACTGATCCAAATGGTATCGGTTTTCGGGATAATTATCCAAATCAGTACAATTTGTACTGCGGTCTTGGTCTCAGCGCTTGGTTACACGTACTACGAGGTGATAATTGTGATAGTTTAATAAAAAGCTCTCGTTTCTCGAAAATACGAGTTTTATTGATTTACCGAACCGAATATTGTATCGAAAATGTTGCGCCGGGACCTACGCAGGACAAACCGTACGCCGGATCGAAAAAGTCGAAACATGGAACATGCTCGGAATATTACAATTAGGTTAGGAAGGAGTTCTCGGAAGAGTTTCGGGTTCTAAAAACGTAACAACGGATGACATCGGTTGGTTCCCGTTTTTATAAAATAGATTTTGAATACCCGGAAAAAGATTTTATAAAATTTATATGATTCCTATAAATTCATAAATCAACATAAAAATAATTAGGAAGATATGACAATTATCTATATTTTATTTTGGACATATAAATATTAAAATACTCAATTAATAATATTTTTAAACATCCAAACACATTTAACAATTAACAAATAATTCACAGAATAGATACTGAACACATATAATCATTATTTATTAGCAACAATAATTACACGATATATCCCGGATATTACATCCTTCCCCCTTAAAAGGATTCTGTCCTCAGAATCTCCTAAGAAAACAAACGAGGGTACTTTTCTATCATATCACTTTCTAACTCCCAGGTTGACTCTTCAACCTTTGGGTTTCTCCATAATTCTCTTACTAGCTTTACCACTTTATTTCTCAATACTTTCTCCCTTTCCTCTAGAATCTCTATCGGACTCTCTACATTTGACAAATCTGCCTGAAGCTCTATTGGCTCATATTCTATTACATGCCTGGAGTCTGGATTATACTTCTTAAGCATCGACTAACTTGTCGAGCTAAAATCTTTCATTAATAGGCAGAAAATGAGCTGACTTGGTAAGTCTATCCACTATAACCCAAATGGCATCATGATTAGCCCTTGTCCTTGGTAATCCAACTATGAAATCCATGGCAATATGTTCCCACTTCCACTCTGGAATCTCTAATGGCTGTAGTAATACACTTGGTCTTTGATGTTCGGCTTTAACTCTCTGACATGTATAACAACTGCTAACCCATTCCAAAATTTTCCTCTTCATATCTGGCCACCAATAATTCTCCTTTAAATCTCTGTACATTTTGGTACTCCCTGGATGGATTGAATACCTTGAATTATGTGCTTCCTGTAAAATTTCATTCTTCAGCTCCGTCACCGGTGGAATCCAAATTCTTGAAGAAAACCTAAGAATACCTTGATCATCCTTTTGCGTGCATAATTCTTCACCTACCAAAGGATTTATATCTTGATCCATTATGTCACACCCCCAACTTAACAAACATAATATATAACTATTACAATATTTAAAAGAGAGTAAATATATTTGAATCCAAGATCTTACAGTTTAGGGTTTGGAACAGCCCAACACTACCATCTATTATAACTGATTTAATATCGAGTCCTCGCACAAAACTATCTCTTATTCTACCTGAGCTCGGACATACGCATCAGCGTCACAAGTCTTACGTGCTGTCTGCTTGGATCTAACTATAGTTGCTAGCTGTAATATCAGGGTTAAAGCAAGGAGTGAGCCAAATGCTCAACAAGTGCTAAACAATACGGTACAAAACATAAATCGAGATATATATTAAAGAATGACAATGCGAAGATATAACTAATAATAACAAGAGATGAAATTTTGGGTGATGGCATCATTTGCTTGAATCAAAACATTTTTAAAATCATATCTTAATCAAAATCATTTTATGACGCTACGGATTACATCCGGTGATCAGCCGCGAAGTAATCCCGAACCTCGCTGGGTTCTAAAACATTAATGGGATCCCTAGGCAACTTTTAATCCTACAATATAAGTGTGGAAATGACTCGCGTCTCAGTCCAGATCCACTATTCAAAGAAAACATTTATCCCCCTTTGGGATTGAAAATCCATATTTTAATCATTTTAAAAACTGATGCCGATTTATAATAAAATCTCTTAAACAGTAAACATTTTTATCAAGGGATTATAAATCAACTTTAAAACACTGGAAATATGTCACCAAATCTCAGGGCCATGATTCACTAGACTTAATTCTATAGGGGTACTTGTACAGTTTCTGTTTACAAGGTTTCTGACAAGAAGATTTAGTAGGGGTTTTGGATAATAGGAAGGAGTAATGCCAAACTAGGCTTTAAACAAGGGTTTTATACAAGGTATAGGTACTAGAACATCAAGAAAATAAGCTTCACTGGTTACACGTATACTAGAGGTGTTAAGGTATGAAGAAATGATCGTTAGCTTAAGGTATATCAGGATTGTCAAACTTTAGGGTAATGATAGGGTTATCAATCAATTAAGAACAACTTTTAAAGAATATCTGGCTTTTGGGTATCAAGGTAGAGTTTTTATTGGGGTTCAAGCATTAGGGTGAGATATCAAGATTTCTCAGGAATCAATAGCATGTTAATCAAAAGGATCAATCAAGTATTATAACAAATCTTTATTTTATCATGGCATTCCAATTACTTTGATATACTAGCATGATATGACTTTTGATCTACTTGCAATAAGTACTTGGGGGTTCATGGCATTTCTATATATTACTAAGATAGATTTGAGAATCACTTGGTTCAAGTATAACAAGATAACTTAGGATACTCGCATTATATATATAGAAGCTAGTTATCATACATTCGCAGTGTAAACGAAAAGCAGGTTGAATCACTTGCCTTGAGAAAGGCTGGACTGGTCTGGCAGGTAGGAGCAACTGGAAGCTTTACTCGACCTTTATGGCAAGTTTACCCTCGTCTCGAGATCCTACACAATTAATAATAACCTTATTATAATATATTCTCACAAACTCAACCTATTTACAACCTGAAATTAAACACAAGTGGCACTTAGGCCTATATGCACGTAATTTATAATCACCTTATAAATACAATAAGACACATAGCCACATATACTCACATATCATATTTTAATACCAAATAATATCACACACACCATAATGCAACACTAGGCTTGTATGATCTCGACCCACAACTTAAGTCACTTGATCGCTAAACTAGACAAAGTCTCCAAATTTTGGCCTCCTAACTCAATGTGCCTTTACTAAAATATCCAAAACCTATTAACACTCACTTGGGCCTTTCACTCTACTGGCTTTATACTATCCTGCAACTATAGTGGTCAACCTAGGTCTCACTCATAAGTGCTCCAAAACTATGTGGTAAGTGAAAGTGCTCAATAAGGTAAATTTCAGAATGACATCTATGGTTTCTTGAGTACATTAGACACTCTTACACTACAAGTTTACCTCCAAAACTTCTACACTAGACTCTTCTGACCATTAGGCATCTCCCAAACTTGATGTGGCTCAAGGGCCTAGCTTGGGCCTCCTTGGTCCTAAGCTTAAAGTTCATAGTTCCCCTATTTTTCTGGGCAGAAAATACCCTGACTTGAACTAACTTGTGACACATGATTCTAACTCAAATCCTATGGATTATGGCTGGAAAAACTCCCATGACATTCCCTCTAACTAAGGCTCAACAGAGCCTAATGAGGGCCTACCCATGACATGGTCAAAACTTCCTATTTCTAAGTTACAACAAAATTGTCCCCTGCTGGACAGATTTTGTGATCTCACTCGTGCACCTAACCAAACGACTTACAAACCTCCAACAAATACCTAAAAACTATCATATACTCCTACTGCTAGCTTCTGGTGGCTTGGGCCTCAAAGTGCAAAACAATGACATGGTCAAATCTCACTCTAAACCTCAGGGTACCAAACTGATTTTCTGCAGAAACTAATACTCTCCTTTCACCAAGGTTCTTACTTAACAAACCCAACCAACAACAACCAAAAACCCAAACCAATACTTAACTAAGGTGATCTACTGAACTAACTCTCTTACACTCAAAATAGGCTTAGTGGAGATCATCCTTACCTAAGGTGCAACATAGCAAAATAAAAATAATCACATTACACAAATTACAAGTCATCAAGTTTTCATGGATAACAACTTTTACCTTCTTGATAAATACAAACGAAATAACATCACATATTAAGGAGCACAAATATTAATTAATATCTTAACTTAACTAAAATTAAAGTTTACTAACAAAATATCAATCCAAATGATCAAGAACTTCCAAAATTCAAGAGTGGTTTACATGCATGTATGCCTTCGAGTCTTACAAACCAAAACAACATGATTTCCAAATAAACATTCATCATAATTCAAAATGCAAGCCTAACATGGATTATAACTAAATGACCACCTAGTATGCAAAGGTTTTTACCAAGATTTTACTACAAATTTCATGTTATCATCACAAAAACATACAAAAATGAAACAAGGCAACAAAACACCATCCATTCGGCTCCTATCAAGTCATGGCCGAATGGATTGGGGTGAAAAAAATATTTGCATAAGTGTAACACACTCATGTCTAGCCATTCTCAACCCTATTATACTATAACTCATGGTGAAAGCCTTGGATTCACAAGAATCAAGGATGTTCACTTTGAGTTTAACAAAAACACCACCATGCAAGGTCAACACATAAGTTTTTCACTCTAAACTTTTGAGATATATAAGAACAACATGTAGGGAGTAAGATTAATTAATTATAGGATGATTGTTTGAGTGAAGAAATAAAGAAAGGAAGGGAATAGGGGCCTCGGCTATGGAATGGCCAAGAGGGAGGGGGAAAAGCCGAGAGGGAGGGAGGAGGAGAAAGGGGAGGGTAAAGTGGTGGGGTGGAATGGAGTGATCATCACTCTTTGGTTTGTTTTTATATCTTTGATTTGACTAAAATGTGAGTGGATTTGGGAAATGACAAGAGTAACCCTCTAGCTAAAGTTAGGCCATTTTGCATGCAAGGTCAAGGAGGTAATTTGGCTAATAAATTGTGAGTTAGTGGGGTTGGAAATGTCTTCTTTGCCCTTTAATTGAATGGAAGGGTGATTTGCATGCAAGGGTTTCCATGTAATTTGCTAATTATTAAACAACTAATTTTCAAAGATTTACTTTTATAAAATAAAATAAGAGTTCAAAAATTATAAAATTTATACCATAAAATAACTTGGATTTTTAGAAATTTTATAAGTTCACTTTTGAAATTTGTGAACAAAATAACTTTTAAAAGAAAATTTTTCCAAGGTTTAGAATATTCCTTATAAATTAAAAATAAGGGAAATAAATAAACTCTTGCTTTGAAAAATCATATACCACATAAAGCAAATTTATAATGCAGAATTTTCATTCACACACACGTACAATCATTAAGAATTTTTTTTACATTCGGCTCTAATATTATACCAAGTCCACAAAGAATATTACATAAAATGCCGGTCGTAACATCCTCTTCCCCTTAAGGGATTCTGTCCCCAGAATCTAGGAGAACAGATGAGAATACCGGGAACGCATATCAGACTCTAACTCCCAAGTTGATTCTTCGACCTTAGGGTTCCTCCAAAGTACTTTCACTAACCTTACCGTCTTATTCCTAAGACTCTTCACTTGCCAGTCGAGTAATTTGACAGGTTGCTCCACAAATGACAGGTCTGCCTGAATTTCTACAGGTTCATATTCTATCACATGGATGGCGTCAGGATTGTACTTCTTAAGCAATGACACATGGAACACATTATGCACATGATGATACTGAGGTGGCAAGACTAACTCGTAGGCCACCTTCCCCACTTGACTCAAAATTTCAAAAGGACCTATATATCTAGGTGCTAACTTCCTTTTCTTGTCAAATCTAGACAACCCTTTTCTTAGTGACACCTTCAACAAAACGGCTTCGCCTACTTAGAATCTAACATCCTTGCGCGCTGGATCCGCATACTTCCTCTGTCTATCTTGAGCAGCAAGCAACCTTTTCTGAATTAACTTGACTGTCTCATGCAACTGTTGTACCAATTCCGAGCCTAGAATCTTTCCTTCTCCTACTTCATCCCTAATTGTCGGTGATCTACATTTCCATCCGTACAAAGCTTCGTATGGTGGCATGCCAATATTGGAGTGATAGCTGTTGTCATAAGAGAATTCTACTAATGGCAAGTGGTCGTCCCAACTTCCTGCAAAATCGATTGCACAACTGCGCAACATGTCTTCAATTGTTTGAATTATCCTTTCGCTCTGACCGTCAGTCTGCGGGTGGTACGCCGTACTCATGTTCAACTTCGTGCCAAGACTGAAGTTAAATCGGGGATCTCTGTCTGAAACTATGAATACGGGTACTCCATGCCTTAGTACGATTTCACGCACATACAGATGAACCAATCTGTCCAATGACGACTTCTCATTAATTGGAAGGAAATGCGTCAACTTCGTAAGGCGATCAACTATAACCCATAGAGCGTCATGTCTGGATTTTGTTCGCGGTAGTCCCACTATAAAGTCCATAGCAATATTTTCCCATTTTCATTCTGGAATCTTTAGGGGCTGAATTAATCCGCTTGGTCGTTGATGTTCTGCCTTCACTTTCTGACAAGTATAACACTTTGCAACCCATTCTGCCACCTCTCGCTTCATACCTGGCCACCAAAAGTTCTGCTTTAAGTCCCGATACATCTTGGTGCTTCCCGGGTGGATTGAAAATCTTGAATTTTGGGCTTCTTGCAGAATCTCATTCTTCAATTCAGGTACATGAGGAATCCAAATTCTTAAGGAAAACCTTAGTATACCTTGCTCATCCCTTTGAGTGCCAATCTCTTCTCCAGTTAGCTGATTCTTCTCTTTCTCCATTACTCATTCCTGACATTTCCTTATCTTTTCCACTAGTGTTGGCTGAAAAGTCATTGCATGACAAACTTCTTCAACTATTCCATTATCACAACGTTCTAATCCAAATTTCTTAATCTCTTCAGACAATTCCTTTGGTGTTGCTATCATATTCAATATTTCCTTCCTACTCAAAGCATCGGCTACAACGTTCGCCTTTCCAGGATGATAATTTATCGAGCAATCATAGTTCTTAAGCAATTCCAACCATCTTCTTTGCCTCATATTGAGCTCCTTCTGAGTAAAAATGTAATTTAAACTCTTGTGATCCGTGTAGATTTCACACTTTTCTCCGTAGAGGTAATGTCTCCAAATCATAAGTGCGAACACTATGGCGGCTAGTTCCAAGTTATGCGTCGGGTACTTCAATTCATGCGGTTTTAACTATCTTGACGCATACGTGATCACCTTATTGTGTTGCATTAGCACACAGCCCAATCCTTTATGTGAAGCATAGCTGAAAATCATAAAGTTTCCTTGGTCGTCTGGTAGTACTAACACCGGAGCTGTTACCAATCTCAATTTCAACTCTTGAAAGCTATCCTCACATTCTGCATTCCATTCGAACTTCTAATTCTTCCTAGTTAACTTAGTCAATGGCGTGGCGATTTTCAAAAAATCCTTGACAAACCTTCTAAAATACCCTGCCAATCCTAGAAAATTCGCACTTCCGTAGGTGTCTTTGGCCTCTCACAACTCATAATCGCCTCAATCTTTGTCGGATCTACTTTAACTCTTTCATCTCCAATGACGTGTCCCAAAAATTGAACTTCCTTTAACCAAAACTCACATTTAGAAAACTTGGCATACAACTTCTCTTGTCGGAGTATCTCCAATGCTATCCATAGATGCTGCTTAGGTTCTTCTTCCAATTTTGAATAAATAAGGATGTCATCAATGAATACCACCACGAACTTGTCCAAATACTTTTTAAATACCCGGTTCATCAGATCCATAAAAGCTGCCGGGGCATTAGTCAATCCAAAAGGCATTACTAAGAATTCATAATGTCCGTATCTGATCCTGAATGCTGTCTTGGGGATATCTTCTTCTTTGATCTTTAATTGATGGTATCCTGATCTCAAGTCAATCTTTGAAAAGCACTTTGCTCCTTTCAGCTGATCAAATAGGTCATCAATTCTTGGTAGCGGGTAGCGGTTCTTAATCGTCACCTTATTCAACTCCCGATAATCTATACATAGTCGCATACTTCCATCTTTCTTCTTTACAAACAAAACAGGTGCTCCCCATGGTGACGGCTTGGCCGAATCACTCCTTTATCCAATAATTCTTGTAGCTGGCTCGCCAACTCTTTCATTTCTGATGGTGCCATCCTATATGGGGCCTTTGAAACTGGTTCTGTGCCCGGAGCAAGGTTGATGTCGAACTCGATTTGTCGAGCTGGAGGTAAGCCTAGTAGTTCATCTGAAAACACATCTAGGAATTCGTTAACTACGGGAATATCTTCTATGCTGGGGTTGCCCTTTTCTGAATCCACTACATAAGCTAGGAACGACTCACAACCTTTTCTAAGTAACTTCTTAGCCTGAACGATTATAAGAAATAGTTGCTCTTGCCTCTGTCCCTTAAATACTACATTCTCTCCACTCTTCGTCTTTAAATACACTTTCTTGGTCTTACAATTAATCTGGGCGTTATTCTTCCCTAACCAATCCATACCTAAAATTATATCGAACTCTCCCACCTTGAAGAGTATCAAGTCGGCTGAAAACTTATGCCCCGAAATATCAATCTCACACTTCGGACAGAATTGATTTACAAGAATCTTTTCTTGGTTCGCAATTACCACATTTACTACCTCGCTCATAACCATTTTATCACATTGAAGTTTATCAACAAAAGTTTCTGATATGAATGATCTCGTTACTCCCGAATCAATCAATACTTTAGCTTTGACATTATTTAGTAAAAGTGTACCTGCTATCAACTCAGAGTTCTGAACAACATCCTTCATTTTCAAATCGAATGTCCTTGCTGTTGCTTGCGGAGTTGTTGTAGGTGGCGGAGGTAATGCCAATACCTCGACTGGCACGCTTGCACTGGTACTTGCCACATTCATTAGAGCTTTAACTGGTCCGGCTGTCTTGTATTCCCTAGCTATATGTCCAGTCTTTCCACACTTGTAACATGTAACTCCTGGTTTTGGCATCTTACACTCGTTTGCCAAATGTCCTTTCTAGTTGCACCTATAGCATGTCATGCTCAGCTTATTACACACTCCGGGGTGCCTTCTTCCACAATACTTGCATTCCGGTCTCTGAAATCTGTTTTCTCCAACTTGTCCTTGGCTTGCCTGGTTGTTCCCCTTCGATTCTTGTCTTTTACCCAAATTTCCCTTTTTAAAAAATTTCCGCCCTTATGGAATCCAATCCTCTTTACATTCCGATCTTGTGAATTTCCGGCTTCAGACTTTTCTCCATAAAATGGAACCTTTCTCTTCTTGTTATCCCTTTCCTTTTTTGACTACATCCCATTATTCTCAATAAGAGCAGCTTTTTGTACTACTCCCGCATAAGTATCAAGCTCAAACATAGCCACTCTATCTCTGATCCAAGGCTCAAATCCTTGTTGAAATCTCTTTACTTTTTCTTCCTCACTGCTGGTATACTTTGTCACAAACCCTGACAACTCTGTGAACTTCTTCGCATACTCCAGTACAGACATATTCCCCTGCTTCAACTCAAGAAATTTAAGCTCCATCTGATTCTGCATGTACTTAGGGTAATACTTTTCCAGAAATAACTTCTTAAATCTTTCCCAAGAAACTTGCTGAGTTGCTTCCATAGCTTTTATTGATTCCCACCAATAGATGACTTCGCCCTTCAAGAAGTAAGTAGCATATGGTGTCTTCTGATCGTCCCCTAACTGTACCAACTCAAAAGCCCTTTCCATTTCCTTAATCCATGTGTTAGCTATTATTGGATCAGTGGTATCATGAAATGCAAGTGGATTCACATTCTGAAAAGCCTTGAAAGTGACAACTTGTCGAGGTGGTACTGATGGATCAGGTGGTTGGTGTGGTTCACGGTTATCTAGGTTTTCAAATTGTTGTTGAAGAGTTATTTTTTGTTGAGCTATAGCGTTGGTTTGCAGTTGTAAGGTTTCCACTAATCGAAGAATATTTGGATCTGTGGTAGATGTGGTTGTTGGGTTCTTCTTTTTGGGTGGCATGATCCTCAAATAAGAGTTATGTCAAAGCAGGGATGAATAATGAAATAATTTGAGGGTATCGCATGGCATTCTTATTTACATTTGAGGTCAAATTTCAAATTAAACAAATATGGTGATGCATATAAAGGCGTAATATAACAGTAGATAGCAAATGGAACGATAGTGCATAATAATTGAAATCTAAAGGTCTCAATACATCAAGATCAGGATAAAATCTGATTCTAGGAATAACATGCTTATTTAAAGTAAACAACTGGGTATTCTACGAAGTCCGATAATACTACAACATGAGAGGTAGATAATGGAAAGAACTAAGGCTCCACTCTATCAGAATGGGGCTTGGTAGACTTCTCCTCTCGAAGCGTCTTCACAATGCTCTGGAGCTCATCCGCCACCATCTGGATGATATAC